>NC_091979.1:104922333-105593518 GCF_044704955.1 Pristiophorus japonicus | reverse complement strand
AGTCGTTGGTATTGCGGATGTAAAGGTACTCCATGATGGCGCGGTGCACAAGTTACCACTGTGGATTGTTGCAGGCAATGGATCAATGCTCTCGGAAGAAGGTGGATGGAGAAGATCCATTGGAGCTGGGAAGATTTCATCCCTCCTGAGATCAACGTCCCCCGCGCTCAGAGGCAAAACAAGCCCTCACCTGAGGTTGGATCCGGCACCAGAGAGCAGGCCAGCACAGCACCCGAGGCACAGACCGCTCAGCACGACTGCGCGGAGATGATCCAGCAGAGATGACCCGAACGCACCTTCCAGGCTCCAATGGCAGGACTCCGGAGGAAGAAAATCGGACCCAGGGGCGACTTCCCAGCTTCGATGGCGGAACCTGGGGAGAAGAGGATCACAGCAGTCGACATCGTCGATGGAAGAAAGATAGTGCCCAAACCACGAAGTGAGGCACTGAAGAAAAAGATGGCAGCGGCCAGACCACGAGGTGCAGTGCTGAGGGAGCAACACATGGCACCAAACAAAGAAGAGAATTGGGGTAAAGATAGCAAGGCTCTCTTAAAGGAGGCCTGCAACTCATCACACTTAAAGAGACAGTTCCACATTCTCAATCAATGTAATAGCAACTGTGTGTTAGATGTAAGATGTGTAATTAATGATCAGAGTTGTGTACATGCAATAAGCAAAGAAAAGTCGCGCGATTGCGATCAGAGCTATAAGTTATTCACAATAAGTAACGAAACGTTGTGCGATGTAGGATTTCAACTGCAAACAGTCAATGCAGTGGGCAAACACCCATCGGGAGCTACCCAACGCTGTAGCTTGCATCCCTGGGACCAGAGTGATGCACCACGGAGTGTGGCCACAAGCAGTTAATATATACAAGCTGCAGAGCAAGCGATCTCAGGAGGGCAACGGCATTGGCATCGATACCCTGCCCCCGATCGGCTCCACCTCTCAGGCACCCGATGGCACCAACCGCCACGAGCCTGAAAGAGCAAGCTGCGCTAAGGCGCAGCCCCCAGACCCTATCGCCACCAAGGCTACACCCGGGAATGAAGGGTCACCCGCAATGGTTCTCCCAAGTGGGACTGGGACCAGCCAGGATCCCAAACCAAATAATGCCCAGGCAAGCGAGTAACAGTTCCCTGTGCACTGCTAGACGACTGCTCCTCAGGGAGCAGCAGCGACCCGGGGCGCAAGGAGAGGACAGGGAGGTCACAGGCATTTGTAAACCTGCCCGATGCTAGAAGCAACGGCAAAAGCCCCGAGAGCAGGCAACTTGAGCCAACCGGGTTCCCACTGCCAGCACCGGGCAACGCGCCACCACCAGATTACCTGGACCATCCAGCAGTTCTGGCATTAGTTGCTCCTCACGCCCTGGTGCTGACCCCAGCCCTGACTCCAAGTATATTCCAAGTATGTTCCTCACCATTCAGATGTACTTACCTCACCATGGTACCACGGATGCAACATGGTAAATGCAAAATTGAATGTATATGAATGTAATGAGCCAATGGCACAATCTGTATGTGGGGGGGGCGGGGAGAAGAGAATGGAGTGGTCATGGACGCACAAATAGAAACCACCAGCAACTCTACTGCCAACAATACACCACCTACTCACCCAAGATGGAAACGACCCTCCAGGGATCAACCAGATAGAGCTAAGCCCAGAGCACAGTCAATGCAAAGGCAATTTGCACTAAAGATCTGGGGGAGAGTCATGTCATGTATCCTACATGGTTACTGCTTGTACTATTACAATATGTGCCACCAGAGGGCACCGCAGTGGGAGACTTGTAGGTTACCTGTACAGGTGTGCCAGGCCTAGTGTAAAAGGCAGGCCACCAGGTGTGATCCTCACTCTGGAGTTACATTAAATGGACTAAGATCACTACAGTTCAACACATTGTCTTGTGGAGTCATTATTAGAGCATCTGAAGACATAACAGATCCAGCCCTGCTGGCGGCGCTAAGTTGAATAAACTGAAAAGAATATGTTAAAGTTTTTATTTTTTATATTTTTGCAGCGATTTGTGAGGTAAGGGTGTTGGTAATGTTTTTTTGAATTTTTTTCCCCTCCCAAGGCCTCTCTCAGAGCGCTCCCGGCCCCGCACTAAATTTGGCAAGGATCCCGTTTTTGCGCCGCAAAAATAGTGCAACGCCTCCCTTTGTGCTGCACCCCTGGCACAGACCCCAAATGCCGAAGTTAAATAATTAATCGGTAACGCTAATTGGGTGGTAATCTTCCCACCCCACTCCGTTTTCGCCCCGAAAATGGAGAAGCCGAAAAACCAGCCCAAGTAGCTGTTATTTTTACCATGCTTCAACTTCTGCCCTGATTGTATTTAAACCGGAACCATGATTCATGATTCATTTCTTAGATGAAAGGTGATGTCCTGAAAACCTTTCTGAGAACAGTTTATGCACCAGCAGACAATGTGTGTCTCTAATGATGGTCATTCTTTTTTCCTTCTGAGGTTTTCTTCCGACTCTGCAGGACAGGAGAGTGAATGCTGCATCTTCTGCTTCTGGAGTTTTGAAATCAGTTTTGATGGTGTAGTTTTATTTGCTTTCTGATATCAGTAATGGAATGGGAAGCTGAAGATGTGATTGTTTTATGCTGAGTGGATTTCTGTTTCCTACTGCAAACAAAGTACAGATCCTTACATCATACCCTTATATGGAGGGACAATGAGAGTTGGCACCGTAATTAGATATTCTAAATAATCACAATGTCACTCATTCATCAAGGTTACTAATACTGTGCTCTGGAATGCATTGCCCAATGAGAAAGCTTGAGCTCGGCTCTGTCAGTTACTTCAGGCTGTTTTTATCATGAAGGCTCAATTTTGACATCCTGAGACCCTTGTAATCTCATTCACTTTCCCATGTGATATCATCTTTTATTTGTGATTTATAGTTCCCAAAGCTCCAGATGTGAATGACTGCACAACAAAACCCAGCATGTAGAGTCAATGAATGAGCAGCACAAGTACCTGTTGCAATGCCCAGATCTTCATAAAACTTAACTTTGCTGCAGAAGAGATGAACATACTTTTTTCATGGTCCACTGTCTCAGGTTAAATTTTGGGGGAATTGGGGTTGGGGAGGCGGTGAGGAAAATATAAACTGCATTAGCAAAAGTCTCACAATTCTGTTCATTATATTTATTTGTCATACTTAGTAATGCTATGGAATAATATACTTGCATTTTTATCACTGAAAATAAAGTAAATTTGCTTCATACGATTGACCTAAGCAAACTGTTCTCTATTGCGAAGGATTCAAACATCAAAGGACACTGATTTATGAAGTTTGACGTAATGGATTTAGTCAAGTGGAATAAGTTAACAGGAAAGGCCTTTGAAGTAAAAAAAAATGTCAATGACTTCAAGAGAATATTAATTGGCCTAGAAATTCGGGAGCAGGATCCAATCCCTGCGCCTAAATAATGAGGCCTTAGGTGCCCCCGATATTAGACCTCGGGCCTCATTTCAGTAGAGGCGGAAAGCTGCGCAGCACTGCTGGCAAATCCTGAAGATCAGGCTGCAGCTGGCATTCCAGCAGCCCTCAGGTAAGAGAGAAAGTGTGGACGATCGGGCCTCGGGTTAGGGGGAGTGATCGGTGGTCGGAGAGGGAAGGGAGAGATTTAAAGTAATTGGTAGAAGAATTAGAGGGGAATTGAGACAAAATGTTTTCACCCAGAGGGTGGTGGGGGTCTGGAACTCATTGCCTGAAAGGATGGCAGATGTTGTGTATCTGTAAAGCATGCACTCCCATGTTCCGCCACCAGGGAGCTCATCCCCTGAAGTCCCAAGGGATCCCAGCATCCCTTGAGAGCACTGTATATAAGCCGGCCCCTAAGGCCTGTTCCTCACTCTGGAGTGTCTTATTAAAGACTGAGGTCACTGTTACTTTAACCTCCCTGTGTGCAGCCTCATCTGTGTTAAGAACACAATAGTAGAGGCAGAAACCCTCATCACATTTAAAAAGTATGCACTTGAAGTGCTGCAACCTACAAGGCTATGGACCAAGAGCTGGAAGGTGAGATTAGGCGAGATAGCTCTTTTTCAGCCGGCACCGACATAATGGCCTCCTTCTGTGTCATAAATTTCTATGATTCTATGAATTGTGCCTTGGGCTGGGCAGGGGCGATCGTGGGCCGGTGGGGGCGTGTTCTGGCCTCGGGCGGAGGGATGGCCGACGGGGGGGGGCGGCGGCGGGGGGCGGACATCGGTGGCCAGGGTACAGGGATCAGTAGACAGCGTGGGGTGGGGCGGCGTTGCATTGGTTGCCAACTCTGGTTGGATGTATTCCTGGAGGTTTCACCACATGAATTCACGCCTCCAACAGACTTCCATAGTCATTAGCCTTTTTTCCCATTTCCAATATTTATATCATTAATATACAAACGTGTTCAAAGCATATGAAAAAAACACACATTATTTTTAATGCCCCGATGATGTTCTCCCGGGTTACTCATAATAGTGCTGACCAGAAATGTGCACGCGTTTCCTGCCCACCATATTGGAAACATAGCAGGCTGTTTAGCCCACGAGGAACGTGTGCTGCGTGGCCAGATTTCTAGGATGTTGTGTTTATGTAGAGAGAAGGAATTGAGTGATATGGTGAGATCAAAAAGAGACAGGCCTTTTAGGCCTTGTGACATGTTTCCTGTTCCCAAAATATGTATTGTTCTTACTGTAAAACCTGTACAGTGGACTGTGAGTGATTGCGGTTTTATTGATCACTTTTCAGCTTCCTTCTTGAAGACAGTCGTTCATTTGTGGAAGTAACTCCATTCTCCTCTCAGTCTTCACCTTATTAAGGCTCATGAATGTTCGCTTTGGGCAGGAAAATGTAGGCACATTTTCTTTCGCGAAAGCCAGTTCCGTACACTCATTTGTGGGATACTCCTTAACCAACCATCATTCAATTCCAGACACTTGAAAAATAGTCTGCTCTTCAAATATTGTATAAATATTCAATCAATAAACAAAGATTCCATCCTGGTATCTGCTGAAAATAATGTTAAAATAATTCCATACTGAAAAAAATGTGGAAAACATTGAAAGCAACTCTTAAGTCCCATTCCAACTGGCATTAAATAAATCCATCATGATATAGAATAATTATTGAAAGGTTTCTTGGCTAAAATATCCTTTCTCCTAAGAGTGCCAATTTGCTTGTGTATTATTTCACATATTCACTGCATTCCCATTCCTTGGGTGAGCATCCAGTCAAACACTCTTATGTATTTTGTATGTCCATTAAATGCACTGCAGTGATTAATGTTGTTCAGCCTCCATATTCAAGCAGTATCTGGATTTTGAGTTTAGATCCAAATAGTGGCAATAATGAAGGGTGGAAAGGGTGATTGCATTACCATGAATCCACTTCTGAACTGGATCTAGTTCATGCCAGCACCAATCAGCTCTTTAACTGAACATAGGTCCAATCTAATCTCAAATTAATAAAGTACTACAAGATGTAAACTGAATCATGAATGTTGCAGTGCAGAAGCAGGTCATTTGGCCCATGAAGTCTGCTGATCATTTTCTCAAATGAGCCACCTAGTCGATTCCTCATCATCATCATAGGCAGTCCCTCGGAATCGAGGAAGACTTGCTTCCACTCTAAAAATGAGTCCATAGGTGGCTGAACAGTCCAATACAAGAACCACAGTCCCTTTCACGGGTGGGACAGATAGTCATTGAGGGAAAGGGTACGTGGGACTGGTTTGCCACAAGCTCTTCCCCGTGCCTGCGCTTGATTTCTGCATGCTCTCGGCGATGAGACTCGAGGTGCTCAGCGCCCTCCCAGATGCACATCCTCCACTTAGGGCGGTCTTTGGCCAGGGATTCCCAGGTGTCAGTGGGGATGTTGCACTTTATCAGGGAGGCTTTGAGGGTGTCCTTGTAACATTTCTGTTATGTCTTTAATACTCTTATGAATGACTCCACGAGGTCTAGTATTGTACTTGAGCTGTTGTGACCTTCGTCCCATTTATTTTAACGCCAGAGTGAGGCACAAGCTTGGTGGGCAGCCTTTTATACTGGGCCCTGCACACCTATGTAGGTGACCCTCAGGTCTCTCACCGCAGTGCTCTCTGGTGGCACACCTTATGTGACTATACAGTTAGTATACATGGTCTACATACATGACATCACTTCCCCCAAGTCTTTAATGCAAATTGACTCGTACATTGATGGTGACCTGGGCTTTGCTCTTCCAGGTTGACCATTGGAGGATCGCTTCTAGCTTGGGTGGGTTAGTAGTGAGATTTGTTGCCAGTGGAGGTCCCAGTGGTTTCTGGTTGTGAGTCCATGACTACTCCATTCTTCCCCCCCCCCCCCCACAGAGATCATGTTAATGGCCCGTTACATGCAAAATGCATTCAAGTTCATCACATGCGTTTTACATTTACATCTTGGTACACTTATTGGGTGGATTACAGTTGTGTTTCTTTTTGTATGGTACATTTACATGATCAGTCCAGGTATATCAGTACAGGTACACAAGGACAGTCTAGTTCCAGCACGGCCGGATGAGATCCGGGTCGTCTGGTGGCGGCACAGCGCCCCATGCTAGTGGGTCTGTGGACGAGATGAGCTTATTTTGCTTGAGCTCCGGAGCTCAGGGCTTTTGCCATTACTCCTAGTGTTGGGCAGGCCCAAAGACAGCTAATGTGTCTGTGACCTCCCTGTCCTTTTCGTTTGCACAGTGTCGCTGCTGCTCCCTGGGAAGTGGTCTGAGCGAGTGAGCGTTTCGTCTAAGCGATGGTTGGGCTGCCTCGTTTTGTCTAGCAGTTCGCAGGGGACTGCTGACTCACTTTTCTTGAGGGCACCGTTGTGAGCACTCTCTAGTTTGGGATCCTGGCTGGTCCAGGTCCCGTTCGGAGGAGCCGTTGCGGGTGACCCTTTGCTCTTGGGCATTGCCATGGTGGTGAGTGGGTTTGTGGGCTGCGCCTTTTCCACCCGGGTGGTAGACAATGGTCGCCGACTGCGAGCATAGGCGCAGTTTACTGTTTCGGTTCATGCCATTGGGTGTCTGCAATGTTAAACTGATCTAAGGCAGGGTATCGCTACCGGTGCCTCTGCTCTCCAGGGATCGTTTACTCTGTGACTTGTCTACTTCTGTCAGCTGTGGGGACACTTTATGATACATCGTTCTGGTCCCAGGGATGCAGGCTACAGCATTGGTTAGCCTGCTGGACCTGTATACAACCGTTAGGTGTTCGCCCGCTACATTGGCTGATTGCAATTTGCACCCGACATCGCTCAACAACATTTTGCTGGTTTCAGCTGGACTTTTACATTGGTTATCAATTTCAAGCAGTTCATTCAAAAATGGTGGGTTGCTGGCCTCCTTTAAAATGGCCTTACTACTTTTACCCCAATCGTCTTCCTTGCATGGAACCATGTGTCGTTGCTCCATTAGCACTGCACCTTGTGGTTTGGACGCCATCTTTTCCCTGTCCATGATGTCAACTGCCACGATCTTCTTTCCCAGAGATTCTGCCACTGGAGCCGGGAAGGCGCGTTCGGGTCGTCTCGGCCGGATCATCGCCACGCAGTCGTGATGAACGGCCTGTGCCTCGGGGGCTGCGCGGATCTGCTCTCCGGTGCCTGGTCCAACCGAAGGTGGGGGCTTGCTCTGCCTCTGAGCATGGGGGAGGTCGTTCGCTGGAGGGATGAAGTCTTCCCAGTTCCAATAAATCTTTCCCATCCATCTTCTTCCAAGTAGTGTTGGTCCATCACCTGAAACAATCTACAATGGTAAATTGTGCACCGCGCCATCATGGGATACACTTACATCCGCACTACCAACAACTGATATCAGTTCCTTGTGTAGGTGCACAGTTTTGCCTGAACTGGGACCAGTTTGGGTCGTTCAGCTTGATCGTTCCATAGCCTCTCAAAGGCTTCATGGCTCATTACTGACTGACTCGCCCCCGTGTCCACTTCCCTGAAGACTGGAACACCATTTATCGCGACTTCCATTATCACTGGAGGACAATCTGTGGTGCAGGTATATACTCCATACACTTCATCCTGGGACTGAGCTGCCTCTCTAGCCATATCCTCGTAATCTGCGCTGGATTCACAGCCATCTGCTGACTCCTCTTCCACGTGGTGAGTCACAGCTCTTTTGTACATTCGCTGGAAGTGGCTCTTTGTGCTGCAGCCTTTGTACACATAGTCTCTGAACTGACACTGATGAGCTCTATGATTACCTCCGCAACACTAGCATGGTGCTACTCGACTTATATTTGCACCCCTTGGCTAACTCTGAGTTAAAGGACTCGGGGGCTTGTACGCTCTGCCCTGGGCAGATTCATGTTCAACAGTTCTGCCTGTGAAAGGCGCCATTCTATTTACAGTACTTACCGGGTTTGAGTCCTGAGAGTGAGTCATCATTTGCTTGGAGCTGCAGCTTGAGGTCATGAACGCCTGGCTGATGCTGATGGCCTTTTGCAGAGTGACGGTGGTTTCGGCAGACAGTAGCCTGTGAAAAAGGGCCTCATGACCGATGCCAATTACGAAGACGTCCCGCAACACATCGGCGAGGGATGCGCCGAATTCACACAGTTCTACCAGCCTCCTGAGGTCAGCAGCGTACTTGCCGATTTCCTGGCCCTCGGGGTGTGTATAAAATCGATGCCTGGCCGTGAGGATGCTCTCCTTCGGTTTGAGTTGGTCCCGAATTAGCACTTTCAGCCCCTTGTATAACTTGATCGTTGTTTTCTCTGGTGCAAACAAATCTCTGACAAGGCCGTAGACCGCGGGCCCACAAATGGTCAACAGGATAACTCTGCGCCTATCTGTTAGCGTGGCCAGATCATCACCTACCAGGTCGTTTGCTATGAAATATTGGTCAAGCCACTCCGTTAAGGCTTCCCAATCTTCACCCTCTGAGAACTTTTCTAATGCATCAACTTTAGTCACTTTTGCATGAAAGTTCGTAATCTTGTCGCCATTTGTTACGTCTTTAATACTCTTATGAATGACTCCATAAGAGCTGTTGTGACCTTAGTCCCATTTATTGTAACTTCAGAGTGAGGCACAAGCATGGTGGGCAGCCTTTTATACTGTAGTGTCCTTTAATGGCACACCTTAGGTGACTATACAGTTAGGATACATGGTCTACATACATGACAGTTTCCTCTTCCCACCTTTGGCTCACTTGCTGTGAAGGAGTTCCGAGTAGAGCGCTTGCTTTGGGAGCCTTGTGTCTGGCATGCAAACGATGTGGCCTGTCCAACGGAGCTGATCAAGTGTGGTCAGTGCTTCAATGCTGGGGATGTTGGCCTGGTTGAGGATGCTAACGTTAGTGCGTCTGTCCGCCCAGTGAATTTGTAGGATCTTGCGGAGACATCTTTGGTGGTATTTCTCCAGCAATTTGAGGTGTCTAATGTACATGGTCCATGTCTCTGAGCCATAC
Organism: Pristiophorus japonicus; assembly: GCF_044704955.1. Taxonomy (NCBI): domain Eukaryota; kingdom Metazoa; phylum Chordata; class Chondrichthyes; family Pristiophoridae; genus Pristiophorus; species Pristiophorus japonicus. The sequence goes on along the minus strand of NC_091979.1, from coordinate 105,584,075 downwards.
AGGAGGGTGAGTATTACTACAGCCCTGTAGACATTGAGCTTGGTGGTGGATTTGAGGGCTTAGTCTTCAAACACTCTGTTTCTCAGGCAGCCAAAGGCTGCGTTGGCGCACTGCAGGCGGTGTTGAATCTCGTCATCAGTTGCTCTTGTTGATAAGAGGCTCCCAAGGTATGGAAAATGGTCCACGTTGTCCAAGGCCGTGCCGTGGATCTTGATGACTGGTGGGCAGTGCTGTGCGGCGAGGACAGGCTAGTGGAGGACCTTTGTCTTACGGATATTTAGCGTAAAGCCCATGCTTTCGTACGCCTCAGTAAATACGTTGACTATGACTTGGAGTTCAGCCTCTGTAGGCATCGTCCACGTACTGTAGCTCGACGACATACATTGGGGTGATCTTGGACTTGGCCTGGAGTCGACGAAGGTTGAACAGGTTCCCACTGGTTTTATAGTTTAGTTCCATTCCAGCGGGGTGCTTGTTGACTGTGAGGTGGAGCATGGCAGCGAGGAAGATTGAGAAGAGGGTTAGGGCAATGACGCAGCCCTGTTTGACCCCGGTCCGGACGTGGATTGGGTCTGTAATGGATCCATTGGTAAGGATCACGGCCTGCATGTCGTCGTGGAGCAGGCGGACAATGGTGACGAACTTTTGAGGGCATCCGAAACGGAGGAGGACGCTCCATAGGCCCTCGTGGTTGATAGTGTCAAAGACCTTTGTAAGGTCGAAGAAGGCCATGTATAAGGGCTGGCGCTGCTCCCTGCATTTTTCTTGCAGCTGTCGAGCTGCGAAGATCATGTCATTGTTCCCCGTAGGGGACGAAATCCGCACTGTGATTCCGGGAGGAGCTCCTCAGCCACGGAGAAGACGGTTGAGAAGGACTCTAGCAATGACTTTCCCAGTGGCTGATAACAGGGAGATTCCTCTGTAGTTGCCGCAGTCGGACTTGTCCCCTTTTTTAAAGATGATCACGATCACGGCATCTCTGAGATCTCCCGGCATGCTCTCCTCCCTCCAGATGAGAGAGATGAGGTCATGTATTTGGGCCAACAGTGCCTCTCCGCCATACTTCAGTGCCTCAGTGGGGATTCCATCCACTCCCACAGCCTTGTTGTTCTTAAACTATCTTATGACTTTTTCGACTTCGTGCAGTGCTGGGATTTTACTGAAGTGGAGGCAGGTAGCATGCTGCGGGATGGAGTCGAGAACACTCGAGTCAAAGGCAGAGTCTCGATTGAGGAGATCTTCGAAATGCTCCTTCCAACAGGCCCTGACTGCCTCGATGTCTTTGATGAGTGTTTCCCCGTTCTTGGCCAGGAGTAGGGTGGGGTCTTGGGTGTTTGGACCGTAAGTGGCCTTGACTGCGATGAAGAATCCTCGCACATCATGGCTCAGAAATGCCCTTCGCTTGCGATCTATTAACTAAAAAAGAGTGGGAGAGCTATAGTGATAGGGGATTCGATTGTAAGAGAATAGATAAGCATTTCTGCGGCCGCAACCAAGACTCCAGGATGGTATGTTGCCTCCCTGGTGCAAGGGTCAAGGATGTCTCGGAGCGGATGCAGGACATTCTGAAACGGGAGGGTGAACAGCCAGTTGTCGTGGTGCATATAGGTACCAACGATATAAGTAAAAAACGGGATGAGGTCCTACGAGACGAATTTAGGGAGCTAGGAGCTAAATTAAAAAGTAGGACCTCAAAAGTAGTAAGCTCAGGATTGCTACCAGTGCCACGTGCTAGTCAGAGTAGGAATTGCAGGATAGCTCAGATGAATACGTGGCTTGAGGAGTGGTGCAGAAGGTAGGGATTCAAATTCCTGGGACATTGGAACCGGTTCTGGAGGAGGTGGGACCAGCACAAACCGGACGATCTGCACCTGGGCAGGACCGGAACCAATGTGTTTGCTAGTGCTGTTGGGGAGGAGTTAAACTAACATGGCAGGGGGATGGGAACCTATGCAGGGAGACAGAGGGAAACAAAATGGAGGCAGAAGAAAAAGTTAGAAAGGAGAATAGTAAAAGTGGAGGGCAAAGAAACCCAAGGCAAAAAACAACAAGGGCCACATTACAGCAAAATTCTAAAAAGGCAAGCCTGAAGTCTCTGTGCCTCAATGTGAGGAGTATTCGGAATAAGGTGGATGAATTAACTGCGCAGACAGCAGTTAACGGGTATGAGGTCATTGGCAATACGGAGACATGGCTCCAGGGTGACCAAGGCTGGGAACTCAACATCCAGGGGTATTCAACATTTAGGGAAGGATAGGCAGAGAGGAAAAGGAGGCGGGGTGACGTTGTTGGTTAAAGAGGAAATTAATGCAATAGTAAGGAAGGACATTAGCTTGGATGATGTGGAATCTCTATGGGTGGAGCTGCGGAATACCAAAGGGCAGAAAACGCTAGTGGGAGTTGTGTACAGACCACCAAACAGTAGTAGTGAGGTTGGGGACAGCATCAAACAAGAAATAAGGGATATGTGCAATAAAGGTACAGCAGTTATCATGGGCGACTTTAATCTACATATAGATTGGGCTAACCAAACTGGTAGCAATGCGGTGGAGGATGATTTCCTGGAGTGTATTAGGGATGGTTTTCTGGACCAATATGTCGAGGAACCAACTAGAGAGCTGGCCATCCTAGACTGCGCGATGTGTAATGAGAATGGACTAATTAGCAATCATGTTGTGCGAGGCCACTTGGCGAAGAGTGACCATAATATGGTAGAATTCTTTATTAAGATGGAGAGTAACACAGTTAATTTGGAAACTAGCGTCCTGAACTTAAGGAAAGGTAACTTCGACAGTATGAGGCGTGAATTGGCTAGAATAGACTGACAAAGGATACTTAAAGAGTTAACAGTGAATAAGCAATGGCAAACATTTAAAGATCACATGGATGAACTTCAGCAATTGTACATCCCTCTCTGGAGTAAAAATAAAACGGGGAAGGTGGCTCAACCGTGGCTAACAAAGGAAATTAAGGATAGTGTTAAAACTAAGGAAGAGACATATAAATTGGCTAGAAAAAGCAACAAACCTGAGGACTGGGAGAAATTTAGAATTCAACAGAGGAGGACTAAAGGTTTAGTTAAGAGGGGGATAATAGAGTACGAGAGGAAGCTTGCAGGGAACATAAAAACTGACTGCAAAAGCTTCTATAAATATGTGAAGAGAAAAGGATTAGTGAAGACAAACGTAGGTCCCTTGCTGTTGGATTCAGGTGAATTTATAATGGGGAACAAAGAAATGGCAGACCAATTGAACAAATACTTTGGTTCTATCTTCACGATGGAAGACATAAATAACCTTCCGAATGTACTAGGGGACAGTGGGTCTAGTGAGAAGGAGGAACTGAAGGATATCCTTATTGGGGGGGAAATTGTGTTAGGGAAATTGATGGGATTGAAGGCCGATAACTCCCCGGGGCCTGATAGTCTGCATACCAGAATACTTAATGAAGTGGCCCTAGAAATAGTGGATGCATTGGTGATCATTTTCCAACAGTCTATCAACACTGGATCAGTTCCTATGGACTGGAGGGCAGCTAATGTAACACCACTTTTTAAAAAGGGAGGGAGAGAGAAAACGGGTCATTATAGACCGGTTAGCCTGACATCAGTCGTGGGGAAAACGTTGGAATCAATCATTAAGGATGAAATAGCAGCGCATTTGGAAAGCAGTGACGGGATCGATCCAAGTCAGCAAGGATTTATGAAAGGGAAATCATGCTTGATGAACCTTCTGGAATTTTTTGAGGATGTAACTACCAGAGTGGACAAGGGGGAACCAGTGGATGTGATGTATTTGGACTTTCAAAAGGCTTTTGACAAGGTCCCGCATAAGAGATTGGTGTGCAAAATTAAAGCGCATGGTATTGGGGATAATGTACTGACATGGATAGAGAACTGGTTGGCAGACAGGAAGCAGAGAGTCGGGATAAACAGGTCCTTTTCAGAATGGCAGGCAGTGACTAGTGGAGTGCCGCAGGGCTTAGTGCTGGTACCCCAGCTCTTTACAATATACATTAACGATTTAGATGAAGGAATTAAGTGTAATATCTCTAAGTTTGCAGATGACACTAAACTGGGTGACGGTGTGAGCTGTGAGGAGGATGCTAAGAGGCTGCAGGGTGACTTGGACAGGTTAGGTGAGTGGGCAAATGCATGGCAGATGCAGTATAATGTGGATAAATGTGAGGTTATCCATTTTGGGGGCAAAAACACAAAGGCAGAATATTATCTGAATGGCGGCAGACTAGGAATAGGGGAGGTGCAACGAGACCTGGGTGTCATGGTTCATCAGTTATTGAAAGTTGGCATGCAGATTCAGCAGGCGGTGAAGAAGGCAAATGCTATGTTGGCCTTCATACCTAGGGGATTTGAGTATAGGAGCAGGGAGGTCTTACTGCAGTTGTACAGGGCCTTCGTGAGGCCTCATCTGGAATATTGTGTTCGGTTTTGGTCTCCTAATCTGAGGAAGGACGTTCTTGCTATTGAGGGAGTGCAGCGAAGGTTTACTAGACTGATTCCAGGGATGGCTGGACTGTCATATGAGGAGAGACTGGATCAACTGGGCCTTTATTCACGGGAGTTTAGAAGGATGAGAGGGGATCTCATAGAAACATATAAGATTCTGACGGGACTAGACAGGTTAGATGCGGGACGAATGTTCCCGATGTTGGGGAAGTCCAGAACCAGGGGACATAGTCTTAGGATAAGAGGTAGTCTATTTAGGACTGAGATGAGGAGAAACTTCTTCACTCAGAGAGTTGTTAACCTGTAGAATTCCCTGCCACAGAGGGTTGTTGATGCCAGTTCATTGGATAGATTCAAAAGGGATTTACATAGGGCCTTTACGGCTAAGTGGATCAAGAGGTTTGGAGGGAAAGCAGGAAAGGGGTACTGAGGGAATGATCAGCCATGATCTTATTGAATGGCGGTGCAGGCTTGAAGGGCCGAATGGCCTACTCCTGCATCTATTTTCTATGTTTCTTGGATCTCCTGGTCATTCTCATCAAACCAGCCCTGGTGTTTCCTGGTTGAGTGACCGAGCGTCTCTTCACAGGCACTGGTTATGGAGACCTGGAGGGCAGACCAAGCACTGTGGGCATTTTGCATCTCGGGGTCAAGGCATGCCAGGTTAGCTGTGAGGTGCTGACTGTATAGGGCTCTCTTAGCTAGGTCTTTCTGTGCCCCAGCATTGACTTTCTTGCAGCACCGCTTCGACTGACCCCTTCGCTTTGGAGCTACGTTGATGTCAATGATGGATCGGATTAGGCGGTGGTCCATCTAGCAGTCGTCAGCTCCTGTCATGGCACAGATGATGCACACACCCTTGCGATCCCTGGCTCGGCCGATGACATAGTCGAGCAGGTGCCAGTGTTTGGAGCGACAGTATTGCCACGATGCATTGTATTTGTCCCTCTGGATGGACAAGATGTCGGTGATGACAAGGGCATGTTCTAGATATTTTGTCAAGATTAGGGTACCGCTGGAGTTGGCTTTCCATACCCCCTTGCTGCCAATCACGCCTCCCCAGAGGGTTGTGTCGATTCCTACTCACCTGCTTGCTCCCCACACTCTTTATTATTCCTTGTTTTTCAAGATGCAATGTAATTCTTCAATAAAATTATTTCTGGATTATGTTTCAACAGTGATTTGTGGCAGAGAATGCTACTTTCTAACTGCTCTGTAAGGAATTCTTTGTAAACATTTTACAATGGTTGAGCTTTGTATGCAAGACTAATAGCCCAGATTTTGCTGGAGAGACCCATTAGTTAGATTTTATTCCTCAGCCTTCAGCTCGAAAAAGTTTTACGTCACAAATTACTGGAAGTGTGAGCTGAGAACAGGGCCAACAGGCCATCTGGAACCTTGGTGAACTACAGTCTATCTCCTTAACAAATGACATTTAAGGATAACGAAAGAAACAGAGGAATGATGGGGGAGGAAATAGGATGAATTAAAGTCAAATTAGATACAGAAAGAGAAATAAAGAGGGAAAGAAAGATTGGATTAAAAGAGAGAGAAAAAGAGACAGAAAGGAAAAGTAAGGAAAAAAAAATTAAAACGTTCAAATTTTAACTTTTAAAAATCGCGAAGAACAATTTACTACCTGCAGGAATGAGACTCCACAGTTTCAATTGATCCCTTTCTGGTCCACAGAGGCAGAAACATAAATCTCATCATTAAAAGGGTTAAGCACTAGTTCTAACTTTCTGTGGCGTGTTTAATTTATTTTAACAGCCCAAATGCAGCAATTTCTTGAAACTCGGGGAGATTAATGGCAAGCTGTTGTTTTTGCAAGGCTAACAGTGGAGCAGCACAAATCCTCCAGCAATGTTTTCGCTACAAATTACCAGACAATTTACACACTAATAACACGTCAGACTCTCCGTTATTTTGCCAGCAAATTCTGGCTCATTGGCATATCTGTGGTTAGAAGGGAGAGGATTTTTATGGAGGGTTGTTAATACAGTGGTCAGACATAATAGAGGAGGTTTTCTACATCATTGTGACATAAACTTGACTTTCAGCATGCAATGGTTGTCCTTTGCATTTTTTCAGGCTGCTGCTCTTCCTCTCTCTTGCCGCACATGAGGTTCTTTGTCCTCTGAAGCATCTAGGAGGAGGCCTCTTCATAAGGCAAAGTTTTGCAGCATGCAGCACACCATTTTGTTTTTTGAGACCCTACCAGCATATATTACTACATCTGTAGTAATTTCCAACTTCCAGCCCTCCAGATCAATGCAGTTCCTTCAACATGCCAATCGTGTGTGCAGTGATATTTGTGGTAAATGAATGAATTCTTGAAAGACTCTTCTTACCTTGCCTGACCTGATGAGGCCATTAAAACTTTTTATGGGACTCAGAGGCCTGGACTAATAATCCTGAGATATGAGTTCAAATCCCACCATGGCAGCTAGGGAATTTAAATTCAATTAATTAAATAAATCTGAAATAAAAAGCTCATGTCAGTAATGGTGACCATGAAACTATCGGATTGACGTAAAAACCCATCTGGTTGAATAATGTCTGTTAGGGAAGGAAATCTGCTGTCCTTACCTGGTCTGGCCTATATATGACTCCAGGCCCACAGCGATATGGTTGACTCTTAACTGCCCTCTGAAATGGCCCAGCAAACCACTCAGTTGTAACAAACTACTACAAGAAACAATAATAAGAATAAAATCGGACAGACCACCTGGCATCGACCTCGCCACCGGCTTCGGTCACGACAACGGTACATCCAGCCCAGTCGACCCTACAAAGTCCCCCTCACTAACATCTGGGGACTTGTGGCAAAATTGGAAGAGCGGTCCCATAGACTAGTAGACGCAACAGCCTGACATAGTCATACTACTACAACGATTCAAGAAGCTGGCTCACCACTGCCTTCTCGAGGGCAATTAGGGATGGGCAATAAATGCTGGCCTTGCCAGCGATGCTCACATCCTGGAACAAATTTTTTAAAAGTTGCCATGCTTGTGATTTTATCAGTGGCACTGATTGCCCTGGTTCTCTTTCCACTACCCTTGTGCAACGCTTGTTGAGGCTTACATTGCTCTGTGCCAAGCAGAACCTCTGTCCTCTGGCTCAGTTCATCCAGCACCACTTCATCAAAGAAACTGATGACTCTCTGCCCTCCAACAGACCTCACAGATATGTTTTCTGAAGTGGTATTTGTACCCTGTGCCCAATCTCTTTTGGTAGATGGCTTTCTCTTTAAGATGCTACAGGCCTTTAAATCCTGCTGTAGCATGCTAGTTCACCCCTAAATGGGCAAGCTCCCAATTACTGTTGAATCTGAAGCTCGCCCCAATTATTTAAATTAGGCTGACCCCAAAATGACAGCAGGGTCACCCTACTTCACACTGGGTGGGCCTGAATCATTCACTACCCTGTTTCTGCGCAGGAGTGCACCTTGGAAAGTGTCTGCTAAAGTGTCTTAAAATGAATTCATGTAAATGTCATTAAATTTGTTTTGTAATAGTTTACAGTTTTTTTTATAAACAGAAAGGAAGACCACCAAGAAGACTGAGAGTGCAAGTGTTGAAGATTCCAAAAAGACTTTTGCCCCGATCATCCTGAAGAATCTGACTGACCTGCAGGTCATGGATGGCAGCCAAGTGAGAATGACAGTGGAAGTGGCAGGTAAGGCAATCACAAATAGACAAATAATACTGAACGCTGATCACATGGAACCATGTGAGAACAGACCAGAGCCTTAAAATTCCACCGGGAATGCGCCGATGGCAGAATTCTATCGCTCACCGTGCCATTAATTGGCAGGACTGTGGAAGGGCCTGCAGGAGCAGACCATTGGCAATGTGGGGACACATCTGCAACACCTTTAAAGGGGAGGAGAGGAGTGCTGCAGCTGAGTGAAGGTGGAGGAGTGCCAAATATTCTGCAGATGTGCACAATGACAGCCAAGGGAAAGCCTCCTGTGTTCGGTAATGATGCATTGAAGGTCCTGTTAGAGGAAAGACAGTGAAGGGAAGTGGTCTTCCTTGAACCATAGTTGCTGTTCCCACTTAGGGAGAATTTTGTTAAAGTATAAGCCGCTTGTGGAATAGGACAAGCACACCATACAGAATTGCCACAAAATAAATGTAGATTTAAAATCTGTTTTTTTTTGTCCATTATGTGTTGGTTATAGTTGTGGCAAGTTTGTAATTGCTGGTATAGGGCAGAGAAGGTATACGAGTTAAGTGATGGAAATGTATGTCGCATTACTGGAGACTCTAATGTTTTTGTTTTCATAGTAAAACTACAGCTGGACAGTAACAGGATGTGTCCATTTACTAAATGTAGTTGACATGCAATGCACTTTATTTCCAGCCTGCACATCAGCTCCCTCTGTGTAGTCTTCCTCCATCTCCTCCTGTTCCTGGGGGCTGTAGGCCCCATTGCTCTTCGTGCTGTAACATGGCCACTAATCTTCTGATTGCTAAATTATGAAGCAGGCAACAGACGAATGGCAAAGTTCTGAAGATATTTCTCTTTGCAAATATGGTGTCTGTCACTTGCTTTATGCATTCGCGAACAGCAGAATGGCTTCGACAGATGGTGGCCTGGAGGATCCAGCAGCTTAAAAAATAATATTGTCACTTTAACAGGGAGTGATGTTATCAGTCGTAGATGTAGTTTGAAGATAAGCCTGCAGCAGATAACTGGTGAAGCAAAAGGGCTGGCAACAGATCTCATCTGATGTCCCTCAGTACAACTGGCATGGCCTATGGACTCAGGCCTGGGGTATCTCCAGGAGCACACATAACCCCTGAAGTACCTTTGCACCTCAAGATAGTGTCCCCCTCATCATTTTCCTTTTCATTCAAATCATGTACTATATTTGAAATACCCAAAGGGATTCTCATTATCCAATCCTGTGAAGCAGCAGTAATGGCTAAAGTGGAGGCAATTGACTGTTGGTAAAATGTAAGCTGCAGAAAAGGCAGCCAAAAATAAAGGTTTCTAAAAATATGAAATGTAGCAACACAGAAATTTGCAATCTTACAAAAATCAGCAAATACAACCTCACTTTAAGTACTTTTATAAAGCAGGCCAGGCTGCTTCCCAGATAAGTGCCCAATTCTTATGGTCAGGGCCGTGCCCAATACAAAGAAATTTGGCATGGGACATCATTTGAATAAGTTTTGTGGAGTTTCGCATGGCAGTAGCAAGGCCTGCATTTGATGCTCAAAATTGAACACAGTGTGAATGCAGCGTGTGAGACTGGAGTTCTGACTTTCTGAACATGACCACCACGAAATGAGGCTCCACGCCACCAAGAAGATCAAAGTTATACTACAATAGATGGAACTGGAGGTGAGAAGAGGCTTCCAGATCAAGGGGAATGGTAATTAGAGAAAATTATGCATAGAAAGGACTTAATTGCACAAATAGTAAGTAAGATATATCAATAAGAGTGTTAATCTAAAGTAATTCATAGACTCGAGTTGTCACAAGGGGCCAAGACTGTTGCTAACCAATAATAAAAATAATTCTAAAAGTAGAGTGGAGAAATTCTGTACAAGTAGTTTGCCCCGCAACAAATTTGGAAGAAAAAGGAACTTTTTCTTGTCAAGTTCCTGTTAAGAAATGCTATTTTCAGCTCCTGGGGCAGAATCCTGTCTTCAACAAACTGGTTAATGTTATTGTTGGCTATAAAATTAATGATTGTGTAACAAAAGTTTTAACTTTTATATTTATTTATTGTTTTAATAGCTTTGATACTGTGCAGGAATGTGATCATCATCTCTCAGAAAATAGTTTCCACATAGTTGGAAAATTCTACTGTGCAAAACATTTTTAACTACTGTTTTTTCTGTCCGCCATTTGTTAATGCTAATAAATGTGTTGATTTTATCAGCTAATCCACCCCCGGAAATTATCTGGCTCCATAATGGGAAAGAAATTCAGGAATCAGAAGACTTTCAGTTTGAGAAGAATGGAAATGAATACAATCTTTTTATTCAGGAGGTTTTTCCTGAAGATACAGGAAAATATACGTGTGAAGCTTGGAATGATATTGGGGAAGTGCAGACTCAGGCAATACTAACTGTACAAGGTACTATTCTTACAGATTTATATTGCAACAACGATTGTGTTTCCATGTGCAGCTGCGCTCCATGTATTGTCCTTTACATTTAAAGAGAATGGTGGTCTTTAAAAATAAGTAATTGAAAATATGGGAATAATAACTACTCTTTTTATATTTATATGCTTTAAATTATGTCACAACATTAACTTTTTTAACAAAATATGTTTAAAACCACCTTTGGGTTGGTATTTTAAACAACTGGATTTGAAAATAGTCTGAACTATTTCACTGCTTTGTAAGATCAATTTGGAGCACAGTATTATTATGCTCAGCCAACACGGAATAAATAACTTTCAGTGATAACGCATTTCAGTTGCATATGAAAGTTTTGGCACAATACCAGCACTATATGATTCAAAAGTGCCTACATTTTAGAATTTTGAGGGCCTGCTTCCATAAGCTGATTTAATGCTGACCCGAGGCAGCTAATTGTAAACTGTTTCAGTGTGCTCTCTTCATATCCTGCATATATGCAAACATTGGGGTAGATTTTAGTTTTTACCACCTGGACATTAAGCATGGCCTAACCAGAGAGCAGAGAGGAAAATTGGACAAGGAGGATCCCACACGGGCTACAAAACCAGCCCAATTTTCCATTCATTCATTCATTTAAATAGAAGGAAAATTAAATTAATTCTGTTGACGGCATGCAATCCTCCTACCGGATATTCTTTTCTATGCTCATCCCAGACAGATTTTACTGCACAGGTGGTAAAGACAAAAATCTATTCCACTGATTGTTAATAAGATTAATGATATTTAATTAAATCTATTAATAGAGATGTTTGTGGCTAAAAAAAAACTAGTCACTTCAGATGAAGCTTTTCTTAGTGAGGAAAGGGATGAAATGGAAAATAGAACAATCCATGATAAAGTTTATGACCTAGAAATTGAAACGCACCTAAACATGAGCGTGTAGGTGATGGGGCACACTGTGTGTGCCTGTTCCCATGGTCCCAAGCCCCACTTTAAATTCGTGCAGGGAATTCATTAAAGTGATTCTGGCATGCAGCCAATATTCATCAGGAAATCAGACAGACAGCATTTTTTAAAGGGGTGGTGCATTCTGGCTGCAGACAACAGGGAATCTTCCCAGATTGAAGAAAATGGCCGGACAGGGCATCCAGATTCTCTGATGCTGCTTTGGAGGCTCTCGGCCAGGCGGTGAACAGGAGGTGGAAAATCCTGTTCCCCACAGAGGGCAGAAAGTCCTTCAGGCAACACCTCTGCTGCCAGTAGCAAGAGGTCACTGAGGATGTCAATGCCAGAAGTCTAGCTCCCAGGATCTGGCTGAAATGCCAAAAGAGGTTCAAGGACCTCACCAGATGTGTCAAGGTAAGAATACGGCTCTCTTACTCTCTGTTCCAACCACTACCACCTCCGGCCTCGCTACTCACAATACTCCCCTCCCCTGCTTCCCTTCACATTCTTACGATCACAGTATCATACCACTACATCTCCTTCTCCTTATACTCACTCAATTTCCCACGCCTCACATCTTGCACACTGCACACCCAACTATTCAACCATGATCAGCCCCTCAAGGATGTCACTAACACACTTTTTTCTTCCAGGGGAGGGCCACGCACAATCTGTGCCGGGAGATTTCCACTGACGGAGGCCGAGCCCACTTGCACACCCTCTCCACTGTGGAAGAATATGTGCTGGTAATCACAGGCAGCGGGAGAAACATGGCCGTGGCGAGTGGCGGCGCTGGAGGAGAGGTTGCACAGGGTTTCTTCACGCTTTATCCTCTTTTGCCCTTCTTACTTCTATCTCACCCGACATATTCTGCATGACAAACCTCAGCTGCTTTCACCAGCCACTTCTACGTCTGCTCTGCCTTCACACCTTGTCCCTTTCTTTCATTTCAGGTGCTGAAAAGATGGACATGCTTTCACCGCTTCAGGAAGAGGAGGCCAGCCTGGAAGTGCATTGTCACTCGATCTGACCCTGGCACCACGTGTACTTTAGAGGCTAGGTTAGAGCAGGGGCATTCACATGGTGAACCACAGTGTAAGCATAAGTGTGCAGCAGCTAGAATAGGGGAATAGGACGCCACACGTGCCAGCTCGCGAGACGACGAGATTACGTACCAGCTCTGCTGCAGTGGACTCAGATGTCAGACTTTGAGGGTTGAAGTTTCAGAAGAAGGTTCACGGGCATTTACCAGGAAATGTTTGGTGCACTGGGCAGCCTGACAGAAGGCAAGCGTACAATGTCACTGAGTCCACCTTCAACCTGTGTTAAGGCTTTGCGCAGAGCATGGAGACCTTTCTGTCCAATATGGACCAAGTTGTCAGATCCATGAACACAATAGTGGCGTGCACCATGATGGAGCCTCTGCTGGCAGCTGCCATGGCAGCCACAGGTAGTGCTGTCCATGCCCTGGTTGGAGGCTTGAGTTGTAACTGCAGCAGGTGATATAGCTCCGTGATAACTTCCTTGTGAAGGTGCCCGAGACATTGCTCCTCAGTGAAGTTCAGGTAAAAGTGCTTCCTGAAGACCACTGTGGGTATGGCTTCCTATGCAGTGTCCTCCCCCCTCTTCTACCAGCTGTTACTGCTCTCTCTTATCTTCTTGGCTGTTCCTCATCCTTCAGCCTGAAAGGCAGCTCTACCAGACCACCCATGACTGCAGGGAAACTATTTTGAAAGCAGCCAAAAGTATGCAGCAAAATACTTTTCTTGTTAGAAGTCAGAATTAAGTTATAGGCCAAAAAAGACCCAGAAGTTAACCAGCAGCCTAAAAAGACAAACCAAGATCTAACCGGTATGTAGTGGATAAGCCCTTTAAATAGCACTGCTGAAGGGTCCTTGCTGCCTGTTAATGCCAAGAGTTGCGGAGTGAATTTATCACATGGCGAGTCAAACACTGACAGCCCAATTTCAGAAAAGGCTCCTACAACAAACATAGGACTCCTAGTTAAATATTTTAATGTGTTTTAAATAGTAATGGTGTGTGCCCTGAAGCCTACCATGGAGCCTGATCTAATATGCCGGGCAATGAGCACTTGTGTGCTGCCCACCATATTGTCGCTTAGGTGCTCTTTAAACCTGTAAAACATAAATGGTGACACTGAATTTTTGTGCCAATATTTCAAATTCACTATTACCTATCCAATATAATGAATGTTGAATTTTAAAGGTCTAGATCGTCTCAATGAAAGTGACAAAAGATCTTACTTTGATGAGGCATCTCACAGAAGTTTGTTTGCAATGAAGAATTGTGGATTGGAAGTAGGGCTGCCAACTCTGGTTGGACGTATCCTGCCTCCAACTGCCCCACCCCCATGCTCCTACCATTGGTCACCTGACACAACCATCCTCACAATGCATCTCCTTCTAACGCCAATTGGAAGGCAAACAGGGTCTTAATTACCTGATTGGATGATGCTTTACTGTCACCAATATTTTTATAAATAAATAAGTGTTCAAAGAAAATAAAACAAATAACACACTTTTTTAAATGCCCCTATGATTTATCTCCTGGGTTGCTTGTAGCAGCATCCTGGAGATTACGCTTCAATTCCTGGGACTCCAGGAGAATGTTGGAGATTTGGCAACCCTACTTGGAAGTTTGATATTCTTGAACAGAAATATATTGTATGCTTTGCTCTATCCAACATTGTCAGACAAAAATCATACAGAAGTCTCTTCTGATTCTGTAGAGCCTCAGGATGGGATACAGCCCTGGTTTATCAGCAAGCCAAAAGCTGTGACTTCGACTTTAGGGGAACATGCCCTCATTTCATGTGCCATCGCTGGAGATCCATTCCCAACTGTGCAGTGGATGAAAGACGGGCAAGAGGTTGTAATTGATGAAGACTGCAAAGTCCTCCAGAATGAGGATGTATTTACACTGTTCATCAAGAATGTCCAGCTTCACCATGCTGGTCAATATCAAATGCGGCTCAAGTATGTTTACAATGCATTCTCCCTAAGTCTTTATGCTGTAGTCCATATAAGCTATGCAACAAACTAAATGTGTTTTAGTATTCACTGTTTATAGAACAATCATAAATGTGTATAAAGAAAGCATTTATAATTTCACTGTAAATAGCAATTAGTGGAAAAGTTCCTTCTATATAACTAATTTTAATGCAAGTGTATAAATCTTCATCATGTATTATTTATAATTTTAATATGTATTTTTTTTCATAACTTGCAGTTTGACTTATTTGGTCTAACTCAATGATATGGCTTTATAGGACATGGCCTTCAGCAAAATGTGCCTGAACTCCTGAACAGTTTGTGTTGGCACAACGGTCTAGAGTTTCCACACAATTGAGGTTTTTTTGGCGCACTTTCCCCGATAGTTGTGTAACCACCGCAAAAGATTGTGGAATTTTAAGCGCAAATTGCATTCAATGCAACTCGAGTTTCTGCGATCTTTTACGCTAATTTTAAAAACATTGCGCCAGAAGCAGACCCCACCCACAAAACCGGTCACACCTCCCAGCGTGAATTAATCATCATTGGGAGCTTCTGCTAATTGCACTCATTTGTGGGCCTTTGAGGAGACTCCAAAAATTAAGCTGGAACTTTTGGGCGCAAGGATATAGATATGTTTTGAATGATTTTTTTTTTATTTACTAACTGACTGCCTACTGTACCCCAGTATAACTAGAAAATAGTTTTAGATATTTTTTAAAAGTCATTTTCAGTCATTTAAAATTGTGTTACTCACAGGTGGTGAATTAACAGTGTGATTTAAAATGCTTAATTTTTGTGATAAACACATTGATCAAAATTTAACAATATATCAAGGAGTATTTCTTTTTAAAAGCAAAATTTTTTTAATGACATTTGAGAATGCTGCCCTATTGCGCTGGTTCATGGCAAATTTTGTGTTACATATTATGCAAATGAGTTTGAACGGAACCTGGGGGGGGAGGGGGGAATAAAACACTTTTCACAATGAGCGCAATTTTGGGCACAATTCGCGCTGAAATCGCCGATTGCGCCCGAGACGGAGACACTACCACAACATATGCATTGCTGCTCTTCAGTTTCTCATGGCTAGTTATGGACAAATATTAAATTGGAAGCAAATACAAAAGCAAAATACTGCGGATGCTTGAATTTGAAATAAAAACAGAGAATGCTGGAAATCTCAGTGGGTCAGGCAGCATCTGTGGAGAGAATTTCCAGCATTCTTTGTTTTTATATTAAATTGGAAGCGCAATTTTGAACTGGTCCAAATGGGCTGATTGAAATTACTATATTAGAGTGCAATTTCGACTGGTTTGGATTTCTTACTGCTCAGATTGGGCTGCGGCTTTTCAAGCATACAGCTCCGACGGGATTTCGTTTCGTGGGCCGCACCCTTAAATTCCACTTTGAGGACTTCGGGCAGATCCTCTGCTTGTCCGCACTATGTCAAGGGGTCAGGGTGGGGAGGGGGGGGTTGCGGGGGGAGTTCCGTACTTGCTCCAGAAATTCCTTCCCTTGAAAGGCCCCAGCGGAACTCAAACCAAATGAGACCTGCAGTAATTGAGACAGCCTTCTAAAGGCCCCAAAGCTTCACTAGAGAAAGGTAATCCATTACCAGAGGGGA
The DNA here is from genome assembly GCF_044704955.1 of Pristiophorus japonicus. NCBI lineage: Eukaryota > Metazoa > Chordata > Chondrichthyes > Pristiophoridae > Pristiophorus > Pristiophorus japonicus. Next base: position 105,567,921 of record NC_091979.1, on the reverse strand, counting down.
TCAAACATCTTCTCTGATCCAAGTGAACTTCAGTGGGAACTGATGAGTTGATGGCGCATTTGAGCTGCTGGTGGACTCCATTCTGTTTTACAAGGACGGATTGGCTCAAGTTAGGGCAGGAGCCAGTGGCCCAATTTGGCTAAGCAAATGATCACAGAATTTGGGACATCGTCTCGGTTTGTGTGAGGGCAGGAAAGGGCTCTGCTCTGCTGCATTTACACCAGCAGAATTGGGCCTTAGGGATTTCCAAGTCTATGGGCCGAATTTTTGTTTGGATTGAGTAGTGTATGGAGAAAGAGTCAGACTGAACAATGTGAGCTCAAAGTAAAGTGTGACCTTAGTCTTTTATTGCAGGTCTCCAGAGTGCCTATCCAACCCATGAAGCCTCCTTAAATACCTGTGCCCCCAAGGGATTATGGGATTTACAATGTGAGTCGATCTTGCCCTGGTTGATCGTCTCGGTGTGAAAGCTGGTGTTGTTGAATCATTTGTTGGGCCTTCGCTGGGCTGCTGTGCAGCTGGCCTTGCTGGGCTGCCTGGTGTGTTGGGCCCTGCAGGGCTGCTGTGGATGATGGGTTCTGTTTCATGGTCAACCGTCGTGCCGGATGCCACTGGTGTGTATGTTGTGGGATCAAAAAAGGTAGGGTCCAAGGTGGGTTGCTCAGGATAATCCATGAATCTGAGTTTGATTTGGTCCAAGTGTTTCCGGTGAATGAGTCCATTTGAAAGTTTGACCCGAAACACCCTGCTCCCCTCTTTGGCCACGGCAGTGCTGGGAAGCCACTTGGGATCTTGTCCATAATTTAATACAAATACAGGATCATTGATTTCAATCTCGCGTGACACATTTGCGTTATCATAGTATGCACTTTATTGAAGCCGCCTGCTCTCTACCTGTTCATGTAGAGCAGGGTGAACTAACGAGAGCCTTGTCTTAAGTGCCCTTTTCATGAGCAGTTCAACAGGTGGGATCCCAGTGAGTGAGTGGGGTCTTGTGCGGTAGGTGAGTCTGCAGTGAGCCTTCAGTTACCCTCTTCAAGCCTTGCTTGATGGTTTGCACTGCTCTCTCTGCCTGCCCATTGGACGCTGGTTTAAACGGGGCAGATGTGACATGTTTGATCCCGTTACAGGTCATGAATTCTTTGAACTCAGCATTGGTAAAACATGGCCCGTTGTCGCTCACCAGGACATCGGGTAAGCCGTGTGTGGCAAACATGGCCCGCAGGCTTTCAATAGTGGCAGCGGACGTGCTAGCCGCCATTATCTCACATTCAGTCCACTTGGAGTATGCGTCTTCAACCACAGGGACATTTTACCCAAGAACGGGTCTGCATAGTCGACGTGTACCCTAAACCACGGTTTGGAGCGCCAAGACCATAAACTCAGCGGCCCCTCCCTGGGTGCATTGCTTAACTGCGAGCATGTATTACATCTGTGAACGCAGGACTCTAAGTCCGCATCAATACCAGGCCACCACACGTGGGATCTGGCTATTGCTTTCAACATTACAATGTCTGGGAGGTCATTGATGAAGGTGTCTCTGCCCTTCTTGAGGACCACTACTCGATTGTCCCACAGAAGGCAGTCTGCTTGTATAGACATTTTATCTTTCCGCCGCTGGAACGGCTTTATCGCTTCCTGCATTTCCACTGGGACACTGGACCAGCTCCCGTGAAGCACACAGCTTTTGACTAGGGATAATAAAGGGTCCTGGCTCGTCCAGCTTTGATCTGCCGGGCAGTGACGGGTGATTGCTCACTCTCAAATGCTTCCATAACCATGGCTAGATCTGCGGGCTGCGCCATTTCCACCCCCGTGGTGGGCAATGGCAGCCTACTGAGTGCATCGATGCAGTTTTCTGTGCCTGGCCTGTGGCGGGTGGCGTAGTTGTATGCGAACAACGTGAGCACCCATCTCTGGATGCGGGCCGATGCGTTGGTATTTATCCCTTTACTCTCGTAAAACAGGGATATAAGTGGCTTAGGGTCAGTTTCCAATTCGAATTTTAGCCCAAACAGGTATTGATGCATTTTCTTTACCCCATAGACACATGCTAACACTTCTTCTCAATCATGCTGTTGGCTCTCTCAGCCTTAGACAGACTCCTGGATGCATAAGCAACTGGTTGCAGTTTCCCGAAATCATTAGCTTGTTGCAATACACACCCGACGCCATATGACGACGCATTACATGCTAGTACCAAATGCTTACATGGATCATACAACACAAGCAATTTGCTCAAGTGAGCAAGAGCAGATGATGGAGACAGGGACAGCAGTGGAGAGGTCGCTTCGGAGGATGCAGGACGCTCCAAGCTCTGCTCAGCTGGACGCAGATGCTGTACCTGCAGGGCTGTCAATGAACAGGATACTTCTGGAGCAGCAGCAGAAAATGTGCTGGCAGCTGTTCTAGCCACACTGCATGCATGCAGAGAGATTGGAGGGGTCTGTCGCAAGCATGAGTGGCATGATGGTGCAAGCCTTTGCAATGATGTCTTCATCCATGGAAAGAGTGGCCACCTGCATGGAGCATAAAATGTGGCAATCACACAAGCGCATGCAGGCCTTCACCATTGGACTGCACACTATGAATGTCACCTTAAATAGGCTGAATGATATCTCAGCCTTGGCCGTTCACAATCCCATTGAAAAGGTCACTTGCCAGCCAGCAACAAAGAATGGGCAAGATGGGAAAGTACAGCAAAGTGTTCTCCAGCTCATTGCTAACAGAGAAGTGCGGCTTGGCCATGAGAGGGATGATGGTGAAAGGGGACATGGAAGTGGGGACTCAGCTCAAAGCACTTCCACTTCTCATACCTTTGGTTAACAAAAAGCCATCAATCTCAGATTTAAAATTAACCATTGGTTTAGCATCAATTGCCGTTTGCGGAAGAGAGTTCCAAACTTCCACCACCCCCTCAGTCAGTACCCCACGTGCTACCTTGTGTCCCAATGACCAAGTCTGTCCCTGCACAGGTCCTCACAGGCTCCAAAGCCCAGAGGATGTCGGCCAAGAGCATCTCAGCAGTCAGAGCAGGGTTCTGAGCAGCATGTCTCTACATCTGCTGAAACCTCAGGGGTTGTACCTGAGAAGTGCTAGGAAAAGGAAGAGTACAGATTTGTAGTTGCACAAGGGTATATATATGGATGTGTTACACATTGTTAGAATGTTAAGTTTCTGTTTTATATGTGAGCCATGTAAATATTATTGGCCCAGAAATCCCAGCCTCCCCAGGTCCGTACTGAGTGTGTACCCGGAAAGGCATCGCAAAAGCCGGTTTTCAGCGCACAATGCACATACGCTGAAAACTGACTTTTCCGATCTGTCAAGCTCCATCCTCCGCATCTCAGGTGCGAGGACATCCGCATGGGCAAGATTGTAGTATTTGCCCATATCTTGCCCAGCAAATGTCCTGAAAACTCTTGCGCCTGATAAAAGTATCAAGGGATATGAAGTTAGGCGCAAAGTATCAAGGGATATGAAGTTAGGTCGCAGATCAGCCATGATCTTATTGAATGAAGGAGTAGGCTTGAGTGGCTGAATGGCCTACTCCAGTTCCTATGAGGCTCTGAGCTCATACCTTGTCCCTCCTGCAGGTCCAAACCTCAGTGCTGCGCAATGTTGTGCAGAATGCAGCACACCACGCCCATTCTGGGGCCCCTGGCTCGTGCATACTGAAGAGCGCCTCCAGATCTGTCCAGGCACCTGAGGTGCACCTTCAGCGTGCTGATGCCACATCAGGTCCAGTTGTTAGCAGGTCTTGTTCCAGCAGACTGCAAATGTCTGCAACCCTCTGATGCTACACACTTGGGCTCCTGAGACACTGGCGTTCGGACATGTCGAGGAAACTTATCCTCGGTCTGCGGACCCTGTATGATGGTATGACCTCCTGCGAGCTGCACATCTCTGCTGATCCCCTCTTTCCTGTGGAGCTGTACGTCTGTGAGCAGCAGGCTGCTGCTGGTGCAGGTCCTGATGCTCCTGGTGCTACTGGTGGCCAACTTGGTCCTCATCTGAGGTCCAAAGTAACACAGCTGATCTGATAGATCAGAGCTCCAAAGTGCAGATCATACCTCCAAACCTCCAAGGTGCAGGTGACACCCCCAATGTGTGTAAAGCCACCTCCAATGTGTGTAAAGCCACTTCCAATGTGTGTAAAGCCACCTCCAATGTGTGTAAAGCCACTTCCAATGTGTGCAAAGCCACCTCCAATGTGTGCAAAGCCACCTCCAAAGTGTGTAAAGTCACCTCCAAAAGTGTGTAAAGTCACCTCAGCATTGTGAACTGTTATGTTCAGAATAAATCCACAGGACTATATCGCAAGCTCAAACTGTTGTGACCTTGGTCTCTTTATTTCAGACTCTAGAGTGAGGAAGCAGCATGGTGAATCACCTTTTATACCTGCTTGCCCCAGGGTGCACAGGTGACTCTTAGGTCTCCCACAGGTGTGCCCCCTGGTGGCAAGTCTTACACTTGGGTAAGGTCTACATGCATACATAACAAAACCCATTTCTTATGTTCTTATGTTAACACAAGCAGGTAAGAAAGCAGCTGTGAGTACTCAGCACTTGTTGGCATATTTCCTTGACATGATTGCAGCCCTCTCAATTGCCACTGTCTTCTCACCTCGCTTTCACTGGCAACTTCCAGGAAGCCCGGGAAATCCGTGGAGCCAAAGCTAAAGTGCAAAACCCATGTTAATATCGCTCTAATTGAGCAATATTGAAATTAACAACCCGCCTCTCCCGAGGGGGCTGGGCACTTTCAGCCTAACGCGCTGGAGTGAAATGCGGAAGTCGGCAGGTTGGAGCTGGCTTCCCGACATGCTCGCATTTTTCCTGGATTTCACCCCCACCCACACCCAGACCTATGTGCTCATCCTCATTAATATAAACCCCCCCCATGAGCCTCAGCTTTCTTGGAATGGGAGTGAGAAAGTCTAATATTTCCTCACTGATTTTTAATCACTGACTAATGTGCATTGTTTGCTGGAAGTCTGTTCATATGTGTGTGGACCTAGACTGGAGCAAGAATTGGGCTTGAGTGTGATGGACTCCATTGCCAAATAGCCTGCTGACCCTTGTGGAAAGTTACCATTTTGCAGACGTGCAGCAGCATAATTCAGCGCCTTTAGGAGAGGCAGAATAAGGGGTAAAAATAGGATCAGGATAATCATTTTCAATCAAAAATAAATGTTTAACAATAATCTATGAATGCATCTGATACATCTGTCTTCTTAAGGAAGAACACAATGATGCTATACATGGTAACAGTTTAAACATTTTGGGGGAGAAAATCAACACAAGACCATCTGTTTTGCCTCTGAAAAGTGGGCTGCCATGAGTTGTAAATCTGGGGGCTTCTTGGCCGCCTCATTGACATCCAAGACCTGCATAAAACAGGGATACGGCTGTTTTATTAAGGAAATTGGGGTCCTATGCAGGTTGTAATCCTGGTTCAAATTGGAGGATATTGCACCGCATAAGCTCCACCTAGTTGTTGCAGTTCTTGAGTAAGCAACTTTAAAGGGACTGCTGGAGGCTGCTCAAAAATCAGCCACAAAACTTTCACAAAGTTAAATTTTGGGGGACCCAGAAGGAGCAGAAGTGCTTGGCCTGGCTTCACAAAAATATTGCAGACCTCTGGCAGTCCAGGATCACAACACTCGTATTTTCCTCTCTTCCCCCCCCCCGCCCTCCGCCACCTATCTCTCTATCTGCGGGTCAATGCCATGCTAGAGCAGGTTGGAATTTGGCAGGCCTCGGCCAGCATACTTCATCAGGGCACCCACTGCTTCCATTCAAATGAGTTCCGATGCCAAATTTGCCACAAGCCCTCAGGTTGACACAATCGCTCCATGGACTGGCTGCCCATCAGATTTCTTGCACTTCATTTTTTTAAACTTTTTTTACTGATGTTTCTCCGTGTCTGAAAGCCCTGCTGAGAAACAATTCAAAGGATGCTGAATTATTCTCAAGAGGTCGTTCGTCATGTGTGAAGCTAGACCAGGAATGATGATAGACTGCTTTCCATGGGGACATCACAACCTCATCCTGTCTCTACATCTCTCTCCTCCTTTAAGACACTCCTTAAAATCTACCTCTTTGACCAAACTTTTGGTCACCTGCCCTAATATCGCCTTATGTGGCCCGATGCCAAATTTTGTTTGATTACACTTCTGTGAAGCACTTCGGGACGTTTTAATATGTTAAAGGTGTTATAAGAATGCAAGTTGTTGTTGTTGTCTTAACCCAACATCTGCAACTGTGGACCTTCCAGTAGGGCAAAAAGGAACTATAGCTGATTGTTTCTCTCCTCAACCACTGGTGCTGAGACCAATTGTAGCCCTCTATTCCACACTAGTGCTGCACGGATCAAAAATAAAATAGCCTGCACGACTGAGTTACATGTGCCTTTAACAACTGAGACCGTTAATTTAAACATAAATGTGTGACAGTTGAATATTGGCAGATCACCTTAGAATAATATACTGAGTTTATAGTTCCAGTTTTAGGATTGTGGAGCTGTGAAGCTAGCTGAGTTTCAAAAAAATAAACACATGGCAGTGTTTGTATTCTCAGCAATTTTATTCCCTCCCTACTGCTCGCCAAGGCATTCATTTCTTGTTGGACTATGCTTCCATTTGCACCTGAGCCAAGTGGATATTAAGGATTAACAGTTGTAAGTAACAAAGCAAAGACCCTTACTTTTCTTCAGGAATCAATCAGCTCTGTCTTATAGATCTCCCCCAATGCATCAGTGAGTAGTCGAGCTGCACAGTCAAGGAGGGTCCTCGGTGGGCTGCCAGCACCCGAGCCTTGCCAATGAGTGTTGGAAGGCCATTCAGCCACAGGAGCATCATCACCATGCATGACTTTATCCTCATCCAACATCCACACACGAACTCACAGTAAGGCTGTTGAATAATAATTGGGTGCAGGAATTCTCCCTATATCAGTTGTAGTGTTTCTACTTTTACCCAAGCTGAGATAAGGTAAATCAGCACAAACCAGTGATTGAACCTGTGACCCTCCTTGACCGTGCTGCTTGGGGGAGATCTATAAAGCAGAGTTGATTGATTTCTGAAGATCAGTAAGGGTCTTTGCTTTGTTGTCATATTTGACCCTGAAATTAATTTTTGACCACATATCTGCAGCATAACTAAGACTGCCTATTTCCACCTCCGTAACATCGCCCAGCTCCACCCTTGCCTCACCTCATCCACTGCAGAAGCCTTTGTTACCTCTAGTCTTGACTATTCCAATGCACTCCTGGCTGGCCTCCCACATTCTACCCTACGTAAACTAGAGGTAATCCAAAACACGGCTGCCCAAGTCCTAACTCGCATCAAGTCTCGCTCACCTATCATCCCTGTGCTCGCTGACCTACAACGGCTCCCAGTTAAGCAACACCTTGATTTTAAAATTCTCATCATTGTTTTCAAATCCCTCCATGGCCTCGCACCTCCCTATCTCTGTAATCTCCTCCAGCCCCATAACCTTCCCGAGATGTCTGCGCTCCTCTAATGCTGCTCTCTTGAACATCCCTGATTATAATCGCTCAACCATTGCCTAGGCCCTAAATCTAAATGTCCTGCCTAAACCTCTGCACCTCTCTACCTCTCTTTCCTCCTTCCTGACGCTCCTTAAAATCTACCTGTTTGACCAAGCTTTTGCTCACCTGCCTTAATTACTCCTGATGCGGCTCGGTGTCAAATGTTTTAACTCATAATACTCTTGTGAAGCGCCTTGGGATGTCTCACTACATTAAAGGCACTATATAAATACAAGTTGTTGTTGTTGTTTTTACTTGCAAATGTTAATCCTTAAATCATTTGGTCACAGCATTATTAACCTATTTTGAAAAGGAAGAGTTAACAGCCTGAGTGTATCTCATTCCATAAATCTGATTCAGTTAATTGCAGTAGGCTTGTTTTGCTTTGATAAGTAGTTGAACATTTATGCACACACTGCTCTGCACGGATGCTGCTCACACTGTGACGGAGAGATAGCAAGCATTTATAACCACAATGCCTAAACAATATGATTCACAGTTTTTTAAAAATTGCTACAAATTCAGATGCATTGTCAAATATGGTTATTCATAATAGTCACATTATTTTTGTAATCTATTTTCCATATATTATTTAACTTAACCCCCCCCCCCCCCTCCCATTCTCTCTTTCTTTCACAAATGTCAGAAACCAGGTTGGCAAGTGCAGCTGCCATGTGTCTCTTGTGGTCAAAGAATGTTCCCTTTCCCGTGAAGAAGCCGACGAAGAGTAAGTATGATTCCCACATTACTTGGGCGGGTTCTATTTATGCACTGCCTGTACTAAGGTCAGTTCTAGTCTGGAATAGATTCAAAACTAATCCCCAAAAGTGACCAAACAAATTGTTTACATCACACAGCTGTGCCATAGTACATGGCCCGAGTAGAGTCTGTCTCACTTTTTTTCATGCCCTTACATGGTCACTGAAGTCATCAGTGATGCAGTACAGTAATGGATTGTATTCATGTAATAAGCCTTTCCCTTTTATAAACATTCTTGTATCAAGCCCGAGGCTGTTCTGTAACTTTCAAACTAACCTCTTGTTAATTCTTTCCATTTACTGCTGGTAACAGTGAGGAGCAATTGAATGTCAGTGTGTTTGAAGAGGAGAAGGATGGTGGTGATGGCATAGGGAATTTTGGTAAACCTGATAGTGCCAAGAAGAGCATTGTAGAAACAAAAGCAAGCCCAGACAAGGAGAAAGCATTCCGTGGAGTGCTTAGGAGAAAAGTTGAAACCAAAGAGCAGTCTGCAGAACAACTCAAACAGCAAGAGGCTGAACAGAAAGATTTCCGTTGTGTACTAGGGAAGAAAGTGTTCACCAAAAGCTTTTCTGAGGAAGAACTGAAGGAACGATCAGCAGAACAAATGAACTTCCGTGACTCTCTTTCCAGACATGTTAAAACAACCAACTCATTTGAAGAAGAAAAGAAAATTTCAAGTCCCCAACAGGTAGACTTCCGGGCAGTCCTAGCTAAAAAGAATATTCCCAAAATATCACCACAAGAAATGATCACACCAAAGCAAGTGCAGCCAGACTTCAGGAGAGCTCTGGACGAAAAGCAACAAACATCTACTGACAAAGAGACAAATAATGATGGCATTGAACCTGTAAAACTGGACTTAAATGATGATGGCGATTGTAAACATGGATGTTCATGTGTCGATGGTGGAGTAATTGAGAAATCTGAAAGCACAGGCAATGCACCTGTCTTTAAGGAAACATTAAAGGATGCTCAGGTAGCAGATGGTGAACGTTTATTGTTACAATGTCGGGTTGTGGCCGAACCACCTCCAGTAGTCACCTGGACTATAAATGGAAAACCCATCAAGTCAACCAAGTTCATTAATATATCTCAAGAAGGTAACTGATTTCCAAGAATAGATGGAGTTGTAAATTAAATCTTAAGTCATAATAAACATTTAAACAGTACACTGTGCTTATATTGCAAAATTATTCTAATAGACTTTATTAATAAAGTATATTTCATTTACTTATTGCACAAACAAAACTTTCATCTTGATTTAATCTTTTAAAGCCCTGAGGATTATGCATATTATTTGTTCACTTTGATTTTTGATATAAATGCACATCAGTAATGCAAATATCAAAATATTCCTCAAAGCCAAGTTTTATTCTGTAATACATGATCTTGTTGTAAGTTTGTGGAAAGTTTAGAAGATATTTTTATTAATCTGGAGTTGATGAAAACTTTTCCTCAAAAGCTATGTGTAAAGAGTTAATTATAATTGAATCTTAGTTTAAAATCTATGTGGACTGTGGACTCTCACAAGCTTTTATTTATGTCAGGATCACTTTGTACACTTACCATTGAGGAGGTGCTGCCTGAAGATGAAGGCCAGTACAAATGCATAGCTGAGAATTCTGCAGGGAAAATGGAATGTACTTGCTCGGTTACTGTGGCTGGTAAGAACATTCAGCAGCATGAGAACTCGCAATGGAAAACATTCCTCTGCATGCAACATTGTTTGTCTTTTCTTCCTGTCATTAAACTGCAAAATTAAAAACAAAATTCCTTCCGCTAGTCTGTAGCAGAAACAAATTACTAACGCAAGATTAAACCAGAGTTTCCCTGACATTTAACAGCACAAAGCAAAATGAAAATCATCTTGGACAATTAAAATCAAGGAACCCAAAAACTTTTGAGTTTTAAATGAAAATGTATGAATGTTGGTCAAGCTTTATTTGCAGAATTAACTTTCTATTATAATGCTGACAGTTATATAGAATTGTAGAAATCTAGGCAATTTCCTACTTCTCCAAAGAAACAATTACAAATAAAACAATGAATGGTTAAACAACATAAGTAAAGTTTGGTTTGGTATCTTCAAAATAAAACTTTTTATAAGTACTCTTATATGCTGCAGAACAACAGAAGATAAACATTATTTCTCAGTCATCCCACGTTATCCTAGAATCATTGTTTTTCAGATGCAGCTGCACCCAAGACTCCCCAAACTACTGAGAAAATATCAAAGAAGGCAAAATCCATCCCGAGTCCCACTTCAGAAACAGACTGTGGTAAGTCAAGATCATTTATCCAACCTGTTTCCAAATAAGGAATGGATTGGGCTTTCAGCTATTTTCCCATTAGTTAGAGGCTATTCACTGAAGAAGTTGTCATCTGTGATGTTGATATATTATGTTATTTTAACCTTTGGCACAGAATATGTGGATTTCTCCTTTGTGACACAAACTATGCTATGAATGTTAAATATCAAAAACTAATGTAAAGGAGTTTGAAGTTAATTGTGCAAATTCCATGTTTTCTTCTTAACTATGAATTCAGATTTCTTTCTTTTAAGCAAGTGGCAAATGTGGCAGACAATTTCTGAAATGTGAAAATTTGGATTTTTTTTAAAGGCTTTTAAGTAGGATTTGTTTTTAGCAAAAATGATAAATAATCTTAAACAGAGGTTATAAAAAGAAAGAACTTTGGTATAATTTTCCTCTCAGTTGGCATTACTTTTGTATATTAAACAAAATTCATATCACAGTTACATAAGAACATAATAAATAGGAGCAGGAGTAGGCCACCTGGCCCCTTCGAGCCTGCTCCGCCATTTAATAAGATTATGGCTGATCTGATCATGGACTCAGCTCCACTTCCCTGCCCGCTCCCCATAACCCTTTATTCCCATATTGCTCACAAATCTGTCTATCACTGCCTTAAATATATTCAATGACCCAGCCTCCACAACTCTCTGAGGCAGATAATTCCATAGAAGAATTCTGAGAGAAGAAATTCCTCCTCATCTCAGTTTTAAATGGGCGGCCCCTTATTCTGAGACTATGTCCCCTAGTTTTAATGTTCCCTATGAGTGTAAATATCCTCTCTGTATCCACCTTGTCGAGCCCCCTCATTATCTTATATGTTTGAGTATAGGCCCAACCTACTCAACTTATCTTCATAAGTCAACCCCCTCATCTCCGGAATCAACCTCAAAATTCTGTACCCTACATTATACCTTTCTGAAATATGAAGGTCAGTGATAAGAGGGCTAATTCACCGCTACTGCACTCCCAGCTGGAAGCCATGTTTGCCTGGAGCACGAGTCAGAGAATCGAGCCTATCATTTTAGAATCATAAAATCATAGAATGATACAGCACAAAAGGATGCCATTTGTGCCTGTGCTGGCTATTTGGTAGAGCTATCCAATTAGTCCTACTTGCCTGCTCTTTCCCCACAGCCCTGTACGTTTTTCCCCTTCAAGTATTTATCCAATTCCCTTTTGAAATTTATAATTGAATATGCTTCCACCACCCTTTCAGGCAATGCATTCCAGATCATAACAACTCGCTGTGTAAAAATGTTTCCTCATGTCGCCTCTGGTTCTTTTGCTAATCACCTTAAATCTGTGTCCCCGTCTGTCACTGGAAACAGTTTCTCCTCATTTACTCTATCAAAACCGTTCATGATTTTGAACCCCTCTATCAAATCTCCTCTTAACCTTTTCTGCTCTAAAGAGAACAACCCTAGCTTCTCCAATATCTCCACATAACTGAAGTCTCTCATCCCTGGTACCATTCTAGTACATTTCTTCTGCATTCTCACTCAATCCTTGATATCCTTCTTAAAGTGTGGTGTTCGGAATTGAACACAATAATCCAGCTGGGGTCAAACAAGTGTTTTATAAAGGTTTAGCATAACTTCCTTGCTTTTGTACTCTATGCCTCTAATCATAAAGCCTCTACTAATAAAGTCAAACAGCCTTCTCAAATTATCCTGCCACCTTCAAAGATTTGTGTACATACATCCCCAAGGCTCTCTGTTCCTGCACCCCTTTTAATTTGTACCATTTAGTTTATGGATGCATCAATTTGTACTAACTGAAATGCAGCCATTTCTCTGATTGGCTCTCCAGACCTATTGCTGATTGGTCCCCTTGGAGGATAGGTCACACCCTGAAGTTCCTCTGGAATGTGTGGAACCACCCAGCCCAAGTTCTGAGTGAATTTCCAATTTGTAATTCGATCCATTTTGACTTCAGAAGCCACAGAGGACAGATCTCCCCAAAAACCACCAAGTTCCAGCCGAAGTCCCTCACCCCAGCGTAAGTGCTTCCCTCCCCCAACTGAAGTCGATTACCCCAGTGTAAGTGCATCCCTCCGCTAGCTGAAGACCCTTACCCCAGCAATCCCTCTGCCAGCTGAAGACCCTTACCCAAGTGCAAGACCTTACCCCCCCCTCAATAGATGGGGCATTGTGTGCGGATTGTTAACATGTTTATTGGGTATGAAGTGAATAGTGACAGTGTCCACCCCAACGATGTCCCTTATAACACACAGACCAAGCTTGCACGCGCCAGGGGGTAGGAAGAACGTGATCCGTCTTCTCTCCCATCTGATCCCACCCCACCTCCTGTGCCTCTCTCTTCCCCCGTCCCCCAGGCTCACTCTCTCTCTCCCCCATGTAGGCTCTCTCTCTCTCCCCAAGCTCTCTCTCTCTCTCTCTACCCCCACCCCCCTCTCCCAAGCTCTCTCTCCTCGCTTCTCGCTCTCCCCGCTGCCCGGTCTCCCCAGCGCTGCGGGAGGCTCGGGGCCCGCTCGGGGCTCGGAGCTGTGGGAGGCTCAGGGCTCAGGGAAGTTCAGGGCCCACTTGATTCACTGTGGGAGGCTTGGGCCTCGGGGAAGTTCAGGGTCCACTCGATTCACTGTGGGAGACTCGGGGCTCGCGGCCCACTCAAGGCTCGGCGCGGTGAGAGACTCGGGACCCCCTCGGGGCTCGGGGCTGTGGGAGGCTCGGGGAAGTTCAGGGCCCACAGCCCGCTCAGGGAGGCTCGGGGCTGTGGGAGGCTCGGGGTTCGGGGAAGTTCAGGGCCCACAGCCCGCTCAGGGAGCTCGGGGCTTAGGGCCCGAGGCCCGCTTGGGGCTCAGCGCTGTGGGAGGCTCGTCGGATGCGTTCAGCTGCTCAGTGGAGGCAACGTAGTGTTGGACGCGTGCCCAGAAAAGGGTTAGTAGGAATTGCGCTGAGGGGGCAGAGTTGGTGACATTTGTCCTAACTCTCACTTCTGTGCATGCATCGGGAGACGCATGCGCAGAAGGGAGACTTAGTACAAATAGTTACTGCGTTAGTTTATATTGCCTCTCCTCATTCTTCCTACCAAAATGTTTCACTTCACACTCCTCTGCCATCTGCCTGACCCTTTCATCAATCTGTGTCCTCCTGAAGTCTGTTACTATCCACTTAATTGCTTATTACATTTCTGAGTTTTGTCTCATCTGCAAACTTTGTAATTATGTCCTTTATACCCAAGTCCAGGTTATTAATATATACTGTATCAGACAGAACAGTGGTTCTAATACTGATTCCTGGGGAACAGCACTTTATACTTCCCTCCAGTGAACTCTATTCTCTGCTTTCTGTCCCTTATCCACTTTTGTATTCACATTGCCACTCTCACTTTAATCTCATGGGCTTTAATTTTGCTAGCACGTCTATTATGTGGTACTTTATAAAATGCCTTTTGAAAGTCCATATACGCAACAACAACTGCACTACCCTCATCAACCCTTTCCGCTACTTCATCAAAGAACTAAATTCAATTAGGCAAACACGATTTGCCTTTCACAAATCCATACTGACTTTCATTTATTAGTCCATACTTTTTCAAATGCCAATTAATTTTGTCCCAGATTATCATTCTCTGAAACTGACCCCGCCACTAACGTTAGGCTGACTGGCCTGTAATTGCCAGGTTTATCCCTCTGCCTTTTTTTTGAATAGGAGTGTAACATTTACAATCCGCAGCCCTCTGGCACCACGCCCATAACTAAGGAAGATTGGAAATTTGTGGCCAGAGCCTCTGCAATTTCCATCCTTACTTCCCTCCATGTTTCTGAAACTGGATCCCTGGGGTACCCTAGAGACTTTCTGGTGGTCCACGAATAGAAGTGGCTGGAGGTAATTAAAAATTAAAAATGATTGAATGGTGCATATTGCTCTGTAGTTCAAAAGTTGAAAACTAAAAACTCCAACATATCTTTAAGAAAATGAAAACAAAAAGCAGATATAAAGACACAGATTGTAACTAGGATACAATTGCACAGGAAATCTCGTGGCATGAAACGAGCATAGTGGCTCATTATTAAATTGCTACTAATAACCAATTGGGATGTGCTTTTCAGGGGTACTTTCATTCAATACTACGTCAAGCACTGTCTGCTCTGGCTGTTTTCTGAATATAAGCAAGCACATTTTTACTTTGCCTATAAGTACTTTGCGCGCAGCTTCAATTTTATAAACTCAGGGTTAAGTCAATTTGGGTAGAGATCTGTGACAATAAGGGAAGGTAACCTTTAACTAGGAATTACTGTGGATCACTAGAATAAAAGAAGAATCAGGTAGAGGGGTGGGGGATTTCAATCCCCTTTCCTACCCGGCGGAAACCGGTACAGTCAAAATGTCCTGTGTGACTTAGCTGCTCTGATCCCACTGTCTTCTCACTGGGCCCAATAATAACCTACTCTTTTTAGCAGACAAGCAGGTCCCTGCTTTAAATGTGACTTAGCGATCATTAAAACAACCTGTTGTGTATGCAATAACTGTTAGACTGAGTACTGTTTAACTCCAAGAGGTATGACCTTGGCTCTGCTTTATTAAGGCCCAAAGTGACTAATATACAAAATGGCTGGCCTTTTATACTTGGGCTGCACACACGTGCGTGCAGCCCAATGGCCTCCAACAGTGACGCCATCTAGTGGCTAGTGATCTCAAAAGTACAATACCCCCCTCTGAGATATTAACACAGTCTTTTACAAATTGAGATGGTCCGGTGTTTACGCTCCCGGGTTGACTGTCTCAGTTCAACGCCAACCTTGGGTGAGTGTTCAGAATCTGTTGTGACTGGTGGCTGGGTGGCTGACCTGGTGGGAGTGGCAATGGCCATGTCAGGGATTGAAAGTCCATTTTCATTGAACAGGTCAGTGATTGAAAGTCCCAATTCACTGATGACCACTGAGTCCTCTGATGACTGGGGGTAGGTTGGTTGGTCGTTGATTGTCTCTTCCTCCGATTGATCCGGTTCGTCTGTGTGCCGCAGCTTTGACTGATCCATGTGTTTCCTGCATGTTTGCCCATTTTTGAGCTTGACAATAAATACTCTGTTGCCCTCCTTGGCCATGACAGTACCAACGATCCACTTGGGACCCTGACCATAATTCAGAACATATACGGGATCATTTACAGAAATATCGCATGACACAGCTGCGCGATCGTGATACCCTTGCTGACTTTGTCTTCTATATTCAACATGATTATTCGAGTCAGGGTGTAAAAGAGATAGCTTGGTCTTAAGACCTCTCTCCATCATTAGTTCAGCAGGTGAGATCCCAGTAAGCATGTGGGGTCTTGTCCAGCAGCTCAGCAGTATGCATGACAGGCAGGTCTGCAGTGACCCTTGGGTTACTCGTTTCATACTCTGGTTTATGATTTGGACAGCACGTTCTGCTTGCCCATTGGATGCAGGTTTGAACGGTGCTGACCTTACATGTTTGATACCATTGAGTTTCATGAACTCTTGAAGCTCCTGATTGATGAAGCATGATACGTTGTCGCTAACAACGATGTCAGGCAGACCATGTGTCGCGAACATGACACTGAGATTCTCAATAGTAGCTGTGGATGTGCTGGATGACATGATTATACACTTTATCCACTTCGAATATGCATCCACCACAACTAAAAACATCTTCCCCAGGAAGGGATCTGCAAAGTCTATGTGGATCCTGGACCATGGTTTGGACGGTCACGACCACAAACTCAGCGGCGATTCCGCTGGTGCTTTGCTGAGCTGCATGCAAGTGTTGCACTGATGCACACATGATTCCAGCTCAGAGTCAATTCCCGGCCATCATACATGAGATCTGGCAATGGCTTTCATCATTAAATGCCGGGATGTGTGCTATGTAGCTCACATACAAATTTCTCTCTCTCTTTCTTGGGCATAAGATCACGATTGCCCCACAGTATACAATCCGACTGAATAGACAGTTCGTCTTTGCGACGAATGTAAAGTTTGGTCTCCTCGCACATTTGCTTGGGTATGGCAGACCATCACCTTTGAGGATGCAACTCTTCACCACCGATAAAATTGGGTCCTGGCTGGTCCAGGCCTTAACTTGTTGAGCCGTGACGGGGGTTCCTTCACTCTCAAAAGCAGCCATAACTAACAATACGTCCGCCGGTTGTGGCATTTCCACCTCCTGTGTGGGCAACTTCAGATGGCTCAAAGCATCGGTACAATTCTCGTAGCCAGGTCTATGGTAAATGGTATAATCATAAGCGGATAATGTCAGCGCCCACCGCTGGATGCGGGATGAAGCATTGGTATTGATACCTTTGTTTTCAGAGAACAGTAAAATGAGCGGCTTGTGATCTGTCTCCAGTTCAAAACGAAAACCAAACAGGTACTGATGCATCTTTTTACCCCATACATACAGGCTAGTGCTTCTTTCTCTACCATGCTGTAGGCTCTTTCCTTTTTAGACAAACTTTTTAAAACATATGCAACTGGTTGAAGTTTACCCGACTCATTAGCTTGTTGGAGTACATAACCAATTCCATATGACGAAGCATCACAGGCCAAAACTAAACGTTTACATGGGTCATAATGTACCAGCAGCTTGTTAGAGCAAAGCAGATTAATGGCTTTCTCAAAAGCTCTGTCTTGAAACGCACCCCACACCCAGTTGTCGCCTTTTCTTAGCAGCATGTGCAGTGGTTCTAATAAGGTGCTCAATTTAGATAGGAAGTTACCGAAGTAGTTGAGTAGACCCAGGAACGAATGTAGCTCCGTCACGTTCTGCGGCTTGGGTGCATTCTTGATGGCCTTGGTTTTCGCATCCATGGGCCTGATACTGTCATCAGCAATTTTCCTACCCAGGAATTCGACCTCTGGTGCCGTGAAGATGCACTTCGAGCGTTTCAGTCTGAGTCCCACTTTGTTCAGATGATGTAGAACCTCTTCCAGGTTGTTCAGATGTTCCTCGGAGTCACGACCTGTGAATAGGATGTCATCTTGGAACACGACGGTTCTGGGAACAGACTTCAGTAGACTTTCCATGCTCCTCTAAAATATTGCTGCAGATTCCAAAAGGGCACCTGTGATAAACAAACAGTCTTTTATGCGTGTTAATGCACGTAAGTCTCTTTGACGCCTCGACCAGATCCTATGTCATGTAGGCCGACGTCAAGTCCAGTTTGGTGAATGACTTCCCCCGGCTAGTGTTGCAAACAAGTCATCAGCCTTCGGTAACGGGTACTGATCCTGTTGATCGTAGCCTTGTAATCTCCACAGATTCTGACTGTGCCATCACTTTTCAGCACAGGAACAATGTGGCTGGCCCATTCATTAAATTCAACCAGTGATATGATCCTTCTCACTGGAGTCTGTCCAGTTCGACTTCGATCTTCTCCCTCAATATATACGGAACTGCCCGAGCTTTATGATGGACGGTACAGTACTTGCCGGGTTTTGATTTTGCACTGATATCTGCTTTAGACTTCTATCCGTCGTCATGCATGACAGAGCGATCGTGATGGCCCTGTTCAAGTCCAACGTCTCCGCCAGTAGTTTACGCAGGATCACCTCGTGGTTGATGCCAATTACAAAGAAGTCCCGCAGCATGTCTGCCAACACAGCCCCGAACTTGCACGGTCCCACGAGACGTCTCAGGTCGGCAACGAATTCCGCCGCATTCTGGCCCTCTGAGTGAACATGTGTAAAATCTGTATCTTGAGATAATGATGCCTTCATTTGGCTTAAGGTGGTCCTGTACCAGTGTACACAATTCTTCATACATCTTCTCTGTTGGACTCACAGGCAGGAATAGATTCTTTATCAGACCATAAATTTTTGAACCGCAAACCGTGAGGAACACTGCCCGCCGCCGATCTGCGCCACCGACCTCCTCCATTTTGTTGGCCACGAAGAACTGGGTCAAACGGCTCACAAAGTCTGCCCAATCTTCTCCTTCCACGAATCGCTCCAACAATCCAATTGTGCTCATTTTTGCATGCAAAGTTTCTTATTGCCTCGTCGCCAAATGTTGTGTATGCAATAACTGTTAGACTAAGTACTGTTTAACTCCAAGAGGTATGACCTTGGCTCTGCTTTATTAACGCCCAAAGTGACTAATATATAAAATGGCTGGCCTTTTATACTTGGGCTGCACATACATGCGTGCAGCCCAATAACCTCCAACAGTGACGCCATCTAGTGACGAGTGATCCCAAAAGTACTTACATGACACAACCCATAGTTTTTGGGGGCTTTTTGATTCTTGGTGGAATGAATCTTCGAAATCTCATTAACTAAATTCTATGGGGAGGGCATTGGAGTGTGATGTCTCCTTTATAAAAGTTAAATATTTTTTAAATAATTAAAAATATTGAAAAATAATTACCAGAGGTAACTCTTTATAAAACCGAGTTTGATTCAGTTCTCAACGGCTGGGCCTGTCTCCTCACAGATCTATAGCTCTCACTCACTTTGCGACGAGCACTCCCTGCTGGTCGAGCTGATTCCTCCTGTTGGTAGAGCAACCCTGAGCCATGTCCCAACATGTGATCAGAGTGCCTCCAGGGCCCTTCAAACACATGCCTGAAAATGTTCACACAAACACATACAATCCCAGAGTGCAGCTTTTACAGAATATGCCAATGGGACAGTATGGCGGTGAGTCATGCTTCCAACAACATCCCAGCATGTGCATGGATGCTCGTACCCTCATCACCTTGGCCAGCCTGCTGACGGCTTTAAAAATTGTCCAGCACTCAGTCGGTAGTAGTGGACATCTGTTGCTGCAGAGTACCCAGAATTGGCACACCCATATCACTGACATCGGTAAGTAAATACCTGTTTTCTTAAAAGCATTATTAAAACATTCTTTACATGCAACATTTTCATATTTATAAGTATTATATAGTAATATAGTATAATTTAGATGGGGGATCTGTGATTATTAATCAATTTGAAAAGGGGTTCTTCAACTAAGAAGATTTGAGAACCACTGATCTAGGATGCATCCTATCTTGTGATTTTTCTACTTTGTAGCCCTATCTCCAACTATGTGCACTGCTCCCTGCTGGAAGCATGTGATTGCAGAATTAACCTTATACAGCAGACATTAGAAAACTTTCTAGTATCAGACACAGTTCAATGACACCTTTATTAACGGAGAAGTTATTATAAGTAAAACCTTTTAAATGTGTTCCTATTCATAATGAAATACAGTATTCAGGGAAGGGGCTCAATTGGCAACACAGCTTGCACGTAACAGACATTAGCCATTGAACATTGCAGTCATTTACTTTTTTTCCACTGAAGTTCCTTCTCACTCTTTAACTCTTCAGTATCCAAATGATTGCTGATGTGAACAGGAAGGGCTTTCACTCTATCAATGTACAACTGGTGTGTGATCAGCTCAGGAGGATAATGCAAGTCTGCGGCAGTTTCTGTGGTAGCTGCCATGACGCCTTCATTCTGCAACATATCCATTTCCCCACTTTTCCACCCAATTAGGAACATCAGAGGATGGCTGCTATGAAACAAAGGATACTCCCTTTGCAACCCCACTACATCTGAGCCACATAGAAGCAATGGGGCCTCCAGGAACATCATTAACATTTTGAAGCAAAGTTTCAGCTGCCTTGATCGCTCTGGAGGCTTTCTACAATACGGCCCAGACAAAGTTAGGAAGAAACAGATTAACTAAACAGACCTCTTCTCTGACTCCAAGGGAGTCGTGATCGCCCTCCTCACCCCTCCACTATAGCCCGATCCAAACGTATCTGAGTGTTGCTGCTGGTGAGGCAGATGGCCTGACATTGCTTTCTTCGCTCAGATGAGCTGCCTGTGGAGACGTGACCAGCTCTGGCAGCCGAGAATACTGATGAGGCCTGAGAAGCAATCTCCATTGATCCTCAGGCCTCTCAGTTCGGGCGTGGTGTCAAAAAGGGGCCCAGACCAAAATCGAACAAAAATTCCTTGGGGTTTGAAACTAAAGATTGATTCACAGTGCCATGTTGAATCAGACTTTTCTTATTGAAGTTCATATTTTCTCCGTTGAAAGACTGTAATTTCATAGTATAATTTAATTGCATCTCTTTTTAATAGAAATTATTAAGTACTTGTAATACACAGAATTTTCCTTTGTTTCAAACTGGAGGTTAGATTCCTGGTATAATATGAAGAACTATTGTAGGAATGGTGATAAAATGATTGCCATGAATTGCCAATTACTTTTTGGACAGTAATCATTTATGATGAGAGCTTAACAAATTGTGTATTCAACCATTTCCTTGGCAGATTTTTATAGCTATTTTCAATATTACCAAAAAAGGGCATCTCCCAAGATGTAGCTTTAGCCTTTACGTGCCCCCATAAAATGAAAGCAAACAGCAGACTTTAGTTCAGCAAAATAGTCGAAAGATATTGCACAGCTTAACAGTTAATGGCATAGACACTTAAAATGGAAGAGGAACTTTCAGTTAAATATTTTAATTGAGACAAATAATGTAATGCAAACAAAGCACAAAGTGTGCCTAACTTTAACTTTAACATCAGCAGCAAGGCTTCAGTTTTCACCTTCTGCCAGATGTTTTACCTCATTTTCATTTGGCCACTTTATGATATCAGAATTGGGGCCCTATTCACAAAGCTTTTCCTAGCCTACAAAATTTCAAATTATCCATTTTTCTTCAAAATAGATCTGCAGAAAAATGCAGCAAGAAGATTTTGGAACATTTGAGAAAATGACATTAAATGTCTAAATTATATTGCAAGTTAATCTTGGTTCATTTTTTGGGGGTAATTTTTTTTCGAAGTAACTATTTGCACTGCACTTTTCTTTGACAGACAGACGTCTGTTCAGCCCCGCCCCCACTGCACTTTTTTGACAGACATGCGACAAGCCCCGCCCCGTCAACCTCCCGGCCCAAATCATTCCATGCACGTGGTGCCGAGAAGCAGGACCTGAGACTCCAACTCTCTGCGCCCCGGGCCAGCCTGGGGACGAGAGCAAGAGAGGCTGTGGGGAGAGAGAGGCTGGGGGAGAGTGAGAGAGGCTGGGGGGGTGGAAGAGTGAGAGAGGCTGGGGGGGAGAGTGAGAGAGGCTGGGGGGGGGGTGGAAGAGTGAGAGAGGCTGGGGGGGAGAGTGAGAGAGGCTGGGGTGGGGGGGTGGAAGAGTGAGAGAGGCTGGGGGGGGGGAGAGAGTGAGAGAGGCTGGGGGGGAGAGTGAGAGAGGCTGGGGTGGGGGGGGTGGAAGAGTGAGAGAGGCTGGGGGGGGGAGAGTGAGAGAGGCTGGGGGGGGGGAGAGTGAGAGAGGCTGGGGGAAGAGTGCGAGAGGCTGGGGGGGAGGAGAGTGAGAGAGGCTGGGGGGGGAGAGTGAGAGAGGCTGGGGGGGGAAGAGTGAGAGTGAGAGAGGCTGGGGGGGGAAGAGAGTGAGAGAGGCTGGGAGGGGGAGTGAGAGAGGCTGGTGGGGGGAGAGTGAGAGGCTGGGGGGGAGAGAGTGAGAGAGGCTGGGGGGGAGGAGAGTGAGAGAGGCTGGGGGGGGAGTGAGAGTGAGAGAGGCTGGGGGGAGGAAAGTGAGAGAGGCTGGGGGTGGGGGGGGAGAGTGAGAGAGGCTGGGGGTGAGGAGAGTGAGAGAGGCTTTGGGGGGCGGGGAGTGAGAGAGGCTGGGGGGGGAGAGTGAGAGAGGCTGGGGGGGGGAGAGAGGCTGGGGGGGAGCAGAGTGAGAGAGGCTGTTGGGGGAGTGTGAGAGAGGCTTTGGGGGGCGGGGAGTGAGAGAGGCTGGGGGGGGGGGCGAGTGAGAGAGGCTGGGGGGGAAGAGTGAGAGAGGCTGGAAGGGGGAGTGAGAGAGGCTGGTGGGAGGAGAGTGAGAGAGGCTGGGGGGGGAAGAGTGCAAGAGGCTGGGGGGGGAGGAGAGTGAGAGAGGCTGGGTGGGAGGAGAGAGAGAGGCTGGGGGGGGGAGAGTGAGAGAGGCTGGGGGGGAGGAGAGTGACAGAGGCTGGTGGGGGAGAGTGAGAGAGGCTGGGGGGGAGGAGAGTGAGAGAGGCTGGGGGGGAGGAGAGTGAGAGAGGCTTTGGGGGGCGGGGAGTGAGAGAGGCTGGGGGGGAGAGTGAGAGAGGCTGGGGTGGTGAGAGTGAGAGGCTGGGGGGGTGGTGAGAGTGAGAGAGGCTGGGGGGGGGGGGTGAGAGTGAGAGAGGCTGGGGGGGGAGTGAGAGAGGCTGGGGGGGGAGTGAGAGAGGCTGGCGGGGGAGGAGAGTGAGAGGCTGGGGGGTGGAGAGTGAGAGAGGCTTTGGGGGGCGGGGAGTGAGAGAGGCTGGTGGGGGGGGGGGGGGGCTGGGCGGGGGGGAGAGTGAGAGAGGCTGGGAGGGGGAGAATGAGAGAGGCTGGGGGAGAGTGAGAGAGGCTGTGGGGGGAAAGAGAGAGAGAGGCTGGGGGGAGGGAGGGAGAGAGAGAGAGAGAGGCTGGGGGGGAGAGAGAGAGAGGCTGGGGTTAGAGATAGAGAGAGGCTGGGGTTAAAAGAGAGAGGCTGGGGTTAGAGATAGAGAGAGGCTGGGGTTAGAGATAGAGAGAGGCTGGGGTTAGAGATAGAGAGAGGCTGGAGGGACAGAGAAAGAGAGAGGCTGGAGGGACAGAGAGAGAGGTTGGGGGGAGAACAGAGAGAGATTGGGGGGGGAAGAAAGAGAGAGAGAGGCGGGGGAGGGGGAAGAGAGACACGAAGGCGGGGGGGATCAGAGGGGAGAGAGGGAACTCAGGAAAGACAGATCACATTCTTCCAGTCCCCTGCCAGGGACATCATTGGAGTGGATGATATCCAGAAGTCACAACACTGTCACTATTCACTTCATACCCAATAAACCTGTTAACAATCCATACAAACTGCCCCATCTATGGTGGGGGAGGGGGAGGGGGAGGGGGAAGGATGCATGTGCTTAGGTAAGGCGCTTCGGCTGGGGCAGACATGCACTTGTGTTGGATATGTGACTTTGGCTGGGGGAGGGATGTACTTGGACTGGGATAAGGCATTTCAGCTGGGGGAGGCATGCAATTGGACTGGGATAAGGCACTTCGGCTGGGGAGGCATGCACTTGCGCTGGGGTGCAGGACTTTGGCTGGCCCTTGTTGTCTTCTGGAGAGTTCTGTCCTCTGTTGCTTCAGGAAGTCAAAGTGGATCGAGTAACAATTTGCAAAGTCAGTGAGACCTTGGCATGGGTGGTTCCAGTTACACGTTCCTGTGAAACTTCAGGGTGTGGCTTATCCTCGAAGGGGACCAATCAGAAACAAAGGGTGGAGCATGCTGGCCATTTTTGCAGTACAAATAAGCGCATCCAATTTTTTTTGCACTATTTTCACAGAATTTCTAATTCATGAATGCCGACAATGTACCATGTTGAAATCTTGTTAACTCCTTTCTGAGGCCTATTATTGTTACAAAAAAATACTTCCAAGAGCTAACACATTGGTCTTTTCGCCTTGTGTGTTTGCATTCAATTGAAAATGATGTAACCTACTTAATCTAACAGCTGTAAATAATTTACAATTACAAACATTTGTATCTGAGTTAATAACAAACCTTTGAGGCCTTGCTTGAGGTTTGGTGAGAGCACTGCATGGAGGTTAAAAAACTGGTGAAATGTGCTTCACGGATGGAAGACCTTAATTAACCAATTTGATCAGAGGAATTGAGCTCACATTGTATTGTTATCTAGTTGATAATATGTAAGGGAACATGGTCAGTATTCATGTTGAATTCCTAAAGCATGTTGTAGAGAGTAGGGGAACAGCAATGTTCTTGGTCAACAGTACCAGGATCCACTGACTAACCTTGGAACTGCCCTTGTGAGGCTGATGATTAAGAATCTCTTTGAGGCATACATACTCAGTATTCCAAAGTACAACTGTGGTTTCCGCTTGCAAGAAGGGAAACCCTAGTAAACTCAAAAACGACTAAAGAATCTAATTGATAGCAGTGGCTTTTAAGATGGTTCTTTTGGTTGGCACAGTGCCTGTACATGGACTCTGAAGACTCACGGAACCACCAGAAAGGAGCATACAAGATTTTGCTCTTGTGAGGCATTAGGTCACAGAGTGAGACTCCATGTTAGATTGTTTTTGTCAATACTCATAAACTTTCGATATAGTACCCAATACAAAACCATAAAGAAGATAAAATCTATGTGAGTACATGACTAAATCTTAAATTTTATTCAGGATGTGCACTCCAGCTCGAATTTATGGGTAGATTGAAGATTCACTGAATCTACTTCAAAGGAGCAAGGTTGACCACTTTACCAGTTCTATTCAATATCTGTATCAATGATGTGTTGGGCGGCATCACAAGGAACATATTTGGAATAATAACTACTCTGGTTAGACAAGACCAATTATAAACAAACAAGTCGGTTTATTTTACTTGTATATGTGAACAAACAGGATAAATTTTACAATGGACCTGAACTTGCGGATGCTTCCGACAGGCCAAAAATCTACGAACTTACCTCCTGCCTTGGGATCCGCAGACACTTGTGCTCCTGGGCCTCTATGCGCAGACATGCATAGAGGCCCACGTACCCCTGGGGTGCATGTGGTTCACAAGTGCCCCGGGATCATGTGGGCCGACCCAAGCAATGAAAGAAGGGGTTTCCCATTCATATTTATGGTGATTCCGTTTGGTGAATAAGCATGAATGGGGATCACATATAAAACACATTTAAATAAATTTTAAAAACATTATATATTTAAAATTAATTAAAATACAATATAATTAAACATTTAAAACAAAAATTTAATTTTTTGAAAAATAAATGTAAATTTTTAAAGGGGCTAACAATAACCGTACCTTATTTTACACGTGTTTTAATGTTTAAATGAATGAAACAAAATTATTGTTATGTTTTTTAAAACTCTTAGGCTGGTAAAAGCAGGCCTTACTGCTTATTGTGTACAGTGTTGGTTTCGTCACCTAAGGAAGGATATACTTGCCAGAGTGGGAGTGTAATGAAGGTTCACCAGACTGATTCCTTGGGTGGGGGGATTGTTCTAGAGGAGAGATTGAGTAGACTAGGCCTATTATCTCTCGAGTTCAGAAGAATGAGAGCTAACATACAACATTGTTACAGGGCTTAACACGGTAGATGCAGGAAGGATTTTTCCCCTGGCTGGGGAGTCTAGAACCAAGAATTACAGTCTCAGAATAAGGGGTTGGCCATTTAGGACTGAGATGAGGAGAAATTTCTGTACTCAGAGGGTGGAGAATCTTTGGAATTCTCTACCCCAGAGGGCTGTGGGGCCTCATTTGTTGAGTATATTCAAGACAGAGATCGATAGATTTTTGGATATTAAGGGAATCATGGATATGGAGATAGTGCAGAAGAGTTGAGGTAGAGGATCAACCATGATCTCATTGAATGGCAGAGCAGGCTCAAGGGTCTGAATGGCCTACTCCTGCTCCGATGTCTTATGTAAGAATTTCATGGGCATTCACTGGGCAGAAGTTGGGCAAATAGCCCAACTCTGCCCTCAGATGCCCTTTTCCCAGGGATGCAGATGATCTGTGAAGAGAATTCTTGACAGATCACAAGTTCCGGGTTTTAGCGCATGCTAAGGTAGGTTTAAAGGAGGTTTTGGTGGAGTGGCGAGAAGTAGCAAGGCGGAGGTGAGTGCTCAAAAGTGTGGAGTGGAAACAGCTGGAAACTCTGCCAGCGAGAGTGAAGCAGAGGGTAGCCAGAGTTAAGAGAATGCTGAAACATAAGGCTGAAGAAGGATGTACAGGCAGAGAATTCCAGCAATTAAGCTTGTGGCATTGCCTAACATTTCTCTTTCATAGTTCAAAACCTCTAGAAATGAGATCCAGTTTTAAGCTGTGTGGCGGATTTGTGGCAAAAATGGAAGTGACTACTAGGAGGGAGGGTTGTAGCTTACATTGACCTGTCCCATAGAGGGGAGGGCAGCCCCACGATAGGCCCACCTCTTTGACAAAGTCCCTCAGCTGAGCACCTGGATTAAGAAGCTGATGATGAATAAACTGGTATCTAGCATTGGACTGGAACATCTAGCATATCAAGGAGATTAACCGCAGTGCAAGCTACCCTGTGTCAGTCATTGCAGCACACTAAAGTCAGATGTCCATTATATGAGTGGCAAGGGAACTGGAATTTGGGATAACAGCTATTGGAAGGTATTACCTGGTGGCCAGATGTTTTGAGTATATTTTCTGTAGAAAGAAATAAAACCGCTCTCCACAGTAACTCTTAATTAATTAGGATTTGAATTCTTCATGAATGCAGTAGTGATACATATTTTTCTGTATTTTGGGTTTCCTGTGTTATGCAATAATATGTCAAAAAATTAGTCTTTCAGCAACCCTTATTTTGTATCCAAATTATATTTTTTGATTGTATGTTATTATATATGTTAAGGAAATCCTGAAATGGATACTCATTCACACATCTCAGTCATCTCCTCTAACCCTTCTCCCAACTTGTGCTTGTGGTCTGATCCCACTTGTGAAGCACCTGGGGTGTTTCAATACAATCAAGGTGCTACACAAATGCAGACTGGCGTTTCTTTTGAAAGTTTTTCTCTGGATCGAATGATGGTGAAAATAAATAGAGAGCTCTCAATTTTCATTCCCTTCTAACTGTTAGATCCCCAATATTTGAAGCATTTTGTACAATAACTACATTACTTCCATGTTTAAAACCCAAGGGCAAGATTAGGGTTCCCGCATCCTATTACCGTCCCTTAAAGGAGAGTAATTTGTTAAAATTTGCTTATATTGAGAACTAACAATTAGCATATGTACTACTAGTGTTTATTATACTGGTTCTTTTTTCATTCACTCAGTAAGATAATGGGACTAAAGGCAGATAAATCCCATGGACCTGATGGCTTGCATCCTAGGGTCTTAAGAGAAGTAGCGGCAGGGATTGTGGATGCATTGGTTGTAATTTACCAAAATTCCCTGGATTCTGGGGAGGTCCCAACAGATTAGAAAACTGCAAATGTAACGCCCCTATTTAAAAAAGGAGGCAGTCAAAAAGCAGGAAACCAGTTAGCCTAACATCTGTGGTTGGGAAAATGTTTGGAGTCGATTATTAAAGAAGCAGTAGCAGGACATATGGAAAAAGCAAATTTCGGTCAGGCAGAGTCAGCATGGATTTATGAAGGGGAAGCCATGTTTGACAAATTTGCTGGAATTCTTTGAGGATGTAAAGAACAGGGTGGATAAAGGGGAACCAGTGGATATGGTGTATTTGGACTTCCAGAAGGCATTTGACAACGTGCCTCATAAAAGGTTACTGCACAAGATAAAAGTTCACGGGGTTGAGGGTAATATATTAGCATGGATAGAGGATTGGCTAATGAACAGAAAACAGAGAGCCGGGATAAATGGTTCATTCTCGGGTTGGCAATCAGTAACCAGTGGGGTGCCGCAGGGATCAGTGCTAGGACCCCAACTATTTACAATCTATATTAATGACTTGGAAGAAGGGACTGAGTGTACCGTGCCAAGTTTGCTGATGATATAAAGATGGGAGGAAAAGCAAGGTGTGATGAGGACACAAAAAATCTGCATAAGGACATAGACAGGCTAAGTGAGTGGACAAAAATTTGGCAGATGGAGTATAATGTTGGAAAGTGTGAGGTCATGCACTTTGGCAGAAAAAAATCAAAGAGCAAATTATTATTTAAATGGAGAAAGATTGCAAAGTGCTGCAGTACAGCGGGACCTGGGGTGCCTGTGCATGAAACACAAAAGGTTAGTATGCAGGTACAGCAAGTGATCAGGAAGGCCAATGGAATCTTGGCCTTTATTGCAAAGGGGATGGAGTATAAAAGCAGGGAAGTCTTGCTACAGCTGTACAGGGTATTGGTGAGGCCATACCTGGAATACTGCGTGCAGTTTTGGTTTCCATATTTACGAAAGGATATACTTGCTTTGGAGGCAGTTCAGAGAAGGTTCCCGAGATTGACTCCGGAGATGAGGGGGTTGACTTATGAGGAAAGGTTGAGTAAGTTGGGCCTCTACTCATTGGAATTCAGAAGACTGAGGGGTGATCTTGTAGAAATGTCTAAGATTATGAGGGGGCTTGACAAGGTGGATGCAGAGAGGATGTTTCCATTGGTGGGGGAAACTAGAACTAGAGGGCATGATAGAATAAGGGGCCGCCCATTTAAAACTGAGATGAGGAGAAATTTCTTCTCTCAGTGGGTTGTGGATCTGTGGAATTTGCTGCCTCAGAGAGCTTTGGAAGCTGGGTCATTGACTAAATTTAAGACAGAAATAGACAGTTTCTTAAACGATACGGGGTTCTGAAGAGCGGACAGGGAAGTGGACCTGAGTCCATCACAGTGTTGAATGGTGGAACAGGTTCGAGGGGCCGTATAACCTACTGCTGCTCCTATTTCTTATGTTCTTATTCCACCTGTACTTTCATTTTGCTATTGTGGTTATTCTTTGTCACTCTATATATAACTTGGTGCCTTCATGGTTGAGGTGAATAGCATTAAGGAGAAGGTAGATAAGTACATGAGGGAGAAAGGAATAGAAGGATTTGTTGATGAGGTCAGATGAAGTAAGGTGGGAGGAGCCTCGTGTGGAGCATAAACACTGTCATAGACTTGTTGGGCTGAATGGCCTGTTTCTGTGCAGTAAATCCTATGTAATTCTATGTACGTTTGCATTCCGAACATTTTTCATTATTTCTCAGTTTTGGGGGAATTTTTATAAGGGTAAGTCACAAGATAATGTTAGTACATTTAATAGCAAAAGTCAGAGCCTGACTTCTAAAAGTGCTATATTTTAAACTCATAGCCGGGAAATTGGACCCGTTTGCAATGGCCATTAAGGCCGGTTTGGGAGAAAAAATGGCGGCCACCGCACTCCACCCACATCTGGGGTGGAATGCGGTGGCTGCCATTTTGGGCAGGCCAGCAGCGCTGCTGTTGCCTGCGCTCGCTTCAGATATTTAGATGAGCCAGATCGTGATGTCAATCGGCATGCAACGCTGAATTGACGCATAATCTGGTATTTTGGACGTCCCCACTCCTATTAACGCCCGTTCCAAAGCCCGCACGGCAGAACGACGAACCCAGCACTTTTTAAAGGGACAAACACAACTTTCAGGTAAGATTAGATTTTTGCTTTTGTACTGGTTACTTTACATTTTATTGGAGTAGTGACTTGGTGCAATACATTTAAAAAGATATTCAAGTGTGCAGGAAATACTGCTGGATGCTTGCAAGGCCTTGCAACGAACACCACTTGCTCCCACTCCTGGGGGCTCTTGTTGCAGTCCCCCTTGGGCTGCACCATGACATGCAGATGGAGCACAGGCAGCAATGGGGACAAGCTGCTCGCAGAAGGAGGAGGAGGGGGAGGAGGATGCAGAGAGGAGAATGCAGGAGGAGGAAGTGGAAGGAAGGAGGCAACACAGACAGCCCTTTCTGGCTGGGATATCTAGGATTGAATCATCCACCTGAGGCACCAGTGAACACAACCGCAATTCCCCTTTCAACATTTGTCCCACATCTTATCTTTTCTCTGTTACTGACCATCTTGGCAACAATGCTGAAATAAAAGCCATGATGAAGCAAACTTTCCAATCCAACTTTATCCATGTATGCGTGCAATATTACATCAAAATATTGTCTTTGTCTATCCTAGTGTTGTTATGCAGTGCTACCCCAGTGGCTGCAGCATGGCTGGTGGAAGGCTTCTGACTTTTAGTGGGGGACACTGCAAATGGCCTTGCTGGATGACCTCGAGGAGCTGGTGGCTGCGAGTGTGAAATCGAGTGACAGTGTTTCTTTTTCTTCTTCACTGTCCCTCTTCTTGGTGAACCACTGGCTGGGCAGGCTGGATTTCTTGGGTGTCTGAAATGAGGAAGGCACAAGGGTAGGGTTGTGGTGAGGGGAGGGTGATGAAGCAAGAGCTGCATGCTTACACCATGCGCAGCTTGTACATCAGAAGAGACTGTTGAATGAAGGGAAAGTGGGATGTGAGAAGGAGAATAAAGTATGAGGATACCAGCATTTTGTATTCTTTCAGCTTTGCCACTGGCAAAGGGCTCAGCCATGACCCTGCCAAGAATGACCAGCTCCGTCTCCTCCAAAGGAGTGAGGTGAAGCTAGGAAAGTGAGGTGTACCTCATGTTTGGTAGAGATGACCAGGGAGGGGACGTACATTGAGCAGTGTGTGAGGCTAGTGGTGCAGTTGGTAGGAGATAGTTTTTGAAAATGTATTCACTGACCTTGACCACCCGTCTGAGATCATAAAACCTCTTTAGGTACTTGAGCTAGGTCTTGGGAGGGTCGGGGGGGTGGGGGTGATACTGCTGGCAGTGACCACCTCGGCGATCTGTTCCCACATCATCCTTTCTGGAGGTCCTCCTTGCCCCTGTGGGGAAAAGAACTCTCTTCCAGTGTTTACTCCCTGCACAAAGCATGAGTGCTGCATACGAGACTCTGGGTGTCCTTTCCCTGGCCTGTTGAGCCATTTATATTGGTGCTGAAGCACTTTTACCATTTTTGCTCAGCAGAAGACAGCTCATCTTTAAGAGGTGCAGACTGCCTTTAAGAGGAGCAGGCTAGCTTCTCGCTTGAACAATGCCAACTTCGCCGCCTGCTGGGTGCACAGCCTGTCGGCAGCACATTCAGCACTAGGCTGTGCACTACAGTCATTATAATTACTGGGCAGCACGAAGTTGTCATGATGCCTGCGCTTTTTGAATGTGCGCGGGCATATCTTGTATTGCGATGCCAAGTCAGCCAGGGACTGAAATCTGAAAAGGGCACTATTTCAAATCCTCCTTGTGCTCTCTGTGTTCACTTGCTTTTTAATATATATTAATTTGGATGGAATTAGTTTTCATCATGTATTTATGAAGATGATAATCAAGAAGCCTGAACTATGGTTCAAATATAATACTACAAGACCTTTAACACTGATCTTTTGGATGGCAAGTCTGTCCCAATAATATCACTGGGTCTTTTAACTGTAATCAGTAGTAGAACCCAAAACAGCACTTTAATTGTTTATAATTGTACTTGTGATCACAGCATGAGCAATGATCATAGCCTGGGACAGTCTTTCCCTCATCCATTCTCCCAAATATATCGCAACGTGTAGGATTTATGTCCAAATGCTGCAGAATTGTGGAACACTCACTCATGATTTATTTTAATGTTTTTATTGAGGGTCTCAATTTATACTTTTTTCCTTTCTTTTAGTTGAGGCCACCATAAAAAAGAAACCAACTCCCAAAACTCCTCCCAAACCAGGTAAGATGTTTCATATCAAGTTTAACTTTGTTTCCTTTTGTTTTTTGCCAAACTTGACATGTAGTATTCTGTTCATCCTCAGACAGTGAAATCTAGCATTTTGCAACCTGTGTCCTTACAAACCTTTTGCCAACATTTCCTCCCCCTTGTCGGGGTCTTCAACCCGATCCGAACTCCAATAACATGAGCTCCTAATGAAGAACTAGTTGTTACCTTCCACGTGTTTGCAGTTGTTGTGGAAAATTGACCTAAACATATCCCAGTTGGCTAATAATTTACAACTGATCAAGCAAGAAACTTGCATTTTACCAACTATTTCCTACTTTAGTTATCAGATCAATGAAAAATGCTCATACAGTCAGCTGGGACTCTCTGGGGTATTTGTTTATTAAATCTACCATTAGCTTTTGAACTTAAGGGAATGAAGCCAGCAAGTTCAAAAGTAAGCCTCTTGTGACTAAAAGATAATTAGATGCCTTTAACCCAGGTATGTGGGTCAGTCATGCAGTAATTAAGTTTTTTTTTACAGTTAATGAATTTAATGAACAGTAGAGCAACAGCAACAGTCTACTGAAATTGAATCAAAAGAAAAAAACTGCAAATACTAGAAATTTGAACTAAAAACAGAAATGCATAGCATTAGTCAATATCTTAAAGAAAAATGACAAGTTAAAAATTTGGATATGCTTTGTCAGAGCTGATGAAATTCAATGAAATGAATGCTTTTCAGATGTGACTCAAAGTCTGTGGGAGATAAATGAAACAATTATTTATTAACTTAGCTCTCTGAGGATTGCTTTTGTTTCCTGGCAAACATTTTAATTTTTTTAATTCTCGGAATGGGGGCGTCACTGGCAAGACTGCTATTTATTACCAATCTGTAGTTTCCGTGAGAAGGTGGTGGTGGTCCTAATGTTTGAAAGCAGTTTGATACAACTGAGTGGCTTGCTAGGCCGCATCAGAGGGCAGTTAACCACATTGGTGTGGGACTGGAGTCACATATAGGCTAGACTAGGTATGGAAATTAGTTAACCATTTGGGTTTTTACAACAATCCAACAGTTTCATTGCCACTTTAATAGTACCAGCTTTTTATTTCCAGATTTTTTTTAATTTTAAAAGTTGAAATTCTTAAATTGCCGCTGTTGGATTTGAACGCCCGATCGCTGGATTATTAGTGCAATAACTTGCTGTACCTCTGTATTGTGATTTATTTTTTCTCAGGTATATTTTGTCAAAATATAATCTTACTCAAAATCCTAGTGTAAAAAGGGACCAGATACATGAAATATTGACTATTCACAGTGTAGCGGGAGAAAATCAAAAACTTGTAACTATACTGATCAAAGTTTTGAAGGACATCAGGGCATGAGAGATTATGAATGAATATAATGTCACTATGAGTGCAGTAAATGTATTAAAAGGGAGCTGTTAAATGTATTCTATTATCTTATTGCTATTATGATTTATTTTCTTGTTACAAAATACTCAAACACTTGTTTGCTAACTCATATTTGAATATCTATTTTTCATACAAGATTTGTAGCCTTGTATAATAAATTAGATATATTACATTGCCTTGGCAGCATATAAAGCAGCACCTAAATAGGATTGTTTATTTTATCACTTGTAATGTCACAGCATGTCAGAATTTTATTATATTTTGACAAAAAAACAAGTGCTGAATTATATTTTATTAGATTAAAATGAAGAACAAAAAAAAAGCTAATATTTTCAGTAAAATATTCAAAAACAACTTACACATCCTAAACCTGCCTCAGGTTAACAAGCCAGTAGAGACAGTGATACTGGTTTCTCCACTTAAAGTGCTATGAGAATTTGCTGTTTAATAAATAGATCAGGCTCTCTAATCTGAATCAAACTGCCAGATATAATCACTAAGCCTTTCCTGATTCTGTAGCAATCCATTCTCAGTGTTTTAAACTAAACTATTCTGAAAACTTTTCGTAACTGTAAATAATTTTTCTGAGAATCACATTTTTATTTTCAGTGATTAAATCACCCAACTGGAAGGTTGCAAGACAGCATAGTTATTAATAATTAAAACCATGGACAATCACAGCTGTTTCATAATCTTGTCCAGTTTTATGAACACACAGAATATTTTTCCAAATACCTGTATATGAACATGAAATTAGATATCAGAACAACCAACTTTTCCTTATCTTTCAATCTGATGTTCATTTTCAACAGCTATTCCGCCACAGATACTTAAATGTCCTGGAAGCATGAAAGTCCGTGCTGGAGAATCTGCGGAACTACTCTGTAAGCTTGCCGGAACACAACCACTCAGCTATACCTGGCTAAAGTTTAGAAAACAGGTAATGTTTAATCCTTACGTTTAATATTTTCTGTCAGAAACGGCTTAAATGTTCATTTACTAAAGAATAAACCTTGGTTCATACCTAGAAGGAAGGGATTTGCCCATGTAGATGCCTATTCAAATAAAAGATGTAAAATCATAGAAACATTAGCCCAGAAGGTGCCCATCATCCTTGCGCCAGCGCTAGCTCCATATCAGGATTTTCACCTTTAATACCATTTCTCTACTTTGTCCCCATATATCCTTCAATATTTTTCTTCTTACGTTATCGTCTGTTTTTTACTGTTATGTCATAACTGTCTCCAAGAAGAGACCAAGAGGGAAAAATTTGGGTCGTTAGCGCCTTCCGTTAGTGCCCCCGGGGATGCTCACATGGCACAAATGACTTCGCCTGGGCGTGGCACCGCTACCGACTCCTGCGAAATTCCACGGGAGTTTACCGGTGGCGCTAACCGTTTTCGCCCCGGAGCGAAAATTCAGTAGGGCCCTGTGATGCTTCCATGGGCGATGATAGTGACAGCTTCACAGGATGCGTACCGGGCTTTAGGCCACTCGCGGGCAAAAATTAAAGGGGAGTTGCGGCGCTGAAAATGTTTTAAATGGCTGATTTACCAGTCGCGGGGTCCATGCCGCGATGTTGCAGCCCGGCATTCTGCTTGTGTGCTGGGCTGCTTCCGTGGCACCTCGCTCCCTAATAGTCTAGCGGTGGCCCCTTCTCCCTAAAGCAGAGTCCTCAGCGGCCCTCCCCTTTAATGGAAGTTTTCCTGCCAGTTCTACGCATCTCTCCACGTAGCGCTGGAAAATTCGTGGCCCTTTGCACCCCGACCCCACCCTGAGAGGAAGTACAGCAAGATATATTGTGCTACGCTTCCTCTGGGGGGCAGTGAGCCCAATTTAGGTCGCGGGGTGGTACCGAATTTCGCCCCCTACAATTTGGCAGATTAGGCAAAAGTCATACAGTGTCGAAGGAAAATAAATCCATCAGAGTAATGTAAAGCAAAAGTGGACAGTCCTAGAATGGCATCCAAAAAATGAATATAGGGCACCTTTGGAGTATCATCCATGTAGAACAGAGAGCTTAAGAAGCCTTGTACCTTTGGGTAATAACTCAGCTAAAAGAATTATAAATTTGCCATGCATTTATAAATGAACAGTTTACTATTCGAAAAGATTTATATGTCCTAAAAATGGTAGTCTAAGAGCCATATGCATCCAACTGATTGGCCCCTGACATTAGGAAGATATAATATTTAGTTTAACTTTTTGACTTGCTGACCTTTCGCTGCCTGAGAAACGAGTGTGACTTGTTCTCCTGGTAAGCGTAAATACACATGAGGTATATCATAAGGCATGGGTACCTGGCTGATGTAAACGATGGCTTCTGCAGCCTTCCGGATTTAGCCAAAAGCAAAAATGATTAGTTTTTATATATAGACTTGAGTTAGACTTGGGAAACCCATTGAATTCACCTCAGTTCACCGCTGTCTGTTTATAGAACTGATACTTCTCTATCACCTCAATGCCTGGTCCAGGAAATGACATTATAGTTAGAATACCCCCTCCGGATAGCGTCTACAGCATCACTTATTTTCCCTATGTAAGGTAATCCTGGAATTCAAGTCTCTGGTTTTCAATGGTCTTTAAATGCTCAGCACAACGTCCTTATACTAATCCACTATAGAATGTCCCTAATAACAGCAATAACTTGTATTTGTTTTGTGTATGGTGTATTAAAATACCTCAAGGCACTATGACGGAACGATCAAAAGAACCATTTGGGTTGTCAGCAAGCACTGGGGGAAAGAGTTAAATGGGGAAGGGGATGAGGGAGCATGAAACTGATTTCAAGGAGGCAATAAGCCTTGTGAGAGCTGGGGTATATAAAGAGAATTTGTAGAGGATTATGGGGTCAAGACTGGAATAAGGGAGGGGCTGGCAGGCGATGGGAAGAAGAGAAGATGGCGACTGAAGTGGCCACCCAGGTAGTCTTGATCTTAGAGATGAAATCTTCCTCGTATTTGGCTTTGATGTGAGGTTGGAGAGGGCAGGAATACAAGGTCAGAGGAGATGATTTGTCATTGAGGAGTCTGAAATTGTCCTTATCCTCCAGAGTTCTAAATATTGTACTGGGTAAAGTATCTGCTACTGAATCCGCAAACTTTTTCTTTAGATACAAAATTGTGGGTTCACACAATACAATCTTCCACAATAACGTTGTGAATGTAGCAGTAAAGTGTAAGTGCTAAGTTTCTGTTACCACTTCAAACAAAATTCAGTTTAAATTTTGCTTTGTAGTATAATTGATAATCCATATTGAATTATTTTTGTTTATATAATTGGACTTGTAAAAATGAGGATTTTCAGTGCTACATAATGGAATTCTTTCTCAGGTTAAGACTGTATAAACTCATTTCATGCAGGTTCCTTACAGCTAGCAGAGAAAGGAGATTTTTGTACCATCAATTTGAGTAGAATATGAAGCCCCGATCCCATAGGTAAAAAGACAACAGTTTAACTCACTGCATCACATAATCCTTTAAATTGAATTTTTGATGCCTAGTAATTTTCAGTTTTATGTATAAACGGTCATTTTCTGAGGACACACCATTGCTTAAGAGCCTCACCTGCCTGCAACATATCTCAAAAAATCACGAGTGTGTTGCCTGACATGCGCTGGCGACAGGTGAAGCACCCAATCACCACCATGTACTCAGACAATTACCCCCGGGGTGTGGAAAGCTTGTGATGTTATCTGTGGTTCTTTCTAAAATGAAGACTAAACCAATCAACTCAGTTCACTTTGTTAATATTTTGTTTTTGTACACTTCAAAAAAAAAATATTTTCCTAAATCCATCCTTCATTTTGTTCTCATTTCAGATTAAAGAAAGTGATCACACAAAAATAGAGAATACAGACAGCAGCAGTAAACTAATCATCTCTTCAACTAAGCATGAAGACTGTGGCTGTTACTATTTACTTGTAGAAAATAAGATAGGAAGTAAACAAGTTCAAGTTAACCTCACCGTTGTAGGTAAGTCGATTAAATCATCCCTGTTATCTTCCTCAGTGTGTTAGTTTTAACAAATTCATAAATGCATTGCTTGTTAAGATGTTTATGAATTCATTAACACTCATTCACAAAGGAAAATATAGGGATATACCTGCAACAATGTCTTGTTTCAAGCCTTAAAGAAATAGCATCCGTGTTTCAGAATACTTTTGTTGAAGAACTCAGCATTTTTTTTACAGCTTTGCTCAATTAGAAACTAGACCAGTAGATATTAGTTTCAAGCAAAGAACTTGTAGAATCATCTTTATACATTGTTCTAAAAATCCTTGTTGAAATAAGCAAAATAACTCCCTGATTGATGGTCTCTGTGAATTTACAGAACTCTCACAAGTTAAAAAAAATAATTTTTCATCCATTCTGGGTGGATTACTTGCCTTTAATTTCTATTTGAAACATTCAGACAAAACTGGGGCACTGCATTTATTAAAAAGCATAAATGGGATCATAATTCCAGGTGAGAAATCAGAAGGAACATCTTTTTTTTAAATGCTTGCAACCTCAGTTTTAGTACTATTCTGCGTTTTTTGCCCTATTTGCAATTAACGTTCACTATTATTTAATAATACTTAATTATAGCAACTAGAACTAATTAATAATTCCTAATGTTAATTGATGCCATTTTGGCAACATAGGAAGAGAAGGGGGCCAGTCAGTCCCTCGAGCCTCTTTTGCCAACAATTAGATAGTAGCTGATCTGTATCGCAACTCTATTTACCCACCTATGTTCCATATCCCTTGATACTCTTACGTAACAAAAATGTATTGATCATTAGGGTCGAATTTGCCCCTTTTTGCGAGGCGCTAACGTGAAACACTTTTCGTCCCGGGCCGGTGCCCGACCGACGATGATGTCATTGTCATGCGCGTCGAATCCTTAACGGCGTGCGCCGACCCTATAGCGTCACGTGCCGACCCCTTTCCGCCCCGCGGCGGATATTGCCCCATGCCGCTCGAGCGGGTGTCAGTGCCAGTCTTGCGGGTCGTTATGCGGGCTGACGTCCGCTCGCTGGAGGTAAGTTAAAGAGGAGGTCGCGAGTGCCCCGCACTGCCATCTTGGCAGTTTTGCCGACTCACTGGTCGGCCAGAATTCTTTCCCCCTTGCATGATCCAAGCCGCCATTGTGCAAGCACCAGTCTCCAGTCGCCTTGGTTACCACTTGCCACTGGACCAAGACCTAGCTCTGTTAAGCCTGTGTGGTGGCTGGTGTGCAACGGCCACCACACGTTAAAAAATTCCACACACAGGCATCTTCCACCCTTCAGCGTGTAGTTCAGGACCTGGAATATTAGGTCCTTCATTGAAACACCTGTGAACTCATCCCTTTTTGGTGTGGAAGCAAGTCATCCCTGATATGAGGGATGTCCTATGATGATGATGACAGCCCCGGTACCACACTGCCATGGTGGCCTAGTGGAGGCTATCAGTGGCTGTGCAGAGTGCACAGTGGCCCTCCCCTTTAAGCGAAGGGGAGGGTCTTTGAAACGCGTCAGCGTTATGCGGAGCATCCTGAGCTGCTGATCGCACCCCATTAGCGCCGCTGGACTCACCCCAAGAGGAAGTGGCGCGCGCGAGATTGTGCTCCACTTCCTCCGAGGGGCAGTAAGGCTAATTCTGCGGTCGCAGGAAGTACCGCCCCGAGCAGGTTACCGCAATTTCTCTGCCTCTGTCTTTAAAATGTAAATTTCAACATCCTCAGCTTTTTGGGGAGCGAGTTCCAGATTTCCACTACCCTTTGAGTGGAAAAGTGCTTCCTGATTTCACTCCTAAATGGCCGAACTCTAATTTTAAGATTTTGCCCTCTTGTCCAGAAGAAATAGTTTCTCTGGATCTACTCTATTGAATTCTTTAATCATTTTAAATACCTTGATTAGATCGCCGCTCAACCATCCAAACTCAAGGAAATACCAATCAAATTTTCAGCCTGTTCTCATAATTTAACCCGTTAAGCCTTATACCCTCTAAGGCTAATACAGGTTGAGTGTCCGAAATCCGGAGTTCCAAAATTCGGAATGTTCCGGAATCCGGACACTGGGCCAATCTGTGGCGGGATTGTCCGGAAACCGGAAAATGTTCCAAAATCCGGACTCCCCCCCCCCCCCCACCTCGGCGACCCGACTTCGCCCCAGCCTTCAGTGGCCCGACCTCGTCCCGGCCCTCGGCGGCCTGACCTCCAGCCCGACTTCGCCACGACTTTGCCCGCCCTGGCCCTCGGCGGCCCGACCTCGCCCCGGCCCGACTTCGCCCTGGCCCTGGCTCCCCCCCTTCTCCCCCCCTCTCCCCCTTACCTCGGCGGGCCGACCTCACCCCCTTACCTCGGCTGCCTGACCCCACCTACCTCAGCCCAGGTAAAGACGTTCCAAAATCCAGAAATACCCGGAATGTGGAACGGCCTCGGTCCCGAGGTTTCCGGATTTCGGACGCTCTATCTTTCCTGAGGTTCGATGCCCAAACTGAAAGCAATACTTCAGATGACCTTTCATTGTTGTCAGTGAGGCACAATGCATGAAGTTTGTGCTGGTTTTTTCTTGGGATCCATGCTCTTGTTGCAATAATGTGGTATCAAAAATAACATTTTGTTTTAATTTAAATTCTCAGTTTAATCTGTTATTTTTTAAATTTTCAGCTTATTGTAATAGCAGCTTCTATTGTCCATTATTTTAAGGCGTACTGTTATTAGATTGGGAAAATGAATATGAAACTTTTCAGGACTGCACACATCTTGACATCCCGGAGGTGATTACGGAAAAGATGTACAATGGGTGGCTGATCTAATATCGCCATTTTACACTATTTTACAAAGTCAAAGTTCCCTACCGCCTCCCATGTGTGATTGACCATGGGAGATTGACTCGATATACTTTAACAATGTTTCAACACCGGTGACCACCTGGGATATCTGCCACATACTCTTATCTACTCACAAAGGTGGTAAATAACACATTATCAGACCATTCCATTCAAGCTAAGATGAGTAAGAAAATTACACTGAAATAAAAAAACAAATCGTACTGTTGGTACAAATGCTTATTAAAAAATAAAGATATAATCAGTCCACAAGGTGTTCAGCCATGAACTCATTGAATGGCGGTGCAGGCTCGAAGGGCCGAATGGCCTACTCCTGCACCTATTTTCTATGTTTCTAAAATATCTAATTCAGAAAATATTTCTTGTCTTATCTGATAATTTGAGACTTTTGCAGGAAACAGACTTTTGGAGTCTTCCCAATATGAAGTTTACTTGTGCTTAAGGTGATTCTTAAATTGTGTTGAAAGCAGAATTAACAACACATGATTGTTGTGCACAAAGTAGGCATAGTTGATCAGAAAAAAGGGACATAGATTCCTTATGCCGGATCTCTGCTCATTAGACACTGTGTCCAATTTTGTGATCCCATGGGGGAAATTTTAACTCCAAACAATGAGTGGGTTGGGATCGGGATTCACATTTTTAGTACTTTAGCCTCTCACCCGAACCCACTCTGGCTCCAACCCATGCACTTCTGGGTTTAACGGAGGCGGGACAGGGGCTGGGCGGCCAAGCCACGTGCAGGAGGTGGATTGGCACTTTAAATATTATAATGAGGCCCGAAAGCCTCAGATTTAACCTGCTGTGCAGATTTAACTGGCCAGCCGGGAATCCCAGGCCTCAGGATTCCCAGCAACTGCAATGAGGCGAGGACAGTCTTGGGAAGCAATCCTTGTGGGCCGGGAGAAACAGGCCCAAGCTCCCCCACCATCAGCTTCCCTCCGTACAAACCCCACCGGTCAGGCATAGAACTCCCC
Organism: Pristiophorus japonicus; assembly: GCF_044704955.1. NCBI lineage: Eukaryota > Metazoa > Chordata > Chondrichthyes > Pristiophoridae > Pristiophorus > Pristiophorus japonicus. The sequence goes on along the minus strand of NC_091979.1, from coordinate 105,526,857 downwards.
ACCCCGGTTCAAGAATCTACTCCCCCCCCCCCCCCCCGACCAGGGATCGGACCCACCCCTGGGGACGGGGCTCGCACTTACCTGTGGTGCAGCCTCCTGTCCAGCGTTCACCATCTGACTGGAAGCCATCCTGTCAATCAGACTGACTTCCGCACAGGGAACCTGTTCGTGACATCACACAGACGCAGGGGAGGTGCAAACCAGGTGTCCGCAGGACATGATGGCCTAGATATTTAGGTGTGCCCATGTGAGCTATTGGTGAAGTCCGTGCCGCACCCGCTAGTGGGCCTCGGACCTCATTCCCATCAGGCCGGAGAGTTGCGTACAGTAACAGGCAGCTCCCCAACGAAGCGGGATTGAAGATTGGGCCACTGCGATGTCAACAGCAATCTCAGGTAAGTGATAAAATGGGAGCGACCTGGAATTGTCTTCCGAGGTAACGCACTCATACCTGAGGAATTGAGAAGTATATCATGAGCAGTGTGTGATATCTTCTTACGACATCACTAACAAACACACTCCACAAGATGGCTCCAACTGTCATCATGTGACTTTTGAAATATGACCCTTTTATTGTATTTACATCAGTACTTGCATTAACACAGTAGTTCACTAGGTGGAGCAGTAGTCAACTAGGTGGAGCTCTATTACACTTCTCCCTCCTTAAGAAGTAATCACAACAAAATAATCATCATACATAACTTGCATGGTTATACACAACAAAAGATGTGGACTTATTTTGCCATATTTACAAATCAAACTTAACCACTGGTTTTCTGTTTTGAAGAGGGTACCTTCGCTCTTAAACAGAACCTTCCAAACTTGGTGTTGAACTTAGACTCCTTCTAGGCTGAGCCTGAGAAGAGTTTTTCTCTAAGGGCAACCCTTTTTCTACAATTGAACTCTGTACAACTTCACACTGTTTATCTGCCTGACTCAGACTCAGACTTAAATTCTGACTTTTTTTTGGACTTGTTTCTAGTACATCGGATATAGGATTTTCTACTGGTACTGTACTTGTAACAGGACTCATCAGAAATAATTGAATCATCCCAACTTTTAACTTCTTCCATATCTGTAGATAAAATATGATCAATGTGAACAAACCTAACCTTTCCATGATCAAACATCTTGACCAAATATGTGCGAGGGCCACATATCTTCACTAGTCTTCCTGGTAATCACTTTAACCATTTATGGTGATGGTTCTTCACTCTCACCTTCTGATTCAATTTCACACTTCTCTCTCTTACTCTATCTCTATCATGCTTCTCTTTTTGTCTTGATTGTTTCTCTTCTACTGACCGTGCCAAGTTGGGCTTTAACAACAAGAACCTGGTTCGTGGCTGTCGTTTGAGAAACAACTCTGCGAGTGTTCTACCAGTAGTTGTATGAGGCGTATTACGATAAGTAATTAGAAAATTTGCTAATTTGTGGTCCAACAACAGCTGTTTCTTTGGATTTGGATCTAACATTTGCTTGATGAGAGCACGTTTTACAGTTTTACTGTGCACTCTGCTGCATCATTTGAAGCAGGGTGTTATGAGCAAGTATGTTTCACACCATTTCTGCTCATAAACTGTGCAAATTCTTTTGAACAAAATTGCAGCCCATTATCAGACACAATTTCTTCTGGTAGACCATATGAAGAAAACAATCTTCGCAAATTGTCTAGTGTTTTATTTGTTGTTATTTTCTGCATTGGAACACCTCTACCCACTTTGAATGACTGTCAATCACAATGAACAATTGTTGCCCTTCTAGCTCAGCAAAATCTATATGTAACCTTTGGCACACCCTGGGAGGCCATTTCCATGGCTGTAATGGTACTGATGGTGGTTTCTTGCTTAGCGATTGACATGTTTTACACTGTCTAATGATGTACTCCATGGGCTAGAATTTCCACTTCACATCGCCCATCTATGGCCCATCTTTCGCCCAAAATGGACCTCTATAGCAAAAAGTGGAAACTAGGCCCAAAACATCGCCAGAAAAACAGGTGGTGCTTACGTTTCCACTTTGATCGCCGAGATGATCGCCCAAATGATCGCCCACACAAGGCCCATCCCAAGTTTCGGCACCTAGTATGCACTTCGCTGGGCCGATGCAAGGCCCAAAAGTGTGCTGAGAAATAGTTGCTTTTACTGGGCCTAAGAGAAGGAAATGGGCACTATGGATACCATTTTGAACTTCAGAGGCAGGGTGGAGGATTAGTTGTGAGTTATTTAGAGAGTTAATTTAAAGATAATTGTACTCAGAATATTGGAACAAGGAATATAAATAGGTATTATCAAGTTATTTTTGGTAAATAGCTTTTATATATTGACATTATTTTGTAAATAGCTTTTTCATAGTGAAGTTATTTACTGATATTGTTGGGGCCTATCAAACTGACTGGTATATAACATAGAGAGTACAGAGAGTGCAGAGTACAGTGATTAGAGAGTATAGAATATAGAGTAGAGTAGGGAGATTATTAAAATTAGTGAAAGTAATTATTGATAGTGATATGCGGCCTATGCTTTCCCTGCCTTTAATGGTAACTGCTCACACACTGGTTACTGAAAGGATCAATCGAAGAGGTGGCACAGTAACGCGTAGACGGAGACGAAGACAGAGGAGGAGACCGTATAGCCAACGAAGGTACTTGGAAAAGCAATCTTACCTGAACTTGTCTGAAAATGCTTGTCTTAGGAGGCTGCGATTCCGGAAGGAGGTCATCGATCAGATATGTCAACTCGTCAAGGGTGACCTGCAGCCTTCCAGCACCATCAGAACCGCATTGCCCGTTGAGGTGAAGGTTACTGCTGCTCCAGCCTTCTACACATCGGGATCTTTTCAGGCTTCAGTTGGCGACATCTGCCATATCTCTCAGCATGCTACACACTGCTGCATTCGGCAGGTGACTGAAGCACTTTACGCTCGCAGGATGGACTTCATAAGCTTCCCAATGACCAGGGAGGCACAGACCGAGAGGGGTTTCTACAGGATATCACAATTCCCCAAGGTACAGGGAGCTTTAGACTGCACGCACACTGTGTAATCCTGTCACTGAAGCACAGAAATGGTATAATGAAAGTCACATAGCAACTCGTAACATCGTTGAAAAGACAATCTATCATCATAAGGTAACCCCCTCATCTCCGGAATCAGCCTAGTGAATCGTCTCTGTACCCCCTCCAAAGCTAGTATATCCTTCCTTAAGTAAGGTGACCAAAACTGCATGCAGTACTCCAGGTGTGGCCTCACCAATACCCTGTACAGTTGCAGCAGGACCTCCCTGCTTTTGTACTCCATCCCTCTCGCAATGAAGGCCAACATTCCATTCGCCTTCCTGATTACCTGCTGCACCTGCAAACATTGGGATTCATGCACAAGGACCCCCAGGTCCCTCTGCACCACAGCTTGTTGTAATTTCTCCCCATTCAAATAATATTCCCTTTTACTGTTTTTTTTTCCAAGGTGGATGACCTCACGTTTTCCGACATTGTATTCCATCTGCCAAACCTTAGCCCATTCGCTTAACCTATCTAAATCTCTTTGCAGCCTCTCTGTGTCCTCTACACAACCCGCTTTCCCACTAATCTTTGTGACATCTGCAAATATTGTTACACTACACTCTGTCCCCTCTTCCAGGTCATCTATGTATATTGTAAACAGTTGTGGTCCCAGCACCGATCCCTGTGGCACACCACTAACCACCGATTTCCAACCCGAAAAGGACCCATTTATCCCGACTCTCTGTTTTCTGTTAGCCAGCCAATTCTCTATCCATGCGAATACATTTCCTCTGAATCCGCGTACCTTTATCTTCTGCAGTAACCTTTTGTGTGGCACCTTATCGAATGCCTTTTGGAAATCTAAATACACCACATCCATCAGTACACCTCGATCCACCATGCTCGTTATATCCTCAAAGAATTCCAGTAAATTAGTTAAACATGATTTCCCCTTAATGAATCCATGTTGCGTCAGCTTGATTGCACGATTCCTGTCTAGATGTCTCGCTATTTCTTCCTTAATGATAGCTTCAAGCATTTTCCCCACTACAGATGTTAAACTAACCGGCCTTTTGTCTGCCCCCTTTTTTAGACAGACGCGTTACATTAGCTGCTTTCCAATCAGATGGTACCTCCCCAGAGTCCAGAGAATTTTGGTAGATTATAACGAATGCATCTGCTATAACTTCCGCCATCTCATTTAATACCCTGGGATACATTTCATCAGGACCAGGGGACTTGTCTACCTTGAGTCCCATTAGCCTGTCGGCGGCAGTCGGGAGCAGCGTCGAGGAGGTCCGTTGGTGAGGCCTATAAAAGGCACAGCAGGGAGTTCGGGGCCCAGCGTTGGCGGCAGTTGGGAGCAGCGTCGAGGAGGTCCGTTGGTGAGGCCTATAAAAGGTGAGCCAGTGCAACTACAGGGAGAAGGCAAAAAAAGAAGTAGAAAGAAACAGAAAGGTGACGTCACAGCCAAGGGGGTAAGTGATTGGCTGGTGATTGGTGAGTAGCTTTTCTTTTTTCTCTTCTATAACAGTGAGTAAACTTTAGAATTGTTGTTGCTTACCTAAGGGTTAAGTCATGGCAGGACAGCTCGGTCACATGTTATGCTCATCCTGTACCATGTGGGAACTCAGGGACGACACCAGTGTTCCTGACGACTACGTGTGCGGGAAGTGTATCCGCCTCCAGCTCCTGACGGACCGCGTTGCGGAGTTGGAGCTGAGGGTGGATTCACTCTGGAGCATCCACGATGCTGAGAATGATGTGAGTAGCACATGTAGCGAGTTGGTCGTACCGCAGGGAAAGGGTCCACAGCCAGATAGGGAATGGAAGACCAGCAGGAAGAGTAGTGCAGGGGTCCCCTGTGGTCATCCCCCTGCAAAACAGATACACTGCTTTGGGTACTGTTGGGGGGGATGACTCATCAGGGGAGGGCAGCAGCAGCCAAATTCATGGCCAGGGGTCACAGTCTAAGGATAAGGGATAAGCCATTTAGGACCGAGATGAGGAGAAACTTCTTCACCCACAGAGAGTGGTGAACCTGTGGAATTCTCTACCACAGAAAGTAGTTGAGGCCAATTCAGTAAATATATTCAAAAGGGAGTTAGATGAAGTCCTTACTACTCGGGGGATCAAGGGGTATGGCGAGAAAGCATGAAGGGGGTACTGAAGTTGCATGTTCAGCCATGAACTCATTGAATGGCGGTGCAGGCTAGAAGGGCTGAATGGCCTACTCCTGCACCTATTTTCTATGTTTCTATGTTTCACTGTGGCTGGCTCTGTTGCACTGGAGGGCAGGAAAAAGAGTGGGAGCGCGATAGTGATAGGGGATTCGATGGTGAGGGGAATAGATAGGCGTTTCTGCGGACGCAACCGAGACTCCAGGATGGTATGTTGCCTCCCTGGTGCAAGGGTCAAGGATGTCTCGGAGCGGGTGCAGGACATTCTGAAATGGGAGGGAGAACAGCCAGTTGTCGTGGTGCACATTGGTACCAACGACATAGGTAAAAAAAGGGATGAGGTCCTACGAAAAGAATTTAAGGAGCTAGGAGCTAAATTAAAAAGTAGGACCTCAAAAGTAGTAATCTCGGGATTGCTACCAGTGCCACGTGCTAGTCAGAGTAGGAATCGCAGGATAGCGCAGATGAATACATGGCTTGAGCAGTGGTGCAGCAGGGAGGGATTCAAATTCTTGGGGCATTGGAACCGGTTCTGGGGGAGGTGGGACCAGTACAAACCGGACGGTCTGCACCTGGGCAGGTCCGGAACCAATGTCCTAGGGGGAGTGTTTGCTAGTGCTGTTGGGGAGGAGTTAAACTAATATTGCAGGGGGATGGGAACCTATACAGGGAGACAGAGGGAGACAAAAAGGAAGCAAAAGCAAAAGACAAAAAGGAGATGAGGAAAAGTGGAGGGCAGAGAAACCCAAGGCAAAGAACAAAAAGGGCCACTGTACAGCAAAATTCTAAAAGGACAAAGGGTGTTAAAAAAACAAGCCTGAAGGCTTTGTGTCTTAATGCAAGGAGTATCCGCAATAAGGTGGATGAATTAATTGTGCAAATAGATGTTAACAAATATGATGTGATTGGGATTACGGAGACGTGGCTCCAGGATGATCAGGGCTGGGAACTCAACATCCAGGGGTATTCAACATTCAGGAAGGATAGAATAAAAGGAAAAGGAGGTGGGGTAGCATTACTGGTTAAAGAGGAGATTAATGCAATAGTTAGGAAAGACATTAGCTTGGATGATGTGGAATCTATATGGGTGGAGCTGCAGAACACTAAAGGGCAAAAATCGTTAGTGGGAGTTGTGTACAGACCTCCAAACAGTAGTAGTGATGTTGGGGAGGGCATCAAACAGGAAATTAGGAGTGCATGCAATAAAGGTGCAGCAGTTATAATGGGTGACTTTAATATGCACATAGATTGGGCTAGCCAAACTGGAAGCAATACGATGGAGGAGGATTTCCTGGAATGCATAAGGGATGGTTTTCTAGACCAATATGTCGAGGAACCAACTAGGGGGGAGGCCATCTTAGACTGGGTGTTGTGTAATGAGAGAGGATTAATTAGCAATCTCATTGTGCGAGGCCCCTTGGGGAAGAGTGACCATAATATGGTGGAATTCTGCATTAGGATGGAGAATGAAACAGTTAATTCAGAGACCATGGTCCAGAACTTAAAGAAGGGTAACTTTGAAGGTATGAGGCATGAATTGGCTAAGATAGATTGGCTAATGATACTTAAGGGGTTGACTGTGGATGGGCAATTGCAGACATTTAGAGAACGCATGGATGAATTACAACAATTGTACATTCCTGTCTGGCGTAAAAATAAAAAAGGGAAGGTGGCTCAACCGTGGCTATCTAGGGAAATCAGGGATAGTATTAAAGCCAAGGAAGTGGCATACAAATTGGCCAGAAATAGCAGCGAACCTGAGGACTGGGAGAAATTTAGAACTCAGCAGAGGAAGACAAAGGGTTTGATTAGGGCAGGGAAAATGGAGTACGAGAAGAAGCTTGCAGGGAACATTAAGGCGGATTGCAAAAGTTTCTATAGGTATGTAAAGAGAAAGAGGTTAGTAAAAACAAACGTAGGTCCCCTGCAGTCAGAATCAGGGGAAGTCATAACGGGGAACAAAGAAATGGCAGACCAATTGAACAAGTACTTTGGTTCAGTATTCACTAAGGAGGACACAAACAACCTTCCGGATATAAAAGTGGTCAGAGGGTCTATTAAAGAGGAGGAACTGAGGGAAATCTTTATTAGTCGGGAAATTGTGTTGGGGAAATTGATGGGATTGAAGGCCGATAAATCCCCAGGGCCTGATGGACTGCATCCCAGAGTACTTAAGGAGGTGGCCTTGGAAATAGCGGATGCATTGACAGTCATTTTCCAACATTCCATTGACTCTGGATCAGTTCCTATCGAGTGGAGGGTAGCCAATGTAACCCCACTTTTTAAAAAAGGAGGGAGAGAGAAAGCAGGGAATTATAGACCGGTCAGCCTGACCTCAGTAGTGGGTAAAATGATGGAATCAATTATTAAGGATGTCATAGCAGCGCATTTGGAAAATGGTGACATGATAGGTCCAAGTCAGCATGGATTTGTAAAAGGGAGATCATGCTTGACAAATCTTCTGGAATTTTTTGAGGATGTTTCCAATAAAGTGGACAAAGGAGTACCAGTTGATGTGGTATATTTGGACTTTCAGAAGGCTTTCGACAAGGTCCCACACAGGAGATTAATGTGCAAAGTTAAAGCACATGGGATTGGGGGTAGTGTGCTGACGTGGATTGAGAACTGGTTGTCAGACAGGAAGCAAAGAGTAGGAGTAAATGGGTACTTTTCGGAATGGCAGGCAGTGACTAGTGGGGTACCGCAGGGTTCTGTGCTGGGGCCCCAGCTGTTTACATTATACATTAATGATTTAGACGAAGGGATTAAATGTAGTATCTCCAAATTTGCGGATGACACTAAGTTGGGTGGCAGTGTGAGCTGCGAGGAGGATGCTATGAGGCTACAGAGTGACTTGGATAGGTTAGGTGAGTGGGCAAATGCGTGGCAGATGAAGTATAATGTGGATAAATGTGAGGTTATCCACTTTGGTGGTAAAAACAGAGAGACAGACTATTATCTGAATGGTGACAGATTAGGAAAAGGGAAGGTGCAACGAGACCTGGGTGTCATGGTACATCAGTCATTGAAGGTTGGCATGCAGGTACAGCAGGCGGTTAAGAAAGCAAATGGCATGTTGGCCTTCATAGCGAGGGGATTTGAGTACAGGGGCAGGGAGGTGTTGCTACAGTTGTACAGGGCCTTGGTGAGGCCACACCTGGAGTATTGTGTACAGTTTTGGTCTCCTAACTTGAGGAAGGACATACTTGCTGTTGAGGGAGTGCAGCGAAGATTCACCAGACTGATTCCCGGGATGGTGGGACTGACCTATCAAGAAAGACTGAATCAACTGGGCTTGTATTCACTGGAGTTCAGAAGAGTGAGAGGGGACCTCATAGAAACGTTTAAAATTCTAACGGGTTTGGACAGGTTGGATGCAGGAAGAATGTTCCCAATGTTGGGGAATTCCAGAACCAGGGGTCACAGTCTAAGGATAAGGGGTAAGCCATTTAGGACCGAGATAAGGAGAAACTTCTTCACCCAGAGAGTGGTGAACCTGTGGAATTCTCTACCACAGGAAGTAGTTGAGGCCAATTCACTAAATATATTCAAAAGGGAGTTAGATGAAGTCCTTAGTACTCGGGGGATCAAGGGGTATGGCGTGAAAGCAGGAAGTGGGTACTGAAGTTTCATGTTCAGCCATGAACTCGTTGAATGGCGGTGCAGGCTAGAAGGGCTGAATGGCCTGCTCCTGCACCTATTTTCTATGTTTCTATGTTTCTATGTTGGGGAGGGCATCAAACAGGAAATTAGGGGTGCATGCAATAAAGGTGCAGCAGTTATAATGGGTGACTTTAATATGCACATAGATTCGGCTAACCAAACTGGAAGCAATACGGTGGAGGAGGATTTCCTGGAGTGCATACGGGATGGTTTTCTGGACCAATATGTCGAGGAACCAACTAGGGGGGAGGCCATCTTAGACTGGGTGTTGTGTAATGAGAGAGGATTAATTAGCAATCTCGTTGTGCGAGGCCCCTTGGGGAAGAGTGACCATAATATGGTGGAATTCTGCATTAGGATGGAGAATGAAACAGTTAATTCAGAGACCATGGTCCAGAACTTAAAGAAGGCTAACTTTGAAGGTATGAGGCATGAATTGGCTAGGATAGATTGGCAAATGATACTTAAGGGGTTGACTGTGGATGGGCAATGGCAGACATTTAGAGACCGCATGGATGAACTACAACAATTGTACATTCCTGTCTGGCGTAAAAATAAAAAAGGGAAGGTGGCTCAACCGTGGCTATCAAGGGAAATCAGGGATAGTATTAAAGCCAAGGAGGTGGCATACAAATTGGCCAGAAATAGCAGCGAACCCGGGGACTGGGAGAAATTTAGAAGTCAGCAGAGGAGAACAAAGGGTTTGATTAGGGCAGGGAAAATGGAGTACGAGAAGAAGCTTGCAGGGAACATTAAGACGGATTGCAAAAGTTTCTATAGATATGTAAAGAGAAAAAGGTTAGTAAAGACAAACGTAGGTCCCCTGCAGTCAGAATCAGGGGAAGTCATAACGGGGAACAAAGAAATGGCGGACCAATTGAACAAGTACTTTGGTTCGGTATTCACTAAGGAAGACACAAACAACCTTCCGGATATAAAAGGGGTCAGAGGGTCTAGTAAGGAGAAGGAACTGAGGGAAATCCTTATTAGTCGGGAAATTGTGTTGGGGAAATTGATGGGATTGAAGGCCGATAAATCCCCAGGGCCTGATGGACTGCATCCCAGAGTACTTAAGGAGGTGGCCTTGGAAATAGCGGATGCATTGACAGTCATTTTCCAACATTCCATTGACTCTGGATCAGTTCCTATGGAGTGGAGGGTAGCCGATGTAACCCCACTTTTTAAAAAAGGAGGGAGAGAGAAAACAGGGAATTATAGACCGGTCAGCCTGACATCGGTAGTGGGTAAAATGATGGAATCAATTATTAAGGATGTCATAGCAGTGCATTTGGAAAGAGTTGACATGTTAGCTCCAAGTCAGCATGGATTTGTGAAAGGGAAATCATGCTTGACAAATCTTCTGGAATTTTTTGAGGATGTTTCCAGTAGAGTGGACAAGGGAGAACCAGTTGATGTGGTATATTTGGACTTTCAGAAGGCTTTTGACAAGGTCCCACACAAGAGATTAATGTGCAAAGTTAAAGCACATGGGATTGGGGGTAGTGTGCTGACATGGATTGAGAACTGGTTGTCAGACAGGAAGCAAAGAGTAGGAGTAAATGGGGACTTTTCAGAATGGCAGGCAGTGACTAGTGGGGTACCACAAGGTTCTGTGCTTGGGCCCCAGCTGTTTACACTGTACATTAATGATTTAGACGAGGGGATTAAATGTAGTATCTCCAAATTTGCGGATGACACTAAGTTGGGTGGCAGTGTGAGCTGCGAGGAGGATGCTATGAGGCTGCAGAGCGACTTGGATAGGTTAGGTGAGTGGGCAAATGCATGGCAGATGAAATATAATGTGGATAAATGTGAGGTTATCCACTTTGGTGGTAAAAACAGAGAGACAGACTATTATCTGAATGGTGACAGATTAGGAAAAGGGGAGGTGCAACGAGACCTGGGTGTCATGGTACATCAGTCATTGAAGGTTGGCATGCAGGTACAGCAGGCGGTTAAGAAAGCAAATGGCATGTTGGCCTTCATAGCGAGGGGATTTGAGTACAGGGGCAGGGAGGTGTTGCTACAGTTGTACAGGGCCTTGGTGAGGCCACACCTGGAGTATTGTGTACAGTTTTGGTCTCCTAACTTGAGGAAGGACATTCTTGCTATTGAGGGAGTGCAGCGAAGGTTCACCAGACTGATTCCCGGGATGGCGGGACTGACCTATCAAGAAAGACTGGATCAACTGGGCTTGTAATCACTGGAGTTCAGAAGAATGAGAGGGGACCTCATAGAAACGTTTAAAATTCTGATGGGTTTAGACAGGTTAGATGCAGGAAGAATGTTCCCAATGTTGGGGAAGTCCAGAACCAGGGGACACAGTCTAAGGATAAGGGGGAAGCCATTTAGGACCGAGATGAGGAGAAACCTCTTCACCCAGAGAGTGGTGAACCTGTGGAATTCTCTACCACAGAAAGTAGTTGAGGCCAATTCACTAAATATATTCAAAAAGGAATTAGATGAAGTCTTTACTACTCGGGGGATCAAGGGGTATGGCGAGAAAGCAGGAATGGGGTACTGAAGTTGCATGTTCAGCCATGAACTCATTGAATGGCGGTGCAGGCTAGAAGGGCCAAATGGCCTACTCCTGCACCTATTTTCTATGTTTCTATGTCCAGCACTACCGCCCTTGAGATAGCGATTATCTCAAGGTCCTCCCTTCCCACATTCCCGTGACCAGCAATTTTTGGCATGGTTTTTGTGTCTTCCACTGTGAAGACCGAAGCAAAATAATTGTTTGACGTCTCAGCCATTTCTACATTTCCCATTATTAAATTCCCCTTCTCATCTTCTAAGGGACCAACATTTACTTTAGTCACTCTTTTCCGTTTTATGTATCAGTAAAAGCTTTTACTATCTGTTTTTATGTTTTGTGCAAGTTTACTTTCGTAATCTATCTTTCCTTTCTTTATTGCTTTCGTAGTTATTCTTTGCTGCCGTTTAAAATTTTCCCAATCTTATAGTTTCCCACTAACCTTGGCCACCTTATACGCATTGGTTTTTAATTTGATACTCTCCTTTATTTCCTTGGTGATCCACGGCTGGTTATCCCTTCTCTTACCGCCCTTCTTTTTCACTGGAATATATTTTTGTTGAGCACTATGAAAGAGCTCCTTAAAAGTCCTCCACTGTTCCTCAATTGTGCCACCGTTTAGACTCTGTTTCCAGTCTACTTTAGCCAACTCTGCCCTCATCCCACTGTAGTCCCCTTTGTTTAAGCATTGTACGCTCGTTTGAGACACTACTTCCTCACCCTCAATCTGTATTACAAATTCAACCATACTGTGATCACTCATTCCGAGAGGATCTTTTACTAGGAGATCGTTTATTATTCCTGTCTCATTACACAGGACCAGATCTAAGATAGCTTGCTCCCTTGTAGGTTCTGTAACATACTGTTCTAACAAACAATTCCTTCTGCATTCTATGAATTCCTCCTCAAGGCTACCCTGTGCAATTTGATTTGACCAATCGATATGTCGGTTAAAATCCCCCATGATTACTGCCGTTCCTTTTTCACATGTCTCTATTATTCTCTTGATTATTGCCCGCCCCACCGTGAAGTTATTATTTGGGGGCCTATAAACTATGCCCACCAGTGACTTTTTCCCCTTACTATCTCTCATCTCCACCCACAATGATTCAACATTTTGTTCATTAGAGCCAATATCGTCTCTCACAACTGCCCTGATACCATCCTTTATTAACAGAGCTACCCCACCTCCTTTCCTTTCTTGTCTATCTTTCCGAATTGTCAGATACCCCTGTATGTTTAATTCCCAGTCTTGGCCACCCTGCAACCATGTTTCTGTAATGGCCACCAAATCATACCCATTTGTAATGATTTGTGCCGTCAACTCATTTACTTTATTTCGAATGCTGCGTGCGTTTAGGTAGAGTGTTTTAATCCTAGTTTTTAAACCATGATTTTTAGTTTTGACCCCTCCTGCAGCCCCTTTATATTCATACATATTGTCCCTTCCTATCACCTTGTGGTTTACACTTACCCCAGTGCTACTCTGCTCTGTTGCCTCCTGCCTTTTGCATTCTTTCTTGAGGTCCTGTTCATCTGAGCTCTCACCGACTCTAACTTGCTCAGAGCCTTCTCCTGGGTTCTGAATACTCCTCGCATTGAGGCACAGAGCTTTCAGGTTTGCCTTTTTATTACACTTTGACCCTTTAGAATTTTGCTGTACAGTGGCCCTTTTTGTTTTTTGTCTTGGCTTTCTCTGCCCTCCACTTTTACTCATCTCCTTTCTGTCTTTTGCTTCTGTTTCCATTTTGTTTCCCTCTGTCTCCCTGCATAGTTTCCCATCCCCCTGCCATAATAGTTTAACTCCTCCCCAACAGCACTAGCAAACACTCCTCCTAGGACATTGGTTCCGGTCCTGCCTAGGTGCAGACCGTCCGGTAGATACAACAACAATGGGTGTAGCCCAATTACTTAGATCTACTTTGGAGATAATGTTCTCGGTTTCTAGTCTTTTGAGTTCTTGCTCAACTTTCTCCTTGAGTGCGTATGGTACGGGATGTGGCTTGCAGTAAACTGGTCTCGCGTCCTTCTGTACCCTGACACTCGCCTTGAAGCCTTGGATCGGACTACCTGTTTTGTGGAACAGCTTCGTATGCTACTTGATTACGTCATATTTTGATTTCCACATGAAAAATCTCGTTCCAATCCAGCTTCAGTGATCCCAACCAATATCTACCTTACAAGGCAGGCTTGTCTCCTGCCACTAGTGTGAGAGGCAAGCTCTGAAACCGATCCTTGTATCTCACTAGTATGGTGATACATCCTACTACAGGGATTTGCTCTCCTGATTAGCCTCGCAGCTCTATCTTCGATTTCTCCAGTGGAAAATCACTCAACTTGTCGAGATACAGTGACTCCGGTGCTATGCTCACAGATGCACCAGTGTTGATTTCCAAGGGTATCCTGATTCTTGCAACATCTACTTGGATGACGACACTTTGTGAATCACTGTTAGATACCTTCGTGCGCCTGATGACGTGTATCTCCAGAACCTCCTCATCCTGTTGCTTCTCTTCAATGCTATGTAGTGTCTGACGATTTCTACTTCGAACATTGAACGTCAGTTTACTCTTCAATCGGCCTGCCTTTGCAAGACACCCAGTTTTCTTGCCGTAGAAACACTCTGCCTTCAAATATGGACAGTTTTGAGCAAAGTATTTTCCTAGGCACCGATAGCACGACTTCAATTGGTGTTCCCTTGGCCAGTTGCTGAGGCTTTGGGGCCCAACTGCCTTTTAATTTTAACCTGAAGGTGAATCACCTCGGTTGTCTGATGACTGGAAATGGTGCAAAATTCTCGAGAATATTGCTCGGCTATATCCATCGACATAGCTGTCTGACAAGTTAAATCAAAAGTCAAAAGTCAACTTTCTTCTGATTGGTTCATTTTTCATCCCACGAACAAAGCGGTCACGCAATGCTCGGTCCTGAAAGTTTCCGAAATGAGAGTGAATGGATAGCTTCTTTAAAGCTACAATGTACTCACTGATACTCTCATCATTCAACTGATTTTGTGTTCCAAAATGATAACTTGCTACAATTCCCAGGGGCTCAGAGCTGCAGTGCTGTTCTAACCTGGTTAGAATCTCCATCAGTGGCATTTCCTTTCGCTTGCTGGGAACAAGCACACTTTTCAGGGTATCATACACCTCGGGTCCTGCTTTAGTCAAGAAAATAGCCCGTTTTCTTTCTAAAACCACCTGGTTATGGTTTTCATCATCGGGGACTTCGACAATAATATTTGCGGTGAAATACATTTCTAACCGCTCCACATATGCGCCGAAAGTCTCTTGGTCGTGATGGAACTCACCCAAGTGCCCTATTGTTCCCATAGGCACAGCCATCTGGACTCTTCAGTTCAGCCAAATATGCTTGTAATGTACCTTGGATTTTTAGCTGTTCTGCAAAACAAAGAACCTCTCAAAGTCTCTCTGTCGGTTGGCTGGATCATCCACTAAGAAGAATTTCAGCTCGGGAATCCGATTATCCTTGCATTAACACAGTAATCCACTAGGTGGAGCTCTTATTATACAGTGAGAGCTTCTTTCACAGTTTACACAATAACCTGTAACCTGACTATTGTAATGTCTGTAAGCTTGTAATGTTTGTAGCTCCACACTGTGGATGTGGATGTATTGTGTACTGCAAGTGCATAGTTAATCATTAAACAGAACTAGGCAGTTTCTGGAGACTTCCGAGAGAGCTGCCTCCATGTTAGGAGCTGTGTGTGCTTGTGCTCTGTAAAGATATCACATTTGGCAACTGAGATGGCATTTTTTGGATGATTTAAAGCTTAATTTTTGTTGGTGAAGGATTCAGCTAGCCGACAGAGAGACTTTGGAAGTTTCTGTCTTTGGAAAAAAGCTACAAAAATCCGAGGTAAAATACAGCACACGGTGTGAACAGCTAGAGATTAAAATGGCAGGTTTATTGGGACATTTGGGTGAATATAGACACAACCGGGAACATTTTAAAGTGTATGTGGATCGGCTAGAAATGTATTTCACTGCAAATAACATAATGGAAGTTCCAGACAATGCAGTCCAGAACATGGCTGTATTGGAACGTAAGAGAGTGATCTTCTTATTGGAGGCAGGTCCGGCATTATACGAAACCCTTGTAAACCCGCTTGTGCCTGATGAGCCAAAGGACACAACGCTTAAAGAGATTTTAACGAAGCTGGAGCAACACTATAACCCCAAACAGTTAGAAATTGCTGAAAGCTATCATTTTGGGATTCGGAATCAAAAGGCTGGTGAAAGTATCGGTGATTACATCATAGCATTAAAAAAGCTATCGATGCACAGTAATTTTGGAAACTTTCAAAACCGAGCATTACGGGATCGTTTTGTTTGTGGGGTGAAAAGTGATGCGATCAGAAGGAAGTTATTGACGAGGGATGACTTGACTTTTGAGATTGCTTGTCAGACAGCGAGGTTGATGAGCATGGCCGAACAATATTCCCGAGAATTAAATAATGATTACGGTCATCAGTCAACCGAGGTAAATCACCTGCATGTTCAAAGTAAAAGACGGGCATGGCCGAAAGTCTCAGAAACTGGAAATTCTACCAGAGCGTCGAAGTCGTGCTATAGGTGCCTGGGACAACACATTGCTCAAAGTTGTCCATACGTGAAGGCAGAGTGTTTCTTCTGCAGAAAGACTGGGCATCTTGCGAAGGCATGCCGACTGAAGGGTAAACCAGTTTTTAAAGCTATAAGTCCAGCGTTCAAAGCTATGAGTAGAAATCCAAAGAGACTACATAGCATGGAAGAACAACAACAGGACGAGGAGATGTTAGAGTTACACGTCATCAGGAGCACGAGGTTAACGGACAGCGATTCGGAAAGCATCAAAATCCACATCGATGTTGCGGGATTCAAGATACCAATGGAAATTGACACGGGTGCCTCCATGCGTGTAGTATTGGAGTCACTGTACCGCGACAAATTGCGTGATTTTCAACTGGAGAAATCCAAGATAGAGCTGCGAGGCTACTTGGGAGAGAAAATTCCTGTGGTTGGTCGTATCACCGTACCGGTGAAATATAAAGATCAATTTCAGAACTTGCCTCTAATAGTAGTGAAAGGAGACAAGTCAGACTTACTAGGAAGAAATTGGTTGAGCTCACTGAAGCTGGATTGGAGTAAGATTTTCTGTGTGGAAGCGAGATTTTCATCAACGGATGAGGTTATCAAGCAGTATCCGAAGGTGTTCTGCGAAACCGGCAGTCCGATCCAAGGCTTCAAGGCGAGTGTCAGGGTACAGAAAGTAGCTAGATCGGTTTACTGCAAGCCACGTTCCGTACCATATGCACTCAAGGAGAAAGTTGAGCAAGAACTCAAAAGACTAGAGACTGAGAACATTATTTGTAAGATAGATCGATGTAATTGGGTTACGCCCATTGTTGTTGTACCTAAGTCTGATGGTAAGGTAAGACTGTGTGGTGATTATAAGGTAACCGTAAACCAGGTTCTAGAGGGTAATGTCCCCAATACATTGCCGAATATAGAAGATTTGTTCACAACACTGACAGGTGGTCAGATCTTCTCAAAACTGGATCTTACGAATGCCTACTTACAGCTTGAACTAGATGAGGAGTCCAAGTCATGTTTGACTATAAACACTCATCTAGACCTATATCAATTTAATAGGCTACCGTTTGGAGTGCCTTCCGCCCCTGCCACATTCCAAGGGGTGATGAACCAGATTTTGCAAGGTATTGAAGGGGTAGTATGTTATTTGGATGACATACTAATTTCAGCACCAAATAGGCAAATTTATAATAACATTTTGAATGAAGTCCTCAAACGGCTCGAGAAGCACAGAGTACGAGTGTCTGCTCATAATGTGAGTTATTTAAAAACTCAGTGGAGTACTTAGGGTACAGAGTAGACAAAGATGGTTTACATCCAACCATGGAAAAATTGGATGCAATTAGAAATGCACCCACTCCCAGGAATGTCACTCATTCATTCTTGGGTCTTTTGAACTATTATGGGAAGTTCCTACCAAATTTGGCTACAGTATTACATCCACTGAATGAACTTTTGAAAAACAGGCCCATTGGAAGTGGTCAAAAGAATGCGATACAGCATTCAAGGAGTGTAAAAGGAAATTGGTAGAGAACACCATGTTAATTCACTATGATATATCTAAGGAGATTAAGCTAGCATATAATGCTTCTCCATATGGAGTTGGGGCAGTAATCTCTCATGTATTAAGTAGTGGGGAGGAGAGACCAATTGCTTTTGCGTCACGCACTCTCAGTGCCAGTGAGAGTATGCGCAAATTGAAAGGGAAGCTTTGGCATTAATTTTTGGGGTCAAGAAGTTTCACAAATACTTGTATGGTCATAAGTTTACCATCGTTATGGACCATAAACCCTTAACAGCAATCCTCCATCCAAAGTCCCCAGTTCCAACATTATCTGCAGCCCGAATGCAGAAATGGGCTTTGATTTTGTCAGCATATACATGTGATATTGAATACAGACCATCAGCTGATCACAGTAATGCTGATGCAATGTCTAGTTTGTCTTCCCCATCACAAGTTACACCCGATAGGGAAGAAGTGTTTCATTTTTCATACATTGATGAACTGCCAGTCACAGCTGAAGAGATTGGTAGAACAACCAAACGTGACCCAGTGATGTCAAAAGTGTATGATTATATTGCAAATGGATGGCCAAACCAGGTAACAGACAAAGGTACACATCCATTCTTCATTCGTCGGAATGAATTATCAGTCAATAAAGATTGTATCATGTGGGGTGCAAGAGTGGTTATACCAAGTAAATTCAGGTCCAAATTATTCGGAGACCTCCATGACCAGCACCTGGGAATGTGCTTGACCAAGAGTTTTGCACGCAGTTATTTATGGTGGCCAGGTCTTGATAAAGATATAGAGTACATCGTGAGTCAGTGTACGACATGTCAATCGGTAAGCAAGCAACCACCACCAGTACCATTACAGCCATGGAAATGACCTCCCAGGGTGTGGCAAAGGCTACATATTGATTTTGCTGAGTTAGAAGGGCAACAATTGTTCATTGTGATTGTTAGCCATTTGAAGTGGGTTGAGATGTTTCCAATGTGGAAAATAACAACAAGTAAAACATTGGACATTTTACGAAAATTATTTTCTGCATTTGGCCTCCCTGAAGAGATTGTTTCGGATAATGGACCACAATTTCGTTCAGAAGAATTTGCACAATTCACAAGCAGAAATGGCGTGAAACATACCAAGGTTCCACCATACCATCCTGCTTCTAATGGTGCAGCAGAGCGCACTGTACAAATTATAAAACATGCCCTCATAAAACAAATGTTAGATCCTAATCCAAGGAAACGACAGTTGTCATTGGATCACAAATTGGCTAATTTTTTGATTACATATCGAAATACTCCTCATACAACTACTGGTAGAACACCAGCAGAGTTGTTTCTCAAATGACAGCCTCGAATCAGATTCTCATTGTTAAAGCCAAATTTGGCACAGTCCGTAGAAGAGACACAATTAAGACAGAAAGCGAATCATGATAGAGGTAGAGTAAAAGAGAGAAGTGTGAAATTAAACCAGAAGGTGAGAGTGAAGAACCATCACCATAAATGGTTAAAGTGGTTACCAGGAAGAGTGGTGGATATGTGGTCCTCGCACATATTTGGTCAAGATGTTTGATAATGGACAGATTAGGTTTGTTCATATTGATCATATTTTACCTACAGACATGGAAAGAGTTGAAGGTGGGAATGATTCAATTATTTCTGACTCATCAGATAGTTTTGATACACCAGTAGCAAATCCTAAATTCAATGTACTGGAAACAAATCCAGGAGAGAATCAGAATGAAAGTCTGAGTCTGAGTCAGGAAAACAAAGAGCCTGAAGTTAGGGTGAGTTCAAATGAAAATCAAGGAAATTCCGTGGAGGAAAACGTTCCTTAGGATGAGCCTCGAATGAGTTTAGATTCGACACCATGTTTGGAAGGTTCTGTTCGAGAGCGAAGGTATTCTCTTCGAAACAGAAAACAAGTGGTGAAGTTAAATTTGTAAATATGGAAAAAAAAAAGTTTATATTCTGTGTTATGTAGAAACATGAAAGTTATGTATGATGTTTGTTATGATGGCTTCTTCATTAAGGAGGGAGAAGTGTAATGTCTGTAAGCTTGTAATGTTTGTAGCTCCACACTGTGGATGTGGACGTATTGTGTACTGCAAGTGCATAGTTAATCATTAAACAGAACTCGGTAGTTTCCGGAAACTTCCGGGAGAGCTGCCTCCATGTTAGGAGCTGTGTGTGCTTGTGCTCTGTGAATATATCACTACTGTAGCAGGCTTGATCATATTCTCAGCCAACTTTTGTTTTTATTAAAAAATAATGTCCGTTTTTTTTTAATCACCTTCTCAACATTCTCTGTTCGCATGTTCTGTTAACATCAAGGCCGGAATTTTCCCATCAAAAATCGGTGGGGCAGTTAAAGTGTTAAAAATGGGATTCCTGATCTGATCCCGCCCACTTCCAGTTTTGCCAGAGGCAGGATAGGGTAGCAGGCGACCAACCCACTCTCAGGGGACGTTACCATAATTTAAATATTGTCTTGAGGCTGGAAGCCTCTTTTTTCTGTTCCAGTTTGAATTTAATTGCCTGTGGACGGGTTTCGCACAATTCGTGAAACCCGGCAGTTAAACAGAGGCGGGTACTGCTCCAGCCAAGAGGTGTGACTTTATAACTACTTCCTGGATCCAGGGTCCCCACCATACCCACACCTTGCGATTGGAACACACCCACCCCCCCCCCCCCCTGCCGACCCCCGACCGCATTCCCAGGCCTCCAACTCCCCTCCACCCCCCCGCCCCTCCCCCGCCACGATAATGATAAGGCCAGCCACAATCCTCTAATCTTTCCCCCCATGATCCTCGACCATTGCCTGCTGATCCCCGATTCTCCTGCCGGTCCTGCAAACACCCCCGCCAATCCTCTCTCACCGCCCCTGTCGAACACCTCCTGATTGCCTTCCCCATTCCGCCGATTGCTGATCCCCCTCCTGCTTCCCGACTCCCCCTCCCGTCGATCCTTGACCCACTTCCCACGATCCCTCCCCCAGACTGACTCCTCGCAACTGAGGGCTACCCACCCACAACCAGCCGGCCTCTCAAGCTGGCTGGCTGCGTGTGTTAAACCGAGGCCTCACATTCAAATTAGGCCCTGCCTTTAAAATCGACAGGGCCTGCGGGAAACACGGCCTCCTGGGTTTCTCGCCCACCTCAGAGCCCGCCACCGCCGCCCCCAACCTGCCTCCTTGAGGAAAAGTCCGGCCCAATTGTTTCTATTCAGGCTGAACATTTAGTAACATATGCACATTGTCCTGCTGGGGTATATATTAGATGGATCCTGGCTAACTATTTCGTACCCACTTTGTTGATTGTGTTTTACGTTTCTTAAGGCCATGTTTTCTGTTAAAATAACAGAGATTTTTCCACCAAGGGATTGTCCTATAAAAAGAAAGTTGCTATAACAATCTTGCAGTAAGCAGTAAAAATTGTCAGTAGCTGTAGGCTGTTCCTGCTGGAGGGAAGCTTCAATTATAGCCTTTTATGGTTTCAGTTTCATCAAATGATTTATTTTAAAAGAATGATGCTGCCAATACTCTCAGCGTGGAGTTTGTCCAAGTTGGCTTGTTGATCACTAAGTGCCTTGGTGGCTGCAAAGCAAAGCCTGGGGAGGGGAATTATATTAGTTTGTGTGTGTCTGCTCTTCACCTATCACTCAAGCATCTAAATTGTACTTTCCTTGTGAAAATACAGGAAGCTTAGTCCTGTAAGAATAATCTTTAATAGTTCAGCGAATGTACAAAGTTTATGGGGGAGAAATTGGCCTCCTTTGTGCCTCCCATTGGCGCTTCTGGAGGGCGATAACTGGGAGCAAATGGGTTTGTGACCGAGCGCAGCAAATTGAACAACGCTCGCGAACTTCCCTGCCGGTTTTGCACTGGCGCTAAGAGTCACCGCCTCAGTCCCTAGCACCCTGGTGATACTGACGTCATCCGGTGCGCAGCGCCCCGTTACCATTCCGGATCAGAAATTCCTGCTCGCCCCCATCCGTTTTTGTTTTAGTGGGCAAAGAATGCTGTCTTGTCAGTTTGTTATAGGCAAACAAGCGATTTTGGCGTTTTTCACTTTCAGGAGTCTTCTGCTTCAGAAAAATTATTCACTTTCATTTGAGTGAGATTTCAAAGTGCACCATTTCCATATGTTCATGTGGGCTGTGCTCGCACTGGACCTCGCCCTCCAGCGTCAACATCGGAGGCAGAGAGAAAGATTGCAAAATGTGGCCAGAGGGAGGAGGGCCAACAGGGCCTTACCCTCCCAGGGTATTCCGGCAGCAGTTCTCCTACATCAATTTCACTGAGGAACAGTGTCTTAGAAGACTCTGATTCACCAAAGCCATGGTCACAGAGCTGTGCCACATTCTGCAACCAGACCTCCAGCCTCAGACCAGGGTCAGCTCGGCTCTCTCAGTGACAGTCAAGGTCACCGTTGCCCTTAATTTCTACGCCAGTGGACCCTTCCAACAAGTGTGCAACAAGAGACATATCTAACATATCACAATTTGTCGTGCATTGCTGCATCCGTGAGGTCATAGATGCTCTCTACAGAAGGAGAAGGGACTACCTTTCCTTCCCCATCAACAGAGAGAAGCAGTACGAGCATGCATGTGGCTTTGCTAGGATAGCAGCTTCGCCATGGTGCCGGTCGCCATTGACTGCACCCACATCGCTTTGCGGACACCACATAATAATCCTGAGGTATACCACAACCCCAAAGGCTACCGCTCATCGAATGTGCAGTTGGTGTGCAACCATACACAGCGAGTCCTCACCATCAGTGACCGCTATCCTGGCAGCATCCTGTGCCAGCTCTGTTCCAGCCAACCCATCAAGCGCATGGCTGGCTGCTGGGAGACGAGGGCTATCCACCCTCCACCTGGCTCATGACTCCCTTCCGCAGCCCCAACACTCTTGCCCAGCACTCATAATGACAGCCATGCTGCCACCAGGAACATCATTGAGCAGACCACTAGGATGCCCAAGCAACGGTTCCGCTGCCATGACCGCCCGGGAGGAACCCTCCAGTACTTGGCTGAGCGGGTGTCCCTTTTCATGGTCATCTGCTGTATGCTATACAACTTGACCATCATGAGGGCATAGCCATTGCCACCAGCACTACCTCAGAGAAGGAAGAAGGAGACGAGGAGGAGAAGGAGGAACAGTAGGAGCACGAACAGCAGCGACGGAGGAGGCAGTCACTCAGTCAGCCTTGTGGAATGGTGACCGTCTCATCAGACTTTGGTTCCAATGAATTCGAGGCCACTTCCCGGTTGCTCAGCAAGTCCCCATCATTCCATTAATTTTTAATTCCATACAACAGCCCAAAACTGAAATGAGACACGGCACCAAATCTGCAACATTCCCATAAGAAATTTATCATAATTCAATAACCTCATATACACAACAATATTAACTAATCATCCTTGTGCAAACCCTTACTTTCCCTCTTTACAGTGCCTTTTCCTAAACTACTGTCCTTAAATATGTCTTTCTTTACGTAGTGTCTCCCCAGTGGCTGCAGCATGGCTGGTGGAAGGCTGCTGAAGTTCAGTGCTAGAGACTACAGATGGCCTTGAAGGACGCCCTTGACTAGCTCTGGGCCTGGAGCTGCACACTGCGCCACCTCAGGATAGGCGGTGGCAGTCTGGGAAGGCTGCCTGACGGGCAATGACAAGTGCAATGGCGGAGTGCCAATGGTGAGATCAGGAATGCTGTCATCTTGACAGAAGACAGCAGGTTCCTGCTCCGCCGGAGCAGGAGCCACACCTCAGCATCCCTACCAATGGTCCCTTGCAGTCAGATTCAGGTAAATTTATAATGGGGAACAAAGAAATGGCGGACCAGTTAAACAAATACTTTGGTTCTGTCTTCACAAAGGAAGACACAAATAACCTTCCGGAAATACTAGTGGACCGAGGGTCTAGAGAACATAAGAATTAGGAACAGGAGAAGGCCATTTAACCCCTCGAGCCTGCTCCGCCATTCAACAAGATGATGGCTGATCTGGCCGTGGACTCAGCTCCACTTACCCGCCCGCTCCCCGTAACCCTTAATTCCCTTATTGGTTAAAAATCTATCTATCTGTGATTTGAATACATTCAATGAGCTAGCCTCAACTGCTTCCTTGGGCAGAGAATTCCACAGAGTCATAACCCTCTGGGAGAAGAAATTCCTTCTCCACTCGGTTTTAAATTGGCTCCCTGATATTTTGAGGCTGTGCCCCCTAGTTCTAGTCTCCCCGACCAGTGGAAACAACCTCTCTGCCTCTATTTGTCTATCCCTTTCATTATTTTAAATGTTTCTGTAAGATCACCCCTCATTCTTCTGAACTCCAACGAGTAAAGACCCAGTCTACTCAATCTATCATCATAAGGTAACCCTCTCATCTCCGGAATCAGCCTAGTGAATCGTCTTTGTACCCCCTCCAAAGCTAGTATATCCTTCCTTAAGTAAGGTGACCAAAACTGCACGTAGTACTCCAGGTGCGGCCTCACCAAAACCCTATACTGTTGCAGCAGGACCTCCCTGCTTTTGTACTCCATCCCTCTCGCAATGAAGGCCAACATTCCATTCGCCTTCCTGATTACCTGCTGCATCTGCAAACTAACTTTTTGGGATTCATGCACAAGGACCCCGAGGTCCCTCTGCACCGCAGCATGTTGTAATTTCTCCCCATTCAAATAATATTCCCTTTTACTGTTTTTTTTTCCAAGGTGGATGACCTCATATTTTCCGACATTGTATTCCATCTGCCAAACCTTAGCCCATTCGCTGAACCTATATAAATCTCTTTGCAGCCTCTCTGTGTCCTCTACACAACCCGCTTTCCCACTAATCTTTGTATCATCTGCAAATTTTGTTACACTACATCTGATCCCTCTTCCAGGTCATCTATGTATATTGTAAACAGTTGTGGTCCCAGCACCGATCCCTGTGGCACACCAATAACCACCGATTTCCAACCCGAAAAGGACCCATTTATCCCGACTCTCTGCTTTCTATTAGCCAGCCAATTCTCTATCCATGCTAATACATTTCCTCTGACTCCGCGTACCTTTATCTTCTGCAGTAACCTTTTGTGTGGCACCTTATCGAATGCCTTTTGGAAATCTAAATACACCACATCCATCGGTACACCTCTATCCACCATGCTCGTTATATCCTCAAAGAATTCCAGTAAATTAGTTAAACATGATTTCCCCTTCATGAATCCATGTTGCGTCTGCTTGATTGCACGATTCCTGTCTAGATGTCCCGCTATTTCTTCCTTAATGATAGCTTCAAGCATTTTCCCCACTACAGATGTTAAACTAACCGGCCTTTTGTCTTCCCCCTTTTTTAAACAGATGCGTTACATTAGCTGCTTTCCAATCTGATGGTACCTCCCCAGAGTCCAGAGAATTTTGATAGATTATAACGAATGCATCTGCTATAACTTCCGCCATCTCTTTTAATACCCTGGGATGCATTTCATCTGGACCAGGGGACTTGTCGACCTTGAGTCCCATTAGCCTATCCAGCACTACCCCGCTAGTGATAGTGATTATCTCAAGGTCCTCCCTTCCCACATTCCCGTGACCAGCAATTTTTGGCATGGTTTTTGTGCCTGCTACTGTGAAGACCGAAGCAAAATAATTGTTTAAGGTCTCAGCCATTTCCACATTTCCCATTATTAAATCCCCCTTCTCATCTTCTAAGGGACTAACATTTACTTTAGTCACTCTTTTCCGTTTTATATATCGGTAAAAGCTTTTACTATCTGTTTTTATGTTTTGCGCAAGTTTACTTTCGTAATCTATCTTTCCTTTCTTTATTGCTTTCTTAGTCATTCTTTGCTGTCGTTTAAAGTTTTCACAATCTTATAGTTTCCCACTAACCTTGGCCACCTTATACGCATTGGTTTTTAATTTGATACTCTCCTTTATTTCCTTGGTTATCCACGGCTGGTTATCCCTTCTCTTGCCGCCCTTCTTTTTCACTGGAATATATTTTTGTTGAGCACTATGAAAGAGCTCCTTAAAAGTCCTCCACTGTTCCTCAATTGTGCCACCGTTTAGTCTGTGTTTCCAGTCTACTTTAGCCAACTCTGCCCTCATCCCACTGTAGTCCCCTTTATTTAAGCATAGTACGCTCGTTTGAGACACTACTTCCTCACCCTCAATCTGTATTACAAATTCAACCATACTGTGATCACTCATTCCGAGAGGATCTTTTACTAGGAGATCGTTTAATATTCCTGTCTCATTACACAGGACCAGATCTAAGATAGCTTGCTCCCTTGTAGGTTCTGTAACATACTGTTCTAAAAAACAATCCCGTATGCATTCTATGAATTCCTCCTCAAGGCTACCCCGTGCGATTTGATTTGACCAATCGATATGTAGGTTAAAATCCCCCATGATTGCTGCCGTTCCTTTTTCATATGCCTCTATTATTCCCTTGATTATTGCCTACCCCACCGTGAAGTTATTATTTGGGGGCCTATAAACTACACCCACCAGTGACTTTTTCCCCTTACTATCTTTAATCTCCACCCACAATGATTCAACATTTTGTTCATTAGAGCCAATATCGTCTCTCACAACTGCCCTGATATCATCCTTTAGTAACAGAGCTACCCCACCTCCATTCCCTCTTGTCTATCTTTCCAAATTGGCAGATACCCCTGTATGTTTAATTCCCAGTCTTGGCCCCCCTGCAACCACGTTTCTGTAATGGCCACCAATTCATACCCATTTGTAATGATTTGTGCCGTCAACTCATTTACTTTCTTTTGAATGCTGCGTGCGTTTAGGTAGAGTGTTTTAATACTAGTTTTCAAACCATGATTTTTAGTTTTGACCCCTCCTGCAGCCCCTTTATATTCATACATATTGTCCCTTCCTATCACCTTGTGATTTACACTTACCCCAGTGCTACTCTGCTGTGTTGCCTGCTGCCTTTTGCATTCTTTCTTGGGGTCCTGTTCATCTGAGCTCTCACCCACTCTAACTAGCTCAGAGCCCTCTCCTGGGTTCCGAATACTCCTTGCATTGAGGCACCGAGCTTTCATGCTTGCCTTTTTATTAGACTTTGACCCTTTAGAATTTTGCTGTACAGTGGCCCTGTTTGTTTTTTGCCTTGGGTTTCTCTGCCCTCCACTTTTACTCATCTCCTTTCTGTCTTTTGCTTTTGTCTCCATTTTGTTTCCCTCTGTCTCCCTGCATCGATTCCCACCCCCCTGCCATATTAGTTTAACTCCTCCTCAACAGCACTAGCAAACACTCCCCCTAGGACATTGGTTCCGGTCCTGCCCAGGTGCAGACCGTCTCGTTTGTACTGGTCCCACCTCCCCCAGAATCGGTTCCAGTGCCCCAGGAATTTGAATCCCTCCCTGCTGCACCACTGCTCAAGCCACGTATTCATCTGAGCTATCCTGCGATTCCTACTCTGACTAGCACATGGCACTGGTAGCAATCCCGAGATTACTACTTTTGAGGTCCTATGTTTTAATTTAGCTCCCAGCTCCTTAAATTCGTCTCGTAGGACCTCATCCATTTTTTTACTTATATCGTTGATACCAATGTGCACCACAACAACTAGCTGTTCACCCTCCCTTTTTAGAATGTCCTGCACCTGCTCCGAGACATCCTTGACACTTGCATCAGGGAGGCAACATACCATCCTGGAGTCTCGGTTGCGGCCGCAGAAATGCCTATCTATTCCCCTTACCATTGAATCCCCTATCACTATCGCTCTCCCACTCTTTTTCCTGCCCTCCTGTGCAGCAGAGCCAGCCACGGTGCCATGAACTTGGCTGCTGCTGCCCTCCCCTGATGAGTCATCCCCCTCAACAGTACTCAAAGCGGTGTATCTGTTTTACAGGGGGATGGCCGCAGGGGACCCCTGCACTACCTTCCTTGCACTGCTCTTCCTGCTGGTCTTCCATTCCCTAGCTGGCTGTGGACCCTTCACCTGCGGTAAGACCAACTCGCTACACGTGCTACTCACGTCATTCTCAGCATCGTGGATGCTCCAGAGTAAATCCACCCTCAGCTCCACTTCCGTAACGCGGACCGTCAGGAGCTGGAGTCGGATACACTTCCCACACACGTAGTCGTCAGGGACACCGGAAGTGTCCCTGAGTTCCCACATGGTACAGGAGGAGCATATCACGTGACCGAGCTCTCCTGCCATGACTTAGCCCTTAGAAGGAGAGGGGATGAAGATACCATTGTTGCCCCCAACGCGGTCGACATCGCTGACGGCCACAGCACCCACCACCTGCTGCTCAAAGAGCCGCAGTGCTCGCTCCTCAAGGTCTGACAGCTGCTGGAGCTGCGCATCACCCCCGCCTGTTCTCTGCTGCTCCCTCCTATTGTGGGCCATCTTGGCCTAAAAGAGAAATAAATATGTATGAGTCAGATTCCAGCTATGATGTTTGAGATATATGCATGCCATAGTTGAATAGCTGTAATTGTAGGCAAGGCATGAGATGTGGATGTGAATTTGAGTAGGTGCAGATGCTTGGTGAGTAAGTGGTGGGGCTGTGGTGGTTTGTGCAGTGTGTACAGACTGAGGTACAAATGCTGGTATATAGGACCTCTTGAAGCATGTACTCATCTTGACTATCCGAGTGAGGTCATTGAATTTCTTCCAGCATTATGTCAGGCTGCGGACGGCCACACTACTGGCTGAGACCTCCTGGGCCACTTCTCTCCTCATTACCCTGAAGACCTGGGGCAGTGGCCTCCTTCCAATGTCCGGGAACAGCACTGCCCTCCTTTGCTCCACTCCCGTGACCAATACCTCCAATGCCTCGTCCGTGAAATGACGAGCTCTCTCCATGGGAGTGGGATCAGCCATTACGATTAGGGGATTCAGTTGGTTGTAAGTTGCCTTCACAGCCAGCAGCGCTGATAATGAGGATCTGCACAATGATGGAACCTCCCCTTTAAGAGCTGAAAGGAGCCAGTGTGAAGGATCATTGCCCATTGCCTTGCACCTGAAATTCATTATCGCTCTGCTGATAGCGCCCCTGTCACACCCTACTGAGGTCATTCGCGCTTGATTTAGCACTCCAGTTCTTTCTTGGAGCTCTAACAGCCAATATAGGGGAAACTCACAATCATTACCACCTGGCACTAAGTTTTCAAAATTTCAAAAATTATCGCCCCCAACAGGGTGCTACCGAATTTGTAGCCCATGTGTCTTTTGCCATCAGCATAAATGATTTGTTACATTTTTGACATCATTTTACATCACAAAAGTAACAATTTAAAAAACCTCTAGGAACAATTTTCTACCTGCAGGAATGAGACTCCATAGTTTCAATTGTTTCCTAAGTGAGTGGACAAATATTTGGCAGATGGAGTACAATGTGGGAAAATGTGAAGTTATCCACTTTGGAAAAAAAAATAGAAAAGCAAATTAGAAATTAAATGGAGAAAAATTTCAAGGTACTGCAGTACAGAGGGACCTGGGGGTCCTTGTGCATGAAACACAAAAAGTTAGTATGTAGATACAGCAAGTAATCAGGAAGGCAAATGGAATGTTGGCCTTTATTGCAAGGGGGATAGAGTATAAAAGCAGAGAAGTCCTACTACAACTGTACAGGGTATTGGTGAGGCCACACCTAGAGTACTGCATACAGTTTTCATCTCCGTATTTAAGGAAGGATATACTTGCATTGGAGGCAGTTCAGAGAAGGTTCACTAGGTTGATTCCGGAGATGAGGGGATTGACTTATGAAGATAGGTTGAGTAGGTTGGGCCGATACCCATTAGAGTTCAGAAGAATGAGAGGTGATCTTATCGAAACATATAAGATAATGAGGGGGCTCGACAAGGTGGATGCAGAGAGGATAGGTGAAACTAAAACTAAGGGGCATAGTCTCAGAATAAGGGGCCACCCATTTAAAACTGAGATGAGGAGGAATTTCTTCTCTCTAAAGGTTGTAAATCTGTGGAATTCTCTGCCCTAGAGAGCTGTGGAGGATGGGTCATTGAATATATTTAAGGCAAAGATAGACTGATTTTTGAGCGATAAAGGAATAAAGGGTTATGGGGAGCGGGCAGAGTAGTGGAGCTGAGTCCATGAACAGATCAGCCATGATCTTATTAAATCCTGGAGCAGGTTCGAGGGGCCAAATGGCATACTCCTGCTCCTATTTCTTATGTTCTTACTGAGTCTGCAAGGTTGAGTGGCATATCAAGACCATAAATCACCATATTGAAAGGATCCTTATGCCTAAACTTGCTGCGGTGAGTTTAATTCATATTTACGGTGCAAATCCAGCAATTTCTTGACATTCATGGGGAGGTTGAGGCCGAGATCCTATTTTTGTGTGAGGCTAACGACAGAGTGGGGCAAATTGTTGAGCAATTTGTGGTGATTCAGAACTCATGGCATATCTCTTCCTTGCCAAAATTGCTGGGATTTTTATGCGTTAATAATGGCGAATGTTGTGAACTCACCGTTATTTTCCCAGCAAATTCTTGGCTGATGTTTTGGCGAAATTAAGTTTAATAGAAACTTGTTTACTGTTGGATTCCCAATCATGAGGATCACAAGTTACAACCCCAACTTCAACTAACATTTGTATTTGTCTGCCCTCATTGACTGAGTTATGTCAGTTTTCAGATGGTCCACTAACAGGAGTGCTTTATAGCAGCAGTATGATCTGAGGAAGGAGGAAAAACTAACTGGAATAATCTCACCCTAGAGGGAAATATCTCTTGTCAGTTGGTCATAGTGCAACATTACTCGTGACTGCTGTGAGATCTGTGAGTCCAATTAGATTGCTTTCTTGGCGCAAGGAAAATGTGACAAGTGGTGGTAGAAGGGGAATAAAACAGTGAAGAAAGTACATGGAGACTGAATTTCTGCCTTTACACTGGGCACATCTCAGGTGTTGCTTCTAGGAGGGGCAGGTGTGGAAAATGGGGCTGACCTGGATTCTGCCCCATGGAGAGGAGGTTGGGCAATTCCAGTGGAGGCCAGTGGGCGAATCTTTCACAGGACCCCAAATCAAGGGGATGTAGCCAAGAGAGTTCCCAAGTGCTCCAGGGAAGTTCTGCACTCTATTCCTCCTGATAGGCCCAATGGAACCTATGCCTGCTGAAAATAGGTGTACATTCCATTATGGGCCTAGTAAAGAGCCCAGTATGTCGAAGAAAGTAGTTATTCAGTCTTGGAGGGACTGAATACCTTGCAGAATGTCTCAATGGCTTATTTGGGAAGTGCTCCGTTCCCGTGATTTGCTGCATTAGAGCAGCATGGAGCAGCCCAGCATTCCAAGCCTCAGTGTGTGCTGGCGCAGATTATAGGCACTATGTGTCCACCTAACCATGTTTATGACCCCTTACCCACAATTTGGGTGAGGGTCAGCAGGC
The DNA here is from genome assembly GCF_044704955.1 of Pristiophorus japonicus. NCBI lineage: Eukaryota > Metazoa > Chordata > Chondrichthyes > Pristiophoridae > Pristiophorus > Pristiophorus japonicus. The sequence goes on along the minus strand of NC_091979.1, from coordinate 105,495,998 downwards.
AGACGGAGATTCCATTCCGTTCACTTGTGCCAGCAGCATGGGCCCATTGGGATTTTTGGCCCCATAGTACTTTTTCAAATCAAATGAATATGAAAGAAATATGTACACGATGAAAATGGGAGTTATACTCTGTTAATTATTTGATTTAATTTAATTTAATTCCTCTGGAGAGAGTACAGAAGAGATTTACTAGAATGGTTCCGGAGAGGAGGGATTACAGTTACGTGGATAGACTGAAGAAGCTAGGGTTGTTACCCTTAAAGCAGAGAAGGTTAAGAGGAGATTTGTCTGAGATGTTTAAAATCATGGAGGGTTTAGATAGAGTAAATAGACAGAAACTATTTCCACTCACTAAAGGGTCGATAATGAGAGGGCACAGATTTAAGGTGATTGGCAAAAGAACCAGAGGCAACATGAGGAAAATGTGGTTAACATTTGGAATACACTGCCCGATAGGGTGGTGGATACACATTCAACAGTAGTCTTCAAAAGGGAATTGGATAAATACTCGAAGAAGAAAAAATTGCAGGGCTATGGGGAAAGAGCAGGGAAGTGGGACTAACTGGATTGCTTTTCGAAAGAGCCAGCGCAGACTCGATGGGCCGAATGGCCTCCTTCTGTGCTGTACTTCTATAATTCTATGATATAATGAATAAGCAACAAATCCTCCAGTACTGTTAGAAAAGGTGGTTGTGCCATACAAGTGAAACATAACAAAAAGGGATTTGGAGGGGATCCAGGTACTGTAGTCTTGCATCAGTACTCAGGAAAAATTCTAGAGTAGTTATTAAGGACTTGATTGAGGATCACCTTGGGAGAAATAAACCAACCATCAATGATTTACAAAATGGAAGCCATGTGATTTAATTTTATTATTTTTAATAAGGTAACAAAAATATATATGTGGGTGAGAATATAAATGTGATCTACTTAGATTTTAACTTCGTTTTTAGTAAGTTTAGAAAAAGAGCAGACTTGGTATTGGCATTAACGTGCGGAGATGGATTAAATCATGCTGGCTGGTAGGAAACTTAAATTCCAAGAATACACTTCTGTTTATATTGTGTCTTTTCTGTGACCTGATTGTTTATGGCCACTTATTAACTCTGAACATCCATTTACACTGGGCGTTCTTCATGTCAGGAGTCCTGCACACCAGAACAATGGCATGCAGGACTGACACACACCCAAATTTGTATTAAAATGAAACATTGATCCATTTGAGGCAGTCACTGCCAACAATGCTGGTCCCACCCTCTGGAAAATGTATCAGGACACAAACCCAATGTATTTCCACTGTGCCACCAGAAAACTAACAGATAATGCAGTAGAACATAAGAATTAGGAGCAGGAGTAGGCCATTCGGCCCTTCGAACGTGCTCCACCATTCAATAAGATCATGGCTGATCTACCTCAATTCCACTTTCCTGCACTATGCCCATATCCCTTGATTCCCCTCATATCCAAAAATCAATCGATCTATGCCTTGAATATACTCAAAGACTGAGCCACCACAGCCCTCTGGGGTAGAGAATTCCAAAGATTCACCACCTTCTGAGTGAAGAAGTTTTTCCTCATCTCAGTCCTAAATGGCCGACCCGTTATTCTGAGACTGTGATCCCTGGTTCTAGACTCCTCAGCCAGAGGAAAGATCCTCCCTGCATCTACCCTATCAAACCCTGTAAGAATTTTGAATCTTTCAATGAGATCACCTCTCATTCTTCTAAACTCTAGAGAATATAGGCCTAGCCTACTCAATCTCTCATTATAGGACAGTCTCCCCATCCCAGGAAACAGTCTGGTGAACCTTCGTTGCACTTCCTCAATGGCAAGTATATCCTTCCTTAGGTAAGGAGACCACAACTGTTCACAGGTGCAGACTCACCAGGGCCCTATATAATTGCAGTAAGACGTCTTTACTCTTATACTCATATCCTCTTGTAATAAAGGCCAACATACCATTTACTTCCTTAATTGCTTGCTGTACCTGCAGGTTAACTTTCAGTGATCCGTGTACAAGGACACCCAGGTCCCTCTGAACACCAACAATTCCCAATCTCTCACCATTTAAAAAATACTCTGCTTTTCTATTTTTCCCACCAAAGTGGATAACTTCACATTTCTCCACATTATATTGCATTTGCCATGTTCTTACCACTCAATTAGCCTGTCTATATTCCCTTGAAGTCTCTTTGTATCCTCCTTACAACTTACGTTCCCACCAAGCTATGTACCATCAGCAATATGTGGATATATTACATTTGGTCCCCTTATCCAAATCATTGATATAGATTGTGAATAGTTGGGGCCCAAGCACCAATCCTTGCGGTACCTCCCTAGTTACAGCCTGCCAACCCGAAAATGACCCGTTTATTCCACGCGTTAACCAATCCTTAATCCATGCTGGTATCCCATGAGCCTTAATTTTGTTTAATAATCTCTTGTGAGGCACATTATCGAATGGCTTCTGAAAATCCAAATGCACCACATCCACTGGTCCCACCTTATCCTTCTAGTTACAACCTCAAAAAACTCTTAATAGATTTGTCAAACATGATTTCCTTTTCATAAATCCACGTTGACTCTGCCCAATCCTGTTATTATTTTCTAAGTGCCCTGTTACCAAGTCCTTAATAATAGATTCTAGCATACTACTGATGTCAGGCTAACTGGTCTGTAGTTCCCCATTTTCTCTCTCCCTTCTTTCTTAATAAGCGGGATTACATTTGCTACCTTTCAATCTGCGGGAACCATTATAGAATCGATGGAATTTTGGAATATGACAACCAATGCATCCGTTATCTCTATAGCCACCTCTTTCAAAACCCTAGGATGTAGATCATCAGGTCCAGGGGATTTATTAGCTTTCAGTCCCATTCATTTCTCCAGTACTATTTTTTTACTAACACTAATTTCTTTCAGTTCCTCATTCTCGCTAGACCCTTGGTACTCCACTATTTTTGTTTTTCGTGTCTTCTTCCATGAACTCAGACACAAAGTTTTTGTTTAATTTCTCTGCTTTTTCCTTATTCCCTATTATAATTTCTCCTGTAGGGGACCCACATTTACTTTTGCTAATCTTTTCCTTTTTATTTACCTATAGAAGCTTTTACAGTCTTGATTTTATGTCTCTCGCTAGTTTACTCTCAGATTCTATTTTCCCTTTCTTTATCAATTTCTTGGTCCTCCGTTGCTGAATTCTAAAATCCTTCCAATCCTCAGGCTTGCAGCTCTTTTTGGCAACATTATAAGTATTATGTATGTAACACCTTGTGACCAGCATTCTACCGCCATCAGAAGGCGGATCTGTTGGAGTCCCAAGGGATCCCAGCATCCTTTGGGAGCACTGCATATAAGCAGGCCTCCCATGCTGTGCCAGGACTCTGGAGTCAGAATAAAGAGACTAAGGTCACACTTACTCAAGTCTACAGTACTCAGTTGCATTGCTTTATCTGAGACATAACAATTGGCGACGAGTAATAGATAACGAACCATCACGCGAAAATGCAGAGAACTGTTGGTATCCTGGAGAAATTCTCAGAAGGTGACGATTGGGAAGCCTTCGTGGAGCGACTCGACCAATACTTCGTGGCCAACGAGCTGGAAAGGAATGAGAACGCTGTCAAACGAAGGGCAATCTTCCTCACCGTCTGCGGGGCAACAACCTATGGCCTCATGAAGAATCTTCTTGCGCTGGTGAAACCAACAACCAAATCGTATGAAGAACTGTGTACGCTGGTCCGGGAGCACCTAAATCCGAAGGAGAGTGTTCTGATGGCAAGGTATCAATTTTATACATGTCAATGGTCTGAAGGCCAGGAAGTGGCGAGCTACGTCGCCGAACTAAGGCACCTTGCAGGACATTGCGAATCTGGTGGATTCCTGCAGCAAATGCTGAGAGACTTTTTTGTGCTTGGCATTGGCCATGAGGTTATCTTTCGCAAACTATTGACGATTGAAACACCGAACCTGAGCAAAGACATAACGATAGCCCAGGCATTTATGTCCACCAGCGATAACACCAAACAAATTTCACAGCATAAAGATGCATCGGCAAGTACTGTACACGCCTGCAGCTGCGCGACCTCAGATGACCCAGAGTCTACCATCAAGTGTGAATGCGAGGCAATTAACACCTTGTTGGCGCTACGGAGGTGATCATCGAGCTCATCAATGCCATTTCAAACACTATGTGTGCAAAGGCTATGGAACCATGGGACACCTCCAGCGAATGTGCAGATGAGCTGCAAACCACCACTTTGCAAAGGAAGACCAATCCATGGCAGATCAAACTGAACTAGAGACTCAAACCAAGGAAGCAGAAGTGTATGGGGTACACACCTTCACCATGAAATGTCCACCGATCATATTAAAAGTTGAACTGAACAGAATTCCAGTATCCATGGAATTGGACACTGGTGTGAATCAGTCCATCATGAGCAAAAAGGCCTTCGAGAGGCCGTGGTGCAACAAGGCACAAAGGCCCAAGCTGAGCCCTATTCATACCAGCTAAGAACTTACACTAAAGAACTGATCCCTGTAATTGGCAGTGTAGAAGTAAAAGTCTCCTATGATGGAGCGGTGCACGAACTACCACTATGGATTGTACCAGGAGATGGCCCCACGCTGTTCAGCAGGAGCTGGCTGGGAAAAATCCGCTGGAACTGGGACGACATCCGAGCACTCTCATCCGTCGACGACGCCTCATGTGCCCAGGTTCTGAGCAAGTTCCCATTGTTGTTAGAGCCAGGTGTCGGAAATTTCTCTGGGGCGAAAGCGCAGATCCACTTGGTTCCCGGTACACGACCCATCCACCACAAGGCACGTGCGATGCCCTACATGATGCGAGAGAAAGTGGAGATCGAGCTGGATAGGCTGCAGCGAGAGGGCATCATCGCACCGGTTGAGTTCAATGAGTGGGCCAGTCCGATTGTTCCGGTCCTCAAGGGCGATGGCACGGTCAGGATTTACGGGGACTATAAAGTAACGATTAACCATTTTTCGCTGCAGGACCAGTACCTGCTCCCAAGGCAAACGACCTATTTGCGACGCTGGCAGTAGGGAAGACATTCACCAAGTTGGACCTGACCTCCATCTGCATGACGCTGGCGGAATCTTCGAAAGGCCTCACCTGCATCAACACGCGCAAAGGTCTGTTCATCTACAATAGATGCCCGTTTGGAATTCGATCGGCCGCGGCTATTTTTCAAAGGAACATGAGAGTATGCTAAAGTTGGTTCTGCGCACCGTGGTTTTCCAGGACGACATGTTGATCACAAGTCGGGACACCATCGAACGGTTGCAGAACCTGGAAGAGGTTCTAATTCAGCTAGATCGTGTGGGACTCAGGTTGAAACGCTCAAAGTGTGTTTTCCTGGCACCAGAGGTCGAGTTCTTAGGGAGAAGAATCATGGCAGTCGGCATCAGACTCACCGACGCCAAGACGGAGGCAATCAAGAACGCGCCAAGATCACAGAAAATTATCTTGGAGTCGTTCCTGGGATTCCTCAATTATTTTGGTAATTTCCGGGTTAAGCACCTTGCTAGAACCTCTACATATGTTGCTACGCAAGGGAGATGACTGGGTATGGGGGAAATCACATGAGACTGCTTTTGAGAAAGCCAGAAATCTGTTATGTTCCAACAAACTGCTTGTTCTCTATGACCCATGTAAACGTTTAGTGCTAGCTTGCGATGCGTCTTCGTACGGGGTTGGGTGTGTGTTACAACAAGCAAACGAATCGAGAACATTACAAACGGTCGCTTATGCGTCCAGGAGTTTGTCCAAGGCCGAAAGGGCCTACAGCATGATTGAAAAAGAAGCTCTGGCATGCGTTTACGGGGTGAAAAAAATGCACCAGTATCAGTTTGGGCTTAAGTTCGAGTTAGAAACTGACCATAAGCTGCTCATATCGCTATTCTCAGAGAGCAAAAGTATTAATACCAATGCTTCTGCTCGCATCCAAAGATGGGCGTTCACGCTGTCTGCATATAACTATGTAATTCGCCACAGGCCAGGCATACAGAGAACTGTGTTGATGCCCTCAGTCGGCTACCATTGCCCACCACCAGGGTGGAAATGGCACAGCCTGCAGATTTGCTCTTGGTGATGGATGCATTTGAAAACGAAAAGTCACCCATTACGGCCCGCCAGATCAGGACCTGGACCAGCCAGGATCCTTTACTATCCCTTGTAAAAAACTGTCCTCCATGGGAGCTGGTCCAGCATCCCAGCGGAGATGCATGAAGAGATCAAGCCGTTCCAACGGCGCAAAGACGAAATGTCCATATAGTCTTTTGTGGCGTAATCATGTGGTTTTGCCTAAGAAAGGCAGGGAAACGTTCTTACGCGACCTACACCATACCCACCCAGGCATAGTAATGATGAAAGCTGTAGCCAGATCCCATGTGTGGTGGCCCGGCATCGATTCAGATTTGAAGTCTTGCATGCGCCAATGCAACACTTGCTCTCAACTGAGCAATGCACCCAGGGAGGCACCGCTAAGTTTGTGGTCATGGCCCTCCTAACCGTGGTCTAGGATCCACGTTGACTTCACTGGCCCATTTCTAGGCAAAATGTTTTTGGTTGTTGTGGATGCTTATTCAAAATGGATTGAGTGTGTAATAATGTCTATAAGCACATCCACTGCCACCATCGAAAGCCTACAAGCCATGTTTCCCACGCATGGCCTGCCTGACCGGACAAGACCCCACTCGCTCACCAGGGTTCCCCCTGTCGAACTGCTCATGAAAAGGGTACTCAAAACAAGCCTCTCTCTAGTCCACCCTGATCTCCATGATCATGTCGAGGCCAGGCGGCATCAACAAAGCATGTACCATGATCGCGCAAATTTGTCATGCGATATTGAAGTCAATGACCCTGTATTTGTACTCAACTATGGACATGGTCCCAAATGGCTTGCTGGCACTGTCATAGCCAAAGAAGGGAATAGGGTGTTTGAGGTCAAACTTGAAAATGGACTAAGTTGCAGACAGCATTTGGACCAAACCAAACTACGATTCACAGACAGCCACGAGCAACCTGAAGAGGACACCACCAACTTTGACCCTCCGATACACACACAAGTGGCAACCGACATCACAGGTGACCATGAAGCTGAACTCATCATCCCCAGCAGCCCAGCAAGGCCAGCTGCGCAGCAGCCTAGCGAAGGCCCAAACAACTCACCTGCACCTGTGTTTGTACCGAGACGATCGATTAGGGAGTGGAAAACCCCAGATCGCCTCACCCTGTAAATAAGTGTACTATTGACTTTGCAGGGGAATGATGTTATGTATGCAACAATTTGTAACCAGCATTCTACCGCCACAAGCGGGCACATCTGTTGGAGTCCCAAGGAATCCCAGCATCCCTTGGGAGCACTGCATATAAGCAGGGCTCCCATGCTGTGCCAGGACTCTGGAGTCAGAATAAAGAGACTAAAGTCACACTTACTCAAGTCTACAGTACTCAGTCACATTGCTTTATTTGAGACGTAACAATAAGCCTCTTCCTTTGATCTAATACTATCTTTAACTTCTCTTGTTAGCCACGGTTGGACCACTTTTCCTGTGGGGGTTTTGTGCCTTAAAGGAATGTATGTTTGTTGTAAATTATGTATTAATTCTTTAAATGCTAGCCATTGCTTGTCTACCATCATCCCTTTTAATGTAGTTTCCCAATCTACCTGAGCCACCTCTCCCCTCATACCTGTGTAATTTCCTTTGTTTAGATTAAAACCCTACTTTAAGATTTAACAAAATCATTTCAAACTTAGTACAAAATGTTATCATATTATGGTCATTCTTCTCTAAGGTTATTACAAAGTTATTAATTCACTGTTTCTCATTGCACGATACTAGATCTAAAATAGCCTGTTCTCTAGTTGGTTCCTCAACATACTGATCTCGAAAACCATACTGTATACATTTCATGAATTTGTTCTCCACACTATTACTGCATATTTGGTTTGCCCAGTCAATATATAGATTGAAGTCCCCCATGATTATTGTATTACCTTTGTTACATGCACCTCTAACATCCTGATTTATACGGTTCCCTACATTACCACTACTGTTTGTGAGCCTATAAACAATTCCCACCAATGTTTTCTGCCTTTTGCTGTTTCTTAGCTCCACCCAAACTGATTCTATCTTGATTTTTCGAGCTAAGATCCTTTCTCTCGATTGTCTTTATCCCATCCTTTATTATCAGAGCTACCCCACCTCCTTTTCTATTTTGCCTACCTCTTCTACAAATAAAGTATAAAGGCCTAGCCTACTTTTACCAGCATAAAAGTTTTTTAAAAATCCAAAACAAATTAAAATAAAATTTAAAAATACATATTTATATAAAAACCCTGCCCACTCAGGTAATTTTATTTTAAACCATAATTAAAACTTTTTTTAAAAATCAGCAAATATTTTTCTTTTCAAAAACATTTCTATCAACTTTAATTTCTATAATGTATTCATGTGAGGTGCTTTTACCAGGCGTAAGAGTTTTAAGGACATTCGCAGGGCAAGAGATGGGCAAGTAGCCCAATCTCTGCCGTGGGAATGTCCTTGCTGCGAGATGCAGCCATCTGTCAAGCCAGAAACTTAACAGATCGGAAAAGCCGGTTTTCAGCGTATGCGCATAGCACGCGAAAACCGGCTTTTCCAATGCCTTCCCGGGTCCGTTCACACTCCGTACGGATCCGGGGAGGCTGAAATTTCAGGACCATTGCCTTTAGCTCTGACCTTTGTCTATTTTTTCCTGATCTCACCTTATTCCCTTTATGCTCTATTCCCTTTGTTAGTCACTCTGTCCCTTCCTGACCCACTCTGCTTAATTTTACCCAAAACTATGCTCTGCTCACGAGCCTTGATATTTCTCTTGCTGCTTTTAAATTAACTCTTTCCTGAATCCTCGCACTTGCAACCGCGCCCCCCCCCCCAACCCCACACCCTCATTTATTAGTTTAAAGCCCCCTTTATTAGTTTAAAGCCTGTCTACTGCCCTAGTTCTTCGATTCACAAGGACACTGGTTCCATCCCAGTTTAAGTGCAGCCCATTCCAATGGAACAGCTCCCTCTTTCTCCAGCACTGGTGCTAGTGCTCCATGAAGCAATACCCCTGCCTCTCACACCACTCTTTCAGCCACGCATTAAACTTACTAATCTGCTTATCCCTATACCAATTGGCTCAGGTAACAATCCAGAGATTATTACCTTTGCTTTAGATCTCTTGAAGTTAAAATTGGACAAGTACCTTGAAAATAAGTACTTTATTGGACAGAACTGCTGAGAAGGCAAAGTGGACAGAACTGGTCTCTTCCATAGAAACATAGAAAATAGGTGCAGGAGTAGGCCATTCGGCCATTCGAGCCTGCACTACCATTCAATATGATCATGGCTGATCATGCAACTTCAGTACCCAATTCCTGCTTTCTCTCCATACCCCTTGATCCCTTTAGCCGTAAGGGCCACATCTAACTCCCTTTTGAATATATCTAACCAACTGGCCTCAACAACTTTCTGTGGTAGAGAATTCCACAGGTTCACAATTCTCTGAGTGAAGAAGTTTTTCCTCATCTCGGTCCTAAATGGCTTACCCTTTATTCTTAGACTGTGACCCCTGGTTCTGGACTTCCCCAACATCAGGAACAATCTTCCTGCATCTAACCTGTCCAATCCCGTCAGAATTTTATATGTTTCTATGAGATCCCCCCTCATTCTTCTAAATTCCAGTGAATATAAGCCGAGTCGATCCAGTCTTTCTTCATATGTCAGTCCTGCCATCCCAGGAATCAGTCTGGTGAACCTTCGCTGCACTCCCTCAATAGCAAGAATGTCCTTCCTCAGATTAGGAGACCAAAACTGTACACAATATTCAAGGTGTGGCCTCACCAAGGCCCTGTACAACTGCAGTAAGACCTCCCTGCTCCTATACTCAAATCCTCTCGCTATGAAGGCCAACATGCCATTTGTCTTCTTCACCGCCTGCTGTACGTGCATGCCAACGTTCAATGACTGATGTACCATGACACCCAGGTCTTGTTGCACCTCCTCTTTTCCTAATCTGTCACCATTCAGATAATATTCTGCCTTCCTGTTTTTGCCACCTCACTTTTATCCACATTATACTGCATCTGCCATGTATTTGCCCACTCACCTAACCTGTCCAAGTCACCCTGCAGCCTCCTCGCATCCTCCTCACAGCTCACACTGCCACCCAGCTTAGTGTCATCTGCAAACTTGGAGATATTACATTCAATTCCTTCATCTAAATCATTAATGTATATTGTAAATAGCTGGGGTCCCAGCACTGAACCTTGCGGTACCCCACTAGTCACTACCTGCCATTCTGAAAAGGACCCGTTTATTCCTACTCTTTGCTTAATATCTGCCAACCAGTTCTCCATCCACGTCAAAACATTACCCCCAATACCATGTGCTTTAATTTTGCACACTAATCTCTTGTGTGGGACCTTGTCAACAGCCTTTTGAAAGTCCAAATACACCACATCTACTGGTTCTCCCTTGTCCACTCTACTAATTACATCCTCAAAAAATTCTAGAAGATTTGTCAAGCATGATTTCCCTTTCATAAATCCATGCTGACTTGGACCGATCCTGTCATTGCTTTCCAAATGCGCTGCTATTATATCTTTAATAATTGATTCCAACATTTTCCCCACTACCGATGTCAGGCTAACCGGTCTATAATTCCCTGTTTTCTCTCTCTCCCTCCTTTTTTAAAAAGTGGTGTTACATTAGCTACCCTCCAGTCCATAGAAACTGATCCAGAGTATATAGAATGTTGGAAAATGATCACCAATGCATCCACTATTTCTAGGCCCACTTCCTTAAGTACTCTGGAATGCAGACTATCAGGCCCTGGGGATTTATTGGCCTTCAATCCCATCAATTTCCCTAACGCAATTTCCTGACCAATAAGGATTTCCTTCTGTTCCTCCTTCTCGCTAGAGCCTCTGTCTCCTATTATTTCCGGAAGTTTATTCGTGTCTTCCTTAGTGAAGACAGAACCAAAGTATTTGTTCAATTGGTCTGCCATTTCTTTGTTCCCCATTATGAATTCACCTGATTCTGACTGCAAGGGACCTACATTAGTCTTCACTAATCTTTTTCTCTTCACATATCTATAGAAGCTTTTGCAGTCAGTTTTTATGTTCCCTGCAAGCTTACTCTCGTAGACTATTTTCCCCCTCCGAATTAAACCCTTTGTCCTCCTCTGCTGGATTCTAAATTTCTCCCAGTCCTCAGGTTTGCTGCTTTTTCTAGCCAATTTATATGCCTCTTCCTTGGATTTAACACTATCCCTAATTTCCCTTGAGATTATCCTTGATTCTAGCAAGTGCATTTTGGAAGAATTATAGGGCCCAAGTTTCCACACGCGCCTAGAACGGCGCAGTCCCGACCTGGACGCCCGTTTTTCACGCCACAAAGTGCGCCTAAAAAAATCCTCCGTATTCTCCACCTCCCTGCAGGTCCTCTGGCCCTCGGCACAGCGCAGCAGGAGCTGTAGGGGGGCGGAGCCAGGTCCCTGCGCTGAAAACAGTGCTGGGACCTCTGCACATGTGTGCTACAGTGGGCACGCAAGTGCAATAGCTCCAGGTGCCGAACTGTGTGGGAGGGGCCCGAAGCACGCAGCCCCTAGCCCTGGCCGAATGGCCTCACTGGGGCTGCGTGAATAAGGCTCCTCTCACGGCCAGCTCCTGCATCCACCCCCCCGACCAGACCCGACACCCGCTCCCCGCCCCCCCCTGCCTCCGGACCAGACCCGACACCCGCTCCCCCCCCCCCCCGACTGGACCCGACCCGACCCGCGCTCCTGTTCCCGCTCCCCGACTGGACCCGACCCGATCCACGCTCCTGTTCCCGCTCCGCCACCCCCTCCGACTGGACCCGACCCGCGCTCCTGTTCCCGCTCCCCGCCCCCCCCCGACTGGACCCAACCCGACCCGACCCGCGCTCCTGTTCCCGCTCCCCGCCCCCCCGACTGGACCCAACCCGACCCGCGCTCCCGCCCCCCGACCCGACCCGACCCCCCCCCCCCCCCCCCCCACTGGACCCGACCCGACCCGACTCCCGCTCCAGGACTGGATCCGGCCTGACCTCCCTCCCTCCCCCCCTCCCTCCCTCCCTCTCTCTCTCTCTCTCTCTCTCTCTCCCTCCCTCCCTCCGCCCCCCCCGGACCGAACCCAACCTCCCCGACCCGAACCGAACCTCCCCGACCCGACCCAACCCAACGCCACCTACCTGTAAATCTGGTGCTGGGGACGGGCCCTGCCCGAAGTCTCGGGCCGGCCCGTTCAGCCTTCGGTCCCGAAAGGCCTGCCTGAAGCACTTTCACACAGGTAGGAAGATGATTTATTTAATCTTTTCTTTGCTTATAAATGTTTATTCAGGTTGGATTTATTTGTATAATATTTGTATAAGTATAAATAAGGATTTATTATAGAATTTAATGAGTTCCCTTCCCCCCCGCTCCCCCTCTACCTCGTTCTGGACGCCTAATTTGTAACCTGCGCCTAATTTTTTTAATGTGTAGAACAGGTTTTTTCAGTTCTACAAAAATCTTCACTTGCTCCATTCTACTTTAGTTTGGAGTACGTTTTCACTGTGGAAACTTTCAAATCAGGCGTCAGTGGCTGGACACGCCCCCTTTTGAAGAAAAAATTCTGTTCCAAAGTAGAACTGTTCTACCTGACTAGAACTGCAGGAAAAAAAATGTGGAGAATTGCGATTTCTAAGATAGTCCGTTCTCCACCAGTTGCTCCTAAAAATCAGGCGCAAATCATGTGGAAACTTGGGCCCATAATTCCTACAATGGTGGATCCATTGAATGCTTTAAAAAAAGAAATGAAAGTTCAATTATCAAGTCATTGTTAAATTCAATGACAAATGATAAATTAGATTTATCTATATGCTCTCACACCATTGACAATTTATAGCTATAATACCAAACGAGTACGTGGCTAAGAAATTGGAGAGGAAATGACAATCTGCTGATTACACAGTAAAATGCTTCACTGCCTTCACCATAATGTTCATGAGTGGTAAGGATTCCATTTCCAACAGATTCCAAGCTCAAATTTGCTTTTCAAGCTCCATAATTCAGCCAGAAATGAAATCTGCTATTTTGAGTTGTGTTCCAAAATACACCACTACCGTAAGGTCTCTTTCCCCCCTTCTCTCCAGATAACCATGTCCTGTACAAAGAGACCTATAATACAAAGCCATATACTACAGTACTTTGCCCATACTGGGTAGAATACAGGGCATCAAATATATATTCTGGCTGGAATTGGATATCATTTTAATACCAGCTCCAATAAACTGGCAAACAAAGCAGACATGAAATTAGGTTCGGTAACATTGTTTGGACGTTATAGGTGCTAATCGGGGACCAAAATGACGTCCGCTGCACGCGCACACAATTTTACCGTGAATCGCGCCGGTCGACATATTAGAGAAGGTGTTAGCATGCGTGCAGCTAATATCCACCGGAAGTATGCAGAGCAGGCAGTTCATGACGTCAATAAGCATGCAATGCTGAATTGACGCCAGCGCTGCCATTTCGAGCTCCAGCCGGCGTCCTCTCTTAACCTCACACAGCTGAACACATGTTAAGCAGCATGAAGGTCCCATCCCTCCCACCAGGGCTATTTAAAGGGATTATCAGCTAATTACAGGTTAGTTGCTGGTTGATTTCTTCTGGCTGTTGATAGAGTTGTACAAGCGTTTGATGCTTTCCATAGTTGTTTCAAATTGCAAAAGTCTACAGGGAGTGGTCTGGCAGGCGCTAAAGGATTTTTGCTGACTTCAAGGCTTCTGCCCAAACCAGTTGCTTCCAGACAATGGTGGCCTAGTAGGGCTTTCTCTTGACATTGAGCATGACTGGGATAATGATCAAAGGCCACGCAGCACAGGACAGGCTGCTGGAAGAGTGAGGAGAGGGAGGGGGAGAAGGGCTCTCAGCAGGAGGCCATATCTGCAGAGGATATTTAAGGAGCAGATCTGTTGGAGAACAGATTGCAGGTGTGCTGTGATGCCCCTTTGAACACTGGTATCCAGAGCCATGATGGCAGCAGTCTGAGCTTCCACTGCAGCACTCAGACATTGGGTGGATGCTGATTGTGCTGCAATGGAAGCTGAGACATTGGCCATCAGACACTGCATCATGGTTGGGTCCACAAGTGTGTTAATGGAGTTGGCCACCACTTCCATGTTACAAGGGATGGGCTCCAAACTATGTGCAAAGCCCTGTGCCGCATTGGTGCTGGACTCCTCCATGCTCCTTGACATTGCATGCAGGCTTTCTGACAGGCCTGCCAATGCACCAAGCATTTCATTGTGCATGCCCATCCGCCTTCTTCTGTAGGCTGCCCCATCAAAGTCCTCATCTGAGTCCTCTGCAGCAGAAGTTTTGGCGAGTTGGCACCTGCACTATCCTTGCCCCTTGCCCTAGCAGCATGCAATCGTGCCCGATGTCTCATCATGTGAAGATTCCACCTCTATGCTATCCTCTAAGATACGTGTCGTGTCAGTATCTGAGCTGGTGTCTGCGAATATGAAGTGACTGTGTGTCTTCATCATTATTGCCTTCCTCCACTGCCTGGCCAGGTTGCAGTATCTGAAAGGTAAATGGCACAAGGGTAAGGTTGTGGTGAGGGATGCATGCTTACATCATCTGCAGCTTGTAAGTCAGAAGAGCTTGTGGGATGACAGAGAAGTGGGATGTGTGAAGGAAGATTAGGTATGAGGATTCCATCATCTTCAATAGTTTCAGCCCTGTTGCTGGCCACGGCCACAGCAATGGCCATTCCACGGGAGTTTGGACGTGCAGGTGCACCTCGCCCCCTTCGGTTAGGTCCTGCTGCCTCTGGTTGTGCGCTACCTTGTCCTGCAATAAAGAGGGAAGTGTGTCAGTGTCATGAAATCTGTTTGGGTGATATGGCTGTCATGGTTGAATAGCTGGCAGAGTGTGCAAGGTGTGAGGTGTGAGTGTGAGGCTTGCAGCAGTGCTAAGTGTGTGAGTGAGGTGGGGCATATGATTGTTAGGTATGAGTCCTGATTGATAGAGATTGTTGGTAGGTAACTGATGAGGTTGTGGTCCATTGAGCAATGGCTGAGGCTAGTGGTGCAGTTGGTGAGATGTGGCATTTGAAGATACATTCACTGACCTTGACCACTCGTGTGAGGTCATTGAACTTCCTGCAGCACTGCATCCAAGTCCTTGGGGCATTGACCTCCATGGCTATCTGATCCCACTGCCTTTTGACTGTGTCTGGAGGACCTCCTGGTCCCCTGTGAATACAGGACATCTCTCCTTCTTTCCACCTCCTCCACCAAGACTTCCAATACAGCATTGGAAAACTTTGGAGCCCACTCTCTCCCATGTTGTTCCATTCTTCACTGTATCCCAGGTCAGATTCACTTCTTCCACGACTCTCGGCACCTGCTCCAGCCACAATGCACCTCCCCTTTAAGAGATGCAGGCAAACTCTAAACAGTGGATGCTAGCTTTAAGTAGTGCTGGGAAGTTACAATTTTGGGCCCCCTGCTGATGCATGCAGCCAATGAACAGCACGGTTAGCGCTGGCTACACGCAGAAATCATGCTAATGAGCAGACAGCACAAAGGTGGTGTGCTGCCTGCATTTCAAACAACGAGCGTGGGTTAATTGCGCATTGCGATCCCCGCGCCCATTTTCGAGCGCTATCCAATTTAGCCCCCCGTGGCTTTTAACAACAAAACTTAGGTGCCACTGATCCAGACATTGAGGCAGTCTTCCATTTGTCTCCTACCATTACAAGTCGCTGGAGAAATACCACCAACGATGTCTCCGCAAGATCCTACAAATCCCCAGGGAGGACAGATGCAACAACGTTAGCGTCCTCGTCCAGGTCAACATCCCCAGCATTGAAGCACTGACCACACTTGATCAGCTCCGCTGGGCAGGCCACATTGTTTGCATGCCAGACACGAGACTCCCAAAGTAAGCGCTCTACTCGGAACTCCTTCATGGAAAACGAGCCAAAGGTGGACAGAGGATATGTTACAAGGACACCCTCAAAGCCTCCCTGATAAAGTGCAACATCCCCACTGACACCTGGGAATCCCTGGCCAAAGACAGCCCTAAGTGGAGGAAGTGCATCCGGGAGGGCACTAATCACCTCGAGCTGCACTCACACAGCAGTGTGTCAGCGTTGTCACTCACATCAGCGCTTTTTCAGGCAAATCTTTCAGATATCAGCCCCTCACGTAAGAGTGGGATTTAACAAATGCCAGCCACACTGCTGCCGTTCGTTCCGGTTAGTTCCACTTTTGTGTGCAAAGTGGTTAAATTGACGGTGGGCGATCTCATGGCCGCTAGTTGGGTAAATATGCTCTTTACGACAAAATAAAGTGGGCGGGCGTTGATATTAAATCTCGGCGTTGAATCCGTGCGGAAAGTAACACTGGCCGATATTATGGGCATTGAATTCGACCATTCTGCTGATTCCGCCGCAAAAAAGTGGGCGGCGGTAATATCTTTTCTAATGCTCGGCGATAAGTCTCCTAAAAAAGCCCGGCAGTTTCCATTTTGTGCCAGAATGGGTGATATATGGGCGTTATGCGTCATTTCAGCGGTAAAATGGGCGTTAAGCGGGCATTAAGCATACAAAAAAAGTGGAGGTTCTAGCCACATAATCTTTGAAATAATAGAATAATTCTTGCCTTTGTGCGATAGTGTAAGATGAGTAATAGCGAGTCAGCAGCTCGTTTTACATCTCTCCCAACCCATTTTACACTATCGCACTAAGTCAAGATCTGCACCACTTTGTGCAATGCATTGGAGATCCACTCGCTGATAACTTATTTTTTTTAGGAGATTGGAAAATGATTTTGTTAGTGCAGACATGAACAGCATTGTGCAAATATGGTAAAATAACAAACTAATCATTTTACCAGAATGGCAATATCTATTTAAAATGTCATTGTGCTATTTCTTGATTTCTAATTGGTGTATTGATTTGATGTGAGTAGGCCTGCATAATTTGTCACAGTCATGGAAAAATCCTCTGATCCCTTTTAATGTGTTACCCTTAGCAAAGACCCCATGATCCCTGCAATTTATTCTTTGGTGCTTTTAGTGAACTTTCAGGGTTGGACATGATTTTGTAATGGGTCCCATGATACAATAGCCCCAGTTAATATTTTTCATGTACTACATGGAAATGGCATTTTGGAGATACGAGAAGGAACCAAATCAAGTGTTTCCTGGGGTTAGTCAAATATCTGGAATATCAGTGCTAATTTAATGGGAAAAGAGTAATGGTATATGTTGATATGATTATGAATGGCTTGAAATAAATTATACTACAGGTAATTACAAGAGCCTGTGGGCTGGATTTTTCTTTTAAATCGCCCCCGCCCTATCCTCAGCGGTGTTCCGGCGGTTGCGTCTTTTTCAACCACCGGAATGCCACTGGTGCGCGCTCCCGCGGTTTTCAGGTGCTCCATGTCGCTGGCGGCAAAGTGGTGCGGGAGCGAAGTGCAGCGGGCGGTGTGCGGCAGAGGAGGCCTAGCGACTCGGGAATCTTCGGCTCCCGAGGTGGGGGAGAGAGACTGGGGGGTGAGAGAGACTGGGGGGAGGAGAGACTGGGGGGAGGAGAGACTGGGGGGTGAGAGAGACTGGGGGGGGCGGTGTGAGAGAGACTGGGGGGGGCGGTGTGAGAGAGACTGGGGGGGCGGGGGTGAGAGAGACTGGGGGAAGAGAGACTGGGGGGAAGAGAGTCCGGGGGAGGAGAGACTGGGGGGTGAGAGAGACTGGGGGGGGGAGGTGAGAGAGACTGGGGGAAGAGAGACTGGGGGGAGGAGAGTCTGGGGAGAAGAGATTAGGGGGAGAGACGGGGGTAGGGTGAGAGAGACTGGGGGAGGTGAGAGAGACTGGGGGGCGGTGAGAGAGACTGGGGGATGAGAGACTGGGGGGTGAGTGAGACTAATGTGAGTGAGACTAGTGAGTGAGATAGACTAATGGAGTAAATAAGGCTTTATTAGACCATTTATATTGTTGCCAAATACTAGAAAATACTACAATCCATTTAAAAATACATCAAACTGTGGAGAACTATAAAGATCTGTGTAATATCAAACAAACCTGTCAGATCTGTGTCCATGCCGCCTACTTAAGATCCACTTACGATCCAGTAAGACCTGCTTTTTCAGGGCGGTATTAAGGTCCAGTGGTAAACGGATCTTAATGCTGAAACTTCCATTTTGGGTGGTATTTGAGCGTAATATATGGGCGGACAGTATGGAATACCGCCCGGCGGTAATGACTGTGTAAATGAGCGATTTGAGAGGAAACTTCTATTTCTGGACGGTAGCTGGGCGGTAAATAGGCGATTTGAGAGGAAACTCTAGCCCAGTATCTTCTAAATTGGAGTGCATGCTAGAGATAATTAACTCTTTCATGACTCACGGATTTATAGACGAGTTAGATCATTTGTTTTATTAAATCAATTTTTTCTGTATAATGTTGACAATGGAATGTAGTCTTAACTGCTTTGTGGTGAATAGTAATTTGGGCTGTTTTTGAATAATACTGTTTAAACCCTTGTTTAACAAATTCAGTTTTTTTTCCGGGTTTATGCTGCCATCATGTGCAAGTAAAGTATAATTTAGCACATGGGTTTGATGAACAATGTTAAAAATGCACGATCCCTTAGAAATGGCCTTTTCAGGCTGCATTCTATAAACATCAAAATAAATTTATATCTGCAGACTTAATAATGTGTTCATATGGAAAGTTATTTTGTAATGAAAACTAATACTGAAGTATTTCCTTTGTGGTTTTTAAAATTTTTCATCTGGGAAGTTACCAGAAAAACAAATCTTAATTACGTTTTGGGGAAACCGAGTAATCTTCAAATAATTTATTCTGTGGTTTCATTTCCAAAAGAGTAAAATTATCCAATGCAGGATCCAAGTAAATATTTGTTCTATTATTAATTTCAATTTTCACACCACAGTGAAACAATAAAATGTCAAGAGCTAGAAATGTAGAAAGCCTTTTCTCGAGAGCGCCAATACTTGGCACATATACATATATGGGCCCAAGATTCCCTAGGAGTTGCTCCTTTTTTTTTGGAGCAACTTGATTTTTCTGGACTATCTTTTTAGTTGCAGTTCTGGCCATTTAATTTGCGCCAGTGTAAGTGAGTCCGTTAGTTTTTTTTTAGTTCTGATTTTTTTTCAAAAGGGGGCATTCCCAGCCACTTACCCCTGTTTTAGCACAAAAAGTAATAAGCAATTAATTAGAAACATAGAAACATAGAAACATAGAAAATAGGTGCAGGAGCAGGCCATTCAGCCCTTCTAGCCTGCACCGCCATTCAATGAGTTCATGGCTGAACATGAAACTTCAGTACCCCCTTCCTGCTTTCTCGCCATAACCCTTGATCCCCCGAGTAGTAAGGACTTCATCTAACTCCCTTTTGAATATATTTAGTGAATTGGCCTCAACTACTTTCTGTGGTAGAGAATTCCACAGGTTCACCACTCTCTGGGTGAAGAAGTTTCTCCTCATCTCGGTCCTAAATGGCTTACCCCTTATCCTCAGACTGTGACCCCTGGTTCTGGACTTCCCCAACATTGGGAACATTCTTTCTGCATCTAACCTGTCTAAACCCGTCAGAATTTTAAACGTTTCTATGAGGTCCCCTCTCATTCTTCTGAACTCCAGTGAATACAAGCCCAATTGATCCAATCTTTCTTGATAGGTCAGTCCCGCCATCCCGGGAATCAGTCTGGTGAACCTTCGCTGCACTCCCTCAATAGCAAGAATGTCCTTCCTCAAGTTAGGAGACCAAAACTGTACACAATACTCCAGGTGTGGCCTCACCAAGGCCCTGTACAACTGTAGCAACACCTCCCTGCCCCTGTATTCAAATCCCCTCGCTATGAAGGCCAACATGCCATTTGCTTTCTTAACCGCCTGCTGTACCTGCATGCCAACCTTCAATGACTGATGTACCATGACACCCAGGTCTCGTTGCACCTTCCCTTTTCCTAATCTGTCACCATTCAGATAATAGTCTGTCTCTCTGTTTTTACCACCAAAGTGGATAACCTCACAAATAAAGTAGAAGGAACCCTGCATCTAAAGCACCAAGACCAAAGTAATAACCAAGACCAAAGTAATAAGCAATCAAGAAAAAAAAAGAAAAAAACAGAAGGAACCCTGCATCGAAAGCACCAAAATCAATCAGTAAATAACAAATAAAAAATAGAAGTCCTATCTTAGGGAACACAGCGGGCTGCCGATGAGAGAGCCCATTCGGTCAGGGCTAGGGACGGCGTGCTTCGGGCCACACCTACACAGCCTGCAGCGCGCGTTTGCAGAAATGGCCTGCCAGGAGCTACTGCACATGCACGCAGACTCTAGCGCTCATGTGCAGAGGTCCCGGCACTGTTTTCAGCGCCGGGACCTGGCTCCGCCCCCAATTCATTGGGCCACGCTGCGCCACAACTGAGGAGAGGCTGGGGAGAGACCAGAATACGGATGCCTTTTTTCGGCGCGCTTGAAGGCGGACAAAAGTGGCGCACCTTGGGTGAGGGCGCCAGAAAAATAGGTTAGGGAAACTCTAGCCCTATGTTACTTAATGTTGAGCTAGTAATGGAATACACGCAGATCAAATAGGAATGATTTTAGTCAACTGCAAATAGTTAGCATCACCTTGCCACCATTCCCCTCCAAAAAATGAAAGATTACTCAAATTTAGATAAAGTCACAATCTAGCTTTAAATCCTTATTTTTTTTTCTTTGAAATGCCTTTCCAGATTAATCTTCCATCACAGTGCCATAATAACAGCTAGTTCATCAATTTGTTCACCAGGTAAAGCTCACATGGTGCCATGCAGTACAAAACACACTCGTTCAGATTATAATCTGATGGTATATATATAACATCAAGAATATTTTAAGTACAATGATACCACTCTCACCTCAATACAAAGTTCTACACTATTATATGGACTCAGAAGTGCCTTGGGATGTTTTACTATGTTAAAGATGCTCTATAAATGCAAATTGTTGTTGTCATTGGGGTATATTTTCATCTGGGCCCATTTTCACACCCAGACTCGCCGCTGCAGAGGAATTGAGTGCCTTAAAACAGACGCCTGACGATTTCTAAAAATTGGTCCTCAATCCTCATCTGCATATTCAGGGCGAGTCGCTGGCGCTCGCCGCACCTTCATAGACAGCTTGCCCAAGGGAAGATTTCAACTTTAGGTGGCCTGTCATGCTGGAAGCGGCACTCAGATATGTCCTGAAAAGCAGGGGGTGGGGGCGAAGAATAGTGGGATGGGGGCCGATCAAAGCCGTCAGGTGTACTGCGGAGCCAGGAGGAGCACTCCTGCTCCTCTTGGTTCCAAATTAAAAGTTTAAAAAACCGTATTCACCATTTCAGTAGCTGCCACAGGCTAGGCTGCATCCACATCCAGAAAACCCAGGCAGAGAGGCCTGAGGCCAGTTTCTGGAATGGGTATAAACAGGCGTTAAGATTTATTAACATTTGGAAGGGGCCTAATGTCTGATTTAGGCACCTACCCCAAGCTCCTGAAAGATGGCCCGATGCAATTTCAAGCATCCTTGGGGCACTGGACATTATGCCTTGAGATTGGACCTTTTGCATCTATTTTACGCCTGTGGAACAGCTGCGAATTTTTATCCATCCGTCATCTAAGTGGTGTAAATGTGAAGCAAACTGAACTTCTCTTTAACAATTAATCAACAGTCTGATAGTTCCATTTTAAGAGCTTTTAACTTAATTAACCTTTCCTCAAGAATAGCGTGAGCATTGCTTAACAGATGCTCAGCACTGATCTACCATCTTAACCTTAACAAAAGAACAAACCCATTTAGATTTTGGTTACAAGAGTATTTATCAATAAGTTATTTTACATGCCTATTTTTGGCAAACATACCCTTTTAAAATTCTTTCATCGAGAACTCAGGACTTTCTCTTCACATATCTTGTAAGAGTATCTTTATTGGAAGTTAACTGCAGTCAGACAGAAAATACTAGGAATACCAGCAGGTCTGTCAGCTTTTTAAAAGAAAAGTTAACGTTTCATGTATAGAACAGTATATTCAGCAATTACAGCTTGTGTTCTTTTTAGCTGTTTTAGTAATGACTGGAGAAGACATTTTAGCTTAAGGTTTGAGTCTTGTTTCCCATATTGTTTGTCTTGAAGATTTTTTTTTTGAACACCCTTTGAAAAAAATAGGAATAAAGCCAAGCTATCAAAATATTCCATATGCAGCCTGCCAGAATGACATATCTGTGTGCTGTAGAATGCTGTAGAATTGATCTGGATTTACATTATAGGACTCCGATTTGCATGTTACAAATGGCCTCCCGCCTGAAAGAGGCAAGCGCTCATCCTCGGACACTAGCGGCCAGAGCCCCAGCATAAAAGGGTGTTAGGTGATCCAGTACCATTTTTGGGCCACAAACGCCCCGTTTATGGGATCCTCAAATTTGGCCCTCCTGTGTCTCTTTAATCTGTAAAATGAATATCTAGACGAGGTATATGAGAAAAACCATTAACAGTAAATGAAGCAGCTGGAATGCATAGAAAACTCTTTGATTTTCTTCCATTTACATTTTATAAAATCTTGCTGTTGACTTTTCCTTTTTCTATACACAGACAGACCCGAACCACCTGCTGGAAAACCATGCTCTTCTGATATCCGTAGTTCCACCCTGACTCTGTCATGGTACGGTCCCACGTATGATGGTGGGAGTGTTGTTCAATCCTACAATGTGGAAACTTGGAATTCAGTGGAGACACAATGGACAGATCTGACCACCTGTCGCAGCACCTCCTGCAGTGTGTGTGATCTAAATCCTGACAAAGAGTACAAATTCCGTGTCCGAGCTGTTAATGTTTATGGGATCAGTGAGCCAAGTCAGGAATCTGATTTGGTCAGAGTGGGAGACAAAGAAGGTTAGCTCTACCTAAAGGAAATAAAATGAACTGCACAAAGCTTTCTCTCTTAAGTGGTACATACCTGACAGTCATTTTAAATGTTTTAAAGATTTTTCACTATCACCCTTTGTTCAGCCCTGTTAAATAGTGTTGCTTCCACTTGGATTTCTTTTATATTATGTTGGTTTCCAAATGCTTTGCTGTGCTGATAAATACTGTGCACAATCAAATTCTGAGACTTTTTCTGCATAAAAGGAAATCTTGTTTCTTATCTCACAAAAATGTAAGCTCTTAATTTAAATCATGTGCTGCTACTCATGATCGTATCAGTACATTGAAGTTGACAGCTATAAAGTAGCCAGAGTACCATTTGAAGTTTAAACTGTGGGCTGAAACTAATGGGTTTATACAAATTTGAAGGTATTCCTGTTAATATTCATATATGCTTTTAGCACCATTTTATAAAATGCTTAAATAGAATTTTTATGGATTTATTAGCTGCCAGTTGTTTATACTTTTAAATATGCTTCTTAAACATTTCTTAGACATCGTTTTATTGTATTCTGGTCTAACTTTGTTTTATTTAATTTTAAGAACGCAAAGATGAAGCTGATCTGTCTGATGATGGTAAATATTTTTTTATTTCTGCTTAATTGCCAAACAATCACAAATATGGATAAAATCTGCGTTATATTTTATAATAAAATATAATTACCTTTCAGATGAAAAAGGTGGTGAGCCAGACTATCGTGATGTAA
Organism: Pristiophorus japonicus; assembly: GCF_044704955.1. Taxonomy (NCBI): domain Eukaryota; kingdom Metazoa; phylum Chordata; class Chondrichthyes; family Pristiophoridae; genus Pristiophorus; species Pristiophorus japonicus. The sequence goes on along the minus strand of NC_091979.1, from coordinate 105,472,248 downwards.
AAATCACAACTGAGAAAGTCTCAGAATATTATGAAATACTGGAAAAAATAGGAACGTGAGTGCCACTATTAATATTACAATAGTACCCATTACCGGATTTCACATCATCTTTATCTATAATATATTCCATTATACAGCTCAAATATGTATGAAAATTGTTGTGGTCTTGTCTACAGGGGAAAATTTGGACAGGTTTTCAAACTTGTTGAAAAGAAAACTAGAAAAGTTTGGGCAGGAAAGTTTTTCAAAGCCTTTTCTGCGAAGGACAAGGAAAATGTGAGGCAAGAAATCAGTATTATGAATTGTCTGCACCATCCAAAGCTTGTTCAATGTGTTGATGCCTTTGAATCAAGGTCAGACATCGTCATGGTCCTGGAAATGTGAGTAATAACTAATTCCTTTACTTGATTGTTAATTCTGGGCATGATGATAAAAATGATCAATAAGAGATTGTTTGATTGATTTAAAGAGTACACATTAAAGGAATTAGGTGCTAGTGCACAGTCTCCCAACATAAACAATTAAATCCTTTAAAAAGGGACTAGGTAAATCTCTGGTTTAGCATGGGATTAATAATGACGGCCAAATGTTGTCTGGGAGGGTATAAGTTCACACTGATGGAGTAGTGGCTGTTCTTCTGAGATTGGGAGTAATGCAGATTGTTGAGCCTTGGATTTAACCTTGGGCGAGAATTGGGGGTGTGGGCAGCAATCCACCTAGCACCCCCAGCATGTGTGGCCCGGCCGATTTTAACTCCCAGCAGCAGTTAAAACAGTGATAAACTGTCTCCTGCCTGAAGTTGATGGGAATGACATCACCATTGGCGGGCACATGGATGCCAGTACTGGGAGGGAGAGGTGGGCAGGTTCAAGGATTCCTCATGAGGCTCAGAGGAGCACTTGTGCCCCTCCTAACCCACAAGATATCCTCACATAAAGTAACAAAATACTCACCTTGGTCTCTTCCGGCCACTCTGCTACTTCTTGGCAGTTTTGCTAAGGTCCCACATGGCAGACTAGTCACAAATGTAAAAGCCCACGAGATCCAGGGCAAAGTGGCAAGTTGGATCCAAAATTGGCTCAGAGGCAGAAAGCAAAGGGTAATGGTTGATAGGTGTTTTGTGTCTGGAAGGCTGTATCCAGTGGGGTGCCGCAGGGCTCAGTGGTGGGCCCCTTGCTTTTTGTGGCATATATCAATGACTTGGACTTGAATGTTGGGGGTATAATTAAGAAGTTTGCAGATGACACGAAAATAGGTCGTGTGGTTTGTAACGAAGAAGAAAGCTGCGGACTGCAAGAAGATATCAATGTACTCGTCAGGTGGGCAGAATAGTGGCAAATGGAATTGAATCCAGAGAAGTGTGAGGTAATGCATTTGGGGAAGTCTAACAAGGCAAGGGAATACACATTAAATGGTATGACACTGAAAAGTGACCTTGGTGTGCATGTCCACAGAACCCTAAAGGTAGCAGGCCAGGTAGATAAGGTGGTTAAGAAGGCATATGGAATACTTGCCTTTATTAGTCAAGGCAAGAAATACAAGAGCAAGGAGGTTATGCTTGAACTGTATAAAACACTGGTTAGGTCGCAGCTGGAGTACTGCGTGCAGTTCTGGTCACCACATTACAGAAAAGATGTGATTACACTGGAGAGGGAGCAGAGGTAATTTACAAGAATATTGCCTGGACTGGAGAATTTTGGCTATGAGGAAAGATTGGAGATGCTGGGTCTGTTTTCTTTGGAACAGAGGAGGCTGAGGGGAGACCTGATTGAGGTGTATAAAATTATGAGGGGCCTGGATAGAGTGGATAGGAAGGACCTTTTTCCCTTGGCAGAGGGATCAACAAGCAGGGGACATAAATTTAAAGTAATTGGGGGCAGGTATAGAGACGATATGAGAGGAAATGTCTTTACCCAGAGAGTAGTGGGGACCTGGAACTCACTGCCTGAAAGGGTGGTAGAGGCAGAAACCCTCACCACATTTAAAAAATACATGGATGTGCACTTAAAGTGCCGTAACCTCCAGGGCTACGGACCAAGAGCAGGAAAGTGGGATTAGGCTGGATAGCTCTTGGTCAGCCGGCGCAGACACGATGGGCCGAAATGGCCTCCTTCTGTACTGTAAATTTCTATGATTCTATGACTTTGGCTCGCTTCGGGCCTCCCAATTTCTGGAGTTAAAATCACGCTGCAGCACCGATAACATCATTGGGCCACACGTGTAGAATGTTAAATGCCTTCAGACATTTTACTACATTAAAGATTCTATAAAAATGTAACTTGGTGTTGTTGTTAAGTATCCCCCGGGGCAGGAGGACCTCCCACACCTGAATTCTGCCTTGCTAAAATTGCGGGTGGCAGGAATGCATCGGGAACGCAGCGCAACCCCCATCGGCATTTTAACGACCTTCCCCCCCCCCATGTTCATGCCGTGGGGACTGGCTTAGAATTGGGACTTTGGGTTATGAATACAGAGAAGTTTACTTTGTATCTCATTGTGCTATGTCAGAACTGTGAGTACGTAATCCTGACAAAGGATGAACAAAGTAGGAAAATGTTCCATTTACCAGCAATGGTGAGTCCAAAACAAGCCTCCAAAAAGATAAAATTTTGAGAGAGTAAAAATTAAAAACAGCATTCATGTAATGAGATTTTTGGGGCAGTAGAGCTGAATTGCACACAGTAATAAAGCAGTACTTCTCATCGTTGGAAGTTAAGCTCAAAATTAATTTCGACAGAAAGGATGAAAGTTTTTGACAGCGTTAAGGGTCATGAGCAAAATATGTTTGGCTGGTCTCAGTCTGGTGTGGAATAAAATAAATCTATTATATGAAGCCATCCCAATTTTGGCACTAATTTGGCAGCCATGCTCTGAGGTTGTGAAGTCACAGTTTCAAAATGGAATGATCCTCTGGGGATGGCATTTACATCTTCTGCCAGGATAATGGAAGGTTAGCTCTACATTGTATCTGAACCGTGCCATATCTAACAAAGGAATGCTTGATGCAACACTAGTTGCGAATGCAAAAAAAATGTTCCATTACCTAATGCTCGCATCTATCATCTACAATACTCACTATGTATAAGAAATATACGATGCTTCAAAAACTAAGTTGCCATTGAATTACTTTCCTTTTAATGAAGGAAAGTGAAACACCTCCTTTAGAATGTACAATAGCAACTTTTACTTTCAGTTGTTTTAACTTAATTGACAAAGTATCTAACCAATTTCCTTTTTTCCTACTTTTTCCTTGAGTAGATCTCTAATCGCTGGTTTGTGCCAGCCTGAGGCATGAGCCAAATTTGGCTTCAGGCCTCATTGAAATGCCTCGAGCGAGTTGCTATGATTCCATCATAGAACAGCTGAGAGGGGAAAGAGAATAGGTCTCCATAAGGCAAAAGGAACAAATATATTAATTATTATTTTCTTCAGATGCAAAAGTTGGATGGTATTTTACAGAGAATGTACTCCTCTTAAACTTTACATCCCCTTAAATGATACAACCAGAAACCTCTACCTAAAACTCAAATGATTGAATAGTTCTTAGTAACCAAATGTAGAACAATTATTGAACTGCTAAATTTCAGTTCATTATATGTAATATAATGAGGGCTGGTGGCACTGTACCCCTGAGTTTCTTGCATTTACACAGTGCACTGGGCTAAGGTAGATTGAGAATTAGTATGGACAGGATCATTCGAAACTGGCAGAAGTGAGGGATTTCCAGGTGTGAAGAGTTTCAGTAGCAATTTATGCAGCTAGGGACGCCTTTTTGCAGCGATTGTTTTTTCATATTCTGCCTACCTAGACCTGGACTTGTTTCTCACTGCTTCTGGCAGTGTGAGGCCAGTGGGAGATTTTCAACCCCACCTCCATTCACGGAAAGGGCTTCTCAGGAGCAGGTATGACATTCCCTATGAGTGTGCTTCACCAAGGAGACAATAGGGGAGCTCTGTCACCTACTGCATGAGGAGCTGCAGCCATAGTCATCTGACCACACTCTGTGGCAATGAGTGCCAGTGCAAACTACCTCCACATTGCACAAGTGACTGTTTTGGTAGGTTTCCTGCCACAAACGTGCAGCTCTCTATTTCTCCTGTGTTCTATTTCATGCAGCAGGTTTTGCAAGTCAGAATCTGTGAAATTGTGTCATCTTCTTCTCTGCCTTTGTGCCATGTCCTAGTCTCTTCTTTGCCTGCCTGTCAAGCTCTCCTGTATTAGTGATTCTTGTAAAGTGGCAGAAAAACAGTCGTGAGACATCCAATCTAGCTAGCTGACAGTCAACTCACTGAGACAAGCATTGTGCTTTAGTAACTTCCCCCCGCAGAATGCTGGTGCACTCATCAGCTAGACCTAGCTGCACTCTAATTTCCATTCACCCAAACGCCTGTTTCCTATTTTACATGGATATGCACATGGACTAATAATCCGGAGACGTGAATTCAAATCCCACCACGGCAGTTGGGGAATTTTAAATTCAGTTAATTAAATAAATCTGGAATTTTTTTAAAAGCTAATATTAGTAATGGTGACCATGAAACTACTGGATTGTCGTAAAAACCCAACTGGTTCACTAATGTCCTTTAGGGAAGGAAACCAGCCATCCTTATCCGGTCTGGCCTATATGTGAGTCCAGATCCACAGCAATGTGGTTGACTCTTAACTGCCCTCTGAAATGGCCGAGTGAGCCACTCAGTTGTATCAAACTACGACAAAGTCAGCAGAGTGGCTGTACCATCATCACACGGACTGCAGCGGTTCAATAAGGAGGGTCACCACCACCTTCTCGAGGGCAATTAGGGATGGGAAATAAATGCCAGCCTTGCCAGCGATGCCCACATCCCGTGAATGAATAAATAAATAAAAAACATGAGGTGACCCACAAAATTCTGGTGTAAATACCTCTCCAGACCATCAGCAGGCACAACTCATTTTCTATTGGTGTAAGAGCAGTACAATTTACCACGAGGAATTTATAGGTCCTAGCCCAGCTCTCTGCCAGTGCAATTCTATTCATAAACATTGTGATATTTGACTTTGGGATGTAAATGCGCAGAATATGACATTGAATGGATCAAATACAGGTGGGACAGAAGGGTGGCTTGGGCTACTGGCCCAGTTTTCCTCCCTCCAGGCTTCCATTAGCATCTCCCTGCTGTGTCTTCACTGTGTGGGCAAACACAAGCTGCTTTTTTCACTGCGCGAATGCTGTCAATATATGGGTTTCTCTCAGTCAGTGGTGCACCGAGAAATAAACTCATCGATCTTTCCCAATTCAAGATCAACAGAGACCCAAAATTTGCTCTGTGGAAGTGCCCAGTACACACACAAGTCCCCATTTTAGTCTAACCAGCCCAGCAGGAACAAGACACGTTCAGGTTAGATGGTTGTTTTACATCCTGCCCGCTTTTACGCTCCATTGAAGTCAATGGACCCGAATCCCAACAAAATGTAAGAATGCCTAACATTACAAACTCATACCTTACTAATTAATAGATGAATATTCAGTGAGTTAAACTACTATGTTTCTCCTCATTGCTTCTTCAATTATTCACACAATATAATTTCTTGTCTCACAGTGTTTCAGGAGGGGAGCTGTTTGAGAGAATAATCGATGAGGATTTTGAGTTGACTGAGAGGGAATGCATCCAATACATGCAACAAATTAATGAAGGGGTGCAGTTCATCCACAAACAGGAAATTGTACATCTCGACTTAAAGCCAGAAAACATCATGTGTGTCAACAAAACAGGAGCAAGGATAAAGCTTATTGATTTCGGACTTGCGCGAAGATTAGGTAATAATTCAACTAGAATATCAGCTTTAATAACTTTGTCAAATTCTACATTGCTGTTTGGTATGAATCTGTGCATGAGTTATCCCACTGAATGTTGGTAAGCCTGAGAGATATCAGGTCCGTTATCTTGGACTCATGTAGCTGAAATATTTAATAAGAACATAAGAAATAGGAGCAGGAGTAGGCCATATGGCCTCTCGAGCCTGCTCCGCCATTCAGTACGATCATGGCTGATCCGATCATGGACTCAGGTCCACTTCCCTGCCCACTCCCCATAACCCCTTAATCCTTTATCGGTTCAGAAACTGTCTGTCTCTGTTTTAAATTTATTCAATGTCCCAGCTTCCACAGCTCTCTGAGGCAGCGAATTCCACAGATTTACAACCCTCTGAGAGAAGAAATTCCTCCTCATCTCAGTTTTAAATGGGCGACCCCTTATTCTAGGATTATGCCCCCTAGTTCTAGTCTCCCCTATCAGTGGAAACATCCTCTCTAAAACCACCTTGTCAAGCCCCCTCATAATCTTATACGTTTCGATAAGATCACCTCTCATTCTTCTGAATTCCAATGAGTAGAGGCCCAACCTATTCAACCTTTCCTCATAAGTCAACCCCCTCATCTCCGGAATCAACCTAGTGAATCTCTGAACTGCCTGCAACGCAAGTATATCCTTTCATAAATATGGAAACCAAAACTGTAAATAGTATTCCAGGTGTGGCCTCACCAATAACCTGTATAACTGTAGCAAGACTTCCCTGCTTTTATACTTCATCCCCTTTGCAATAAAGGCCAAGATTCAATTGGCCTTCCTGATCACTTGCTGTACCTGCATACTAACCTTTTGTGTTTCATGCACAAGTACCCCCAGGTCTCGCTGTACTGCAGCACTTTGCAATTTTTCTCCATTTAAATAATAACTTGCTCTTTGATTTTTTTCTGCCAAAGTGCATGACCTCACACTTTCCAACATTATACTCCATCTGCCACTAACTTAGCCTGTCTATGTCCTTTTGCAGATTTTTTGTGTCTTCCTCACACATTGCTTTTCCTCCCATCTTTGTATCGATAGCAAACTTGGCAATGTTACACTCGGTCCTTTCTTCCAAGTCGTTAATATAGATTGTAAATAGTTGGGGTCCCAGCACTGATCTCTGCGGCACCCCACTAGTTACTGATTGCCAACCCGAGAATGAAACATTTATCCCGACTCTCTGTTTTCTGTTAGTTAGCCAATCCTCTCTCCATGCCATAGTGACTCACAATAACTCTTTTAATACACTAATAATGTATTTAACTCCCAGCCACTGTCAATTCAGAATTTAGTCAACGACAAAGAAAGTGCCATGTTGCAGAAGTCGAAGGATTATCGAACTCCCCTGCCCTGGGGCTTATCCCACTCCTCTGCCCTGGGGCTTAACCCACTCCCCTCGGGCTTCTCTCACTCCCCTATCCTGGACTTCTCCCACTCGACTGCCTTGGTGCTTATCCCACTCCCCTGCCTTGGGGCTTCTATCACTCCGCTACCATAATTTTGGCGGAAACAGTGTTAGAGTGCATAAATGGGCTACTCACTGAACTTCCGCTGAAGTTACGGTGGCGAAGAAAGAGAAACCCCGAAGGACTTCCTGGCAGTTAAGTGAAATAAAAAATTTAAGGATGATAAATCCAGCAGCTTGGGCGATTTGAGCCGGAAGGCAATAGTAAAAGGGAGGGGATGTGCCCAACAAGTGATTGGTAGCAGGCTGCAGTATTTTTGTGGGGCCAGAAGGAGCATTCCCCCAATGATTCCCCCAAAACAAGTTTCAGATTGTCTTGGGAGGGACCACTGGTTAGGCCACTCACTGCCTGGTACAGATGAACAGACCATGCACAGCACACAATCTGCCCATTTGTACCTGAAATTTGCAATTGGGGTCCTACAAATGGGTAGCACCCCGATTTGAATATGTAAGCAGCCCCCTGCCTATAGCACCAGCTGCAATTCAAAGGGACCCTCACCGGGATGGGATAGATGGGGGACGGGGTTGCTTTACAGTTTAAGTGCACAACGGGCAGGCGGTGGACCCCCGTTGTTAGTGCCGTCAGGCCCAGACACGGGTCTCATTTGGATGCTACCTATGCCAGATCAGTGTATTGAGCCTTTTGGGGGAGTGTGGCTGCAGAAAATTGACGTTGCCAGCTGACACTCAGAGGGGACTCGCACCTGCAGGCAACAAGCAAGAGTTTTTATGTGGGCTTAGGAGGTGCATTCTTGTATAAAACAGGACTGCTTTTTTTTCCGGACCACCATCCAGTGGCCCCTTTAAAGATGCTGAATACCCGTATCAATGGGCAGAGAATTTCTCAGAATGAATCCTCAGACAAGCATCAGGCCCCTCGTTAATGTATTCCAACGATGAGATGTTAAACCGAGGCCCCAACCACCCTCTCAGGTGGACGTAAAAGATCCTATGGCACTATTCCGAAGAGCAGGAGAGATTTTCCCGGTGTCCTGGCCAATATTTACCTGTCAATCAACATCACTCAGAAACAGATTATCTGGTCATTATCATATGGCTATTTGTGGGAGCTTGCTGTGCAAAAATTGGCTGCCACGTTTCCTACATTACAACAATGACTACATTTCAAAAGTACTTCATTGGCTGTAAAGTGCTTTGGGGCATCCTGAGGTCGTGAAAGACGCTATTTAAATGCAAGTCTTCCTTTCTTTTCGGGTGCGAGTGCTGTACACTCAATTACCAGCCGAGCTGAAAATTACATCAGATGGGCCTTGGCTATTCAAGGGCAGCCAAGGTGCTCCCCCGATTTTTCACGGCTGGATGTCCATATTGCAAGAATCAGGAAGGCAGCAGCTGAAAACTGCCCTCAATGAAATTTGATTTGGGTTTGTAACAGATTTTTTTCACACATTTCCTTTCCTAATCCAGAGACGTGGTTGCAAGGTGACCAAGATTGGGAACTGAATATTCAGGGGTATTTGACAATTTGGAAGGATAGATAGAAAGGAAAAGGAGGTGGGGTAGCTTTCTTAATAAAGAATGAGATCAGTGCAATAGTGAGGAATGATATTGGCTCAGAAGATCAAGATGTAGAATCAGTTTGGGTGGAGATAAGAAATAATAAGGGAAAGAATCACTGGTGGGCGTAGTCTATAGGCCCACTAACAGTACATAAGAACATAAGAAGCAGGAGTCGGCCATGCAGCCCCTCGATCCTGCTCCGCCATTTAATACGATCATGGACTCAGGTCCACTTCACTGCCCGCTCCCCATAACCCTTTATTCCCTTATCGTTTAAGAAACTGCCTATTTCTGTCTTAAATTTATTCAATGTCCCAGCTTCCACAACTCTCTTAGGCAGCGAGTCCCACAGATTTATAACCTTTTGAGAGAAGAAATTTCTCCTCATCTAGTTTTAAATGGGCGGCCCCTTATTCTAAGATTACGCCCTCTAGTTCTAATCTTCCCCATCAGTGGAAACATCCTCTCTGCATTCACCTTGTCAAGCCCCCTCATAATCTTATACGTGTCGATAAGATCACCTCTCATTCTTCTGAATTCCAATGAGTAGAGACGCAACCTACTCAACCTTTCCTCATAAGTCAACCCCCTCATCTCCAGAATCAACCTAGTGAACCTTCTCTGAACTGCCTCCAAAGCAAGTATATCCTTTCGTAAATATGGAGACCAAAACTGCACACTGTATTCCAGGTGTAGCCTCACCAATACCCTGTATAACTAGCAAGACTTCCCTGCTTTTATGGAAAATAGAAAATGTAGAAAATAGGTGCAGGAGTAGGCCATTCGGCCCTTCGAGCCTGCACCGTCTCTCCCCAGTGTGAACTTGCTGGTGTTTCAGCAGGCTGGATGACTGAGTAAATCCCTCCCCACACACTGAGCATGTGAATGGCCTCTCGCCAGTATGAACTCGCTGGTGCATCAGCAGCTGGGATGAGGTAGTGAATTCCTTCCCACACACGGAGCAGGTGAACGGTCTCTCTCCAGTACTCCATCCCCTTTGCAATAAAGGCCAAGATTCTATTGGCCTTCCTGATCACTTGCTGTACCTGCATACTATCCTTTTGTGTTTCGTGCACAAGTACCCCCAGGTCCCGCTGTACTGCAGCACTTTGCAATCTTTCTCCAGTTAAATAATAACTTGCTCTTTGATTTTTTTCTGCCAAAGTGCATGATCTCACACTTTCCAACATTATACTCCATCTGCCAAATTTTTGCCCACTCACTTAGCCTGTCTATGTCCTTTTGCAGATTTTTTGTGTCCTCCTCACACATTGCTTTTCCTCCCATAAGAACATAAGAAATAGGAACAGGAGTAGGCCATACAGCCCCTTGAGCCTGCTCCTCCATTCAATAAGATCATGGCTAATCTGATCATGGACTCAGCTCCCCTTCCCCGCCTGCTCCCCATAACTGCTTATCCCCTTATCGTTTAAGAAACTGTCTGACGCAGCGAATTCCACAGAGTGAAGAAATTTCTCCCCATCATTGTATTGGCAGCAAACTTGGCTACGTTACACTCGTTCCCTTCTTCCAAGTCATTAATATAGATTGTAAATAGTTGGGGTTCCAGCACTGATCCCTGTGGCACCCCACTAGTTACTGATTGCCAACCCGAGAATGAACCATTTATCCCGACTCTCTGTTTTTTGTTAGTTAGCCAATCCGCTATCCGTGCTGATATATTACCCCCAACCCCGTGAACTTTTATCTTGTGCAGTAGCCTTTTATGTGGCACCTTGTCAAATACCTTCTAGAAGTACAAATATACCACATCCACTGGTTCCCCTTTATCCACCCCGTTTGTTACATCCTCTGTGATGTATTTGCAGCCATAGTCTCTACCATGCATTGTACCATGTAATAGCCAACAAATGGAGAAGGCCCGGGAGGCACACATTACTGCACCTCTTGCTGCCTCCCTATGCAAAGCAGGCTCCCCCTGCAGTGCTCACTTTTGGAGTTTACATTAAACCTAAAGGTCACAAGGTGATCAGCTCCAGCATGGGCCACGTGTGAGTTATTATAGTGATAAGGATACGTATCAACTGGCGATGAGAATAGGATACTAACACGCAGCTATGGCCATCGTTGACTACATCGAGCGATATTGCGTTGGGGAAGACTGGGATGACTTCATTGACCGGCTGGATCATTGCTTTGTCGCGAAAGACTTAGAGGGAGCTACAAATGCCAGCAAATACAGGGCCGTCCTCCTCACGGTCTGTGGATCACGGACAAAAGCACTGATCAAGGACCTACTGGCCCCGCCGAAACCCGCTGAGAAAAGTTACGAAGAACTGGGTGAGCTAGTTCGAAATCACCTAAAGCCAAAACGCAGTGCGCTCATGGCGAGGTGCCGTTTCTACACCCAACGGCGCGGAGTAGGCCAAGACGTGACAGCGTTCATCGCTGAGCTAAGGTGTCTTGCTGGGCCATGCAAATTCGGGACAGTTCTTGAAGATATGTTAAGAGACTTCTTTGTTTTGGGAATCGGGCACGAAGGGATTTTCCGCAAATTACTAGCGGAGGAAGATTTGGACCTAGCCAAAGCCACCCTGATTGCTCAGGCATATAGGGCCAGAGAGGAAGAAACAAAGGTACTCTACTCACAACTTCGGAACCACCCGGGGTCAAACACCGTGAATAAGCTAAATTCGTTGGCAGACAGGAGAAGTGCCCCCAGCTGGGCTAGTGCGACCTCTGCTCGACCTGAGATGACTCACTCACCGCAACAATGGACTAATGCGAATAGATCAGTACCTGTGAATGCAAGTCCATCAGCAAGCTGTTGGCGCTGTGGAGGGGCTCATCGAGCAAACCAGTGCAGGTTCAAACAATATGTCTGCAAGAATTGCTCAATGATGGGGCACCTCCAACGAATGTGTAAACGTGCTACAACTCGATACGTAGCGGGGGATGGGAGGTCAAGCGTAGATCCTGAGGATCGCGCAGAGATGACCGAGGAGGAGGAGGTACATGGGGTGCACGTGCATGAAGTGCACACCTTTACCAATTATGATGAACGTTAAATTGAACGGCATACCAGTACCGATAGAACCGGACACAGGTGCAAGCCAATCGATCATGAGCCAGAAGGCCTTCGAGAAGTTATGAGCAAACAAGGCACACAAGCCCAAGCTGAGCCCGATCGATGCGAAGCTGCGCACCTACACTAAAGAGATTATCCTGGTCCTCGGAAGTGCAATGGTTCAGGTGCTGTATGATGGTTCTGTGCATAAATTGCCATTATGGATTGTTCCCAGTAACTGGCCCATGCTGCTTGGCAGAAGCTGGCTACGGAATTTTAACTGGAAATGGGGCGATGTAAAAGCATTATCGTCGGTGGAGAAAGCCACGTCTGTGCAGGTCTTAGACAAATTTCCGTCACTGTTCCAGCCTGGCATCGGCAGCTTCACAGGGGCCAAGGTGACAATTCACCTCAGCCCAGACGCGAGAACCATTCACCACAAGGCCCTTACATGATGTGGGAGAAAATAGAAGTCGAGCTCGATCGGCTTCAGCACAAAGGCATCATATCGCCAGTGGAATTTAATGACTGGGCCAGTCCCTTATCCCTGTTCTTAAAAGTGATGGGACAATTAGAATCTGTGTAGATTATAAAGTAATCATAAACAGAGTATCGTTACATGACCAGTATCCGCTACCCAAGGTGGAGGATTTGTTCGCGACTCTGTCGGGCAGAAAGCTGTTTTCGAAATTGGACCTCACCTCGGCGTACATGACCTAGGAGCTGGCGGAATTGTCCAAGAAGCTGACATGCATAAACACACACAAGGGCTGTTCATATACAACCGGTGGCCCTTCGGGATCATTCAGCGGCTGCGATCTTCCAACGAAACATGGAGAGTCTGCTGAAATCTGTCCCGGGAACAGTCGTCTTCCAAGACAACATCTTGATCACCGGACACGACACCGATGAACACCTCCATAATCTGGAAACGGTGCTACGTCGACTAAATCGAGTAGATCTAAAGTTGAAACGAACCAAATGCGTCTTCTTGACACCAGAGGTGGAATTCCTGGGAAGGAGAATCGCAGCAGATGGCATCAGATCCTCAGACTCCAAGGCGGAGGCGATCCATAAGGCCCCGAGACCACGCAACATGACAGAGCAGCGCTCGTTCCTAGGACTACTGGTAATTTTCTGCCTGGGCTGAGCACTTTGCTTGAACCATTACATGTACTGCTCCATAAGGGTGGTGACTGGGTCTAAGGTATTAATCAAGAAACTGCCTTCGAGAAGGCCAGAAACTTATTGTGCTCAAACAAACTACTGGCGCTGTATGATCCCTGTAGGCATCTTGTTTTAGCGTGCAATGCGTCATCCTACGGGATCGGGTGTGTGCGTCAGCAAGCGAATGTGTCGGGTAAGCACCAACCTGTAGCCTATGCGTCCCGCAGCCTTTCCAAGGCCGAAAGGGGGTACAGCATGGTCGAAAAGGAGGCCCTAGCTTGTGTGTACATGGTAAAAAAGATGCACCAGGAAAGCCCCCCTGAGCCTGTGGTCCTGGCACTCCAAACTTTGGTCCCGCATCCATGTAGACTATGCGGGTTTCCTAGTTGTAATTGATGCTTATTCGAAATGGATCGAACGTGTTATAATGTCGTCTAGTACATCCACCGCCACAATAGAGAGCCTTCGGATAACGATCGCCACCCATGGCCTGCCCGACGTCCTTGTTAGTGACAATGGACTATGCTTTACGAGTTCCGAATTTCGCGAATTTATGTGCTGTAACGGCATAAAGCATGTCAGGTCGGCCCCGTTCAAACCAGCCTCCAAAGGCCAAGCTGAACGCGTAGTACAGATCATAAAGCAGGGCATGCAGCGAGTGACAGAAGGCCCCTTGCAGACCCATCTGTCTTGCGTGCTGCTTGCATATCGGACGAGGCCCCACTCACTCACAGGGGTTCCGCCCGCCGAACTCCTCATGAAGAGGACCCACAAAACAAGGTTGCCTTCATGCACCCGGTTTTAAGTGAGATTGTCGAAAACTGGCGACTTAAGCAATGTACATATCATGACCACAACTCTGTAACGTGTTGTATCAATGTCGATGACCCTGTTTTCCTGCTGAACTTTGGTACGGGCCCCACGTGGCTCGCAGGCACTGTCGTAGCTAAAGAGGGGAGTAGGGTATTCGTGGTAAGACTCACTAATGGCCAAACCTGCAAGAAGCACATTGATCAAACCAAATTGAAGTTCACCGACGATCCAGAACTGCTGGATGACCACAGTGACATCGATTTCCAACCACAAGCAACAGAACCAGCGGTTCACCAAGAGACAGAACCCGTCGCACCGGACAGACCGACCAGAGTCGCAGCACGGCACGGCAGCGACACACTCCGGTCAGGCTGCCCACACCCAGCGTCCAACTCAGACACTCAACCAGAGAGCGCAGACCCCCGGTCAGGCTTGACCTGTAAACCGCATCTAAGACTTGGGGGGAAGTGTTGTGATGTATTTGCAGCCATACTCTGTACCGTGCATTGTACCATGTAATTACATGTAATAGCCAACAGATGGAGAAAGCCCAGGAGGCACACATTACTGCACCTCGTGCTGTCTCCCTATGCAAAGCAGGCTCCCGCTGTACTGCTCACTTTTGGAGTTTACATTAAACCTAAAGGTGGCAAGGTGATCAGCTCCAGCATGGGCCACGTGTGAGTTATATAGTGATAAGGATACGTATCATCCTCAAAGAATTCCAGCAAATTTGGCAAACATGACTTCCCCTTCATAAATCCATGCTGACTTTGCCTGACCGAATTTTGCTTTTCCAAATATCCTACTGCTTCTTTAATAATGGACTCCAACATTTATCCAGCCACAGATGTTAAGCTAACTAGTCTATAGTTTCCTGCTTTTTGACTGACTCCTTTTTTAAATCGGGGGGTTACATTTGCGGTTTTCCAGTCTGCTGGGACCTCCCAGAATCCAGGAAATTTTGGTAAATTACAATCAATGCATCCACAATCCCTGTCGCTACTTCTCTTAAGACCCTAGGATACAAGCCATCAGGTCCAGGGGACTTATCTGTCTTTAGTCCCATTATCTTACCGAGTACCACCTCCTTAGTGATTGTAATTGTGTTAAGTTCCTCCCTCTCTATAGCCCGTTGACTATCCACTGTTGGAATATTGTTAGTGTCCTCTACCATAAAGACTGATACAAAATATTTGTTCAGAGTTTCTGCCATCTCCATGTTCCCCATTACTAGTTTCCCGGTCTCGTCCTCTTAAGGGACCAACATTTACTTTAGCCACTCTTTTCCTTTTTATATACCTATAGAAACTCTTGCTATCTGTTTTTATACTTCGTGCCAGTTTACTTTCATAGTCTACCTTCCCTTTCAATAATTTTTTTAGTCATTCTTTGCTGGCTTTTAAAAGCTTCCCAATCTTTTGTCCTCCCGCTAGTTTTGGCCATTTTGTATGCCCTTGTTTTTAATTGGATACCGTTGTTTATTTCTTTAGTTAGCCACGGATGGCTATCTTTTCGCTTACACCCTTTCCTCCTCACTGGAATATATTTTTCTTGAGAGTTGTAAAATATCTCCTTAAATGTACACCACTGTTCATCAACCGTCCTACACTTTAATCTATTTTCCCAGTCCACTTTACCCAACTCTGCCATCATACCTTCGTAGTCTCCTTTATTTAAGCTTAGTACGCTAGTTAACTGCACTGTTGGACGAAGTATAAATAAAGAAATAATGGAGACTTGTAAGAAAGGTATGGTAATAATCATGGGCGATTTTAATCTTCATATTGATTGAACAAATCAAATTGGCCAAGGTAGCCTTGAGGAAGAGTTCATAGCGTGTATCCGAGATGGTTTCTGTTGTGTATGGAGAAAGAGTCAGACTGAACACTGTGAGCTCAAAGCAAAGTGTGACCTTAGTCTTTTATTGGAGGTCTCCAGAGTGCCTCGCCAACCTATGAAGCCTCCTTAAATACCTGTGCCCCCAAGGGATTATGGGATCCCTTGGGACTCCAGGGGATGAGTCCTCTGGTGGCTGTACAGAGTAAATACAAGTCCACATATATAACAACACTCTCCCCCAAAGTCAATAGTGTAACTATTTACAATGTGAGTCGATCTGGGGCCCTTCCTGCCCTGGTTGATTGTCTAGGTGTGAAAGCTGGTGTTGTTGAATCATTTGTTGGGCCTTCGCTGGGCTGCTGTGCAGCTGGCCTTGCTGGGGTGCCTTGTGTGTTGGGCCCTGCAGAGCTGCTGTAGATGATGGGTTCTGCTTCGTGGTCATCCGTGGTGCTGGTTGCCACTGGTGTGTATGTTGGGGGATCAAAAAAGGTAGGGTCCAAGGTGGGTTGCTCAGGATAGTCCGTAAATCTGAGTTTGATTTGGTCCAAGTGTTTCCGGTGAATGAGTCCATTTGAAAGTTTGACCCGAAACACCCTGCTCCCCTCTTTGGCCACGATAGTGCCGGGAAGCCACTTGGGATCTTGTCCATAATTTAATACAAATACAGGATCATTGATTTCAATCTCGCGTGACACATTTGCGCTATCATGGTATGCACTTTGTTGAAGCCGCCTGCTCTCTACCTGTTCATGTAGATCAAGGTGAACTAACGAGAGCCTTGTCTTAAGTGCTCTTTTCATGAGCAGTTCAGCAGGTGGGATCCCAGTGAGTGACTGGGGTCTCATGCGGTAGCTAAGCAGGACTCGGGATAGGCGAGTCTGCAGTGAGCCTTCAGTTACCCTCTTCAAGCCTTGCTTGATGGTTTGCACTGCTCTCTCTGCCTGACCATTGGACTCTGGTTTAAACGGGGCAGATATGACATGTTTAATCCCGTTACGGGTCATGAATTCTTTGAACTCAGCACTGGTAAAACATGGCCCGTTGGCTTTCAGTAGTGGCAGCGGACATGCTAGCCGACATTATCTCACATTCAATCCACTTGGAGTACGCGTCTACAACCCCAGGAATATTTTACCCAAGCATGGGCCTGCATAGTCGACGTGTACCCTAGACCATGATTTGGAGGGCCAAGACCAGAAACTTAGCGGCACCTCCCTGAGTACATTGCTTAACTACGAGCATGTATTACATCTGTGAACGCAGGACTCTAAGTCCGCATCGATACCGGGTCACCACACGTGGGATCTGGCTATCACTTTCATCATTACGATGCCTGGTTGGGTACTGTGGAGGTCATTGATGATGGTGTCTCTGCCCTTCTTGGGGACCACTACTCGATTGCCCCACAGAGGCAGTTTGCCTGTATAGACATTTCATCTTTGCGCCGCTGGAACGGCTTTATCTCTTCCTGCATTTCCACTGGGACACTGGACCAGCTCCCATGAAGCACACAGCTTTTGACTAGAGATAATAAGGAGTCCTGACTTGTCCAGGTTTTGATCTGCCAGGCAGTGATGGGTGACTGCTCACTCTCAAATGCTTCCATAACGATGGCTAGATCTGCGGGCTGCACCATTTCCACTCCCGTGGTGAGCAATGGCAACCTACTGAGAGCATCGGCGCAGTTTTTTGTGCCTGGCCTGTGGCGGATGGCGTAGTTGTATGCGGACAACATGAGCGCCTATCTCTGGATGCGGGCCAATGCGTTGGTATTTATCTCTTTACTATTGGAAAACAGGGATATAAGTGGCTTATGTTCAGTTTCCAATTCGAATTTTAGCCCAGACAGGTATTGATGCATTTTCTTTACCCCATATACACATGCTAATGCTTCTTTTTCAATCATGCTGTAGGCTCTCTCAGCCTTAGACAGAGACTCCTGGATGCATAAGCAATCGATTGCAGTTTCCCGAAATCATTAGCTTGTTGCAATATACCCGACGCTATATGACGACGCATCACATGCTAGTACCAAACGCTTACATGGATCATACAACACCAGCAATTTGTTTGAGCATAACAATTTTCTCACTTTTACAAAGGCATTTTCTTGGCTTTTGCCCCAAACTCATTCGTCCTCTTTTCGGAGTAAGACATGCAGTGGTTCTAGCAGTGTGCTGAGACCCGGTAAGAAATTACCAAAGTAGTTCAAGACTCCCAGAAACGACCGCAGTTTGGTCACGTTCTGTGGCCTCGGTGCGTTCTCAATTGCCTCTGTCTTCGCGTTAGTGGGCCTGATGCCGTCTGCCACAATCCTCCTTCCCAAGAACTCCACTTCAGACGCCAGGAAACGCACTTTGAGAATTTTAACCTGAGCCCCACGTGGTTGAGTTGACTAAGAACCTCCTCCAGGTTCTGCAGGTGCTTGACTGTGTTCCAACCTTTGACCAAGATGTCGTCCTGGAAGACCACGGTGTGCGGGACCGACTTCAGTAAGCTTTTCATGTTTCTCTGGAATATTGCCGCCGCTGATCGGATTCCGAATGGGCATCTGTTATGAACAAAAAGACCTTTATGCGTGTTGATACAGGTGAGGGCCTTCGATGATTCCTCCAGTTTCTGCATCATGTAGGCTGAAGTCAGATCCAGCTTCGTGAACGTCTTTCTTCCCGCCAGCGTTGCAAAGAGGTCGTCGGCCTTTGATAGTGGGTATTGGTCCTGCAGGAGAAACGATTGATAGTTACTTTGCAATCGCCATAGATTCTGATGGTGCCATCTCCCTTGAGGACTGGGACAATAGGACTGGCCCACTCGCTGAATTCGATCGGTGAAATGATGCCCTCTCTTTGCAGCCGGTCTAGCTCGATCTCTACCCTTTCTTTCTCTCATCATGTATGGTACTGCTCTTGCCTTGTGATGGATGGGTCGCGCCCCCGGAATTAGGTGGATCTGCACTTTTGTTCCTTGGAATTTCCCGATGCCTAGTTCGAACAGCAAAAGAAATTTGTTTAAGACCTGGGCACACGAAGTGCCGTCTGTGGGCGATAGCGCTCGGACCTCGTCCCAGTTCCAGCGTATCTTTCCCAGCCAGCTCCTGCCGAGCAGCGTGGGACCATCGCCCGGTAGCACACAGAGTGGTAGCTTGTGCATCGCTCCATCGTAGGAGATCTTTACGGTAGCACTGCCAATTACAGAAATCAGTTCTTTTGTCTAAGTTCTTAGTTTCGTGCGAACTGGAGTTAAGACTGGCCTTGAGGCCTTGTTGCACCACAACCTTTCAAAAGTCTTTTTGCCCATGATGGACTGGCTCACGCCCGTGTCCAGCTCTATTAACACCGGGAGTCCATTTAGTTCAATATTCAGCATTATCAGGGTACAATTTGTGGTGAATGTGTGCACCCCATGTACCTCTGCCTCTTATCTGAGGCTCTGGTTCATCGTGATCCTCCATGGATCTGTGCTCTTCTGCAACATGGTGGTGCAGGTTTAACAAGCTTTGCAGCTCACCTGCACATTCGTTGGAGATGTCCCATTGTTCCACAGCCCTTGCAAACGTACTCTTTAAATCGGCATGAATGGAAACGATGATCACCCTGCAGCGCCAACAAGGTGTTAATGGCCTTGCATTCATCACCCTTGGATGGTGGACTCTGAGTCATCTGCAGACGTGCAGCTGCAGATGTGTGTGACCTGCCCTGTACGTTCTGATTCGAAAACAACATCACTTTGTTCACAGTACTTGTAGCAGCACTTGTGTGCTGAGAGATTTGCTTCGTATTATCACTGGTGGCAATGAACGCCTGGGCTATCGCTATGGCCTTACTCAAGGTTGGGGTCTCCACAGTCAAAAGTTTGCGAAGTATGGTTTCATGGCCAATGCCAAGTACGAAAAAGTCTCTGAGCATGTGCTCCAAATGTCCTTCAAATTCGCAATGTCCTGCAAGGCGTCTTAGCTCGGCGACATAACTCACCACTTCCTGGCCTTCAAACCTTTTGTAGGTGTAGAACCGGTA
This sequence comes from Pristiophorus japonicus, assembly GCF_044704955.1. Classification (NCBI taxonomy): domain Eukaryota; kingdom Metazoa; phylum Chordata; class Chondrichthyes; family Pristiophoridae; genus Pristiophorus; species Pristiophorus japonicus. The sequence goes on along the minus strand of NC_091979.1, from coordinate 105,452,568 downwards.
CCTCACTATCAGAACGCTTTCCTTCGGGTTCAAATGTTCTCGGACCAGTGTGCACAAATCGCCGTACGATTTCTCCGTTGGTTTCGCTGGAGTGAGCATATTCTTCATCAGCCCATACATTGGTGCCCCACAGACGTGAGGAGGATCGCTCTCTTCCCCATCTGGCTCGTTGGCCACAAAGTATTGGTCAAGTCGCTCCACAAAAGTTTCCCAATCATCTCTGGCTGAGAATTTCTCCAGGATGCCCACTGTTCTCTGCATCTTTGGGTTCGCTGTCTGTATCTCGTCGCCAGTTGTTGAGTATGGAGAAAGAGTCAGACTGAAAACTGTGAGCTCAAAATAAAGTATGACCTTAGTCTTTTATTGCAGGTTTCCAGAGTGCCTCTCCAACCTGTGACACCTCCTTAAATGCCTGTGCTCCCAAGGGATTATGGGATCCCTTGCAACTCCAGGGAATGAGCCCTCTGGTGGCTGTACAGAGTAAATACAAGTCCACATATATAACAGTTTCCTTGAACAGTACTTTATGGAACCAACCAGGAAGCAGGCAATCTTGGATCTGGTACAGGATTAATAAATTATCTCATAGTAAAGAATCCTCTCGGAAAGAGTGACCATAACATCGTTGAATTTCAAATTCAGTTGAAGGCTGAGAAAGTTGGATCTCAAACCAGTGCCCTGATCTTAAATAAAGGCAATTACAAAGGCATGAAGGCAGTGTTGGCTAAAGTGGACTGGGAAAATAGTTTACGACGGTTGATAATCTGTGACAGACATTTAAGGAGATATTTCATAACTCAACAAAAATGCATTCCAGTGAAAAGGAAAGACTTTAAAAGAAGGGAGAACCAGCTGTGGTTAACTAAGGAAGTAAAGGATGATATAAAATTTTTTGAAATGGCATACAAATTTGTCAAGATTAGTGGGAGGCCAGAGGATTGGGAAATTTTTTAAAATTAGCAAGGGACAACTAAGAGAGAGAAGATAGGGGATGAGATTAAATTAGTAAGAAATATAAAAACAGATAGTAAAAGCTTCTACAGGTAAATAAAAAGGAAGAGAGTAGCTAAAGTAATCGTTGATCCCTTAGAGAATGAGACTGGGGAATTAATAATGGGGAACAGGGAAATGGCTGAGACTTTGAACAAATATTTTGTATCGGTCTTCACGGTAGAAGACACTAAAAACATTCCAATAATAGATAATCAAGGGGCTGTAGGGAAGGAGGAACTTAAAACAATAACTATCACTAAAGAAAAAGTACTTGGTAAAATAATGGGACTAAAGGTGGACAAGTCCCTTGGACCTGAAGGCCTGTATCCTCGGGTCTTAAAAGAAGTGGCTACAGAGATAGTGGATCCATTGGTTGTAATCTACCAAAATTCACTGGGTTCTGGAGAGGTCCCAGGGGATTGGAAAACCCCAAATGTAATGCCCGTTTTTTTAAAAAGAGGCAGTTAGCAAGCAGGAATCAATAGACCAGTTAGCCTAACATCTGTCATTGATAAAATGCTGGAATTCATTATTAAGGGAGCAGTAACAGGACACTTGGTAAAGCATAATACAGTCAAGCAGAGTCGGCATGGTTTTATGAAAGGGAAATCATGTTTGACAAATTTGCTGGAGTTCTTTGAGGATGTAACAAGCAGGGTGGATAAGGGGGAACCAGTGGATGTGGTGTATTTAGATTTCCAGAAGGCATTCGATAAGGTGCCACATAAAAGGTTACTGCACAAGATAGGAGCTCAAGGCATTGATGGCAATATATTAGCATAGATAACGGATTGGCCAACGAACAAAAAACAGAGCGTGGGGATAAATGGCTCATTTTCCGGTTGGCAAATGGTAACTAGTGGGGTGCCACAGGGATCGGTGCTGGAGCCTTAACTATTTACAGTCTATGTTAATGACTTGGATGAGGGGACCGAGTGTAATGTAGCCAAGTTTGCTGATGATACAAAGATGGGTGGGCAAGCAAGTTGTGAGGAGGACACAAGAAATCTGCAAAGGGATATAGACAGGCTAAGTGAGTGGGCAAACATTTGGCAGAGTATAATGTGGGAAAGTGTGAGGTTATCCCTTTTGGCAGGAAAAATAAAAAAGCTAATTATTACTTAAATGGAGAGAAACTACAAAATGCTGCAGTTCAGAGGAACCTGGGGGTCCTTGTGCATGAAATACAAGAAGTTAGTATGCAGGTACAGCAAGTAATCAAGAAGGCAAATGCAATTCTCTACCACAGAAAGTTGTTGAGGCCAATTCACTAAATATATTCAAAAAGGAGTTAGATGAAGTCCTTACTACTAGGGGGATCAAGGGGTATGGTGAGAAAGCAGGAATGGGGTACTGAAGTTGCATGTTCAGCCATGAACTCATTGAATGGCGGTGCAGGCTAGAAGGGCCGAATGGCCTGCTCCTGCACCTATTTTCTATGTTTCTATGTTTCAATGTTTATTGCAAGGGGGATGGAGTATAAAAGCAGGGAAGTCCTGCCACAACTGTATGGGGTATTGGTGAGGCCACACCTGGAGTACTGCGTACAGTTTTGATCCCCTTATTTAAGGATATACTTGCATTGGAGGCATTTCAGAGAAGGTTCACTAGGTTGATTCCGGAGATGAACATAACATAAGAACATAAGAACATAAGAAATAGGAGCAGGCGTAGGCTATAAGACCCTTCGAGCCCGCTCCGCCTTTCAATAAGATCATGGCTGATCTGATCATGGACTCAGCTCCACTTTCCTGCCTGCTCCCCATAACCCCTTATCCTCTTATCGTTTAAGAAACTGTCTATTTCTGTCTTAAATTTATTTCATGGCCCAGCTTCCACAGCTCTCTGAGACAGTGAATTCCACAGATTCTCTTCATCTCAGTTTTAAAAGGGCGGCTCCTTATTCTAAGATCATGCTCTCTAGTTCTAGTCTCCCCCACCAGTGGAAACAGCCTCTCTGCATCCACCTTGTCAAGCCCCCTCATAATCTTATACGTTTCTCTACGATCACCACTCATTCTTCTGAATTCCAATGGGTAGAGGCCCAACCTACTCAACCTTTCCTCATAAGTCAACCCACTCATCCCTGGGATCAACCTAGTGAACCTTCTCTGAACTGCCTCCACAGCAAGTATATCCTTTTGTAAATATGAAAACAAAAACTGCACGCAGTATTCCAGGTGTGGCCTCACCAATAACCTGTACAGCTGTAACAAGACTTCCCTGCTTTTATACTCCATCCCCTTTGCAATGAAGGCCAAGATTCCATTGGCCTTCCTGATCACTTGCTGTACCTGCATACTATCCTTCTGTGTTTCATGCACAAGTACCCCCAGGTCCCACTGTACTGCAGCACTTTGCAATCTTTCTCCATTTAAATAATAACTTGCTCTTTGATTTTTTTCTGCCAAAGTGCATGAGCCTACACTTTCCAACATTATACTCCATCTGCCAAATTCTTGCCCACTCACTTAGCCTGTCTATGTTCTCCTGCAGCCTCTTTATGTCCTCCTCACACATTACCCTTCCTCCCATCTTTGTATCATCAGCAAACTTGGCTACGTTACACTCAGTCCCCTCTTCCAAGTCGTTAATATAGATTGTAAATAGTTGAGGTCCCAGCACACCTCACTCGTTACTGATTGCCAACCAGAGAATGAACCATTTATCCCGACTCTCTGTTTTCTGTTAGTCAGCAAATCTTTTATACATGCTCCAATATATTACCTCCAACCCCATGAACTTTTATCTTGTGCAGTAACTTTTTGTGTGCCACCTTGTCAAATGCCTTCTGGAAGTCCAAATACACCACATCCACTGGTTCCCCTTTATCCGCCCTGTTCGTTACATCCTCAAAGAATTCCAGCAAATTTGTCAAACATGACTTCCCCTTCATAAATCCATGCTGACTCTACCTCACCGAATTTTGCTTTTCCAAATGTCCTGTTACTGCTTCTTTAATAATGGACTCCAACATTTTCCCAACCACTGATGTTAGGCTAACTGGTCTATAGTTTCCTGCTTTTTCTCTGCCTCCTTTTTTGAATAGGGGCATTACATTTGCAGTTTTTTAATCTGCTGGGACCTCCCCAGAATCCAGGGAATTTTGGTAAATTACAACCAATGCATACACAAGCCCTGCCATTACTTCTCTTAAGACTCTAGGATGCAAGCCATCAGGTTCAGGGGATTTATCTGCCTTTAGTCCTATTATCTTGCTGAGCACCGCCTCCTTAGTGATTGTGATTGTGTTAAGTTCCTCCCCCCTTGACTATCCACTGTTGGAATATTGTTAGTGTCCTCTACCGTAAAAATGATACATAGAAACATAGAAACATAGAAAATAGGTGCAGGAGCAGGCCATTCAGCCCTTCTAGCCTGCACCGCCATTCAATGAGTTCATGGCTGAACATGAAACTTCAGTACCCCCTTCCTGCTTTCTCGCCATAACCCTTGATCCTTGTTTAGAGTACTTGTTTAGAGTTTCTGCCATCTCCATGTTCCCCATTACTAATTCCTCGGTCTCGTCCTCTAAGGGATCAACATTTACTTTAGCCACTCTTTTTCTTTTTATATACCTATAGAAACTCTTACTATCTGTTTTTATATTTAGAGGGGGTTGACTTATGAAGAACAGATGAGTAGGTTGGGCCTATACTCATTGGAGTTTAGAAGAATGAGAGGTGATCTTATTGAAACATATGAGATACTTAGGGGGCTCGACAGGTAGATGCAGAGAGGATGTTTCCACTCATGGGGGAATCCAGAAATAGGGGGCATAGTTTAAGAATAATGGGTCACCCATTTAGAACTGAGATGAGGAGAAATTTATTTTCTCAAAGAGTCGTAAATCTTTGGAATTCTCTGCCCCAGAGAGCTGTGGATGAACAGTCATTGAACATATTTAAGGTGGAGCTAGACAGATTCTGATTGATAAGGGAGTGAAGGGTTGTGGGGAGCGGGCAGGGAAGTGGAACTGAGCCGAAGATCAGATCAGCCATGATCTTATTAAATGGCGAGCAGGCTCAAGGGGCCGAATATCCTACTCCTGCTCCAAATTCTTATGTTGTTATGTTGTTAATCCCTCAGTTATGCATTAACACAGCTGCTTCATGAGTGCTTCACCTTACCACCTGTACTCCAGAATGAGGTGTACTTCTGACGTAGTGTGACATTGCCCTTCTTGTTTTACCTTCTGTCTTTATTCGCACCCCTCCTCCAAAAAATGGAGCAACTCATTGGTAAACCTTATCCAATACAGACAGTTAACTGAGATATTTGGTTAAGGCTAGAAATGAACTAGTGACCCTCTGGAAATGAGTACTATATTGCCAGAACTCAATAAAGTGCTACATGCCTCAGCAGAAAAGGAAGCATTGGAGCATAACTTGATCTTTTTGCTGTTTCTTCCAGAAAGTACATCCTCTCTGAAGGTACTGTTTGGAACACCTGAATTTGTGGCTCCTGAAGTTATCAACTATGAACCAATTGGATATCCAACAGATATGTGGAGCATAGGAGTCATCTGCTACATCTTGTAAGTTAAGTCAATTCCAACCATGAAGTGAACCTGATTATATCATGGATATATGCAAAATAGACACATACATAATTTTTATATTTTTGTCAAAACAGACCCCCATTTTTATCTCGACTATTTCTCAAACAAATAGTTAATTAACAGTTGTCATGAGTTGCGAATAGCTTTGTTTCATTTTTTTTAAGCAATGGAAAAAGTGGGGAAAATCCTCATCTTCACAGCCTGGGCAGTAATCTGGCAGAGCGGCTATCCCGTCTGTGGTATTAAATCAATGGGCTGAAAATCTGATGGGCAATGAAAGTGGAAAGTGGAAATTACCAGTGTCTTTGATCCTAGATCAGATTGGTGCATTCACTTAAATTACTAATGAGTGCATTCATGCAAATACGAGTGGCTTCCTTTATCTGAACAAGCTAATTCTGTATCTATTTTGAATGTCTAGTTACACCTTAACTAACAGTTACATTTATTGGAAATTTACAAACTTGATGAATCTTTATAAACACAAACATATTTTCCTGTTAACTGGGTTGCATGAACTCTATCTTGCTCTATTCTGTAATAATTTCTGTGTTATTTGTAATATTGCTCATTGGAATTTTCTTTTATTTGATCTTGGGATGTGGATGGCACTGGCTAGGCATTATTTATTACCATCCCTAGTGATCCTGAGGCATGAAGAAGCAACCTATGCTGTGGGGCTGGAGTTATGAGTCGGCCAGAGGAGATAGGGATGGCAAATTTCCTTCCTTGAAAGACATTAGTTAAATAGTAGTGTTTTTGCAAACCAGCAGTTTTCATTGTCATTTTATTTGGTGCCAATTTCACAACATGCCATGGTGAGATTTGAACTCATATTCTCTGGGTTTGCGAATACAATCCTGTTAAGTTAGTCCGAGAATGTGACTTCAAAGGAATTAATGGGTTAAAATGTATTTCTGGATCCGTACATCTGAAATTCTGCTATTTGATTTGGATGAGGACTTATTTTGAATTCCCTATGTTAAGGTTACCATTATTATCTTATTTCAATACAGAAAGCTATTACACTTCATCAAAAAGTGTCTTTATTTCTGGTAGTAGAATTGAAAAGTAGGGGAGTTATGCTAAATCTGTATCGAATCTTGGTTAGATCACACTTAGAATACTGCGTACAATTCTGGTCGCCATATTATAAAAAGGATTTGGAGGCACTGGAGAGGGTACAGAGAAGATTTACAAGGATGATACCAGAAATGCGAGGGTATACATATTAGGAAAGGATGAACAAGCTGGGTCTCTTTTCTCTTGAAAAAAGAAGGCTGAGGGGTGACCTAATATAGGTCTTTAAAATTATGAAAGGTTTTGATAGAGTGGTTACAGAGAGAATGTTTCCACTTGTGCGGAAGAGCATAACTAGAGGCCATCAATATAAGATAGTCACCAAAAAATCCAATAGGGAATTCAGGAGAAACTTCTTTACCCAAAGAATGGTGAGAATGTAGAACTCGCTACCACAGGGAGTTGTTGAAGCAAATAGTATAGATTCATTTCAAGGGAGGCTAGACAAGCATATGAGGGAGATGGGAATAGAGGGTTATGCAGATAGATTTAGATGAGGAAAGACGGGAGGAGGCTCGAGTGGGACCATAAATGCCGGCATGGACTGGTTGGGCCGAATGACCTGTTTCTGTGCCGCATATCCCATGTAATTGACCAATTATTGACTTTTCTTGATTATGTTCATTTATAGATTGTACAATTAATATTTGTGTACATTTTGCCTCATAATTGTTTTATTGCAAACAAAATTAGTTCTTCAGTCTGATTAAGTATCCATACTTGCGAAGTACATGTACAGTGCAAGTCTATGTTTATTCAAATAAGCAGATAATTGAAGAGTGAAATTATTCATTCTTGGGTTACACAACTTTATAATGATAGATTACTGAGAAGATACAGCTTAGCTTATCGTTGAACCATTGAGAGAAAAAATGGTTCTAAAAATACCCAGAATTGTAACAAAATTCAATACAATCTTTGCCATAATAATAATATAAACAGTTTGTATTTTATAAATATAAACTTATTTAAAGCTTAAGTTATGATTTTCCTGTTGCTGAAGTTCCCACTTCAACTGCCAATGCAGCGCTTGTATCCATCTATTAAACGTATGAAGCTTTAATGGCCCAGAACTTGCTGGGGCGGGGCATTTTGCGGCGTGCCTAGGTTGTTAGATTTTTTTCCTTAGCCTTCATCTCGAAAATATTTTGCGCCACAAATTGCTGGACATCCGAGCTGATAACGGCGTGGCAAGGTCAATGGGGCATCTGGGACCTTGGTGAACAATGGAGCGACAGTAGATCTCCTTAACCAATGAGATTTAAAGATAAAGAAGCAGAGGAATAACAGAGAAGGAAAGAGGGTGAATTAGAGTCAAATAAGGTACAGAAAGAGAAACGAAGAGGGAAAGATTGGACTAAGAGAGAGTAAAAAAAGAAAGGAAAAGTAAGATTTTTTTAATTTTAAGTTTTAAATTTTAAACATCTCTAAGAACACTTTACCACCTGCAGGAATGAAACGCCACAGTTTCAGTTGTTCCCTTTTTGAGCCAGAGAGGTTTAATGGCATTGCATTAAATCTCGTCATTAAAAAGGTCCTTACATTGTTAAGTACAAAACTAACTTTCTGCAGTGAGTTTAATTCATTTTAACTGCGCAAATGCAGCAATTCCTTGAAACTCATTGGGAGGCTAAGGGTGGAGCAGCACAAATTGTCCAGCAACCTGTGGTGATTCACAACTCACGGCATATCTGTTCCTCGCCACAAATTGCTGGGTTATTTACACACTAATAACGGCGAACACAATAAACTCCCTGTATTTTCCCAGCAAATTCTGAGCCAATGTCTCTTGGCCATTTTAAGCTTCGTGCTGAAGATGGATTTTTTCATTAGGATAACGCTGACAATTCTCTTGCCTTGCCCTACCTTGCCTTGCAGTAAAATCTCCTTATTTTGGCTGGGCAAGATAGCATTAGAAGTTGTGGTCCTTTCATCTGTTCTCTAAGCCGGAGAAAGGATAAATACTGATTACATTTATCTTGAGCAGGGGAATGCTATAACAACTCGCAGCTAAGCCATATATATTATTGACTTTCTCTAAGTCCAGAATGTGTGTTGCAGTAGAAAAGGTAAACATTTCAGTTCAGTAATGGCCACCAATTTATGGTGATGTTAGATTTTGAACAACGGTGATCTGTTCCAGTCATAAGTTCCATATTGGTCTACCCATGGCACAAGTAGAAAAAGAAAATACTTTTTATATGAATTATATAATAAAGTAATGCTTGTACAAGTAACAAAACATTAAAATATGGGAAATTAATGTTATACTCTATGCATCAAAAATTATGTGGAGTACATAGAAATATAGAAAATAGGTGCAGGAGTAGGCCATTCAGCCCTTCGAGCCTGCACCACCATTCAATAAGATCATGGCTGATCATTCCCTCAGTACCCCTTTCCTGCTTTCTCTTCATACCCCTTGATCCCCTTAGCCGTAAGGGCCATATCTAACTCCGTCTTGAATATATCTAATGAACTGGCATCAACAACTCTCTGTGGCAGGAAATTCTACAGGTTAACAACTCTCTGAGTGAAGAAGTTTCTCCTCATCTCAGTCCTAAATGGCCTACCCCTTATCCTGAGACTATGTCCCCTGGTTCTGGACTTCCCCAACATCGGGAACATTCTTCCCGCATCTAACCTGTCCAGTCCCGTCAGAATCTTATACGTTTCTATGAGATCCCCTCTCATCCTTCTAAACTCCAGTGAATAAAGGTCCAGTTGATCCAGTCTCTCCTCATATGACAGTCCAGCCATCCCTGGAATCAGTCTGGTGAACCTTCGCTGCACTCCCTCAATAGCAAGAACGTCCTTCCTCAGATTAGGAGACCAAAACTGAACACAAAACTAGTATAGTCTACATTTAAAACTGAGAAGCGTTTATAATCTTTGGCATGATCAGATGAGTTTGAAAAATATCTTGGCAAGCTTTAACCAAAAGGAAATGATGTTTATAAGTGTATTTGATATATTTTTAATCTCCCAAAAAGCACAGTGTTTATGATCTTTTGTTTGAAAAAGAGCCAGAATTAATTAAATGGGTGTAAGAGCTAAGATAAAGGGAAATCGTGTAAATAGAATTGAAGTTGATAATAAACTTAAGATTATTCTAAAACAAACTCAAATTGTAAGAATTCAGAGTGCTGTAGTAAGGAGCTGATGGCTTGCTCCCAGTGCCAGCTGCTCCTTTGACAGTCTGAAGATAAATCAGTTTATTTTTGCATTCCGGATGGAAAATTGTTTCCATAGTAAGTAGATCCACTCCTACCAGTTCTTAACTTTAAAAGGATATAAAAGGAGTGTCGTGCCCATTCCAAGTTTTTACTCTGTGTCGAAGCAGATTTAATGGACCTGATAAAGCAAAAGCAGGTTAACTGTGCTAAGAGCTTGTTTTGTGGAAAATCAATTTTTAATGCCATAAATTTTTGCAACTCTTTTAACATTATAGTGCTAGGTTACATTGGACATGGTTTATTCGGTTTAAAAACAACTTACTTTAAAAGCTTTATAGTGTTAATTGAACTATTGAATTAGATGAGAAGGTCTGTGGAATCTGTACCCTCATGGCCTGGCTAACCCCTCACTCTACCATTACCATCAAGCCAGGGGACCAACCCTGGTTCAATGAGGAGTGCAGAAGAGCATGCCAGGTACAGCATCATGCGTAACTAACAATAAGGTACCAACCTGGGGAAGCTGCAACACAGGACTACATGCATGCTAAACAGCGGAAGCAGCATGCTATAGACAGAGCTAAGCGATCCCACTATCAACGGATCAGATCAAAGCTCTGCAGTCCTGCCACATCCAGTTGTGAATGGAGGTGGACCATTAAAGAACTAAGGGGAGGAGGAGGCTCCATCACTAGCCCCATCCTCAATGATGGTGGAGCCCAGCACGCAAGTGCAAAAGACAAGGCTGAGGTGTGTGCAACCTTCTTCAGCCAGAAGTGCCAAGTGGATGATCCATCTCAGTGTCCTCCTGAGGTCCTCACCATCACAGAAGCCAGTCTTCAACCAATTTGATATCAAGAAATGGCTGAGCACACTGGATACAGCAAAGGCTATGGGCCCTGACAACATCCAGGCTTGTCGTGCTCAAGACTTGTGCTCCAGAACTAGCCTCGCCTCTAGCTGGATTCTACCTGACAATGTGGAGAACTGACCAGGTATGTCCTGTGCACAAAAAACAGGATAAATCCAATCCAGCCAATTACCACCCATTAGTCTACTCTCAATCATCAGCAAAGTGATGGAAGGTGTCATCGAGAGTGTTATTAAGTGGCACTTACTCAGCAATAACCTGCTCACTGATGCTCAGTTTGGGTTCCACCAGAGCCACTCAGCTCCAGACCTCATTACAGCCTTGATCCAAACAAAAGAGCTGAATTCCAGAAGTGAGGTGAGAGTGACTGCCCTTGACATCAAGGCAGCATTTGACCGAGTGTGGCATCAAGGAGCCCTAGTAAAATTGAAGTCAGTGGAAATCAGGGGGAAAACTCTCCATTGGCTTGAGTCACACCTAGCACAAATCATCTTAACCCCCAGGACATCACTGCAGGGCAGTGTCCTATGCCCAATCATCTTCAGCTGCTTCATCAATGACCTTCCTTCCATGATAAGGTCATAAGTGAGGATGTTCGCTGATGATTACATAGTGTTCCATTCACAACTGCTCAGATAATGAAGCAGTCCATTCATAACTGCTCAGATAATGAAGCAGTCCATGCCCACATGCAACAAGACTTGGGCGACATTCAGGCTTGGGCTGATAAGTGGCAAGTAACATTCGCGCCACACAAATGCCAGGTGATGACCAACAAACAAGAGTCTAACCACCTCCTCTTGATATTCAATGTCATTACTTTCACCCAATTCTCCATCATCAACATTCTGGGGGTCACCATTGACCAGAAACTTAACTGGACCAGCCACATAAATACTGTGGCAACAAGAACAGGTCAGAGGCTGGGTATTCTGTGGCAAGTGTCTCACCTCCTGACTCCTCAAAGCCTTTCCACCATCTACTAGGCACAAGTCAGGAGTGTGATGGAATACTCTGCACTTGCCTGGATGAGTGTAGCTTCAACAACACTGAAGCAGCTCAACTCCATCCAGGACAAAGCAGCCTGCTTGACTGGCACCCCATCCACCACCTTAAACATTCAGTCCCTCCACCACTGGTGCACCATGGCTGCAATGTGTGCCATCTATAAGATGCACTGCAGCAACTCGCCACAGCTTCTTCGACAAAACCTCCCAAACCTGCGACCGCTACCACCTAGGAGGATAAGGGCAGCAGGTGTGAGGGTACACTATCGTCTGCAAGTTCCCCTTCAAGTTACACACCATTCTAACTTGGAAATATATCACCTTTCCTTCATCATTGCAAAATCCTGGCACTCCCTCCCTAACAGCTCTATGGGAGTACCTCCAGCACAAGGACTGCAGCAGTTCAAGAAGGCTCACCATCACTTTCTCAAGGACAATTAGGGTTGGCCAATAAATGCTGGCCTTGCTAGGGACACCCACATCCTGGAACAAATAAAATAAAAAGGAATGGTAACCCTTTCATTTAGAGATTATACACTTGAACTCCCCAGAGAGATTTCAGTGATTCTCGGTGTATTCTAAATTAAAGTAAAAAGGAAATAAATTAATGTACATGCTTATAGTTTTGAGAAAGTATTATATTACATCTTCATGTGTACTGAATAAGCAACTGGAAACAAACTATTGTTTTCTGGGAAAATCATGCAATCTAACACATGCAAAGCAAAAGCTGCAACAACAGCAACAATAATGACTCCTATGAAGTAAATTTGGAAGCAATGTGCTGAGTAAAAATGAGTATTTCCCTGTGGTGCTGTAAACTAAACAATTATTTTGTTTAGTTTGGTAAAGCAATAAACAGTTTAGTGTTATTATACAATGTGTTCATCACATTCCAATGCAGTACATTTGCTACTCTCATCAGCAGGGACACCGGTTTACTTCTCTTGTTCAAACATTGTACTAAAAGCAAGTAGATTTTAAAATTAAACACCCAAAGTCAGCATGCAGTTGGGAAGTATTTATAGAACGAGAACCACAACACATAGTTGTTTGTATTCTGGACTCAACGCCAGTAGCCAACTACAGAAATTAAAAAGTTTAATATTGACCAAAGTCTTCGGTTAACTAAAGAAATATGCCTGAGACAAGAGATTCAACAGAGAATCAACTATTTTTCCTAATACATCTCTGATTTGCTTAATTTAAATTATCTGATGATTCACATTTTTAGCATTAAGTTCCCACTTTGATGTACTGCTTATGTTGCTTAATTTAACTTATTGGATAATTCAGAGGTTTAGTGCAAAAATTACTTTTGAGTTATCAGGAGTAGACTGTATTGCAAAGATAGCTAGGGCTTTTAAAGTTGAAGCATATTGAGTACAAGCCACAGGACATTGTGCTCAACCTGTAGAGTGCTCTGGTCAGACCACACCCTGAGCACTGCAGCCATTTCTGGTCACCAAGGGGGATATTTAAACCTGGAGACAGCTCAAAAAAGAGCCGCATGACTGATTCCTAGCATTGGAGGACTGAGCAATGACAAAAGACTGGAGAAATTTGCCTTTTCACCCTTGAAATTAAGCGACTGATAGGTGCTCGGGTACACAAGATAGTAAACTGTATAGTCAAGGTAGATCTGAGATATTACTTCAAACTGACAGTTGGACAAGGGATCACAGGTTCAAAATAATAAAAGGCCAATTAACACTGTTAGGATGTTCTTCACACAAAGAGTGATGCACATATGGAATGATCTTCTGGATAGAATACTGGAGGTAGAAACCATGGAATCATTTAACAAATAATTGGCTACTGTGATGAAGGATCTGTAGGGGCATTCTAGATGGATGAGCTAGGACGTTATTCCTCATCTATTTCTATCTTGTGATAAAAACAAGTGAGTGCGATATTGTTATAAAGGTTTTAGATCACAAATATTTTATCTATTTTTAATCTGGATTCTGGCCGACAGTATAGAATCCTGAATTGCAACAAATTGAGTTGCTATAAGTATTCCCAAAAATCCATCCCTTTTTGAACTATTTCTAATTGTTGAAATGGTTTCTGATAGCTGGTTACAGTTTCCAAAAATGAGTAATGACTAATAACTCATCATTCAGAAAATAATTAATGTAAAATGCTCTCTCTAAGTGTATTTTGGAATGAGGGGATCTCATAGAAACATATAAAATTCTGATGGGACGGGACAGGTTAGATGCAGGAAGAATGGTCCCGATGTTGGGGAAGTCTAGAACCAGGGGTCACAGTCTAAGGATAAGGGGTAAGCCATTTAGGACCTAGATGAGGAGAAACTTCTTCACTCAGAGAATTGTGAACCTGTGCAATTCTCTACCACAGAAAGTTGTTGAGGCCAGTTCGTTAAATATATTCAAAATGGAGTTAGATGTGGCCCTTATGGCTAAACTGATCAAGGGGTATGGAGAGAAAGCAGAAATGGGGTACTAAAGTTGCATGATCAGCCATGATCATATTGAATGATGGTGCAGGCTCGAAGGGCTGAATGGCCTACTCCTGCACCTATTTTCCATGTTTCTATGTTTCTGAAGGATGCTAATTTTTTTTAAAGTCCTTGATTAAAGTTTCACAGTATAATGGGCCCAAGTTTCGGCTCGAGTTGCTCCTATTTTTTTGGAGCAACTAGTTTAGTATGGAGTATCTTAGAAATCGCAATTATCGTATTTAGTTTGCTCCAGTTCTAGTTAGTTAAAATTGTTTTGTTTTAGTACAGTTTTTTTTCAAAAGGGGGCGTTACCAGCCACTTACACCTGTTTTGCAAGTTTAGGCAGCGAAAAGTTACTCCAAACTAACTTAGAACGGAGTAAGTGTCGATTTTTGTACGCTCAGAAAAACCTTTCCTACACTTTATAAATTAGGCGCAAGTAGCAAGAGATAGGGAGGGAAGGGAAGTTAGAGGGGAGTTAGGGGATTTTACAAAGCATTAAACACTTCACTTTTAACCATAAAGATGCATAGAAACCATCATAATTTTTAAATAACAATAAATGAACATTAAATCAAGTAATAAAAATTAGAAGTCCTACCTTGCCGACTGGCGCACGCACCGGAATTGGCGTATTTTGTACCTAGATGCTTATTAATTTAGGTGTTTATTAATTTGGTGCTTCCAGATTGCAAGATTCTACTTTTAGAATTCCAATCAGTCCGGAATAAAAGCAGGGCGTTTCTCCCCAGTCTAGGCACACTCCCCACGGATGCGCAGGTCGGTCTTGAAGTGTCATCTCCTTACTTTGCCGAAAACTGTGGTTGTCAGAGAATGTTCAAAGACGTGGATCCCAAGTCCAGCTCAGAGTCGTCAATATCTGGCAGGTCCCACATCTGAGCTTTTCAGTCATGAGTCCGTATCAGCCACTTATCTGGAGTGTTTTCTCACAGCCAGAATATAGTCTTGTTAAATGGGGCAAGCTGCGTCTGTCAACGGGAGTTGTGTGCGAGTTTTCTGCCCTGTTACTGATCTTTGGTCACTGTTAAAGCATCCGTGACCGGAGCGTCCATCTTCTGAACGGAGCACAGACTGACTCCAAACATGGGCTTGTGTAACTCCCGACCACATCAAGTGAGTGGGCTCTCCCTCCAACTTACTTCCCATCGGGTGATTTGTCAGTCGGTCTGTCAATGAAACCAGCATTTTCCCTCCCAGAAATCTCAGGCGGACGTTGCTTTCTGGGCTCCCAGTTAATCAGATCATCCCAGCGATAATCGGTGTGGGTGTTTCTAGGAAGCCCGAGTCCCGATAACTATTTAAGCACATCTTCAATGCCCGGGGAGCCCATTCGGCCAGGGCTAGGGGCGGCGTGCTTTGGGCCCCTCCCACACAGCCCGCAGAGATTCGGGGGCGAGGAGCTACTGCACATGCGCGCACACTCTAGCACACATGTGCAGAGGTCCCGGCACTGTTTTCAGCACCGGGAGCTTGCTCCGCCCCCCCTTGTGTTGCA
The DNA here is from genome assembly GCF_044704955.1 of Pristiophorus japonicus. NCBI lineage: Eukaryota > Metazoa > Chordata > Chondrichthyes > Pristiophoridae > Pristiophorus > Pristiophorus japonicus. Next base: position 105,436,897 of record NC_091979.1, on the reverse strand, counting down.
CTTCGCCGGGGCCAAAGACGTCCTGAGGAGAGTGGAGAATTAGAAGGTAACTTTACCTTTTTATTCTAGAAAGTCGGCGCACCTCATGGAGGTGTGCTGTTTTTACGGGGGGTGGAAACTTGGGCCCAAAGTATGGCCGATGATTGTGGTTAAATGATTTTTACAAAACAAGTCGGCGTGGCCACAAACCTAATGTTCTTCCCAGATTCAGGAGTGGCATAAAATATTCTGATATAGCTGGCATTGGTGCCTGCTGTTTATCCCATTTATTATATTTGTCACTGATCAAATTGATGTTTTTTTTCACCAGAGCTGAAAAGATTATGGGATGACCTGATAGAGATATTAAGTTAATGAAGGTTTATGACGGGATAAATAGTGACAGATTACTTGCATTGATCAGAGACAAATAAATTAGATAAATTTAAGCTAATCACAAAAAGACGTAAAGGGACGTTTAGAAAAAAAGTCTTTACACAAAAGCTGGGTAGAATGTCAAATTCCCTACCGTAAATCTTTGTTGAAGCAGAGTCCATGATTTTTTTTTTAAATAATTATATAGTTCCTTGAAAAAGGTGTTAAAGGTATGGGATTAAGAAGAAAAGTGGGAATAGATTAGGTGAGAAAAACATTGGTGAAGACTTGTGTCAAATAGCTTATTTCTGTGCTGTGACATTCTATAAATCTATGACATAGTGCTCACATCTGTAGCAAATAATTCACATATTCCCATTATAACACTTCTGCTGCCTTCAAAAAAAAAACAGTAATTCATTCTGGATCTTAACTATCTATCTCATTCTACTTACCCCCTCCTCTATCACTGAACCCTTTGAATCTGTGCTTCTCCTCGGAGAGATCAATCAAAGCAGTAGCCCAAGCAAAGCATGTTGAAAAATGACAAGAACATACTAGCAGTGAGGTAAATTCCACATTTAGCAATTTCATGCCTCTTCATTAAATTAAAACCTTTTTCTTCCTCAATAATCTTCAACCAGAAGTGCCGACTGATGATAACAGCCTCCTCCTGAGGCTCCCACCATCACAGAAGCCAGTCTTCAGCCAATTCGATTCACTCCACGTGATATCAAGAAACGGCTGAGCGTACTGGATACAGCAAAGGCTATGGACCCCGACAACATCCCGGCTGAGTGCTGAAGGCTTGTGCTCCAGAACTAGTCTCATCTCTAGCCAACCTGTTCCAGTACAGCTACAACACTGGCATCCACCCAACAATGTGGAAAACTGCCCAGGTATATCCTGTCCACAAAAAGCAGGACAAATCCAATCCAGCCAATTACTGCCCCATCAGCCTACTCTCAATCATCAGCAAAGTAATGGAAGGTGTCATCGACAGTGCTATTAAGTGGCATTTACTCGCCAGTAACCTGCTCACTGATGCTCAGTTTGGATTCTGCCAGGACCACTCAGCTCCAGACCTCATTACAGCCTTGCTCCAAACATGGACAAAAGAGCTGAATTCCAGAGGTGTGGTCAGAGTGACTGCCCTTGACATCAAGGCAGCATTTGACCAAGTGCGTCATCAAGGAGCCCTAGTAAAATTGAAGTCAATGGGAATCAGGTGGATTATTCTCTGCTGGCTGGAGTCATACCTAGCACAACGGGAGGTGGTTGTTGGAGGCCAATCATGCAAGAGTTCCTCAGGGCAGTGTTCTAGGCCCAACCATCTTCGGCTGCTTCATCAATGACCTGCCCTCCATCATAAGCTAAGAAGTGGCGATGTTCGCTGATGACTGCACAGTGTTCAGCTCCTCCTCAGATAATGAAGTGGCTCATGCCCACATGCAGCAAGAGCTGGACAACATTCGGGCTTGGCTGATAAGTGCCAAGTAACATTCGCATTGCGCAAATGCCAGGCAATAACCATCTCCAACAAGACAGAGTCGAGCCACCTTACCTTGACATTCAATTGGATTACCATCGCTCAATCCCCCACCATGAACATGCTGAGGGTCACCATTGACCAGAAACTTAACTGGACTAGCTATATGAATACTGTGGCTACAAAAGCGGGTCAGAGGCTGGGTATTCTGCGGCGAGTAACTCAACTCCTGACTCCCCAAAGCCTTTCCACCATCTACAAGTCAGGAGTATGATGGAATACTCTCCACTTGTCTGGAAGGGTGCAGCTCCAACAACACTCAAGAAGCTCAACATCATTCAGGACAAAGCAGCCGCTTGATTGACCCACCCACCATCTATAAGATGCACTGCAGCAACTCGCCAAGGCTTCTTCGACAGAAACTTCTCAAACCTGCGACCTCTACCAGCTAGAAGGACAAGGGCAGCAGGCACATGGAAACACCATCACCTGCAAGTTCCCCTCCAAGTCACACACCATCCTGCTTTGGAAATATATTGCTTTTCCTACATCGTCATTGGGTCAAAATCCTGGAACTCCCTTCCAATGTTCCCTTTAATTTTAGGGGGGTTGCGCGGACTATTCAAAATACCTCGCATGCGTGATTTTTCCTCTTTAAAAGCTGGCGAGTGCTTATATTGGAGTTGCAGTTGCAGAGCACTGCACGGCCACAATAAAGGAACATTGCTCCCTCGCCAACAGCACTGTGGGAGTACCTTCACCACAAGGACTGCAACAGTACAGGATGGTGGCTCACCACCACCTTCTCAATTAAGGATGGGTAATAAATGCTGGCCTAGCCAAAGATGCCCATATCCCAGGAACTAATAAAAAAATAAATGGCTGAGTTGGTACATGTTGACATTGTGCAGAAAAATATTCCACCCAGTTAAATATAGGGTAGATACTTCAGACTGACAAAAATATGACCAAAGCCCAAATTTACAGTCAACTTCCAATGTCCTCCATGGTGAAAAATAGGCAGGAACTTTATTGAGGAATACCTGGAAAATGTACCCCTCCTGCGGAGGGAAGTGAAAAACAGATTACAGGTCATCCAGGGATCTTGTGCACCTTCTAGTGGTCAGTTGAAGTATGCCTGCTTGTCATTGCAATGGGAAATGATAATGGTGTGTGCTTTAGGAAGATCTAAGGGGAAAGGAGAAAGTAATAATACAGGAGTTTTTTTTAGTCAAACAAATAATGACAGAGCATCATTTTTAATGTTTGTGCAATCTCCTGTCCTGTGATTAAGAAAATGAGTTTACTCCGAGATCAGTGCACATGCTCATACAGTGACCAAATTTCTCAGAAAAGAATGTGTGTTTGTGATGATGACTCACTCTATATATAACCGAAACTGTAACAGTAAATACAGTGGAAATGCATTAGTACATTTGTGATATGGTTTGGGTAGAAATCTGTAAATAACAGTCCTGGGACAACTTTTAATTCTGTCCTTAATTTCATTTGGTCATGACATTTATTAGAAGTAATTGAAGTTTACAAATTTGTAGGAAAGATAACAAGTATTTTTAAAGGATTACATCTTGACAAGTGTTCTTCTTCGTAATGTTATCTAGTCTGATTTTCATTTTGTGTCCCAGGGTCAGTGGACTTTCTCCATTCATGGGCGATAATGATAATGAAACCCTAGCCAATGTAACATCTGCTACCTGGGACTTCGATGATGATGCTTTTAATGAAATTTCGGATGATGCCAAAGACTTCATTGATAGTCTACTGAAAAAGGACATGAAGTAAAGTTTTTCATTTGCATTATCTTGGTTTTCAATTTTTATTTTAACAAATTGTTTTTTCAATTGGCAATAGACTTATTAAAGTTATGCTGCAAAAAGTAATGAAGATAATGGGCCTAAAATTCTGTTCGGAGGCCTCCGAAAACTTTTTATGAAAATACCTGCTGGTCCCGGAGACACCTTCGATTCCGGTCGGAGGCCTTCATTGCATGCATAGTGTACGGGAAGAGGACTTCCCCATACACACGAAAGAGCTGGAATCACGTGGGCCTGGCTCACCAATCACTCTGCGGTATTCTCATTGATAATAATGAAACTCAGTTTCTCCGAGTTCCCATTATTATCAATGGGAATAAACCCCTAAAACAAGAAACACAACATAATAAATGTTTTTTAGAAACACCTCACATATTTAAGATTAATTGAAATTAAAGTTAATTAAATGTTTTGGAAAAAATAGATATTTTGGGGATTTTAAAAAAATGTATTTTAATAGGGTTTAAAATAAACTTACCTTAATGGACAGGGATTTTACTATAAAAATGTCTATTTAAATTACATTTTTATGTGCCACTGCTTTTACCAGGCGTAAGAGTTTGAAGGACAGTTGCTGGGCATGAGTTGGGCAAATAGCCCAATCTCTCCCGCGCGAATGTCCTTCTCCTGGGGATGCAGAGGATCTGTCAAGAGAAATCTTAACAGATCAGAAAGCTGTCTTTTGGTGCATGCGCATCGCGCCCCGGAAACCGGCTTTTGCGAGACCTCTCTGGGCCCGTCCGCACTTCCTACAGACCCGGTGAGGCCGGAATTTTAGCCCCAATGTCTTAAAACTCTACAATATTTGTTCATACATTATAACAGTGACTGCACTTCAAAAGTACTTCATTGGCAGTAAAGCGTTTTAAGACATCCGATGGTCGTGAAAGGTGCTATATAAATGCAAGTCTTTCTTTCTTTCATTGTTAGACAACGCTTGAACTGTGATCAGTGTCTTGAGCACAAGTGGCTGAAAAAAGATGTTAAAAACATGGCAGTGAAAAAGCTTTCAAAGGAGAGAATGAAGAAGTACATGGCCAGGAGGAAATGGCAGGTACAACTGACAATAAAAAAACTGTAAATGTAATAACTGAGTCACTGAGAAAGACTCTCCCTGTCCGAAATAATTCAGAAAGTATTAGTCAAAGTGCAGAAAGGTGTATGTTTTGATACTTTTTTTTACTCAATTTTTTCTCCTTCCTTCCTGAAGTTGCTGATTCAGGCTGTTCATCTAAATGATGCAATACAATTAATACAGTAGAGTATTGCAGCCCCCTGATGGCCCAACCACGTGACCATTATTCATGATGAGCCTGAACAATATGGGGCTGAAATTACCCCTCTCCTTAAGACCTGTTACCATCGCCAATCGGCGGAGTGGAGTGGCCAGCGACTTTTCATGGAATGGCCGCCGATGGCCCAATTGCCCTTCCGAGGTTTCCCAGCAGTGCCCCGATTCCCCCCCCACTACTGCTCTGCTGCTGCCGATCCATGTTAAGTGCATCATCACCGTGCACACTGCCAATCTACCCGCCCTCCCCCGATGGCAAAATTCCCCTCTGAAAATCTTCGACCCGCCCGGCGGTGCCAAAATCTGTTTTTTCCCGGGGATCCAGTGAGGCTGAGGCCTTCTGCAATGGCAGTGCAGCTTCTCTTAAAGGGGAGGATGTACTGCCGCTGCCTCCATGTGTTTTGTTTTTGTTAGCCAACTGCCATGTCGGCCTGACAATTATGCCCCTGGGTTCAGCTGGGCCATCAACAGGCAGCCTGGCACTCCCTCTGGGGTACCAGGCCACTAGCCCAGCTGAAACCCTCCCTGGTGGCCCAGTGGGCCAAAGTTTTAAAATCGCGAAGGTTCTCCCCTTTAAGTGAATGGGAGAGTCATGGTGACATGGCACTGTAATGACATAATCATGGCGGTCACTCCGCATCGCTCCTCAGGTGTTGCCACCGGCCCGTATCCACCCCTCTCGTGTAGTCACCGACTCCATTATGAGGACTTCCGGATCCGAATTTAAAAAAACAACAACAGCGGAATTTTGCTCAAGGGGCGACCTCAACCATAGCTGCGGCAAACACCATTGAAACGGGGTACAGCTCCCGGTTTCGGACGGGGGCAATTTCGGCCCCTATGTGTTTATAGGGCTGGCTTTTCCCCTCACTGGACATCCACACCTGTCATTTTCCATCAGAAGTCACTAGATAATAAACATAAGTGAACAGACTTTTCCCCTCCAGAGTCCAGACCAAAAGTAGCATCCAAACTCATCACAAACCAAAAATTGAATCTGAGAAACTTCTTGTCCTTTATGGCAAGACATGTTAGTGTTGCTGAATGAAGCATTTACAATTTGTAATGCCCATCAGCATTTCCAACTCAGGCAATAGGCAGTTAGATGCACTGAAAAGTTGAATCTACTGTACCCCAGAAAAGTTTCTCAAAATATCACCCCCCTACTACACAGCCTGGAGTTTACTATAGGCACCTTCCTTGTGCCTTCACTGAGTGAAATTCTCCCAAACTCATTTAATGTAGGTTTTTTTTTATAACCAGTAGAGAGACAATACTTTTATCTCATTGGTTTCAGCCAGATTCAAAACCTGATCTTAGCAATAAAATCACAATGTATTGTCTGATTTTGCCACACAATGGCTCAGACTGAAAGCTTATTAGGAGGCATACCACCCTTAGAGATTTTTCCTTTTACAGTCATAAACAAATTGTCCTTCTCCCCCATTAATCTTCCATTTCCCTCATGAAAGTCATGCACTTCCATGTAGTTTTCGACAATTGGAAGACATTGCTATCCATCACAAGTAGGATTGCCCTTAATCTTTCTGTATCTCTGCTGATTTTATTGAAACTATTTCCAATTCCTATTGGTCTAGTCACATTTACATCTATTCAGGAAATATATAATTGCTATATTATATTATTAAACAAACTCCTGCCAGTCTCCCTATTTACTTCTGTTTCATTTTGTTTTTTTTAATTCTCTCTCTGCTTTATTTCTTCGCTGTTGGTTTTTCTGTTCTTCTTTCAATCTTAATTTACTTTTCTTTCTCTCAACCTTCTCCATTGATTGATGAATCACCAGCCAGATGGTCTGTGTAATGTGCTGCACAAAACAGCCACAGAGATGCACTATATGGGCAATCCTGCAGACAGTTGCAGAAGGAACTCTTAACAGCAATGTCCTTTATTGAAAATGTCAAGTTATGTTAATTCGAAGCCTTTAATTTTAGCAGGGATCCACTGGGCCATATACTTCTGAATTGAACAATGAATGTAATTTGCCTTTTTACTTATTAAGACACAATGGGGTAGAAATTGTGGTCAGAGGCTTACAATCTGCAAAAAATCTACAAATTTATCTGCTGGTCCGGATGGCTTGTAGTTTCGCGCTCTTGGGCCTCTGTGTCGGCCTGCGTGGAGGCCTACGTATCCCAGGGGCACATGCGGTTCGCAAGCACCTCTGGGATCACGTGGGCCGGCCCGACCAATAAAAGAAGGGATCCCCATTCATGCTTATGGGGTGATCGTTTGTATGGGAACCTTATAACTATGAATGGGAATCACTTAAAAAACACACGAACACATGAAATAAATGTTTTTAAAAACATTACATATTTAAAATGAATTTTAATGCCATTTAATTAAATATTTTAAACAAAAATGTATTTTTTGGAAAAAAAATGTTAATGGGGCTAAAAATAAACTTGTCTTATTGGACAGGGTTTTTAATGTATAAATGAGTGATAAATTTTATTTTTCTATTTTTTAAACTCATATGCTGATAAAAGCAGGCCTTACACTTGCTTTTAACAGACATAAGAATTTCAAGGCCATTCACTGGGCAGAAGTTGGGCAAATAGCCCCACTCTTTTCCCGCGAATGTCTTTTACTTTCGGATTCGTGCGATCTGTCAAGAGGATTCTTGACAGATTGCAAGTTCGGAGTTTCAGCGCATGCGCAGTGCATGTCTAAACCCAGAACTTGCGGGCCCCTACCAGTGCATGCGCAGTTCATACCGTTAATTCAGCCCCAATAGGATTGATCTCCGACTTCTGCCCGAAACAGGCTTGAAATCACATCCAAGGCCTGAACCATCTTCGCTTCTAGTCCTACAACTAGCGTAGGACCCTGATTTACATATCTAAGCTTCCTCCTGCCTGTTTCAGTCAGACTGTCTCCTTGCCCATTTATAGTCCTGCCTGAAAGTTGCATCAAGTCAGTGGGGTGATGGAGAACCCATCCACTCGATTTTCAACTGCTGGCCGCCCATTTCTCAGACTAGAAATGTACAGATGGCAATTAAAAATTGCCCCCCCACAATACAGTTTGATAAGCTAAAAATCAATGCACTGTACACCAATGTATTAGTTGTAATACATTTTATCTTTGCTCAGACAGTTAGAGAATTTGTATAAGAATTTCGCGTTATTCAATTCTTCTGTGATTTACAGAAAACAGGGCATGCAGTCAGGGCAATAGGACGGCTGTCTTCTATGGCAATGCTAGCTGGTCTAAGTGGGAGGAAATCTTCACTGGGAAACATGTCTGCCAGTCCTCCAGGTTCTGCTGAAAAGCCAGAAGCAGAAGGTAATAAGAATCACAGCTTTTAGTCTATTTTCTTCAAGATTCAACTATGTGTACATTAAGACCATAAAGCAGTATCACAGCCATATCAGTAAAATGATTGCCATTTACATCTCTATTTCAATAGTTACATTTCCCCACAAATTATACAATACCTAGCCAGTAACTGGCTGTGTAATTCATCAGAACTCCTTGTATAATTGAAACATTGCCTTAAAATAACAAATCTGGCATGGTGATCCAAGGATCTGGCCTGTGACTATAAAGCTGTATTCCTGATGGCACAGCCAGCATTTGTAATGTGTGAGGACTGAATAGTGTCCTGGGGCACCGGTGGGATGGATGCTGCTGGAAGGAGATAAAATGGTAAAACACAGTGTGATCAGCCTACATTTAGAAGGAAAATAAAATCTTAAATTGTTTAACTTTTGCCAAATGTAGTTAAATCCATTTCTCCAATCAAATGATTCTGTTTTGAGCTCCTTTAAGATGTTTTATGAGCAATTGTTCAACACTTAGTAAAAATATTATTTTCATACGTATTACTTTTTTTTAAAGAAGTAATGTTCTGATGAAGGGTTCCACATGAAATGTTAATCTTTCTTTCTTTTTCCGATGTTAAATAACCTGCTGTGCATTTCTAGCACTTTCTGTTTTTATTTCAGATTTCCAGTAATTGTGGATTTTCTCCTTATCTCTGGTAGTAGATTTTCAGTTATCATTGATAAACACTTTGTCTAAATGGACAGGGGTGGAGGAGCTCGGAGAGAGAGGAGCTCAGAGAAGGGGGAGAAGGTTAGGAGCTTGTTATGGGGGGAGCTCAGGAATTCTGGGAGAGCAGGTCAGGAACTTTTTTGGGGGGGAGCACGTTGAGAACAGTGGGGAGTGGCGGAAGAACATGCTACAGGTCTAAAGGAGGAAATTTCTGAGAGCAAGAACGTGATCCAGATGGGAAGATAGATTATGTTCTTCCACCCTCTGTTCACCCTGGATCACGTTCTTCCACCATACTCTCTTTACACTTGCACTATGCACTACATTCTCCCCCTCCTGCACCATCCCGCCCCCCCCCCCCCCGCTCCAGACCGCAACGGTTCAAGAAGGCAGCTAAGAATGGGCAATAAATAAATGAATTTTAAAAATTGAGAGCATATTCTGTGTTGGTCCTACAACATGCAGAACATTACATTTATGTGTTATTTGCCAGAACCGACTATTCCAATGTTCTCCTGGCCAGCCTCCCATCTTCCACCCTCAATGAACTTGAGCTCATCCAAAAGTCTGCTGCACGTATCCTAATAAGCAGTAAGTTGCATTCACCCATTTTCCCTGTGCAACTGTCTGGAGGTCTCACGCAACATGTTAAAAAAAATTAGGTGGAATATTGTACACCAACACCTTGATTTTAAAATTGTCATCTTCATGTTAAAATCCCTCCATGGCCTCACTTCTTCCTATCTGAACTCGGCAGTGTGAGTGCTCCTAACCCGGGAGGGTGGGCCCTATCTGCGCTCTGAAAGCAGTAGTTTTAGCACTGTGAGCTCTGGAGCCTGGCTGTCACAATGAATGGATCAAATTACACATTGCAAAGAACTTGATTACTCAGGCAGGCAGGATCTAATTACACATTACAGACAAACTTCTGGGTGTGTTTTGTCCTCCAAGGGGACCAATCAGAAATCTGGTCTCGTCTTCCAAGGGGACCAATCAGAATTTTGGTGTTACAAATAGTTACAGCCGTAAAGTAACCTTATTAAATATTCAAATTGCAATATAAATAAAAAATATTATGGCGTTGTATATTTTTCACCATTCGATTATGTTAGAGACAAAAATGATGTATGCACTCACGTGACTTTTTTGCTAACATTAGCAAATGGAAAAAACTATACATGTAGATATGTATAAGTTTCCCTGTGTAGTAGCAATAAATTAACTTGTGATAAGTATGGTACTCCCTCTAATCCTTTTTTTTCTCATTAGTTTACCAACAGTTTAAATTGACTTAAATTGTCCTACGTACACTGAAAGTGAAACTCTGCATTGTAACTGTGCCTACAACCTTTCCTCAAGTTCCATTGATAGCACCATATTGCCACCATTTGGAGATTCAGTTTGTGAGCTTCAGAAACTTGGCAGTATTGTAGATTTAGCATTTCCACTTGGCTGAAAATTTAAGTCCCTGCCAATGGAAAATGGGCCAACATTAGCTGAACAAGCTTCAATATAAATTGATACTAGAACATTTTGTTTCAATAAATATGGATTAACGGTAATAATCTTCATTTTTAGGTCAGGCTCTTGACAACTAGTATAAAGTATAATGCATGCCTCAGCTATTCCAACATTGACATTTGCCCAATATGTGCAGGTGTTATGGTTTCACATGGTGACCAATAATAGATAGTCCATTTAAATGTTATTGTGTCTCCTTATCACAGCTGATGAAGCCAAGATGCTTCTTGAGGAAGTTTCCGAAGAAAGGCAAAGTTTTAAGCCATATTTCTCCAAGACCTTTAAAAACATTGAGGTTATAGAAGGCAGTGCTGCTCGCTTTGACTGCAAAATTGAAGGTAAATTCACAGATCCTGATACAGATACAGAATGCATTAGCAGCAGTTTGCAGTATCGTTCATTGACAATGTTACTCATAGAATTTAATGTAAAACCACCATGTTTGATGATCTTTGTTGGTGAAGAATTGCATTTTTTTTTTTAAAGGAGCCATTGCATTCTCAAATCCATGCATAGAGATCAAAGCCTTCCTCTATCATGGAACTGTCATCCTAGTTTATTTGCTGTGAATTTAGTAATTGTTGTTTTAAAGGGAATTGAAACACTACCCAAAATACATTGGGATAGTTAAATGTTAAACTGCCATTCCTTTAATAAAGCTGTATTTGTTTTTGAATACGTGCAATAAGAGACCACAGAACTATAGAAATTTATAGCACAAGCGACCATACAGTCCATTGCCAGAGCACCAGAGCAATCCGGAACTAATCGCTACCCTGCTCTCTCCTGGTGTCCTGTATCTTCCTCTGTTTAAAATTTTCTCTTAAAAAATATTGTGGTCGCTGCCTCTGCTACTCCCTGTGGCAAAGTACTCCATAATCAAATAACCCGATGCACAAATACATTTCTATCCTCACTCTCTTAGTGGCAATTTTACATTTACAACCAACAGTCACTGACTGCCCAACCAGAAGAAATAGTCCTCCTATTCATGCCAATAAAAGCATTCATAATTTTAAATACTTCTATTAAATCTCTTCTTTGCCTTCTCTGCTCGAGTGGAAATAGTTCTAGTATCTCAAATCTCACCTCATAACTATAGTTTCCTCTCCCTAGCATCATTCTGGTGAATAGTACACCATTTCTTTAAACTGAGTAATGCTCATTTGCCCTCTTTGTTTCCTGTACATCAACCATCTCTCTATCCATGCTGCTACATTTCCTCTTATAGCATGTGCCTGAATTTTTCTAACAAGTCTTTTGTCAAACACTTCCTGAAAATCTATATACTCTGCATGTGCTGCATTCCCTTTATTTATCAATTCAGTTATAGTAACTCTTCAAAAGTTCTACTCAGTTTGTCAATCACAACTTGCATTTAACAAATCCAACATTAGCTGTCCTTCATTAGCTCATGCATTCCTAAATGCTCTAATTTTATCTCAAATTATGGATTAGAAACATAGAAAATAGGTGCAGGAGTAGGCCATTCGGCCCTTCGAGCATGCACCACCATTCAATATGATCATGGCTGATCATGCAACTTCAGTACCCCATTCTAACAGTTTATGCAACAAAACTTTTTCTTTTATTTGTTTCGGGATGTGGATGTCACTGGTAAGGCCAGCATTTAATGCCCATCCCTCATTACCCTTGAGAAGGTGATGGTGAGCCACCTTCTTGAACCGCTTCAGTCCTTGTGGTGAAGGTACTCTCACAGTATCATTAGGGAGGGAGTTCCAGGATTTTGACCCAGCGACGATGAAGAAACGGTGATATATTTCCAAGTCAGGATTGTGTGTAACTTGCAGGTGATGGTGTTCCCACGCGCTTGCTGCTTTTGTCCTTTTAGGTGGTAGAGGTTGCGGGTTTGGGAGATGCTGCTGAAGAAGCCATGGTGAGTTGCTGCAGTGCATTTATAGATGGTACACACAGCAGCCAAGGTGTGCCGGTGGTGGAGGAAGTCAATGTTGAAGGTGGTGGTTGGGGTGCCAATCATGCAGGCTGCTTTGTCTTGGATGGAGTCAAGCTTCTTCAGTGTTGTTGGAGCTGCACTCATCCAGACAAGTGGAGAATATTCCATCACACTCCTGACTTGTGCCTTGTAGATAGTGGAAAGGCTTTGGAGAGTCAGGAGGTAAGAAACGCACCACAGAATACACAGCCTCTGATCTGCTCTTGTTGCCACAATATTTATGTGGCTGGGCCAGTTAAGTTTCTGGTCAATGATGAACCCCAGGATGTTGATAAGAACATAAGAAATAGGAGCAGGAGTAGGCCAAAAGTCCCCTGTAATACGATCATGGCTGATCCAATCACGGACTTAGGTCCACTTCCCTGCCCACTCACCATAACCCCTTATTCCCTTATCGGTTAAGAAACTGTCTACCTCTTTCTTAAATTTGTTCAATGACCCAGCTTCCACAGCTCTCTGATGTAGCGAATTCCACAGATTTACAACCTTCTCAGAGAAGAAATTCCTCCTCATCTCAATTTTAAACGGGCGGCCGCTTATTCTAAGATTATGCCCCCTAGTTTTAGTCTCCTCTATCGGTGGAAACATCCTCTCTGCATCTACCTTGTCAAGCCCCCTCATAATCTTATATGTTTCAGTAAGATCACCTCTCATTCTTCTGAATTCCAATGAGTAGAGGCCCAACCTACTCAACCTTTCCTCATAGAAACATAGAAACATAGAAAATAGGTGCAGGAGTAGGCCATTCGGCCCTTCTAGCCTGCACCGCCATTCAATGAGTTCATGGCTGAACATGCAACTTCAGTACCCCATTCCTGCTTTCTCACCATACCCCTTGATTCCCCTAGTAGTAAGGACTTCATCTAACTCCTTTTTGAATATATTTAGTGAATTGGCCTCAACAACTTTCTGTGGTAGAGAATTCCACAGGTTCACCACTCTCTGGGTGAAGAAATTCCTCCTCATCTCGGTCCTAAATGGCTTCCCCCTTATCCTTAGACTGTGTCACCTGGTTCTGGACTTCCCCAACATTGGGAACATTCTTCCTGCATCTAACCTGTCTAACCCCGTCAGAATTTTAAACGTTTCTATGAGGTCCCCTCTCATTCTTCTGAACTCCAGTGAATACAAGCCCAGTTGATCCAGTCTTTCTTGATAGGTCAGTCTCGCCATCCCGGGAATCAGTCTGGTGAACCTTCGCTGCACTCCCTCAATAGCAAGAATGTCCTTCCTCAGGTTAGGAGACCAAAACTGTACACAATACTCCAGGTGTGGCCTCACCAAGGCCCTGTACAATTGTAGCAACACCTCCCTGCTTTTATACTCCATCCCCTTTGCAATAAAGGCCAAGACTCCATTGGCCTTCCTGATCACTTGCTGTACCTGCATACTAATCTTTTATGTTTCATGCACCAGTACCCCAGGTCCCACTGTATTGCAGCACTTTGCAATTTTTCACCATTTAAATAATAACGTGCTCTTTGATTTTTTTCTGTCAAAGTGCATGACCTCATGGTGGTGGGGGATTCAATGATGGTAATCCCATTGAATGTCAAGGACTGGTGGCTTCACTTTCGCGTGTTGGAGATGGTCATTGCTTGGCATTTGTGTGGCGCGAATGTTACATGTCACTTATCAGCCCAAGCCTGAATGTCATACTGGTCTTGCTGTATGTGGGCATGGACTGCTTCATTTTCTGAGGAGTGGCAAATGGAACTGAACACTGTGCAATCATCAGCAAACCTCCCCACTTCTGACCTTATGATGAAGGGAAGCTCATTGATAAAGCAGTTGAAGATGGTTGGGCCTAAGACACTGCCCTGAGGAACTCCTGCAGCAATGTCCTGTGGCTGGGATAATTTTCCTTTGTGCTTGGTATAACTCCAGCCAGTGGAGAGTAATCCGCCTGATTCCCATTGACTTCAATTTTACTGGGGCTCCTTGATGCCGCACTCGGTCAAATGCTGCCTTGATGTCAAGGACAGTCACTCTCACCTCACCTCTGGAATTCAGCTCTTGTCCATTTTTGGAGCAAGACTCAAATGAGGTCTGGAGCCAAGTGGTCCTGGCAGAACTCAAAGTGAGCATCGGTGAGCAGGTTATTGGTGAGTAAGTGCCATTTGATAGCACTGTCGACGACACCTTCCATCATTTTGCTGATGATTCAGAGTAAACTGATGCGGCGGTAATTGGCCGTCCTGCTTTGACATACCTGGGCAGTTTTCCACATTGTTGGGTAGATGTCAGTGTTGTAGCTGCACTGGAACGGCTTGGCTAGAAGCGCGGCTAGTTCTGGAGCACAAGTCTTCAGCACGACAGCCTGGATGTTGTCGGGGCCCATAGCCTTTGTTGTATCCAGTGTACTCAGCCACTTCTTGATATCGCGTGAAGTGAATCGAATTGGCTGAAGAATGGCTTCTGTGATGGTGGGGATCTCAGGAGGAGACTGAGATGGATCATTCACTCGGTACTTCTGGCTGTAGATGGTTTCAAACACTTCAGTCTTTTCCTTTGCACTTGCATGCTAGGCTCCGCCATCATTGAGGATGGGGATTGTTGTGTATGGAGAAAGAGTCAGACTGAACACTGTGAGCTCAAAGTAAAGTGTGACCTTAGTCTTTTATTGCAAGTCTCCAGAGTGCCTCTACAACCTGTGAAGCCTCCTTAAATACCTGTGCTCCCAAGGGATTATGGGATCCTTTGGGACTCCAGAGGATGAACCCTCTGGTGGCTGTACAGAGTAAATACAAGTATACATATACAACCAACACTCTTCCCCCAAAGTCAATAGTGTAACTATTTACAATGTGAGTCGATCTGGGGCCCTTCTTGCCCTGGTTGATCGTCTCGGTGCGAAAGCTGGTGTTGTTGAATCATTTGTTGGACCCTCACTGGGCTGCTGTGCAACTGGCCTTGCTGGGCTGCCTGGTGTGTTGGGCCTTGCTGGGCTGCTGTGGATGATGGTTTCTGCTTCGTGGTCAATCGTGGTGCCAGTTGCCACTGGTGTGTATGTTGGGGGATCAAAAAAGGTAGGGTCCAAGGTGGATTGCTCAGGATAATCCGTGAACCTGAGTTTGATTTGGTCCAAGTGTTTCCGGTGAATGAGTCCCTTTGAAAGTTTGACCCGAAACACCCTGCTCCCCTCTTTGGCCACGACAGTGCCGGGAAGCCACTTGGGACCTTGTCCATAATTTAAAACAAATACAGGATCATTGATTTCAATTTCGTGTGACACATTTGCGCTATCATGGTATGCACTTTATTGAAGCCGCCTGCTCTCTACCTGTTCATGTAGGTCAGGGTGAACTAACGAGAGCCTTGTCAAGTGCTCTTTTCATGAGCAGTTCAGCAGATGGGATCCCAGTGAGTGAGCGGTGTCTCGTGCGGTAGCTAAGCAGGACTCAGGATAGGCAAGTCTGCAGTGAACATTCAGTTACCCTCTTCAAGCCTTGCTTGATGGTTTGCACTGCTCTCACTGCCTGACCATTGGACGCTAGTTTAAACGGGGCAGATGTGACATGTTTGATCCCGTTAGGGTCATGAATTCTTTGAACTCAGCACTGGTAAAACATGGCCCATTGTCGCTCACCAGGACATCGGGTAGGCCGTGTGTGGCAAACATGGCCCGCAGACTTTCAGTAGTGGCAGCAGATGTGCTAGCCAACATTATCTCACATTCAATCCACTTGGAGTACGCATCTACAACCACAAGGAACATTTTACCCAAAAAAGGGCCTGCATAGTCGACGTGTACCCTTAACCATGGTTTGGAGGGCCAAGACCATAAACTTAGCGGCACCTCCTTGGGTACATTGCTTAATTGCGAGCATGTATTACATCTGTGAACGCAGGACTCTAAGTCCGCATCGATACCGGGCCAGCACACGTGGGATCTGGCTATCTCTTTGATCATTACGATGCCTGGGTGGGTACTGTGGAGGTCATTGATGAAGGTGTCTCTGCTCTTCTTGGGGACCACTACTCGATTGCCCCACAGAAGGCAGTCTGCCTGTATAGACATTTCATCTTTACGCCGCTGGAACGGCTTTATCTCTTGCTGCATTTCCACTGGGACACTGGACCAGCTCCCGTGAAGCACACAGCTTTTGACTAGAGATAATAAGGGGTCCTGCCTTGTCCAGGTTTTGATCAACCGGGCAGTGACGGGTGATTGGTCACTCTCAAATGCTTCCATAATGACATGAATAGCACGTTTAGCGAGTTGGTCTTACCACAGGTAAAGGGTACACAGCCAGATAGTAAATGGGTGACCAACAGGAAGAGCAGTGCAAGGAAGGTAGTGCAGGGATCCCCTGCGGTCATCCCCCTGCAAAACAGATACACCGCTTTGGATACTGTTGAGGGGGATGACTCATCAGGGGAGGGCAGCAGCAGCCAAGTTCATGGCACCGTGGATGGCTCAGTTGCACAGGAGGGCGGGAAAAAGAGTGGGAGAGCTATAGTGATAGGGGATTCAATTGTAAGGGGAATAAATAGGCGTTTCTGCGGCCGCAACCGAGACTCCAGGATGTTATGTTGCCTCCCTGGTGCAAGGGTTAAGGATGTCTTGGAGCGGCTGCAGGACATTCTGAAAAGGGAGGGTGAACAGCCAGTTGTCGTGGTGCATATAGGTATGAAAGATATAGGTAAAAAACGGGATGAGATCCTACAAGACGAATTTATGGAGCTAGGAGCTAAATTAAAAAGTAGGACCTCAAAAGTACTAATCTCAGGATTGCTACCAGTGCCACGTGCTAGTCAGAGTAGGAATCACAGGATAGCTCAGATGGCTTGAGGAGTGGTGCAAAAGGGAGGGATTCAAATTCCTGGGATATTGGAACCGGTTCTGGGGGAGGTGGGACCAGTACAAACTGGACGCTCTGCATTTGGGTAGGACCGGAACCAATCTCCGAGGGGGAGTGTTTGCTAGTGCTGTTGGGGAGGAGCTAAACTAACATGGCAGGGGGACGGGAACCTATGCAGGGAGACAGAGAGAAATAAAATGGAGGCAGAAGAAAAAGATAGAAAGGAGAATAGTAAAAATGGAGGGCAGAGAAACCCAAGGCAAAAAACAAAAAGTGCCACATTACAGAAAAATTCTAAAGGGGCGAAGCGTGTTAAAAGGACAAGCCTGAAGGCTCTGTGCCTCAATGCGTGGAGTATTCAGAATAAGGTGGACGAACTAACTGTGCAGGCAGCAGTTAACGGATATGATGGAATTGGCATCACGGAGACATGGCTCCAGGGTGACCAAGGCTGGGAACTCAACATCTAGGGATATTCAACATTTAGGAAGGATAGGCAGAGAGGAAAAGGAGGCGGGGTGGCGTTGCTGGTTAAAGAGGAAATTGATGCATTAGTAAGGAGGGACATTAGCCTGGATGATGTGGAATTGGTATGGGTGGAGCTGCGGAATACCAAAGGGCAGAAAACGCTAATGGGAGTTGTGTACAGACCACCAAACAGCAGTAGTGAGGTTGGGGACAACATCAAACAAGAAATAAGGGATGTGTGCACTAAAGATACAGCAGTTATCATGGGTGACTTTAATCGACATATTGATTGGGCTAACCAAACTAGTAGCAATGCAGTGGAGGAGGATTTCCTGGAGTGTATTAGGGATGGTTTTCTAGAACAAAATGTCGAGGAACCAACTAGAGAGCTGGCCACGCTAGACTGGGTGATGTGTAATGAGAAGGGTCTGATTAGCAATCTTGTTGTGCAAGGCCCCTTGGGGAAGAGTGACCATAATATGGTAGAATTCTTCATTAAGATGGAGAGTGACACAGTTAATTTGGAAACTAGAGTCCTGAACTTAAGGAAAGGTAACTTCGATGGTATGAGGGGTGAATTGGCTAGAATAGACTGGCAAAGGATACTTAAAGGGTTGACGGTGGATAAACAATGGCAAACATTTAAAGATCACGTGCATGAACTTCAGCAATTGTACATACCTGACTGGAGTAAAAATAAAACGGGGAAGGTGGTTCAACCATGGCTAACAAGGAAAATTAAGGATAGTGTTAAAACCAAGGAAGAGGCATATAAATTGGCTAGAAAAAGCAACAAACCTGAGGACCGGGAGAAATTTAGAATTCAACAGAGGAGGACTAAGGGTTTAATTAAGAGGGGGAAAATAGAGTACGAGAGGAAGCTTGCAGGAAACATAAAAACTGACTGCAAAAGCTTCTATAAATATATGAAGAGAAAAAGATTAGTGAATACAAACGTAGGTCCCTTGCAGTCGGATTCGGGCGAATTTATAATGGGGAACAAAGAAATGGCAGACCAATTGAACAAATACTTTGGTTCTGTCTTCACGAAGGAAGACACAAATAACCTTTCGAATGTACTAGGGGACAAATGAGTCGAGTGAGAAGGAGGAACTGAAGGATATCCTTATTAGGCGGGAAATTGTGTTCGGGAAATTGATGGGATTGAAGGCCGATAAATCTCCGGGGCCTGATATTCTGCATTCCAGAGTACGTAAGGAAGTGGCCCTAGAAATAGTGGATGCATTGGTGATCATTTTCCACTGGTTGGCGGGCGGGAAGCAGAGAGTCAGGATAAACGGTTCCTTTTCAGAATGGCAGGCAGTGACGAGTGGGGTACCGCAGGGCTCAGTGATGGGATCCCAGCTATTTACAACATGCATCAATGATTTAGATGAAGGAATTGAGTGTAATATCTCCAAGTTTGCAGATGACACGAAGCTGGGTGGCGGTGTGAGCTGTGAGGAGGATGCTAAGAGGCTGCAGGGTGACTTGGACAGGTTACGTGAGTGGACAAATGCATGGCAGATGCAGTATAATGTGGATAAATGTGAGGTTATCCACTTTGGTGGCAAAAATACAAAGGCAGAATATTATCTGAATCGCGGCAGATTAGGAAAAGGGGAGGTGCAACGAGACCTGGGTGTCATGGTACATCAGTCATTGAAAGTTGGCATGCAGGTACAGCAGGCTGTGAAGAAGGCAAATGGTATGTTGGCCTTCATAGCTAGGGGATTTGAGTATAGGAGCAGGGAGGTCTTACTGCATTTGTACAGGGCCTTGGTGCGGCCTCACCTGGAATATTGTGTTCAGTTTTGGTCTCCTAATCTGAGGAAGGACGTTCTTGCTATTGAAGGAGTGCAGCAAAGGTTCACCAGACTGATTCCTGGGATGGCAGGACTGACATATGAGGAGAGACTGGATCGACTGGGCCTATATTCACTGGAGTTTAGAAGGATGAGAGGAGATCTCAAAAAACATATAAAATTCTGATGGGACTGGATAGGTTAGATGCAGGAAGAATGTTCCCGATGTTGGGGAAGTCCAGAAGCTGGGGACACGGTCTAAGGATAAGGGGTAAGCCATTTATGACTGAGATGACGAGAAACTTATTCACTCAGAGAATTGTTAACCTGTGGAATTCGCTACCGCAGAGAGTTGTTGATGCCAGTTTATTGGATATATTCAAGATGGAGTTAGATATGGCCCTTACTGCTAAAGGGCTCAAGGGGTATGCAGAAAAAGCACAAAAGGCGTACTGAGGTGAATGATCAGCCATGATCTTATTGAATGGTAGTGCAGGCTCAAAGGGCCGAATGGCCTATACCTGCACCTATTTTCTATGTTTGTTTGTTTTTATGTATGGTACTGCTCTCACCTTGTGATGGATGGTTCGTACCCCCGGAATTAGGTGGATCTGCACTTTTGCTCCTTGGAATTTCCCGATGCCTGGTTCAAACAGCGAAGGAAATTTGTTTTAAGACCTGGGCGATAGCGCTCGGACCTCGTCCCAGTTCCAGCGTATCTTTCCCAGCCAGCTCCTGCCGAGCAGCATGGGACCATCGCCCGGTACCACCCAGAGTGGTAGCTTGTGCACCGCTCCATCGTAGGAGACCTTTACGGTCGCACTGCCGATTACAGGAATCTGTTCTTTCATGCAAGTTCTTAGTTTTGTGCGAACTGGAGTTAAGACTGGCCTTGAGGCCTTGTTGTACCACAACCTTTCGAAAGTCTTTTTGCCCATGGTGGATGGCTCGCGCCCGTGTCCAGCTCCATTGACACCGGGGGTCCATTTAGTTCAGCATTCAGCATTATCGGGGGACAATTTATGGTAAATGTGTGCACCCTATGTATCTCTGCCTCCTCAATCTGAGGCTCTGGTTCGTCGTGATCCTCCATGGATCTGTCCTCCTTTGCAACATGGTGGTTTGCAGGTTTAACAGGCTTCACAGCTCGCCTGCACACTCGTTGGAGGTGTCCCATTGTTCCACAGCCCTTGCAAATGTTTTCTTTGAATCAGCATGAATGGAAACAATGATCACCCTCACAGCGCCAACATGGCCTTGCATTCATCACCCTTGATGGTGGACTCTAAGACATCTACGGACGTGTAGCAGCAGGTATCTGTGACCTGCCCTGAACATTATGATTCAAAAGCAACATTAGTTTTTTTACAGTACTTGTAGCAGCACTTGTGTGCTGAGAGATTTGCTTCATATTGCCACTGCTGGCAATGAACACCTGGGCTATCGCTATGGCCTTACTCAAGGTTGGGGTCTCTACAGTCAAAAGTTTGCGAAGTATGGTTTCGTGGCCAATGCCAAATACAAAAAAGTCTCTGAGCATGTGCTCCAAATGTCCTTCAAATTCACAATGTCCTGCAAGGCGTCTTAGCTCGGCAACATAACTCGCCATTTCCTGGCCTTCAGATCTTTTGTAGGTACCTCGCCATCAGAACGCTTTCCTTCGGGTTCAAATGCTCTCGGACCAGTGTGCACAAATCGTCATACGATTTCTCCGTGGGTTTCCGTGGAGTGAGGAGATTCTTCATGAGGCCATACGTTGGTGCCCCACAGACAGTGAAGAGGATCGCCCTTCGTTTGGCAGCGCTCTCTTCCCCATCTAGCTCGTTGGCCACGAAGCATTGGTCAAGTTGCTCCACAAAAGTTTCCCAATCATCTCCCTGTGAGAATTTCTCCAGGATGCCCACTGTTCTCTGCATCTTTGGGTTCGCTATCTGTATCTCATCGCCAGTTGTTGTATATGGAGAAAGAGTCAGACTGATCACTGTGAGCTCAAAGTAAATTGTGACCTTAGTCTTTTATTGCAGGTCTCCAGAGTGCCTCTCCAACCTGTAAAGCCTCCTTAAATACCTGTGTTCCCAAGGGAGCCCTCTGGTGGCTGTACAGAATAAATACAAGTACACCGATATAACAGGGATATTCATGGAGTCTCCTCCTGTTAGTTGTTTAATTGTCCACCACCATTCACAACTGGATGTGGAAGGCCTGCAGAGCTTTGATCTGATCTGTTGATTGTGGGGTTGCTTTGCTCTGTTTATAGCATGCTGCCGCTGCATAGCATGCATGTAGTCCTATGTTGCAGCTTCCCCCGTTTAGTACCTCATTTTCAGGTAGGGCTGGTGCTGCACCAGGCATGCTCTTCTGCCACCCTCATTGAACCAGGGTTGGTCTCTTGGCTTGATGGTAATGGTAGAGTGAGGATATGCCGGGCCATGAGGTTACAGATTGTGGTGGAATACATTTCTGCTGCTGCTGATGGCCATCAGAGCCTCATGGATGCCCTGTTTTGAGCTGCTAGATCTGTTCTGAATCTGTCCCGTTTAGCACAGTGGTAGCACCACACAATACGATGGAGGGTGTCTTCAGTATGAAAATGGGACATCATCTCCACAATGACTGTGCGGTGATCACTGCTACCACTGCTGTCGTGGACAGATGCATCTGCGACAGGTAGATTGGGGAGCACAAGGTCAAGTAGGTTTTTCCCTCGTGTTGCTTCTCACCACCTGCTGCAGGCCCAGTCTGGCAGCTATGTCCTTCAGGACTCGGCCAGTTCGATCAGTAGTGGTGCTACTGAGCCACTCTTGGTGCTGGACATTGAAGTCCCCCACCCAGAGTACATTCTGTGCCTTTGCTACCCTCAGTACTTTTTTCAAGTGATGTTCAACATGGAGGAGTACTGATTCATCAGCTGAGGGAGGGCAGTAGATGGCAATCAGCAGGAGGTTTCCTTGCCCATGCTTGACCCGAAGACATGAGACTTCATGGGGTCCAAAGTCAATGTTGTGGACTCCCAGGATCACTCCCTCCCCACTGTATACAACTGTGCCATCCCCTCGGGTAGGTCTATCCTGCCGGTGGGACAGGACGTACCCAGGGATGGTGATGGAGGAGTCTGGGCCATTGGATGAAAGGTATGATTCTGTGAGTATGACCATATCAGGCTGTTGCTTGACTAGTCCCAATTTTGGCACAAGTCCCCAGATGTTAGTGAGGAGGACTTTGCAGAGTCGACTGGTCCGTCTGGTTTTCTCTTATTATTGTTACAACTACAATAACAACTTGCATTTATATAATGCCTTTAACATAGTAAAACATCCCAAGGTCCTTCACAGGAGCGTTATAAAGCAACATTTGACACAGAGTCTTGTAAGGAGAAAGCTTGGTCAAAGAGATAGGTTTTAAAGAGTTTCTTAAAAGAGGAAAGAGAGGTAGAAAGGCAGAGATGTTTAGGAGGGAATTCCAGAACTTTGGGGCTAGGCAGCTGAGACGCGGCCTTCAGTGATGGAGCGATTAAATTTGGGCATCTGCAGGCTGCCAGAATTCGAGGAGCACAGAGATCTTGAAGGGTTATGGGGCTGGAGGAGGTTACAGAGATAGGAAGCGGCAAGGCCATGGACATTAAAGTGCTATATAAGTGCAAATTGTTGCTGCTGTACTGCACTGGCTACTCTCCAGTCCCAAAGCACAATTTACAGATTTAAGGAGCATTGAAAGATTATGGTCAAAGCCGCTACTATTTCCAAATATCCTATTATGATTGGCTCCAAGAAGAACCAGTTAAACTCTCATGTGAGTTTGAATATTAAAAAACATCGACGATATCCTGAGAGAAAAACATTTGTTGTAGCTGGGTAGAAGGAAAACTAGCTGTGACATTCTTTTATGGCTGCTGTTACATTTTTTCCTTATCTTTACTACTGTGCTGAACACTAGCCATTTAACACTTCGGCTTATATGCCAGGTCCTGACCTCTGCCGCCTCTTTGCTTGCTTTTGTTCATAGAAAGGATAATTTGATATTATGTAAAAACATTCTGGTGGAGGCTTTCAACCCATTCCTCATCTGAAAAAAGGCAACCAGTAATTGAAATTCTGATGGGGACCATAGGAATCAACTTTCAGGCAGGCCTTTAAATGGGTGACGAGAACTCCCAGCCAAACGTTTAATTATGAAAATCAGGATACTACGGGAATTACAACTTTCAAGGAGAAATGTGCAAAGCATGCATGGCACATTCCAGTCCCACTTTCTCCAGGCGTTGAGAGGCCTCACCGGTGGTCCTTAAAGGGACCATTGGAGGCTTAACCGCTTTCTTTAAAGGGACTACTGGAGACCTTTCTCAAAAGCTAAGTTTTTGGGGTTTTGTTAAAGATTTTTGAGCAGCCTGGAAGAACAGAATTCTGTGCAATGCCGACTGATTTTCTTCCTCAACAGACCGGCAAGCTGGAGCAGAACGCCTGTTTGGCAGCTGCAGCTCACTGAGAAAATATTACTGTGGCCCAAATCTGAAAGTGGTTTGGGCTTCCGGACTGCTGTTTTGGGCTGGCGCTAGAGGCGCACCAGCGATATCACACCCATTCAACAACCAACCCAAACATCTCTCCCTCTGTCATTGTGCAAATGTAAACAATTTTATATTTTCCTTGCATAGCCTCTGCCCCTACCTTTCTCCACCCGCGGCCCCCTCCCCCCCCAACCCTCAACCTCCCCCAACAACCCCCGATAGCACAGGGGAATAAACTAGATGCACAGAGTTATTTCGAGAACTAAAATCTCCACCATTTTCCATACAGACACACAAATTTCAGACCCCATGTGCTAGCCTCTAATGGGGTATTTCATTTGGACTAAGATGGGCTAAATGTCTTACTTACCTATCTACCTCGTGAACTTTGCAAACAGTAGTATTCAGCAGCTCCTCCTTAACAACTTTCAGACTGAGTATCTCCAGTCTGGACCTAATTCGCTGCTTAATTACTTGGTACATCACTTACTTATGTTAAGGAAACATCTCTATTTGCTAATTATCAAACATATGAAGTATAATGAAGTATAATGTGGATAAATGTGAGGTTATCCACTTTGGTGGTAAAAACAGAGAGACAAACTATTATCTGAATGGTGACAGATTAGGAAAAGGGGAGGTGCAAAGAGACCTGGGTGTCATGGTACATCAGTCATTGAAGGTTGGCATGCAGGTGCAGCAGGCGGTTAAGAAAGCAAATGGCATGTTGGCCTTCATAGCAAGGAGATTTGAGTACAGGGGTAGGGAGGTGTTGCTACAGTTGTACAGGGCATTGGTGAGGCCACACCTGGAGTATTGTGTACAGTTTTCGTCTCCTAACCTGAGGAAGGACATTCTTGCTATTGAGGGAGTGCAGCGAAGGTTCACCAGACTGATTCCCGGGATGGCGGGACTGACCTATCAAGAAAGACTGGATCAACTGGGCTTGTATTCACTGGAGTTCAGAAGAATGAGAGGGGACCTCATAGAAACATTTAAAATTCTGACGGGGTTAGACAGGTTAGATGCAGGAAGAATGTTCCCAATGTTGGGGAAGTCCAGAACCAGAGGTCACAGTCTAAGGATAAGGGGTAAGCCATTTAGGACCGAGATGCGGAGGAACTTCTTCACCCAGAGAGTGGTGAACCTGTGGAATTCTCTACCACAGAAAGTTGTTGAGGCCAATTCACTAAATATATTCAAAAAGGAGTTAGATGAGGTCCTTACTACTAGGGGGATCAAGGGGTATGGCGAGAAAGCAGGAATGGGGTACTGAAGTTGAATGTTCAGCCATGAACTCATTGAATGGCGGTGCAGGCTAGAAGGGCCGAATGGCCTACTCCTGCACCTATTTTCTATGTTTCTATATTACAGGGTATTACAACACACACAATTCCTGTTTCAATCAAACATGTAAAATGTGGGCACAAACAAGTATACCCTTAAGTGGTTAATCTTTCTGTTCATATCGGAAAGGTTTAACATTCTCATTTCTGTGGTAATCAACATTGTTACAAAAATCTAGCAGTAAATGATAACATATATAATCATCCAGAACAATTTC
The DNA here is from genome assembly GCF_044704955.1 of Pristiophorus japonicus. Lineage (NCBI taxonomy): Eukaryota > Metazoa > Chordata > Chondrichthyes > Pristiophoridae > Pristiophorus > Pristiophorus japonicus. The sequence continues at coordinate 105,411,263 of NC_091979.1, read as the reverse complement.
ATGTTCATTAATTTGGAAAGAAAACAATCTAATAATTAATTTAATAAAGACTGCAAACATAATTTTCTGACCATCAAAATTATTGGCCAGAAAATCAAGGGCAAAGGTGCAACATTTTGCAATATTCGCTCTCAACATAAGCCAGATGTGCTAAAGCGGAGCATTCCAGCCAACAGCTCAATCATTTTCAGATAAGAATTATTGTGAGTTGCAAACTGCACTGAAGGATCAAGCTGCCAGTGAAAACTGGTAGTTTATTTGTTGAAAAGTAACCGCATAATTTGTGTATATGAGCACTTCTAACAGTGTAATGGTTGCATATTCTTCACAGGCTACCCTGATCCTGAAGTTATCTGGTACAAGGGTGAGCAGCCTATCAAGGAGTCTCGTCACTACCAAATCGAATACGATGAAGATGGAAACTGCTGTTTGATTGTTTCTGAGGTATCTGCACATGATGATGGCAAATATACTTGCAAGGCCCTCAACAGCCTAGGAGAAGCAACCTGGACATCTGAGCTCATTGTGGAAACAATGGACAAGATGAGTAACACTGAATCAAAGTAAAAGTGTTGCTTGTAGGGATGTGCATTTTGACTGATGTTAGATTCTATACCATTAAAACCTATATATAAAAAAAACAAGGTTTTGACAATGCAAAGTTCTTTGTTCATTTCCAGGGCATGGAAGGTGTTTATGGATATATATATATATGCACTCTATGCCTAAGAAATCACCATAGAATATTGCAGTCATGCCTGGGAATTTAAGATTAGAACCCACCCGCTTACCAAATGATGGATATATTTCCATCTGAACACCACAGCATACATACTATATATTCTCGGATCAGTTTCACCCACATTTACCAATTTACAGCAATAATCACTTTCTTTTTCAGTGGAATTTAGGAATTCTTTGGACCTCAAGCTTCTAAACCAGTTATTTTGAAACCTGCTAAATTAATCTCTTAGTTCTTTGACTCGGTTCTTTGTCGATCCCTATTTGCATGTACAGATGTTTGAGAGGCTGGTGAATCCTAGTTTCTGGATCTTATCCAGCTTCTTGACTTGCAGATGTATGGAACTTTCTGTGATCTAAAGATATTTAAACACATATTTTGTTTACATTACACTGCACCTTTTATATTTTTATGTTTTCACATTGCTTTTTATGTGTCACCTTAGTCTATGGTTTTTGCCAATAATACAGTTGATGTTTTTACTGGTTTTGTAACACAGATCTCAGACAGGAGTTCAACACCCCAAATTCCTTTCACCAAACAGCTATTCATTTTTATTACTACATACACAAAAATACAGCTTTGTTTATGATTTATAATAAAAATCTAAGAATGTAAACGTCACAGAAAGGTAACATTGGTTACCAAATCCTGCTGTTTGAAAATTAAACAGAACATTTTTAATATTGCTGTATCACTTTGCGCACTTTGAATCTAAAACTAAAATAGAGAATGGAACTCACAAATAATTCGATTCATACGGACTGAATGTAAGGATAATGCCATAAGACATCGCAAAGCATATTGTTGCAAAGTACTTATCTAAAATTATACTTGCGAGCATAAAATGGTACACCTCATTTTTAAACAAATCTAAGTACACAATATTAAATAAATAGATTGTGTTTAGCATTGCCGAATCCAGTTGTTTGTTGATGCATTGGAGAAGTCCTGCACTTGGACTCAAATGCTCTCATTCTTTGCGGTTTCACCCATGGTATAGAGCCTGGCTGGCACTGAGCACAGATTAGAAAACCTGGCCTTGATCGTGACCCAATTCCCATTGAGTTTGATATTTCAACGGGCAATTTGGGTCTCATTTCAATTATGTTTTTTTTTCATTTTTATTTATATTTTGCATTGTTTGGTTTTGAAAGGTACTCCACCATTTTTCCCATTTTGGTTTTTTTCCCTTGCCAATGTTTTTCTTCATTATTTTTGGTTTCTGCTGGTTTTTAAATTGCAACGTGCAAATTGGTGAGGTGTTCCTTCGGCCGTTCCAAATATAATGCATAATTTTGAGAATAATTTAGATTTAAATGAAGAGTTCATCAAATGCAGATGCAGATATACCTGAGGTGTTCTGGTCTGTCACCCAGCACTGCCTCCAGGACCCAGGTTTTCCATACTTACCTGAACATATAAGAGATAGACCTTTCTTTGTTCATAAGAACAGCTGCCACAGAAATGTATAGTTTGTTGCAGGATAACTTGTAGACAGCATTTGGAACAGGGACAGCTCTTTCAAAGAAAAGAAGGCTATCGCAGCATGAAGTTTTCATGCCAGCTCATCCTTCCAATCCATCACAAGGGACATCTGCTGCATCAGGCAGTCTGTACTGCACACACACATGTTAGCAAGTGGTAATGCCCTCATAACTTTCCCTATGGAAAGGAGGCATCAGCTGTATAGGTCACCTAGCTTTCACTGGGTGGTAGACTTTCCTTGAGTGCAATGCATTATATATGGCAGACACCATATAGGCATCACAGCACTTCATATCAGAGACTTGACCTACGTGTACCAAAAGGGTTTTTACTCGATTACTGTTCATCCTGACTTAACATAGAAACATAGAAAATAAGTGCAGGAGTAGGCCATTCAGCCCTTCGAGCCTACACCACCATTCAATAAGATCATTGCTGATCATCACCTCAGTACCCCTTTCTTGCTTTCTCTCCATACCCCTTGATCCCTTTAGCCATAAGGGCCATATCCAACTCCCTCTTGAGTATATCCAATGACCTGGCATCAACAACTCTCTGTAGTAGAGAATTCCACAGGTTAACAACTCTCTGAGTGAAGAAGTTTCTCCTCATCTCGGTCCTAAATGGCTTACCACTTATCCTTAGACTGTGTCCCCTGGTTCTGAACTTCCCCAACATCGGGAACATTCTTCCTGCATTTAACCTGTCCAGTCCCGTCAAAATTTTATATGTTTCTATGAGATCCCCTCTCATCCTTCTAAACTCCAGTGAATACAGGCCCAGTTGATCCAGTTTCTCTTCATATGTCAGTCCTGCCATCCCGGAAATCAGTCTGGAGAGCCTTCGCTGCACTCCCTCAATAGCAAGAACTTCCCTCCTCAGATTAGGAGACCAAAACTGAACACAATATTCCAGGTGAGGCCTCACCAAGGCCCTGTACAAATGCAGTAAGACCTCCCTGCTCCTATACTCAAATCCCCTAGCTATGAAGGCCAACATACCATTTGCCTTCTTCACCGCCTGCTGTACCTGCATGCCAACTTTCAATGACTGATGTACCATGACACCCAGGTCTTGTTGCACCTCCCTTTTCCTAATCTGCCGCCATTCAGATAATATTCTGCCTTTGTGTTTTTGCCACCAAAGTGGATAATCTCACATTTATCCACATTATACTGCATCTGCCATGCATTTGTCCACTCACCTAACCTGTCCCAAGTCACCCTGCAGCCTCATAGCATCCTCCTCATAGCTCACACCGCCACCCAGCTTCGTGTCATCTGCAAACTTGGAGATATTACACTCAATACAAATCATTAATGTATATTGTAAATAGCTGGGGTCCCAACACTGAGCCCTGCGGCACCCCACTAGTCACTGCCTGCCATTTTGAAAAGGACCAGTTTATCCCGACTCTCTGCTTCCTGTCTGCCAACCAGTTCTCTATCCACATCAATACATTAGCCCCCAATACCATGTACTTTAATTTTGCACACCAATCTCTTGTGTGGGACCTTGTCAAAAGTCTTTTGAAAGTCCAAGTACACCACATCCACTGGTTCTCCCTTGCCCACTCTACTAGTTACAACCTCAAAAAATTCTAGAAGATTTGTCAAGCATGATTTCCCTTTCATAAATCTATGCTGACTTGGACTGATCCTGTCACTGCTTTCCAAATGCGCTGCTATTTCATCTTTAATAATTGATTCCAACATTTTCCCCACTACTGATGTCAGGCTAACCGGTCTATAATTCCCTGTTTTCTCTCTCCCTCCTTTCTTAAAAGTATACTTGGAAGTATATCACCGTTCCTTCATCGTCGCTGGGTCAAAATCCTGGAATTCCCTCCCTAACAGCATTGTGGGAGAACCTTCACCACACGGACTGTAGCCATTCAAGAAGGCGGCTCACCACCATCTTCTCAAGGACAATTCGGGATAGGAAATAAATGCTGGTCTTGCCAGCGATGCCCACATCCCGGAGTGAATTAAAAAAAAACAGTATTTCAGTGACCATTATCCAGGAAGGAGCCATGATGCCTTCATTGTGTAGCAGCTCACAGTGCCCACATTATTTGAAGAGGAAGAAGCATTGTATTAATGGCTATCCTCTGCATCCATTGCTACTGACCCCACTGATAAACCCTAAAGCACACAAAGTTCCTTGCCCACCTCCTCTACCTTCAAGAGAGGTGTTCAAAAGGGCAATAGCTTTTGTGCAGTGCTTCAAATGGGACCATCCGGAGGGTGTGGCCTATCCCAACTTAGGTTTGTGCAATAGTTGGTGGTCCCCACAAGAAATATGAACAACATTGAAAACAGTTACCTTCACTTCCCTCCTGATACCAACAAACTTATTCCTCATTTGGAGCCAGTTTCAGGAATCTGCATGGCCTCAGTCAGTGACATCCCTCCATGCCAATTCCACCTGGACTTTTACTAGAAATTGGCCTTTGACTACAAATAGAGACACTTTCCTTTCCTGCTGCAAGACCGCAAAGCTTACTGCATCAAAGGTAGCAGTGCTACCCACATGTTCTCCTATACCATTGAGAACAATGAGTCAATTTTTCTGTCAATGCCATAAGTTTCCCTTTAATAACAAGCTGCACCCTTTAACAGCTGTTGCAATGGTAGATTTTCTATTCCCCAGTCGAGTGTGCTACAAGTCAGGCTTCAATGGTCAGGCTTTCCGTTCATTTCAAATTAGGGGAGGGATTCCTGTTAGAAAATTCAGCAAGGTCCACCCTCTGTGCCAGCTGAGGCAAGACTATACCATGGGCCAACTCAACCATTTTTGCTATCATTAGGAAACCAGGGTTGAAGTCTTGACATAAGACCAGGTTACACTACATCTTATGTAAATTTGATCTGGACCAGTTTCGCCCCTCCAAATTTGAACCGATACTGTGCCAAAAAGCCACAAACCTTTGACCATGGATTAGTTGCAAAGTGTCTATCATAATTACTGTTGTTGCATCTTATAAGCTTGCAACATGTATAATACTGAATGTCATGTAACTTGTGAAATAGAGTAGTTAAGCCAATTTTAGTTTGGATAATAGGCAGCAGAAGTCCAAGTCAAGGCAGTTTTAGTTTGACATTTTACATTTTAAGTGGGTTGGTTTGGCAACCAAACTTTATGTTTGGAAGTCATCCTAGTTTCCAGTCATTTATAGTGCAATAAATAAACTGCTTCAGATTGTAATATAAAAATTTGTCAAATTTAAATTTCAAATACTACACACTTCAATAGAGCTATAAAACCATAGTTAAGTTACATTTTTCATTGATGTAATGTGCAGACTATCTTAGTTATGTACCAACGAAGAACCATTTTTAAACCATTTCTATCACACAAACATGTTTTGCATCCCAGTTTCAGACACTTGAGCTAATCTTAAAACCCTGTACCATAAGCCATCCTAATGTTATTAAGTAAATTCTTTTTCAGCAAATGGGATGGTTGTTACTCCTGTGACTTATTTTAACATACCATATATATTTATTTACTCAAATATCTTTAAAGATGATAATTTTCTTGTGTTAGCTTATGTACCATTCCTAAATTTCCATGCCTTGTTAGAATTTATGGACTGATACATTTCTGAAGCAACACCTTACAAGTGGAGTTATTTAATGGAATTCCAAGTGATCATTTATGGATCTACAGCCCCAAGATTAAAATGAACTAGGAATGCAAAACATAATGATTCCTGCTAACCATTGTTTCTAGAAATGGCCGCGACAAAATCACCTAGCTTTGGTTTATTCTGATTTTGGATATCCTTACTGTAATACTGTGTATTGGATTTCTATTAATCACAACACACAATATTAACGTGGCCAACTAGTTGCTATCCAAGTTGGGAGGGGTAAAGGAAAGTGGGATCTCTTTGAGATTGAGGTGGCTCCAAGATGATACACCTGTTGATGGAACCTTGCAACAAAGTCAAACCAGGATACCTGAACCAGGCAGGTCCAGAGTACTTCATAGCATTATTAATGATTGGCCAGCTAGCCCAGCTTACTGATAGAATCTGGAGGGGTAGATCTGTCACCAAGATTCTTGGCTCCAGATAATCATGCAGTCCAAGATCCAAATGGGTATTGTGGTCCCAGCTAATCAAGCAGTGCTCTGTACTGGTACATGACCTAGTTTTAGCTGGTGAAACGAAAGTCCAGGATCACCCCTGTGCATTTTTTTAGGTTTTAAACCCTGTCAATCTGTGACTAAGTTCTCTGTATTTGGGTAAGTGGGATGTGTCCCTATGGAGAGAGAATGTGCACTTTATATTGGGTAAACAGAAATCCTACAGGTGAATGCTGATTTCTGAATAGCTTGATTAGAAGACTCTTAAACATAGTAATGGGTTTCCATACATGTCAGACATCTGGCTAACTAAATGCATACACACACACACATACACACATATATATTACATTTCTTTTAAAATTGATCTAAATAGTATTGTGTTGCTTTTTAATACAAAACTGTTCATGAACAGAAAACTTGGGTGCAGAGTTTGCAGGTTTTTATAAGAAGCATGCACGGTTGCAACAATTGGAGAGACAAAGGTGGCTATAATAAACACCAGCTTTATATGTACAATTATTTTATGAGCCAATATCATCTCAACTATATTCAGCAATTACACCAATTCCAGGGCCATTTTAGTGTGTGTGTCTCTCAACTTTATAGTAAAACATTTTGTTTGATTAAGAATTGGTCAGATTTTAACAGACCCAATGTATTCTATTTTAACAATACTGCACTGTAGTATGGCATTATCTTAAATATTACTGATTAAAACTTAGACATTTGGAAGTGTGAGATGAAAGGCCTTTGTTTCAGATTTAACTGTAGTGTACAGTAGTTCACTCGGACAGAACATTTCTCCAACCCTTTCAATAATATGTGCCAAGCTTTAGGTTTGAATAAATGACCATTGAATGGCATATTTTTAGTTTCCATTGCTGTCATATTGCTTAATAAATGCAATTCTGGATTTAAAGATGTAAGTGGCATTCTATCAACATAAAATTAATTCAGTTAAATGCAAAAAAAATATTTCAACCATAAACTAAAACTGAACCACATTTTAAATTAGGTAATTATACCTTTACCATAATAACAACCGATGAAGTAGGTATAGACAATTTTATAATGTTTATGATGCTAACAACTATCCAATATTTGTATTTTGAAAGCAGTTATTAAAAATATGGACAACACTTCATTTATCTATTCACCATTTTCAATTTTTTTGGTACTATTTTCTCCTCTCCTGAAGGTGCCGACTCATACAGGGGTGTCATTTTAAAAGCAATGCCAAGCCCCTTGGCACCTCACTCAAATGACCATTTTTCAGGGTTGAATTCAGACATTGAGCATCAGCAGGTTATTTGATCTCAAGTAACCTGATTCTGCCCTTGTCTGATGTCCACACACGCACGCTTTCCAGTGGGTTGCAATTGGGGCCGTCGAGTGATCAGGGGGTGGGGTTGCGAGGGAAGAGAAGATAGAGGCTGGCCACCGTAGGATCGTGGTTGATCTCAGGATGATTGGGGGTGTAGTGGGGTGGGGGGGGGGGAAGAGGGAAGGGAAGATCGGGGAAGGCCACTGCAGGATCGTGGTCGGCCTCAGGATTATCGTGAGTGGGGTAGAGTGGGGTGGGGGTCCAGGAAAGCGATCAGAGGCCTCATGGTGAGGGGTTCGGCGGGGATATTGAATCAAGGAGGTAGCTATAAAGGCATTTACCTCCTGAATCCATTAAAACCCGAAGTGTGCGGGTTGGAGACAGGTTCAGGTCGGGATTCAGATTTTTAACAATTTAATCAACCCCCACACTCCAAACCCACCCGTTTTTTTCGGTTAAAATTCCTCCACTGTGGGGGAGAAATTCAACTAGTTTTTTTTTGTGGTGTAAAATTGGTGTTAGATCTTTGAATTTCATGGCATGCTCTTCCAGGCACAACTACGCCTGAAGTGCATCAGACATCATATTGGCTCAGGTGACTTTTCGACTTCTGGGGCGCTTGCCTGAAACAGGCGCTCGGCTCCTTAATTATGCATATCAAGATCCTATGCCCTTAATAGGACCCTGGATGTGAAATTCTTATGCCCCACTTGCACCATACATGCACTGCTTTGTAAGGAGGCATCCTCTTCCTGGACCCACAAAAAAAATCTTCAGCCCAATGCCGGACATTTAACCCCCTCCCACTGGGAGCACCTCCTCCGTCCAGAGCAACTGCCACTGCAGTATGCAGGCTAGCACAATTGCCACTGCTAGTTGCACGATAGTACATCCCCCACTCTGGTGGCGCATAATCCTACCCAATAAAAAAAAGTAGGTGAAGCATTTGTGGCATATATGCCAAGTACAAACAGCGAAAGAAGCATATGCCAAACCAATCTTCCCACCCACCCATCCCTTCAACCACCACCTGCTCCACCTGTGGCGGAGTCTGTAGATCCCGCATAGGACTCATTCGTCACCTTAGAACCCATAATATTGGTGTGGGAGTAATTCATCCTCGACTCTGGGGGACTGCCTAAGAAGAAGAAGATGTACATCAATTGTAGCAGTTTAAGATTCCTGGATCCACTGTTGCAGGAAAGGCTGCAACTTTCAGGGCTAGATTTTACACTTTTGTGCAGATCGCCCCAAAATGGGCGGTATTTATAGCGTAGGTGGTAAAAATGGGTTTTCAGATTGCTGGCTTGTCGCCCATTCTCAAAGACGCCAGTCTCCATTTAAAAAATTTGGCGGTATGAAATGGGCGATAGCATTAAATCTTTCTGACCTTCTGCCGTAAAGTGTCGCCGCCCTTAGCAATGGCATGGCAAAGCTTGTTTCCCGCGATTCAGGAGGTCAGGGGTCATCATTACATGTGCAGAAGAGGAGACAGAGAGGGAGCAGAGAGGGACTGAAAGCATGTGTGGGGGTTGTGTGTGCTTGTTTGGCAGTTGGGGGAGGCACAAGGGAGATTCACCAGCAGCAAAAAGCTTACTAAGCACCCAGAACATAGTTGGCACCAAGTTTTTGTCCAACAAATAATATATAACAAGGAAGGGATGAAGGAGGCCCTGCAGCTGGTAGCCAGGAACACTGGTGGCAGAGGGCTCCCAGTGGTCCCGGAGCGCGGCACTGCACCCCCATTGCCAATGACACATGAGAGCCAGAAGCAACATCTTGCTTCTGGCTCAGAGCATATTCCCACCTCGGGACCGTCCTCTCCCGTATCCGTCCAAGCAGCGATTCAGCCGTCATCTCCCAACCCACCACCACGAAGCAGCGCCTGAGGAACTCCTCGGCCAGGCGGCTTGGAGACAGTTGGGGAAGGGGTAGAGGTGGGTATGAGAATGGGGGGGGGAGGGGTTGGGGCAAGGATTGTTTTTTACAGATATACTTACGATTCCAGACAAATGTTTGGTTTAAATGTTATTTATTTAACATAACCTTGATGCGCATTGGCTGAGATAGCTGCATCGTTACACACTGGTGATTCCTTAACATCAAAGGATATCATCATACTTAACGTCAATCAACTTAAACTTTAACTGTCACCAAGGTGATGCCCTCCATTGATGTATGACCTGCACACCAGCAGTGTGTCAGCCTTGTAAATACTACTAATGTTCTTTCAGGCAAAGCGCTCATTGATGAGCTCGTGATGCCACCACGGGCACTTTCATGCGGTTTACAGGGGGGGCGGGGACATGGCTTCAGCGTCAGCCTAATCGTGTGGCCCGAGGTCAGCGTCCACCTCCTCGTCCTCCTCTTCCTCTCTCTCCTGAGATGGATTGTCACACCCTTCTGGCAATTCTTGTCCCTTCCTGATAGCCAAGTTGTGCAACATGGAGCACACCACCACGAATTGAACTACCTGCTCAGGGGGTATTGAAGCTTGCCTCCTGAGTGCTGCAGGCAACCAAAGCGCTGGTTTTCTCCACGATATTGCGAGTGGCTCCGTGGCTCTCTTATCGCTTCTCGGCTTCGGTGTGGGTGTCACGCAGAGGGTCATCAGCCAGGTGGCGAGGCCATATCCTTTGTCACCAAGCATCCAGCATTGACCTTGTGGCTGATTGTTAAACAAGTCAGATACAGTGCTCTCACGCAGGATGTGAACATCATGGATGCTGGCCAGAAATTTAGCATTCATTGCCATAATAATTTGCTGGTGGTCAATAACGAGTTGCACATTCAGGGAGTGCAATCCCTTGTGGTTCCCGAAAACCTCTGCATCCTGAAAAGGTGCCCACATCGCGATGTGCGTACAGTCTATTGCTCCCTGCACCTTGGGGAAGTTAGCAATTCGGTAGAATCCTAGAGCCCTCTCAGTCTAAGCCTCCCTGGTCATAGGGAAGCTGATAAAGTCCATTCTGCGTGCGTACAGGGCTTCAGTTACCGGTCTAATGCAGCAATGTGTGGCATGCTGAGACATACCGCAAATGTCGCCAGCTGAGGCCTGAAAAGATCTCAATGCATAGAACGACAGTGCCACGGTGACTTTGATCTCGACGGACATTGCAGTACTGATGGTGCTGGCAGGTTGCAGATCTCCCCTTATGAGCTGGCATACCTCAGTGATAACCTCTTTGCGGAAGCGCAGTCTCCGAAGGCAGGTGGTGTCGGGCAAGTTGAGGTAAGACTGCTTCTCCCTGTACTTGCGGGGGGTATAGCTTCTGGTCCTCATCTGTCTGGCATGTCTTAAATTGGGCACATGATGCTGTTGAGCGTACCTTCTGCCATCTTGAGTCTGCAGCATGTAATTGGTCATCAAGAGAGGGTGAGAAAGGGTGAGCAATAGCTCTCTGTTTTCCACCAATTGGTCACAAAGAATGAATGTCCCGACGAAGACACCTATTAAATTCGTCCAATGATAAAGATGTTTGTTCAGATGTTCGCATTACCTCCAAAGATCTCCAGAGTACATCTGAATTCCCCCGAGGTTGAAGCAGAGCAGCCTTTTAAATGATGCGACATGTGATTTAGAACATGGCGTCCATACTGCTGAGAATAGTTCCGGTTAGTTCCACTTTTTTTGGGGGGTGAGCGATATTGTGGGTGAGATGTGTGCAAGGTGGCGAAAGTGATGCTGGGCGATCGACTGGGCGTTAGTTTCGGCAAATGTGATGTTTACGACAAAATAAACTTGGTGGTCAATGTTATTGAATCTCGGCATTAATTACGTGCATTGGTTTCGCCCATTCTGATGATTCTGCCCAAAAAAAGTGGGTGGGCGGTATTATTTTTATCCCAGCATTACGTACATGAGGAGAATAAAGCTCGTCGATAAGAGTCGGAAAAATGGCCGTCAGTTTCCATTTTGTGGATAAATGGGCGATATCTGGGCATTATACCTCATTTCAGCGGTAAAATGAATATTAAGTGGGCGTTATGCATGCAAAAAAAAATTAAAATCTAGCCCTCAGTTCTTTCAAACCAGTTTCCCCAAATACCATCTAAACCCATATTTCCTTTCAGTCCCTGCCTTGAGGGGGAGGAGCCATCTCCGACCCCTCACTCGGTCTCATCCCTTGCCCTCTTGTAAAAGGCCCACTAGTTCTAGGTTGCCTAAGTCCCCTAAGCATACTTTTTAAGCAACACACCATGATTATTAAAACATATTATTATGGCGTAGCCTATCACACAACACATAAACATGATGCGGTACCATGGGTGCTGTCCCACACCCAAACACTCATGTTTTCCCAGTTACACGATCACTTTGGCAGTCTGCACATTTTGCTGCTGCATAGCACCAGGTGTTCTGTGGATGTGACACTGCGATCAAGGACTGACTGCAGGCTAAATAGGAAACAGAATACCAAACCGTGCAAGTGCTTGTTCCGCCTCCTCAGTGAGTGGTGTTTGTACCCCAATCATTGTGTTAGCGGCCATCTTACAGGTATCGCCATTTGGTCATCCATTATCATTGTGTATCTGGTTTTCTGCACCCATGTGACACGTGTGGGCAGTATTGATCCCCATGCTCATACTGATTTGCTGTTGAGGTGAGGCAATACTCTCCCCTTCTCTTGTGGCCAATGCGTGTACCCTTCCACTTAGATATCATAGTCATTAGACATACAGGAGACTGTGGAGTCATGGTGTACCCACAAGCTTTATCCTTTGTCACATCGCATCTACATAACCAAGTGTTATCCCTTCGCTCACAGCCGCTTACGATTACCACACCCCAACTGCTACTGTTTTTGGCCAAAAAGAGGGGTGGGTCCTGGACAAAGTGACCCTGCTGTACCTGCCCTATGGATTTTACCTTGAACAGATGATACCGGTTCTTAATTGAAACCTGTGGCCCTATTAATGGGAGAAGGGCCCATTTCTTACTCTCACTGCATGGCCGCCTGACTGAGACTACCTGTCCGAACCACCGAGCCAGACAGGTGTTATTATTCGCCCCAAGCCACCCTCTAAGGCAATATGTAGAATGAACTCAAGAATGTGTCCTTCATGAAAATATCGCAAACCCTCGCTAATAATGTTTTCCCTGTTTAATACATGAATCGTACACGCCATTGACATTATCCTCTACTTCATCTTGGTTCCGAATGATCTCATCTATTCTTTGCACTAACTCATTGTGTCCCTTTGCTAGTTCAACGAGGGACAGGATGCCCGTTAAATGTTCACTGATTTGTTGACCACCTGCAATGTTCTGTTGGTTCAACTGATTCTTAATTTAGTTTGTTAATTTACACTGATTCCAAAACTGATTATAGCCAAAAGCCAATCTGTTCTTCGCTGCCTCCATCACTGCCCCATCCTGCCACCTAGTCCATAGTGGATCGTTGTCTATAGCTTCCCTCTGAGGTGGTATTGGTGGGTGGAATAGAGACACTTTAATTGTCCCATTCTCCCTGTTCCTCCTCTTTCTTCCACATTCTTCCTGCTGTCCTTACGTAATCCTATTATAATATGTGCTTCAGGGTAATATTCGTCCAATTTAAATAGATTTTTTGATTTTTATTAAAGTAGTGGCTTGGTGCTACTAAAAGTTTAACTGCGCAGGGAGTGCTGCTGGACACTGGCATGGCCTCGGATGGTAAATGAAGGCCTCTGAGAAAACAGAAAATGCTGTAAATACTCGGCAGGTCAGGCAGCATCTGTGGAAAGTGAAAGAGAGTTAAAATCTCAGGTTGAGATACTGACTGACCTGATGAATATTTCCAGTGTTTTATGCCTTTATTTCAGATATGCAGCATCTACTCACAGAGGGAGGAAGACGCAGAAGAGGTAGACACAGAAGAGGAAGAATGTGAAGAGGAGGTAGCAGAAGAGGAGGAAGCAGAAGGAAGGATGCAATCCAGATTGCCCTTTTCTAGTTGGAATAGCCGGGATGAAATCATCCGCCTGCGGTAGCAGTGAACACAAGCCCAATTCCCCTTTCAAGATTTGTCCCACATCTTGCCTTCCCTCTGTTACTGACCATCACAGCATCCTCTTGGCCACAATGCTGGAATAAAAGCCATCACAAAGCAAACTTTCCAATCCAACTTTATACATCTATCCATCCAATATAACATCAAGAGATCAACTCACCGCCCTTATGCATTTCCTTCATGACTATCTTATGTGTGCATTTGCCTGTCCTGGTGAAGTCATGCAGTGCTACCCCAGTGGCTACAGCATGGCTGGTGGAAGGCTGCTGACATTCAGTTGGGGACACTGCAAATGGCTTTGCAGGTCGACCTTGAGGAGCTGGTGGCTGGGAGTGTGAAATTGAGTGATGGTGTTTCTTCTTCTTCACTCTCCTCTCTTCTTGGTTAACCACTGGCTGGGCAGGCTGCATTTCTTGGATGTGTGAAATGAGGAAGACATAAGGATAGAGTTGTGGTGAGAGGTGGGCAGGAAAGCAAGAGATGCATGTGAGAAACATAGAAATTTACAGCGCCGAAGGAGGGCATTTCAGCCCATTGTGTCCGCGCCGGCCGACAAAAAACCACACGGCCCCTCGGTCAGCAGTCCTAAAGATTACATTTCTTATGTTCTTATATAAATGCAAGACTTTCTGTCTACTTGTTCAGCTTGACCTGAAAGATTCCATGGCACTACTCAAAAAATAAATAGTAGTGAGTTATAAGAACATAAGAAATAGGCGCAGGAGTGGGCCCTACGGCCCATCGAGCCTGCTTTGCCATTCAATAAGATCATGGCTGAGTATCGATCTCAACTTCACTTTCCCGCTTGATCTCCATATCCCTTGATTCCCTTTATCCCAGTTTCTTGGCCAAAGTTCCTCCCTCAATCTGTATAACCAACAAAACAGATGGACTGGTCATTTGTTTCATTATGTGCTGGCACAAAATAACTGCATTGCTTTCCTGCATAATATCACTGCACTCCAAAAATTGCAATTCATTATATGAAGTGTTTCGAGATGTTTAAATGTGATAAGGCACTATATAAATATGAATGTTTTATTTCAGGTTTGCTTTTTTCCCCCCATCACGCTGTTGCTGATCTCGGCTGCATCATTTTGGGGAAGTTCGCATTCTTGGCTGCCAATGTTGCATGATCTGGCGAGATCAAAGGGAGACAGTGAAAATATTTATTCACATTTGCCTATGTATTTTTGTAAGATGCAATTAGCAGAGTAAAAGGCTAATTGTTTGAGAAAATAAGATAGTTTTGATGAGGTTTAGATGAGCTAAGATTTGACTGCAGTGAGGCAAGCTAGGCCAAAAGAAGTCCATATTCGCGTTTACAGCACATCTAAAACTGGATAAGTGGATATCAGCCCCTTATCAGGGTGTTAGCTGTGGCTCAGTGGGTGGCACCCTTGCCTCTGAGACAGAAGTTTGTGGGTCAACTCCCACTCCAGAGACTTGAACACAATAATCCAGGCTGACACTCCCAGTGTAGTTCTGAGGGAGTGCTGATTTGTCGGAGGTGTCGTCTTTTGGATGAGACATTAAACCAAGGCCCCTTCTGCTCTCTCAGGGACGTAAAAGATCCCATGGCATTATTTCAAAGAAGAGCAGGGAACTTGTGTCTGGTGTCCTGGCGAATATTTATCCCTCAACCAACGATCACTAAAAAAAACTATCTGGTCATGATCACAATATTGCTTGTGAAAGTTTGCTGTGCAGAAATTGGCTGTTGCGTATCCTACATTACAGCAGTGAGCACACTTCAAAAGTACTTAATTGGCTGTAAAACGCTTTGGGACGCCCTGAGGACGTGAAAGGCCCTATTATGAATGCAAGTCTTTCTTTAGCTCTTTCTGAGAGTCAAGGAAATTAAGGGATATGGGGAAAGCGCGGGAAGGTGGAGTTGAGGTAGAAGATCAGCCATGATCTTATTGAATGGCAGAGCAGACCCGAATGGCCTACTCCTGCTCCTATTTCTTATATTGTTATGTTTTTATATAAATCTATGAACAATGAACATTGACGGAAAGGTAAAGAGCACCCAGTCCAACCAGTCCACCCCACACAACTGCAACACCCCTTACAATAAAACATTCCATATTCTACCCCAACTGGAGCCATGTGATCTCCTGGGAGAGACAAAAACCAGAAGGAGGATACCAGCATCTAGTATCCTTTCTACCCCGCTGCAGGCCAAGGGCTCAGCCATATCCCTGCCAAGAATGGCCAGCACCGTCTCTTCCAAGGGGGTGAGGTGAAGCTAGGAATGGGAGGTGTGCCTCGTGTTTGGTACAGATTGTTGGTAGGTGAGTGATGGGGTCGAGGTTGTACAAGGAGCAGTGTGCGAGGCTAGTAGTGCAGTTGGTAGGAGATGGCTTTTGAAAATGCATTCACTGACCTTGACCACTCATCTGAGGTCATGAAATTTCTTTGGGCACTGGAGCCAGGTTCTGGGGGCGACACTGCTGGCAGTGACCGCCTCGGTAATTCTTCTTTCTGGAGGGATTCCTGGCCCCTGTTGACCCCTGCACAAAGCTGGAGTGCTGTGTGCAAGACCTTGGGTGCCCCCTTCCCTGGTTTGCTGAGCCATTTGTGTTAGTGCTCAGGCCAATATCCCCAGCATCGAAATATTGACCACGCTCGACCAGCACCATTCGATGGGCCACATCGTCTACATGCCTGACACGAGACTCCCAAAACAAGCGCGCTACTCAGAGATTCAACTTGGCAAGCGAGCCCCAGCTGGCCGAGAAAATGCTTCAAGGACACCCTCAAAGCCTCCTTGAAAAAGTGCAACATTCCCACCAACACCCAAGACCACTCAAAGTGAAGGAAAAGCATCAGGTAAGGCGCTGAACATCTTGAGTCTCTTCGCCGATAGCAAAGTGAAGCCAAGTGTAGACAGCTGAAGGAACACACGGTAACTCAGGCACCACACCCATCCTTCAACCACCGTTTGCCCCACCTGTGACAGAGACTGTAGGTCCCACATTAGTCTCTTCAGTCACCTGAGAACTCATTTTTAGTGTGGAAGCAAGTCACCCTCGACTCCAAGGGACTGCCTAAGAGAAGAGAGAGAATGCTGAAGCACCTTTAGCATTTTTTGAGGTGTGGAAGGCTTTAAGAGCTGAAGACTCCCATTTGGAAAATCGTTTTAATATACATTTTTTCAGGAGGCAGTTGAGCTATAAGGGCTAAAAACTGCCTATTTTTACATGATTTTTATTTGATTCATTTCAAAAGGCAGTTCCCCTTTATGGGACCGCAATACTTTCTGAAATGACAGCCTTCCTTTAAGAGAAGGCAGCTCTTACTGCAATTATGTTACGGCCACGCTACGTTTGGGGCCTCCTGCCAGGAGGAACACCACCAAAGTGGCACGGCACAGTGAGTTTAGCTCTGGGGTAAGTAGCCACCAGCGACAATTTACCGGTCCTGCCAGCACCACCATTTTTGGCGGCCTGTACCACTGGCCCGCTTTTCATTGATATCCAATTTCTTGGCCATTCTGGTGAGCCCACATCGTGGGCTGGGGCAATGGCTTGCCCTGTTGGTGCCATGTTAGGGTGCACTCGGAGGGAATCACGACATTTGAATTGAAAATAAGTCGTATTTGGCCAGCCTACCTGCTACTTGGACATTGGCTGTCCGTGAGAAAAGGGTTACCTGGGTTGGCAGTCTCATTAACGGCCCTACCAGCTCCGGAATTCCTCACAGTGTGCTTATCGGCACACTTTGTGTGGGCCTTTACATTTCTTATGAAACAGGGCTGTTCCCTGTCTCGCAACACTTCCCACAACCTTCTCAACAATGCAGCATGCATTAACATTTTACCATCGGAAGTACGCCAAACATTCCTGTGGTACAAGGAAAGAGACAACATGGTGTAAATAGCATAGGCACTGTCAGACCAAATGTTGACTCCTTGATTAAATGTTTCAATTACAGCAGTCAACAGGGCTGCTATTTCAGCATAGTGAACTCATTGAGGCATAGATTTATGCTGAAGAAGTGAGTCAGGAAAAACAACGACAAAGCCAGTTGCCAGCTTCCCGTCGACATGGAATGACGCACCGTCGACGTAAACATGTTGCACACCTTCGAACACTGTCTTTAGAACAGAGTGGGCTACAAATCTCAGCAAGGGGAGCAGATATTCATACGGTTCTCCTTGATATTGTATCATAGAGACATAGAAACATAGAAAATAGGTGCAGGAGTAGGCCATTCGGCCCTTCGAGCCTGTACCACCATTCAATAAGATCATGGCTGATCATTCCTTCAGTACCCCTTTCCTGCTTTCTCTCCATACCCCTTGATCCCCTTAGCCGTAAGGGCCATATCTAACTCCTTCTGGAATATATCCAACGAACTGGCAACAACAACTCTCTGCAGTAGAGAATTCCACAGGTTAACAACTCTCTGAGTGAAGAAGTTTCTCCTCATCTCAGTCCTAAACGGCTTACCACTTATCCTTAGACTGTGACCCCTGGTTCTGGACTTCCCCGACATCGGGACCATTCTTCCTGCATCTAACCTGTCCCGTCCCGTCAGAATTTTATATGTTTCTATGAGATCCCCTCATTCTTCTAAGCTCCAGTGAATACAGGCCCAGTCGATCCAGTCTCTCCTCATATGTCAGCCCTGCCATCCCGGGAATCAGTCTGGTGAACCTTCGCTGCACTCCCTCAATAGCAAGAACTTCCCTCCTCAGATTAGGAGACCAAAACTGAACACAATATTCCAGGTGAGGCCTCACCAAGGCCCTGTACAAATGCAGTAAGACCTCCCTGCTCCGATACTCAAATCCCCTAGCTATGAAGGCCAACATGCCATTTGACTTCTTCACCGCCTGCTGTACCTGCATGCCAACTTTCAATGACTGATGTACCATGACACCCAGATCTTGTTGCACCTCCCCTTTTCCTAATCTGCCGCCATTCAGATAATAATTCTGCCTTCATGTTTTTGCCACCAAAGTAGATAACCTCACATTTATTCACATTATACTGCATCTGCCATGCATTTGCCCACTCACCTAACCTGTCCAAGTCACCCTGCAGCCTCTTGGCATCCTCCTCACAGCTCACACCGCCACCCAGCTTCGTGTCATCTGCAAACTTGGAGATATTACACTCAATTCCTTCATCTAAATCATTGATGTATATTGTAAATAGCTGGGGTCCCAGCACTGAGCCCTGTGGCACCCCACTAGTCACTGTCTACCCTTCTGAAAAGGACCCATTTACCCTGACTCTCTTCTTCCTGTCTGCCAACCAGTTCTCTATCTACTTCAATACATTACCTTCAATATCATGTGCTTTAATTTTGCACACCAATCTCTTGTGTGCGACCTTGTCAAAAGCCTTTTGAAAGTCCAAATACACCACATCCACTGGTTCTCCCTTGTCCACTCTATTAGTTACATCCTCAAAAAATTCTAGAAGATTTGTCAAGTATGATTTGCCTTTCATAAATCTATGTTGACTTCGACCGATCCTGTCACTGCTTTCCAAATGTGCTGCTATTTCATCTTTAATAATTGATTCCAACATTTTCCCCACTACTGATGTCAGGTTAACCGGTCTATAATTACCCGTTTTCTCTCTCCCTCCTTTTTTAAAAAGTGGTGTTACATTATCTACTCTCCAGTCCATATGAATTGATCCAGAGTCGATAAACTGTTGGAAAATGATCACCAATGCATCCACTATTTCTAGGGCCACTTCCTTAAGTACTCTGGGATGCAGACTGTCAGGCCCTGGGGATTTATCGGCCTTCAATCCCATCAATTTCCCGAACACAATTTCTCGCCTAATAAGAATTTCCTTCAGTTCCTCCTTCTCACTCGACCCTTGGTCCCCTAGTATTTCCGGAAGGTTATTTGTGTCTTCCTTCGTGAAGACAGAACCAAAGTATTTGTTCAATTGGTCTGCCATTTCTTTGTTCCCCGTTATAAATTCACCTGAATCTGACTGCAAGGGATCTACTTTTGTCTTCACTAATCTTTTTCTTTTCACATATCTATAAAAGCTTTTGCAGTCAGTTTTTATGTTCCCAGCAAGCTTCCTCTCGTACTCTATTTTCCCCCTCCTAATTAAACCCTTTGTCCTTCTCTACTGAAGTCTAAATTTCTCCCAGTCCTCAGGTTTGCTGCTTTTTCTGGCAAATTTATATGCCTCTTCCTTGGATTTAACACTATCCTTAATTTCCCTTGTTAGCCACGGTTGAGCCACCTTCCCCATTTTATTTTTACTCCAGACAGGGATGTACAATTGTTGAAGTTCATCCATGTGTTCTTTAAATGTTTGCCATTGCCTATCCACCATCAATCCTTTCAGTATCATTCGCCAGTCTATTCTAGCCAATTCACATCTCATACCATCGAAGTTACCTTTTCTTAAATTCATGACCTTAGTCTCTGAATCAACTGTGTCACTCTCCATCTTAATAAAGAATTCTACCATATTATGGTCACTCTTCCCCAAGGAGCCTCGTAAAACAAGATTGCTAATTAGTCCTTTCTCATTACACATTACACATCACCCAGTCTAGGATGGCCAGCCCTCTAGTTGGTTCCTCAACATATTGGTCCAGAAAACCATCCCTTATACACTCCAGGAAATCCTCCTCCACCGTATTGCTACCAGTTTGGTTAGCCCAATCTATATGTAGATTAAAGTCGCTGATGATAACTGCTGTACCTTTATTGCACGCATCCCTAATTTCTTATTTGATGCTGTCCCCAACGTCACTACTACTGTTTGGTGGTCTGTACACAACTCCCACTAGCATTTTCTGCCCTTTGGTATTCCACAGCTCCACCCATGCAAATTCCACATTATCCAAGCTAATGTCCTTCCTTACTATTGCGTTAATTTCCTCTTTAACCAGCACCGCTACCCCCATCTCCTTTTCCTTTCTGTCTATCCTTCCTGGATGTTGAATACCCCTGGATGTTGAGTTCCCATACTTGGTCACCCTGGAGCCATGTCTCCATAATCCCAATTATATCATATTCGTTAATAGCTGCCTGCACAGTTAATATATCCACCTTATTACGAATACTCCTCGCACTGAAGTACAGAGCCTTCAGGCTTGTCTTTTTAACACACTTTGTTCCTTTAGAATTTGGCTGTCATTGGCCCTTTTTGATTTTTGCCTTGGGTTTCTCTGCACTCCACTTTTACTTTTCTTCTTTCTATCTTTTGCTTCTGCTCCATTTTACTTCCCTCTGTTTCCCTGCATAGGTTCCCATCCCCCTGCCATAGTAGTTTAACCCTTCCCCAACAGAACTAGCAAACACTGCCCCTAGGACATTGGTTCTGGTCCTGCTCAGGTGCAGACTGTCCAGTTGGTACTGGTCCCACTCCCCCAGAACCAGTTCCAATGTCCCAGGAATTTGAATCCCTCCCTCCTGCACCACTCTTCAAGCCACGTATTCATCTTAGCTATCCTGCTATTTCTGCTCTGACTAGCACACGGCACTGATAGCAATCCTGAGATTACTACCTTTGAGGTCCTATTTTTTAATTTAACTCCTAGCTCCCTAAATTCAGCTTGTAGGACCTCATCCCATTTTTTACCTATATTGTTGGCACCTATATGCACCACGACAACTGGCTGTTCACCCTCCCCCTCCAAAATGTCCTGCAGCCGCTCCGAGACATCCTTGATCCTTGCACCAGGGAGGCAAATACCATCCTGGAGTCTTGATTGCGGCCACAGAAACATCTATCTATTCCCCTTAAAATAGAATTCCTTACCACTATAGCTCTCCCACTCTTTTTCCTGCCCTCCTGTGCAGCAGAGCCACCCATGGTGCCATGAACTTGGCTGCTGCTGCCCTCCTCTGATGAGTCATCTCGCCCAACAGCACCCAAGGTGGTGTATCTGTTTTGGAGGGGGATGACCGCAGGGGACCCATGCACTACCTTCCTTCCACTGCTCTGCCTGATGGTCACCCATTCCCTATCTGCCTGAGTAACCTTTACCTGCGGTGTGACCAATTCACTAAATGTGCTATTCACGACATCCTCGGCATCGCGGATGCTCCAGAGTGAATCCATGTGCAGCTCCAGTGCCGCAATGCGGTCTGTCAGGAGCTGCAGTTGGATACACTTCCTGCACATGTACTTGTCAGGGACACTGGAAGCATCCCTGACTTCCCACATAGCACAGGAGGAGCATGGGTGTGAGCTCTCCTGCCATGACTTAATCCTTAAATTAATTTAATTTGAGAACAATGCCAAAGGTTTCTTACTGATAAAGGAAAAGAAAAAGAAGAAAAACTACTCACCAATCATCAGCCAATCACTTACCCCCTTGGCTGTGATGTCACACTTCGATTTCTTTTTACTTCTTTTTTGCCTTCTCTCCATGCTGCAACTGCACCAGCTGGCCTCCTCCTCCGACGCTGCTGCTCCCTCCTCGACTGCTGTGCCTTTTATGGGCCTCCCCTGGAATCCCACTCCTCCTCCGATGCTGCCGCTCCCTCCTCGACGACTGCTGGGCCTTTTATGGGCCTCCCTTGGTCTCCCGCTCCACCTCCGACGCTCACTTGAGGTAGCTGCGTCGTTTGCTTTGGCGTAATGCCCCGAGATCCATCAATAACAGTGTCCAGTGACTGTGGTGAGAGGAGGAGACCAGTGTCTCCTGGTTTCATAAGAAGGTTGAGCGAGGTGTGAGGTGAATGCAACATTAAAGTCAGTAACCCAGCAACAAATGTACAATGCTTCACTGCCCAAACGGTGGCAAGTAAATGTCTTTCGCGGGGATCATATGTTTTTTTCTATTCCGGTTAGAACACGTGAAGCATGTGCGATTGCCATTAGTTTGCCATGACACAGAACTGCAGCTAAACTTTGATTGGTGATCCCCACCTCTAGCAGAAATTGGATACTTGTGTCAGGGACGATCAAGCACGTAGCTGGTATCACAGCTTCTTAACAGCCCAATCGGTTCAGCATGTATGGATGTCCACTGGCCCTGGACTTTGTCACCTTTCCCTTTTAATAGTTCGTACAGGACTTTCGGCAACTCAGTGAACCTGGGTATAAATGCTCCTTAATATGCAGAAATGTTCGTAGTGCCGTTTTCAAAACTGATAATCATCATCATCATAGGCAGTCCCTCGAAATCGAGGAAGACTTGCTTCCACTCTCAAAGTGAGTTCTCAGGTACCTGTTGTTATGTATGCAGTAAAGGTACAAACTGAGTACTGTTTAACTGAACAAGGTACAACCTTGCTTCTGCTTTATTACGGCCCAAAGTCTCTGACTCACAAAATGGCTGGCCTTTTATGCCAGAGCAGTACCGTGTGCTCAGTGGCCTCCAACAATGACACCATCTGGTGGCTACAAACAGCATGTACATACCTGACACCTGTACAGTCTAATGCAGGAATTACAGTCTCTGTCATAGGTAAGACAGACAGTGGTTGGAGGAAAGGATGGGTGGGGAGTCTGGTTTGCCATGCGCTCTTTCCGCTGTCTGCGCTTGATTTTTGCATGCTCTTGGCGACGAGACGCGAGGTGCTGATAAAGGCAGTCTCTGAATGATCTGTACTTTAAGTTTCTCCGGTTCTTGCACGGCGGCGGAGGTGGAAACGCCCAAAAATATCACCCGCTCTTGCAACAGCTGGGCCTTGCGAGGGTTTAGTTTTAGTTTTGCCCCTTTCATTAAGTTCAGCAGTTCCTCCAATAGCTGGAGGTGTTCCTCTTTCGTTTGAGTCGCCAGTGGTAAATCACCAACATATTGCAGCAGGCATTCAGGGCAGGAAAAATCTTTAATGGCTGCAGCCATTCTTTTGTGGAAAATGGTAGGAGCGTTTTTAAATCCCTGGGGCAAACAGGTCTACGTGTAGTTTCAATCCTCGAAAGTGAAGGCAAACTTGTATTTATCTTCCCTACAGATGGGGATACTCCAAAAGCCACTTGCAATGTTGAGGCTGGAGAAATATTTAAAACCCATTGGAACCTGAGACAACAATGATTTTGTTTCCCAGACAACGGGTGAACAGGCAGGCAGGACTGCATTTAATTTGCGATAATCAACGATCAATCAGCAACTATCGTTAGGTTTCTTTACCGATCAGATGGGGGAATTTGTAATGAACGAGCCCACTCTAATAATACCCTGCCATATCAACTATTGAATAGTATCCCGAACATACTGATAACTTTCTTTGGGTATAGAATATTGTTTGGCGAATGGACTCTTTCCCTTCCATTTGCTCATAAGCAAGCTTAGTTTTAGCAAACACCTCCGCGCTTTCTCGTAACAAGTTCCCAATAGCACGATTCAGGTGGAGAGGAAAGGCTTTCTTAATAGTGAACACTGAATGTGCATCCGCAATTTTCACCCAAGGATTTTTGTTATATGAATTGAACTACAAACATTCATTAGTATAGTCCACCAAAACCCGTATTGAGTCAACGTATCAGTTCCCAATATTCCCCTTCCGTGCTTGGTACATGTTACAACCGTGGATTGCAGGCTACACCCAACCCTATCCAGATTCAGGTGAACTGAGGGTGCCTCAAAAGCTGGTTGTGAGGACCTGTCAAAAGCCAGCACCTCCCTCCTGCCGCTGCGTGGCGTTCGGAATGAGGAGTATGAATGATGCTCACTGCCGAAGCCATGTCAACGAACATTAATCTGTCGTTGGTCCCCAATAATAACAGCAAATACCATGGGTCGAGCATGACCATCACATCGGAACCCCAGTACCGACTGTGCCAGGGAGATGGAGGGACTCTTTTCATGATCTGTCCTCTGATTGTTGGGCCGACGGTGCTGTTACCGCTGTTACCTGGTGTTCTT
Source organism: Pristiophorus japonicus (assembly GCF_044704955.1). Taxonomy (NCBI): domain Eukaryota; kingdom Metazoa; phylum Chordata; class Chondrichthyes; family Pristiophoridae; genus Pristiophorus; species Pristiophorus japonicus. Next base: position 105,386,806 of record NC_091979.1, on the reverse strand, counting down.
TTGAACCCCCGGTAAGGTTGCTGTTTTCCCATATGGTCAATATTTCATCCATTTTTGCCTCCACAGATGTGGGTCTGGATTTCCCTTGGGATTCCGTGAGCAGTTGGTATGAAAACGGCACGCCTCGCCTAGGTCTGTGACAATCTTGTGAAATGTGGCCGGGTTTGGCACAATTGAAGCAGATTATGACTAATGTTCCCTTTAAGTTGCTTGGCCATGGGAGCTCCCATGCAGGCCGCTGCCGGCTTTACCGTGGGGAAAAAATGCGCATACGAGGGAATTTGAATGGGATGTGCAGCCCATTAAAAGGGCCACGCACCTCCCCAAAATTAAAGGAAACATTGCTCATGGCTCTCCATGTGTGGGGTCCCCAACCTCCCGGATTTCTATGGGTGATGGGATTGGGGAGGTCCTTCAATTGCAGCCGCAGGTTGCTTTTGTGCAGTTTTGGGCATATGGTCTTTAAAGATTACCCACGACTGTGTTGCATCTAAAAAATTAATCTACTGAGTTGTTTTATTGACCCCCCATGCTGAGGGTATAGTTGGGACAGGAAAACCTGTTTGAATACCTCAGAGGCCCTGGTCATTACCTGGTTGTTCTGCAGCAGCCAGAACAAGTCCCACAATCTGCTTGCGAAAGCCCACGGATGTTCCTGTGGCCTCTGGATAGTCTGCGTGTACTCCTTTAGGGCTTTAATTTGATCCATCCCCAAATATGTGCATGACATCCAGTTTAACGTCTTGTAAGGGGGTTCTGGGGGTGGGAATAGCACCGAGGGAGCTTTAACAGCTTATTGGCATGCCACCAATATAACCTTTTGGTCCACCTCTGATAGCTCCAGCTGGGCGTTTTTCAAAGGAGGTGATCTGACGAGGCATCTCGATCAGAGTGCTGCCCTCTGCAATGGGATCCAATCCTAGGTCCTCTGTCTCAGGACCATACTAGTCACCATGTAATTGGGATTACGGAGACATGGCACCAGGGTGACCAAAGCTGGGAACTCAACATCCAAGGGTATTCAATATTCAGGAAGGATAGACAGAAAGGAAAAGGAGGTAGGGTAGCGTTGCTGGTTAACGGGGAGATTAACGCAATAGCAAGGAAGGACATTAGCTTGGATGATATGGAATCTATACGGTAGAGCTGCAGAACACCAAAAGGCAGAAAACGCTAGTGGGAGTTGTGTACAAACCACCAAACAGTAGTAGTGAGGTTGGGGATGGCATCAAACAGGAAATTAGGGATGCATGCAATAAAGGTACAGCAGTTATCATGGATGACTTTAATCTACATATAGATTGGGCTAACCAAACTGGTAGCAATACGGTGGACGAGGATTTCCTGGAGTGTATAAGGGATGGTTTTCTAGATCAATATGTCGAGGAACCAACGAGTGAGCTGACCATGCTAGACTGGGTGTTGTGTAATGAGAGAGGATTAATTAGCAATCTTGTTGTGCGAGGTCCCTTGGAGAAGAGTGACCATAATATGGTAGAATTCTTCATTAAGATGGAGAGTGACACAGTTAATTCAGAAACTAGGGTCCTGAACTTAAAGAAAGGTAACTTTGATGGTATGAGACGTGAAATGGCTAGGATAGACTGGTGAATGATACTTAAAGGGTTGACGGTGGATAAGTAATGGCAGACTGTTAAAGATCACATGGATGAACTTCAACAATTGTACATCTCTGTCTGGCTAAAAAATAAAATGGGAAAGTTAGCTCAACCATGGCTAACAAGGGAAATTAGGGATAGTGTTAAATCCAAAGAATAGGCCTATAAATTGGCCAGAAAAAGCAGCAAACCTGAACACTGGGAGAAATTTAGAATTCAGCAGAGAACGACAAAGGGTTTAATTAGCTGGGGGGGGGGGGGGAAATAGAGTATGAGAGTAAGCTTGCAGGGAACATAAAAACTGACTGAAAAAGCTTCTATAGATATGTGAAGAGAAAAAGATTAGTGAAGACAAATGTACATCCCTTGCAGTCAGAATCAGGTGAATTTATAATGGGGAACAAAGAAATGGCAGACCAATTGAACAAATACTTTGGTTCTGACTTCACGAAGGAAGACACAATTAACCTTCCGGAAGTACTAGGGGACCGAGGGTCTAGCAACAAGGGGAGACTGAAGGAAATCCTTATTAGTCAGGAAATTGTGTTCGGGAAATTGATGGGAAGGCCGATAAATCCCCAGGGCCTGATAGTCTGCATCCCAGAGTACTTAAGGAAATGGCCTAGAAATAGTGGATGCAAAGGTGGTCATTTTCCAACATTCTATCGACTCTGGGTCAGTTCCTATTGATTGGAGGGTAGCTAATGTAACCCCACTTTTTAAAAAAGGAGGGAATTATAGACCGGTTAGCCTGATATCGGTAGTGGGGAAAATGTTGGAATCAATCATTAAAGATGTAATAGCAGCACATTTGGAAAGCAGTGACAGGATCGGTCTAAGTCAGCATGGATTTATGAAAGGGAAATCACGCTTGACAAATCTTCTAGAATTTTTTGAGGATGTAACTAGTAGAGTGGACAAGGGGGAACCAGTGGATGTGGTGTATTTGGACTTTGAAAAGGTTTTTGACAAGGTCCCACACAAGAGATTAGTGTGCAAAATTAAAGCACATGATATTGGGGGTAATGTATTGACGTGGATAGAGAAATGGTTGGCAGACAGGAAGCAAAGAGTAGGAATAAACGGGTCCTTTTCAGAATGGCAGGCAGTGACTAATGGGGTACCACAAGGCTCAGTGCTGGGACCCCAGCTATTTACAAGATACATTAATGATTTAGACAAAGGAATTGAATGTAATATCTCCAAGTTTGCAGATGACACTAAGCTGAGTGGCAGTGTGAGCTGTGAGGAGGATGCTAAGAGGCTGCAGGGTGACTTGGACAGGTTAGGTGAGTGGGCAAATGCATAGCAGATGCAGTATAATGCAGATAAATGTGAGATTATCCACTTTGGTGGCAAAAACACGAAGGCAGAATATTATCTGACTGGCAGCAGATTAGGAAAAGGGGAGGTGCAATGAGACCTGGGTGTCATGGTACATCAGTCATTGAAAGTTGGCATGCAGGTACAGCAGGCGGTGAAGAAGACAAATGGCATGTTGGCCTTCACAGCGAGAGGATTTGAGTATAGGAGTAGGGAGGTCATACTGCAGTTGTACAGGGCCTTGGTGAGGTCACACCTTGAATATTGTGTACAGTTTTGTTCTCCTAATCTGAGGATGGACATTCTTGCTATTGAGGGAGTGCAGCGAAGGCTCTCCAGACTGATTTCCGGGATGGCAGGACTGACATATGAAGAAAGATTGGATCGACTAGGCTTATATTCACTGGAGTTTAGAAGAATGAGAGGGGATCTCATAGAAACATATAAAATTCTGACGGGATTGGACAGGTTAGATGCAGGAAGAATGTTCCCGATGTTGGGGAAGTCCAGAACCAGTGGTCACAGTCTAAGGATAAGGGGTAAGCCATTTAGGACCTAGATGAGGAGAAACTTCTTCACTCAGAGAATTGTGAACCTGTGGAATTCTCTACCACAGAAAGTTGTTAAATATATTCAAAATGGAATTAATTAGATGTGGCCCTTACGGCTAAAGGAATCAAGGGGTATGGAGAGAAAGCAGGAATGGGGTACTGAAGTTGCATGATCAGCCATGATCATATTGAATGGTGGTGCAGGCTCAAAGGGCCGAATGGCCTACTCCTGCACCTATTTTCTATGTTTCTATGTTTCAACACTCTGTCCGTTACATCTGATACTCGCTGTGATCACAATCACGGGCATGGGTGGCTCTGCGTACACATTGTGACAATCATGCCCTGCCCAATTGTCGCAATCTGGGTTCAAGGAGATTTGATATCCCATATCATCCCAGTTGGCATTAACATCATTGAGTCCCTGCATGGTGATGGCCAAATCCACAGCTATCTGCTGGTTTAATCTGCCCCGCAACTCATAGAGCTGCAGTCGGCAAATTGTGTGACCAGCCTCGATTCGCCATTTCCAGGAGGGCTTCCCTGGTGTTTTCTAGCTGTCTTTTAAGTTGTTCATTCTATATTTCTAACTCACAGTTCTTTTCCTTCATTTGCTGCGCTCCTAGAGCCTGTGCAGCTGCCATAGTGGCTGGAGTTGGGCTACCATTTAACTGAAATCACCATTCCTGGTTTACAGCTGATGGTGTTCTTTCACACATTCCTTTATATCTCTCTGGTGATTGTTATCCCTTATGTCAACCTGTTGCGTGGAAAAGTGGGCTGCATATTGTAATAATTTCCTGCCTTTATCTGGTTTAATTTTATCCAGATTTACTTAACTCTGAATCCATCCTGTTTCCTTCTGATATGAGTTCCCTTCCAGACTGGTCAGAACTGACAATAATTGTGTCGCACATAACTTCGAACTTCTTGTCTTGGGTTTTATCAGTTTACAAGGTACAGTTGAGAATTATGTTATCCTGGTGTTCCTTGGGTAGAAGCTGTTACTTTGTTCCAATTTCCTTCTACAGTTTGTCTTCGCCAACCCTTCATTGTTGAAGCTTCTGCACTGAGAGTGGCTCCAAGGCCCCTGGTTATACCCCAAAAACAGGAATTGCAGGAGAAATCATCCAATCACATTTTCTCCCAGGCTCCCTCCAACCTACCCAATCATATTGACGATATATGTCCAGGCACAGACAATGCCTGGGCTCATCTTAGCTCTGTCTTCAGTCTCATCGCAAACTTTTAGGGCTGGATTTTAGATTTTTATGTTTTCGGGGCGATAATGGCGACGGGGCGGGAAAGTTAGCAGTCATGAATAGTTTGGGTCTTAGTTGTTAAGTTTGGACATCTGGGCCCTGCATCAGGGTGCGCGGCGTTAAGGGAGGCATTGTACATTGTAGGATGGGAAACTTACGAGCTAGCGAGCCAGCCAGGGAGCACTCTGAGAGAGGCCTGGGGGGAGAGGGAGGAAACCTAAAAAAAAATACAAAAGCATTCCCAAAACATTGCCCACGATACCGCAACACAAATCGCACAAAAAAGAAAAAGAAAAAACAATCGCACTTACCTTTGTAGTACTGTACCTTTCTCTCCGCCGCCGGGATCGTTGGACCGCTCTGATTTCCCAGGAGATCATTGCGGGCGCACTTCCGGACGGACGGGTCAGGCAAGACTCAAAACTCACATTGGTGTCGCAACCAGGGGCCTTGCACACCCGGCGCAGCTCTTCCAGGTGCTCCTGCTCAGCACCGCCGCAAAACCTAACCGGAGGATCGCTGCGGGGTGCTGGAGACCTCATCGTCGCCTCTCACGCCGCTCCGGGGCGAAACCTGGAGCGCATAAAAATGGAAAATCCAGCCCTTATTGTTTCTGGATCAATGGCCCAGCCTGCAGACCTTGCCACTAACGGCCTTACTGACTGCAATCAAGTCTCAAAACATTGTTCTCTTTACTAATGTAATTATAGGAATAAATGTAACTGTGGCCTATCAAAGCTAAGACATTAAATGTATTCTACCAAGGCCCAAAATTATAAACTAATGAAGGAGGTTGTGAATTGTGAATAAGAATTCTATAGCACACATGGCTGCGGCTGGGCAGGTAAATACCAAGGTAGCGAGTTTTACATCTCAAGGTTCCTCCTTTGTTTTTCTTAGTACAGGTTGAACCTCCCTTATCCAGAACTCCCTTATCCTGAACCACCCCTCGTCCAGAACCATTCCCGGCCACCGGGTGGCACATGCGCAGAACTCCGACATGAACAAATTGAAGTTCTTCCTCGCTGCTGACTATCACAATCGCTGCCCAGACCCCGCGATCCACTGCCCCTTCCCCCGTTCCCCCCCCCCCACCGCCATGATCTCTCTGCCGCACTCCCAGCCCCAAGCCAGCCAGCCCCGATATCCCCTTGCTCAGTACCTGTACCATCCCTTGTCCAGAAAAATCCCTAATCCGTAACAGACTAGATCCCGAGGGTTCCGGATAAGGGAGGCTCAACCTGTGGCAGAACACTCACAAGTTTGGAAATCACTATCAATTGCAGCAGTTTAAGGTTCCTGAATCCACTGTTCCAGGCAAGGCAGCAACTTTTCATTCTTTTAAACCAGTTTGCCCAAATACCTTCTAAACTCTATTTCCTTACACTTTGCTGGAACTGGATCCAATGTAGATCAGCGAGCACATGGATGGTGAGTGAACAGGACTCGGTGCAAGTCAGAATACAGGCAGCAAAGCTTCAGATGAGCTCAACTACATGGAGGGTGGAAGATGGGGAACATTGGAATAATCGAGTCTGTAGATAACAGAAGCATGAATGAGGGTTTCAGCAACAGACAGGCTGAGGCAGGAACAGAGACTGGCAATATTTTGTTCAGTTCAGGGTCAAATAGAGCACCAAGTTTGCAAACAGTCTGGTTCAGCCTGAGACAGTGGAGGGGGATGGAATTAGTGGCTATAAAATATCAACAGTGGAAATTAACTGGTAAACCATCTTTGCTAATAGTTTCCACAAGCTGGCATATAAAATTAGTTTCCAGGCATATACATGACTCGATCAAAACATTCAGCGCTTTAGTCACTTACTTTACCAGAACCCATCTGATGCTGTAATGCTGCAGTACCAGGTTTGACCACCAGAGGCCTTCAGTGAGCTGTGCAAATTGTGACACAAAGTAAGATGACAGCCTAGAATTTCGGTAGCCCTGAAAAACAGGCAGAGGGATCGCGAAGCGATAGGAACCCGCGTCCTTTCGAAGGACTGCAGCTCGCGGGTAAAATTCATGCGGCCTGCTACTTTGCATGACTGTAACGTTCAGCTGAGCGCTAAACGCGCTGTTGAGTGGTTGAATGCTCAACAGGGGGCCCAAGTTTATGCGAGGCTAACTCCAATTAAAGCTAGCCTGCACTTCATGGAGGCAGTCTGCACCTCTTAATGGGTAGGTGCATTCTGCCTACAACAGGTAATGGAAGTGATTGTGAAGGCTGCTATCAGAAAACCAAGTTTGAGAAATGACTGAACAGGTCAGAGAAAGGGTTTTGAGATTCTCCGCTGTTTTTGAGATTCTCCGCTGCTACACTGGTGACATTGGTCCAGGAGGTGAACTCCAGGAGAGAGGTCCTCTTCCCACAAGGGGCCAGGAGGCCAGGAGACCCAGACAAGAGTGCAGTGGGAACAGATAGTCAATGTGGTCAATGTCAGCAGTGTAGCCCGGAGGACTTGGAAGAAGCTTAAGGACCTCTAACAGGTGGTCAAGGTCAGTGAACTCATCTTCAAATGCCATATCCCAGCATCAGTACCACAAGCCTCACACACTGCTCAATCCATCACACCCACCCATTACTCACCTACCAACAATCTCTACCAAACATGACACACATTCATAGCTTCACCTCACCCACACACACTTTCCATTGTTACAAGATACACACCCACATCTCACAACGTGAACACTCTGTCAGCTATTGAACTATGACAGGCACATCACCTAAAGACATTACACCCCACTCACTGACTTTCTCTTGCGGGAAAAGGTAGCGCGTACACGCAGGCAGCAGAGCTTAACCAGCAGAGGCCAGGCTCACCTGCATCATCTCACCCACTTGGAGGAGATGGTGCTGGCCATTCTTGGCAGGGGCATGGCTGAGCCCATGGTCAACGGTGGGGCTTAAGATGCCGGTATCCTCATACAGTATCCTCCTTCTCACATCCCACTTCCCCCTCAATCCACAATCTCTTCTGCTTTACAATCTGCACATGGTATAAACATGCAGATATTGCTTTCCCCCCAGTCCCCTCACCACAACCCTTGTGACTTTTTCATTTCAGACACCAAGAATTGCAGCTTGCCCAGCCAGTAGTTGAGGAACAAGGGGGAGAGGAGAGTCCAGAAGAAGAGGAAGAAACCATCACTCAATTTAACACTCCCAGCCTCCAGCTCAGAAACTGACACTCCGCGTACATTAGAGCATAGGTTAGACACGGGATCTGCACTTGGTGAGTGGGCTGCAGCCAGGACAGGGAGAAAGGGTAGCTCAGGTGCTAGCTCCCTGGAGGCTGAGCTCGCACACGAGTTCTGCTGCACAGGACTCAGATGAAGACCTCAATGGGGCGGCCGACAGAAGATCGCTGATGGGTATGCACAATGAAATGTTTGGTGCATTGGCAGGCCTGCCAGAAAGCCTGAATATAATTTCAAGGAGCGTGGAGGAGACCAGCTCCAACTTTGCACAAAGCTTGGAGCCCATCCTTTCGAGGGTGGAGGGGGTTGGCAGATCCATTAACACACTTGTGGACCCAACCATCATGCAGCATCTGATGGCCGATGTCTAAGCGTCCATTGCAGCACATACACAAGCCACCCAACGCCTGAGTGCTGCAGTGGAAGCTCATACTGAAGTCTGCAGACACAGACTGCTGCCATCAAGGCTGGGTTTACAAGCGTGGAAAGAGGCTTGCAGGGTGTCACAGCAGTCCAGCAGTCTGTACTCAAGCAGATTACTAGGATTGCTAAGACGCGGCCCCAGGGAGTGGCAATGGATCTGTGGAGGCCGACACTGCTGTCTTCTCCCAGGATGACAGCATTCGTCCTCCCACCACTGCCACTTGGCCATTGCCTTTGCTGTTGCCTGTCAAGCCCGCCCAGACTGCTGCCGCCCATGCCAAGGTGGTGAAGTCCGAAGCCGGGCCTACTAGGCCCAGGGCTGCTCGAAGTCATCCTTCAAGACCATCTGAAGTCTCCCCCACAGAAAGTCAGCAGTCTTCGACCAGTCATGCTATAGCCACCTGGGTAGAACTGCATAAGAGCACTAGGATTGGCAAAAGCACACACAAGACAGTCACTAAGAGAATGCACAAGGGTGATTAGTTGAAGTTTTGATGTAATATTGGATATATGATAATGTTTGATTGGAAAGTTTGCTTTGTGAAGGTTTTAATTTCCGCATTGTGGCCAAGTGGACATTGTGATGGACAGTAACAGAGGGAAGATAAGGTGTGGGACTAATGATAAATGGGGAGTTGGGGTTGCATTCAATCGTACTGCAGGAGGAGGATTCGATCCTGGATATCCTGGACAGAAAGAGACTGTTTGGGTTTCCTCCTTCCTTCCACTTCCATATCCATCTCCATCTCTTCCTCCTCCTCCTATTCCTGAGCTGGTGGCCATATCTCTGGTGACAAGGGCTGTGCCCTCATGATAGCCAGGTTGTGGAGGACACAGCAGACCACCATGAATCGAGACACATGCTCCGCTGAGTACTGCAGTGCTCCTCCAGAGCGGTTCAGGCAGCAGAAAAGTTGTTTATGGACACCACTGGTCAGCTCTATGATGTTTCGTGTGGTAGCATAGCTCCCGTTGTAAACATGCTGCCCATATGTGGTTGCGTTGCGGAGCGGAGTCATGAGAAGGTCAAAGGTTAGCCCTTGTCTCCCAGTATCCTCTGGTTTATCTTAGTGGTGCAAAGACTGAGGGAGCAGAGAAGTGCCACAGAATAAAAACATCTTGACTGCTGCCAGGATACTGGACATTCACCATCATGATGTGCCGAGCATGGTCGTACACCAACTGTACATTGGGCGAGAGAATTTATTTTCTCAGAGGGTGGTGAATCTTTGAAATTCTCTACCCCATAGAGTTGTGGAGGCTGAGTCATTGAATATATTCAAGGTGGAATAGTCAAATTTTTGAACTGCAGGGGCGTCAAGGGTTGTGGAACAGGCAGGAAAGTGGAGTTAAGGGCACGATCAGATCAACCATGATCTTATTGAATGGCGGAGCAGGCTCGAGGGACCGAATAGCCTACTTCTTATGTTTTTATGAGGTACCCTTTGCAGTTGTGATATAACTGAGCATTTATATACGCTGCCCGCGTTTTAAGTGCATGCAGTCAATGGTGCCCTGCACCATGGGGTAGTCCGCTATCCAGCCAAAACGCTCCACCTGTTTCTCTCTGGTCAGAGAAAAGGCAAAGAAGTCCCCACTCTTGGTATAAAGAGCATCTGTCACCTCTTATGCAGCCGTGGACGGTGAACTGGGAGGTGTTACAGATTGTCGGGGAGGACGAAAACCCCCTCATTTTACCCAGAAGGAAAAGGACTGTGGGATCAGTCTGTGCTGTGAATTGAAACCGATACAGTTTGACCTTGGCAGAGCAGTGATTGGACGGGGGAGGACACTGGAGGGCCAATGGTGAGACAGAGTCAGCCCGAAGCATGGGGCTTTCAAGCCAATGGGAGAGCATTTGCTCGAAAACTGTGGGACTGACTCACAGCCATTATCGGACTATTGTCTTCCCCATGTTTACACTATGGAAGGAAATTATGCAGATCGTCAGAAAACTAGGGAACCCAAAACAAACCAAGGACCTACACAATGACTACAGGAGGCCAACCCAATTAACACCTACTCAAACCTTGAGTAGGTTAGAAAAACTGAATTGGAGGAAAATTATGCAGACCTTCAGAAACCAGGGAACCCAAAACAACCCAAGGGCCTACACAATGGCTACAGGAGGCCAACGCAATCAACACCCACTCAAACCTTGAGTAGGTTAACATCAGTGGAAAAAAAACGCAATAATCTAAAACTGCTGCATTTTTCAAAATCACAAAGCCCACCAATGGGAAGAATCGATTTCAGCAGGAGAGGCGGACTGGATAATCTGGCTATAAAAAGGGGTTTCTGACGTAGTGTGGGTGGTTCCCTGCCCTCGTCATCCAACAACCAGCAAGACTCTCGACACTGAAGGTAAACCAGTGTCCGAAGACACCGAAGATAGAAGAAACAAACCACTAGACTGCAGAAGGCACAGTAGTGAGTATAACCTCTGGTCCTCAGAACTCCCAACTCAGTTAGGCCAGGAAAGGTGGGAGGTTGGGCATTGTACTGCTAAACTTGTGTAAAGATTTTCGTTGTGTCCGTTTAGTGGGATTTAGGGGGATTGTTTTGTTGGTGTATTGCTGTTTGTTGAGATACACCTTGTCAAATAAATTAGAAGCCTAAGTTCCTCTTGGAATCACCTTGTCTCAGTTCTATTGTATTACATCTCCTGATCGTGAGTCTTATGTCAGAACATTGTAAGGGAAGCTAGGAGCGCCTCGAAAATGCTCAACTGTGTGTCACAGGCTAGGGAAGAAGGGGTTAGGAGTTTTGACACTCACAGGTGCCTCATAGGCTAGGCATAAGCTGTGGGGACGCACAAGTCTCAAAACCCCCTTCATAAGCTGTGGACACAGTCTCTCCAGGGGTGCTCTTGCAGCACTCAGGGTACCTCACAGGCCAGGCATAAGCTATGAGGACAGAAGCCCAGAGAGAGACACCCAAGGCACAACAACACTCCCTGAAAACCCCTTACAGAACATGGTGACCGCGGCAGGACATAAGCAAACAGGAGATGTTAATATAACAGATGAGGTGATAAGAGAGGAAACTAAAATGGAGGAGAGAATTTCCTCATACATTTTTGGCAAGGTGAACCTCACCAAACCTTGGGTGCAAGCCCTCACACGGGCAGAGCGCCCAGTGGATGCTGCTGCTCAGTGGACAGCAGGGAAGGACCACAACCACAGGGTGGAAAAGGCCATCTGGCTTATCTGCTTCACCCGCCAAGTCCGAAAGCTCGACCAGCGGGTGAAGGACTTGGAACAGAGTCTTCAGAAATCAGAGGAGCTCTCTGCTATCCGGGCTGCGGTTGGGGACAACCTGCTGGCCGAATTAGCTGTGGAGCAGCAAGGGAAGAGGCAGTTGGAGGAGACTTCTGAAATAACCGGGACTATCTTCAGTGTTAGGTCACTGAGGCCAAGGGTAGTGAGGGGTCCCTCCGGGAACAGAACTCTCGGTACACCCAGAAAATTTGGGAACTAGAGAATAAATTAAAAGACGCACATGCAGCCTATAAAGTGGCCAGTAGCAGTGAGTTTGCAGATCACGGTCCCTGCCAGGAGAGGATTAAAACTCTCACCCACGCTCTATCCCAGGCAAAGGAGATGGTCGCCCTGATAGGACCCGGAGGGTCCACAGGGGACAAAGGAGAGTATTGGGGGGTAGAGAAGAATCCAAAGGCAAGAGATACCCGACCACCTCCTGAGACACCGGTGATTTGTCCAGTGGGGTACCAGGAGGAGCGGGGTGCGCAGGTAGTAGCAAAACCAGGGCTGTGGGCAGGACCAATGTGTCCCGCTTGGCAGCAGGGATGTGAGGCTCCCGCCGAGGGTCAGTTAAGGGCAGGATCAGGCGACCAGGCACTGTCTGCTGCACCGGGTATGGTGGGACAGCCGGAGGTAGAGGGACCAGCGCAAAAAGATCCTGAATCAGGGCGGATGTGCCCAGTCAGGCAGTGCAAGTACGGTCCTCCACAGGGAGGTGGCCAAGGTCAGGGAGCGCTGGAGAGCGACTTTATTATTCCCCATGGAGTTCAATCACTCAGGGCCATGGTGGCCCATTTGGCCAAACTCACTCGCAGTGGGGACCCATCTATCCACTTCATGGAGGTGATGCAGGTAAGGGAAATTAATGGATGCGACGAGGAAGAGACAGCCAAGCTGCTGCTCTTCTCTCTGGACAGCAAATTGTACCAGGCCCTACCGGCAGAATGCTGGAGGGGACAGCGTACATTTACTGAGGTCCAGAGGGCCGTCCTTGAGGCTATGGGCTTCGATGATGGCAGTCCTTTCGAATGGGTCGAAAGGACAAGGCAGCTCGCAAGGGGAACCCCGCAGGCGTTTGCGGACAGGCTGAGGGTGGTATACCACGCAGCCTGTGGGGAGCTCCTCGACCGGGTGAATCTTTCTGCGGTACAGACTGGCCGCTGGCTGAGGATGCTGGTGGCAAACTGCTTGCCCCGGCTCAAGGCCAGGGCAGAACTGTGGTTCGATTCCCGGGACCCCAACCTCACCGAGGAAGCAGTGGTCAGGCAACTGGCACTGGTCCAACGGAATGGAGGAGGGGAGCAGGAGAAAACCTCCAAAGGTCGGGTAAATGAAGTAAAACCCAACTCGATTCCCAAAAGGGAATGGCACCAGGAGGGTGGCCGCTTGATTGATAAGGAGGGAGTGTGCTACGGGTGCGGGAAAGCTGGGCATTTTAAAAAGGATTGCAGGAGCCCAGTAAAGAGATATGGGGGGAGAAGTTCTTTAGGAGCCGCCCAGAGTGGGGGAAGGGAGGGAGCTCCTCACCATCCCTTGACGAGATAGTAGCTGCAGTGAGGACAGCGCTGGAGGGGACTGGGAAGGTAGCCACGGCAACAGGCAGGGAAACACCAGCAACCCTGCCAGTACAGAGGCCATGACTAGCCCAGACCCAGCCTGCATACCTGTGCCCACTAGAATACGACCCCTGGGGACGACCCTGGGTCAAGATGGAGGTTGAGGGTGTATTGGGTACTTACCTTTTGGACACTGGTGCTTCCAGCACGATAGTCCATTCGGAGGACCCCGCAACCTCACCTCTATCAAACGGGGTGCCGTATCAACTAGTTGGGTTCACAGGTAATGAGAAGGCTGGGTTTTTCTCAGTCCCGCTCGCAGTTTGTTTAGGAGCACTCCAAACACAATGGAAGTGCGTCCTGATGAACTGGGAGCAGGTGGGAAAAGGGATCTTGGGGGCTGATTTCATCATCGCTCGCCAGATCCTAGTAGACTTGAGGAATCACTGTCTATGGGGTACAGTGGGCACGGGAGCTGTTGTAGAGAGTCGAAAGATATATTATGGGAAATCAGGTAGTCAAACTGTGAACTGTTGAACGTTCACTGACCGAGCAATAACCCTGTGAGGCCCACTGTAGGAATGCCTGGGAAGGCAGAGATAAGAAGGAAGCCATCTCCTGTGAACAAGGCCATAAACCAATTAATTCCCCAGGAAGAAAGATAAGAGGGAAACCATTTGCTGTAAACAAGGCTACAAACCAATTATTTCTCCCAGATGAAAGAACTAGGGAGAGAACATATAAAGTCATCGATCAACCCAAATTGACAATGGTTCCCTGGTTACTAGGAGAATTCTATTGGATTAAAAAACCTATATGTAATCTATAATCGTTATGATTGGCTTGTGTCCAGCCGTGATGAGCTGTGTAACTGCAGTAAGCTGTTTTTGTAACTGTTGTAAAACATATAAAGGTACATGTAACTCTTTGTTCTGTGAAGAGAAACCTGGATACGGTCCTGAGTTTTTCCTTCCCGCTGAGCGTAATAAAGCTGCTTCAGCATTGGAACCGACCCTGAGTGTTGAGTGATTCTTCAGAGAAAACACTAACGCTAACAATGGCGTAGTCGACGGGATTTCCCGGAGTCGCTGGACGCCCTTGGAAAAAAACCCGGGTGAGTATAAAAAACAATTTTTAAGTATAAAGGGTGCGGAAGGTGGAAGCTGGTTGATCGACATGAGGAGACGGTCTAATATCTCAAACGCCTAGCCTGAGCCTGAATTAAGAGGACTTTTGTCCCACGTGACGGCCAGGAACCAAGTAGGCGTAGGGAACACACTTAGACCGTGGGATCGTGATACCGAGAGACATCTTCCGGACCCAGTAGTGTAATTTGAAATACCCCGGGATAGAACCAAGCGGTGTACAGCGGCTAACGGAATCCAAACCTGTGAACAGGGTCGGACCAACAGGCTGAGCGGTGGTAGGTAGTCGTTAAGGATATGTAGAGCACTGCGGGAATTGCTTAAACGCGTTTTTAAGAATTGTATAAGTTTGTGTAACAGCAGAACTTGTGACCTGACAGTAGCCAAGAGACAGTTTACTACAAGTCGCGCTAGAAAGAAAGCGGACCGCTGAGAGTAGATTCCTAACGATACCAGTCCTACCCAGGAATGGCCATGAAAACAAGTAAACTCGAGTGGGGACCAGAAGGGTCGCTTACCCGCCACCTGGCGGAAAAACAAAAGAAGCTAATTGAAAAAATGATTAAAGCAGGGTGGAATCCTCAGGAATTAGTTATGTGAGGAATTATTTAGATAAAACTACGAATTCCCTGAAAGGTCATGGATCCAAAAATAGAGCCGGCCAAAACAAGAAGAGAGACTGTTGTAAATGTCTGATCGTTGAGTGAGAAGTGTCTGTGTGATTTTTGACTGCAGAATGAATTTTTGTTTTATGTTTTCATGTTCCGAAAGCCTGGTTGGAAGAGGAATGCAAGTGTCTGTTTATTTTAGAAACAGAGTGAAAGTCTTTTTTTTTAAACCCTTTGTAATGTTGTCCTGTATGTGGGAAGTTTTAAGACATTTAAGTTAGAAACGCAGGTGTGGATTTATTCGGATGATAAGTTACGGAGCTAGGAGAATAAACAAATAAAGAATAGGTTTGTTGAGCAAAATATTTATTTGACATGCTCACTTACTTGCCGAAAGAAAACATGCAATGATTGATTGGGTTGAAAGACATAAATTTAGTCTCGGAATGAGATAAAGAATGCTTTAAAAAAAAAGAGCTTCTAAAAAAAAAAGTTTCAAATAAAGATTGAAATTACAACGTTTGAATTGGGATTTTGAGATATTCAGAGAAGGCACAGGAAATACTGAGGTGGATTTAAAAAAAAAAGAGAAAGATTAAATTAAATCTGATCAGGTCAAACTCCTGGGCAAGTGGCGAGCTATCTGCGAAGGTGTAAAAGGAACTTTTGGAAAATGTTAAAAAACAGCAAGCTTTAGTAACGGCTTTGAAACTGGAGCATTTTGAGATAACGAAAGGCAGCACTCAAACTCTCAAAGCTGGTCTCCATTCCAGTTATGGAGAAAAAGAAAAAGATAAAGACGCCACTTTGAAAGTAAACAAATTAACAACTTTATGGAGTTACGAACCCTCCGTGTAAAATACAAAACCTAATTTGAAGAAAGAAAAAAAAAAAAGATGTAACGGACTAAATGGAAAAAGACATAACTTACTAAATACTAGTTGATGTTTGCTGTGAAAAAGATATTGGTTTAATTAGAAGAGGAAAAAAAAAAATTGGAATAAGTAAAAAACACTCTACATGGATTCGAATTTTCAATTATGAAAAAGTTTCAATGCAGTTTGAAAAGATTTCCAAAATGTCCCGAACAGTCTAAACAAGCAGGAGGGTTTTGAAGATAACGAGGAGAAAGAGAGAAATAAAAAAAAAACAGAATTGAATTTCAGTAAACAAAATTGCTATTGTATGTGTGGTCTTGTTTTAAAACAATTTAAAAAAAAAATTCTTTGGCAAGTACTTGAATTAGAAGTTAAGAAAACATTGGAGTTTACTCTAATGATTTATGCTGTTTAACGGATTCCTAATTTCGAAGCCAGTTTTGAAGGCACAAAGATTTTTTTTTTCAGATGATTACGTGAAGTCACGTAATGACATCAGGTCTTCTTACAAACCTGGAAAGGAGTTAACCCTTTCCACTGACAGCCGTTTTATACTGAACATTATTAATTTGGATTTCTTAATAGGGAAAAAAAAAGACTCACCTAACAGAGGAAAAACAAAAATAAAAACAGAACTAGCTTATGTAATAATACTTGCCTGATACAATAAAGAAATAGATATTCAATAAAACAAATTGAAGAGTTAAAAGCTAAGATAAACAGGCTGGAAGAGATAACGGGACTAGACGGATAGTGCAGTGCGCAGCCATAGCACCATCACCTCTGGCAATAGAGCCAATGTACCCCACGGTGGGTAGGTGTAGTCCACAAACCCAACCTAACGGTAAAGCAGACAGCGATGTTTGGAGGAATAGCTTTGGCCTTGGTCATAATAGGAGTTTGGGTAATATTTAAGTGGGTAAAGACACGGGCGCACGCCCTACAGATTCAGCTCGAAATGGTTCGATTATAACCTTGTCCTTCTGATTTTGCAGGGTGACAGGGACACTCGTAGAGCAAAAAAACTTAACCCCTGGTGACGACCAGGCCGTCTGTTTAAAATTACAGATAATACTTACCGGAATGGGAATACGAAAGGCGCTACTCGTAATATGGATAGCCCTGCGACATGCACGTACCCTGGGCAACACCGACGGACAGCAGAGCACGCTGGAAATAAACAACTATATGAACTATGGAGTCTTGTTTAATTTAACGGACGGAATGTGCATCCCAGCAACCAAGGACTGGAGCAAGGACAGGACTTATTTTAATGCATGGTTACAAGTGAATCCTAATAAGAATCCTAATAAGAATAAGAGTATGTGTACAGTGCTCCACGGGTATAAGGAGCAGATGCATTAAACGGAGGGATGTCAAAGGGCCTGATGAATGTACTTTCGGCATAATTTGCGCGCCTCCGGGACAATCCCAGCAATCAGTCATCCGCAAGAAGGGAATGGGGCTGTGTGGGTATTACGAGGAGGCGGGGGCGGCTGCAATATAATTGTATGTATGTTTCTCACCCCCTCCGACACCGCGCCCCATAAGAATCACTACATTGCCCGAAGAACTGCCTTGTCCCATAACTACTAAGGGACCAGAAAATGGGATTGCAATGTACAACGAAGGGGAATTATTGTATGATAATGTTAAACATGAAATTGTGCCTGTTCTGATCAATATTTCAGGCATCCAGATGCCGGAATATTGTACCGAACAGTCAAGGAAGATGTACAATGTATTAAGTAAAGTCGTAATGCAGCAGGCTGCCGATGCCATGGGTGCCAGTAAGTTCCGGGGACAGGGGTTAGCACCCAGGGTGAAGAGGGAAATAGTAAATGATGTTGCTACCGTTTTCAATACAGGAACCTCCGTAGTGAACTCGATAGACATACAAGGGCTAAATGAGAGGGTAGAACAGCTTAAAGGGGTGATGAAGGGGTTATTGGAGAGGGTGGAGCAAAACCAGGAAGACCAGGCCAACCTAGGAAAGGAGGGGGCCGAAATCCAGTTGGATGGCATCTCAGTCCTGGAAGCTCACGCTAAAACCATCAATCACCTCATTGATAGAGAACAAGAAGATACAATAAAGCAAAGACAGGGGCAACTCTGTCATGCTTATGGTCTGTGGATGGTGGGACAGATCCGCCACAACCTCAACCAGATCCAACGCGGGGAGGTACCCGATTGGATAGACAGTTCACATTTAGCTCAGTTGGCGAACCAAAGGGGGACACTGGATAATTGTACTCTGAAGGGACTGACCCGAGTATACCCCGCAATTCCAGATTGCCAGATGGGTAGGACTACCGGGATAGGGATAGTCCTGTTGATCCCCATAGCAACGCCGGACTCAGGGCCGTTCCCCTTATACCAACTAGAGAATATCGGAGTAATACGGGAAAATGTCTCCATACGCTACTACCTGACCACCACCTCTGCCGTTCGTCGAAACAACATACTTACCGGGATTTCCCTAGCAGATTGCAAGCAAAGGGGGGAAATCACAGTATGCCCTCACCCGGTGGGCCGAGGGGAACTAGACGAGTGCGGGTTTAACCGAACCAACGGGTGTGTACTAGAAATAGTGCCCGCACACATGCACTTCGCGAGGGCAGGCTACGGAGGGAGGGGAAGATACTGCGTCTCTACTACTGAGCGTTCATACCAGTATAATGACCTGCAGTGCCCTATACCGCAGCCAAACTTTTGCTTTACACCACTACGACCTGTCGCGATCGGGCAAGCGCATATCACCCAGGTTAGGCGCCGGAAGTCCGAAGTTATTGAAGTAACTGATCAGCTCCATGATCATTTGCAGGATTATGACGAGCCAGAGCAGGTCCCTATCCCACATCTAACCGAAGTATTACGGGAGTTGAGGCTCAGAGTGGGTCAATCTGTAAAACTCTATCACCAGCTACAAACTAAAATCAAAGAAGATACCGAGGTAGACTTACAAAGTCAGAGTTGGTGGAGAAAGGTCTGGGACTGGGGAATAAATGTGAACATCCACCCATGGATTCGAATTATTTCACACACACTGGTCGGAATACAATTAATCTTAGCAATAACATGGGGCGTGATGGCCTGCTAGGTATGCAGGCGCCACAAACGGCAGAAACGGACCAATCACCGTTCCCTGGATATTAAACAAGTCTGTTTGATAAGGGGACGGGAGGAGCTAGCCTTTGTTAATTTGATTTGAGCAACCGGAACTCCTGAAACCGCGTGACTGGCCAGCACGTTGAGGCAAGGAATACCGGGCCGTGCACAAATATCAGATAAAGGCAGTATTTCGGTTAAAAGGGGACTAGGGCTAGTCCCTTTACCGAAAGGGGGAATTGTTGTAGAGAGTCGAAAGATATATTATGGGAAATCAGGTAGTCAAACTGTGAACTGTTGAACGTTCACTGACCGAGCAATAACCCTGTGAGGCCCACTGTAGGAATGCCTGGGAAGGCAGAGATAAGAAGGAAGCCATCTCCTGTGAACAAGGCCATAAACCAATTAATTCCCCAGGAAGAAAGATAAGAGGGAAACCATTTGCTGTAAACAAGGCTACAAACCAATTATTTCTCCCAGATGAAAGAACTAGGGAGAGAACATATAAAGTCATCGATCAACCCAAATTGACAATGGTTCCCTGGTTACTAGGAGAATTCTATTGGATTAAAAAACCTATATGTAATCTATAATCGTTATGATTGGCTTGTGTCCAGCCGTGATGAGCTGTGTAACTGCAGTAAGCTGTTTTTGTAACTGTTGTAAAACATATAAAGGTACATGTAACTCTTTGTTCTGTGAAGAGAAACCTGGATACGGTCCTGAGTTTTTCCTTCCCGCTGAGCGTAATAAAGCTGCTTCAGCATTGGAACCGACCCTGAGTGTTGAGTGATTCTTCAGAGAAAACACTAACGCTAACAGGAGCAGAGGGAGAAGTCATGGTTATTGATAAGAAACAGGGAAAAGGGACTCTGTGTACAATGAAGCCAAAAGTGGGTTACAACCTGGAGGTTCTGGTCGGTAACACCCCGGCTGAGTACCGGGCCTATGTGCAAGCACATCTTGCAGCATTTGCCACCCATAAACACGATTGTGGGAGAGTCACAGGAGTGGAGGTTAGAATAGATGGGGATCCCATGTCCCGCCCGCAAAAGCAGTATGGCTTTCCCCGAGAGGCAGAAGCAGACTTGGAGACAGCTTTAAGCTCGCTTGTCAAGCAGGGTGTTTTGAGACCCATCGCCACCCATGTCAACTCCCCGCTTTGGCCAGTTAGGAAACCGGACAATTCTTGGAGGGCTACGGTGGATTATAGGGTGCTCAATAAAAACATCCCAGCTTGTGCTCCCACAGTAGCGGCGGTTGCGGATCTGATAGGGGAAATCCCTGCATCCGCAACCACGTTCACAGTGTTGGACATATCCAACGGGTTCTGGTCTATCCCTGTACGGAGGGAAGACCAGTACAAGTTTGCCTTCACCTTCCGGGAACAGCAGTATTCATGGAGCTGCCTCCCACAGTGCTTTCATAATAGTCCCAGCATCTTTCACCAATGCATGGCGAACTGCTTAAAAGGCTTCAGCCAACCACACCAGCTGGTCCAGTATGTGGACGACCTGTTGTTGTTCACAGACAGCAGTGAGGAACACGGTCCACTGCTGGCCGAACTGCTGGTCTTACTGAAGGAAGGGGGTTTTAAAGTTAACCCCAAGAAAGCCCAGATAGATCTAGGAGAGGTAAAATTCCTGGGCCTGACGATAAGGGCAGGAGAAAGGGCCATTGATGAGGCTAGAAGAAAGGCAGTGCAGGAACTCCCTGTCCCTAGGATGTGTCGGGGGTAAGGTCTTTCCTGGGAATCACTGGCTACTGTAGGGACTTCATCGAGGACTATGCAGCCACTGCCGCCCCTCTGCTCAGACATAAGGGGGTCGAGTGGGAATGGGACGAGGGCTGTGAGGCAGCATTTGTCTGTCTTAAGAGAGACCTGCAGGTAGCACCAGCCCTCGGGGCAATTGATGGGGGGGAGGAATTCTTCCTGGAGGTGGCAGCCAGTGGCGACAGCTTAAGTGCAGTGTTGCTCCAGGAGTGAAACGGTCAGCTGAGACCAGTGGTGTACTCCTCCAGGGCCCTCACGGAGATAGAAAAGGGATACCCCAATTGTGAGAGGCACTTGCTTGCCACCCACTGGGCAGTAAAGAGAGCTCAGATCTTTACCGGAATATCCCCCATTACACTCCTCACCCATCATACCCCGACGCAGATGCTGTTGAACGGGGGGATTAAGGACGCGACAATGAGCAGTGCTAGAATCACTCGCTGGACCCTCCTCCTCTCCCAAATGACTTTAAAGGTCAAGGGCCTCTGCAAGCCCAGGCTCGCAGCAAATTTAATCTATCCAGGGCAGCCGCATAGATGCTCTGTGGAGGAGGTATGGGACATCAACTTTGGATTTCGAGCAGGGATACACCCCACAGGCCGCGAGATCTACCTTGATGGCTCCAGTTCAGTGTCCGCAGGTACAAAACTCACGGGCTGCGGAGTTTGGGATCCCAAGGCAGGGATTGCCTTGGCTCTTAAACTCCCATGCACCCTGAGCGCCCAGCAGGCGGAACTCTCGGCGGTGATGTATGTGGTCACACACCCCGAGGAATTCCCTACCCCATACACGATTTGCTCGGACAGCATGTTCACTTGCAATTCGTGTACAGAGTATCTGGCGATTTGGTCACGCCGGGGGTACACCTCTGCAGATGGGAAGCCCCTTGTGACCAAACCCCTGCTAGAAAAGATCGTGGCTGCAGTGGGAGAAACCGGGGATGTATATATCCATAAGGTAAAGGCCCACTCCAAAACTGAGCCACGGGGGGAAGGTAACCAGCAGGCAGACCTGCTGGCAAGGGAAGGTGCTCGTACAGGTCACCCATGGGACCCATACGAGGCAGACAGGATAACAGCAGCAAGAAGCAAGCCAGGGACACAAGGGAGTGTAGGGGCGGCTGCGGCCCTGGACCTTAAAGTAGTCCAGATGCAGGATCCGATCCTGAAGGCTGCCTTGGCTGCTATCAAAAAGGGGGAAAAGGTGGAGGGCCCATACAGTGCTGCAGATATTGCTGTGTGGGAAGGCATGTTGTTTAAAGGGGACAAATGGGTAGTGCCGCCACAACACCGGAGGGAATTCCTTCAGCTGGCCCATGAGGGTCCAGGTGCGGGACACCCTGGGCCGGAATCTACCTGGCAATGGGTAGAAAAGGCAGGGTGGTGGCCAGGCCTCTGGGAAGACGTCCGCGACTTCTGTGCGGGCTGTCTGGTTTGCGCTGCAAACAACCCAGACCCTCAGAAAAGGAAGGTGTCTATGGGACACGTCAGGCGGGTAGAGGGACCATGGCAGTCGATCCAGATCGACTACATCGGACCCCTACCGGCCGCCCAGGGAGGTTATAAATACTGCATCGTCCTGGTGGATGTGTTTTCCAAGTGGGTGGAAGCCTTCCCTTGCCGAACAGCTACCGCGGTGGGGATTGCAAAAATCCTGGTGAGGGAGGTGTTCTCTCGGTGGGGTCTACCTCAAATCGTGGGGTCCGACCGGGGAAGCCACTTCACCGGCCAGGTGATGCAGGCCATCCTAAAGGTGCTGAGGATAAGAGCCAAATGGCATGTCGCCTAAAACCCTCAGTCCTCAGGCCCCATAGAACGCCTGAACTGGACCCTAAAGGAAAGGCTGCGCAAGGAGACGGGAGACTCACCGAACAAGTGGGTGGAGGTCGTCTTACCGTTGGTCCTCATGGGAATCCGGGCCAGTCAGTCAAAGAGCACAGGGTACTCACCCCATGAGCTGATGACTGGCCGGATCATGAGAACCCCAGTGCATGTGTTGGCGCCGGTTCTCACCGAAGGACAGCTTCGAGAGGTGAACCGGGACCGCTTCGTCAGGAATCTGTTTGAACAGCTTCAACAGATTCACTGGCAGGCGGCCAACAACATGGGTAAACAGCACCGTGCCAATCGGCTGCTGCTGGAACCCCGCAGTCACCATGATTGGGAGGTGGGCGACCAGGTGATGATGAGAAGCTTCGCCGGGTCGGGGTATTTGAACCACTGTATATGGGACCATACAGCATAGTCGACAAGGCTAGCCCTCTGGTCTATGCGGTTCATTTGCCTCGCCGGGTGAAGTGGTATCACATTAATCAGTGTAAATTGTTTGACCCCAAAAGAGGTAAAAAAAACAGAGGGGACGAGCAAGGGAAGGGAATCAGGCACTGGGGGAAGAACAGGCCCCGGTGGATTTGGAGGCTCTGGAGGAGGCAGCAGGCCCCGAAGCTCTACAGCCAGGGCTGGTTCACTGCTCCAGTAAGGCGATACCACCACTGGGTAGAGGTTCCCAGCCCACTAACAGAAGTAGGGAGAAAGGCTCTACCATTAGCAAGGTCCAAGGGGAAGCTGAACCTCCCATGGTGGATCAGCTGGGGCGAGCCCAAGAGGTGGAGGAGTCCTTTGCAGCCCATAACGTGGAACTCTGCACCGACAGTAAGGAGGAGTAACAGAGTGCCACAGACCAGGACGCCGTGGTCCCCTGTTTACTTAGCTCCCCGCCCCAGACCGAGAAGGCGAAAGACAACAGGAAGGGTGCTCTGTTGCGCTAGCAAGGGTCTCCCACCGATTATCCAGGGCTCGGGACGGCCTTGGAGAGCAGCACAAGACTCATTAAGGGGGACTATACGAGCCCCTCAGCGGAGGGCATCCTGGTCCCCAGGGTACGGTCAGCCGAGTGGTCGACGACGCCTGTACAGTGACAGGATGTAGCCTGGCCACCCGGGGACGGGTGGCGGTGTATATATTTTCCCTTCCTGTTTTGTTACTTACTTTGTGTTGTGTGCATATGTGTTTAGGTAAGGCAGTGACGGTTGGGAACAGCATTTTATGTTCGGAACATGTTAAGTGGGCCGAGCCTGGAGAGGTCTCTCAAGGCAAGGCCATGTTCTTCTTGCCTTTCAGATGTCAACACCTCCCTACTGGACGTTAGTGATGCTGGTATCGCTAAGAATCTGCACCGGGCACCGAGGGGACACCGAGGACTCCCTGGTTTTCGGATGCTCCGGGGGCAGAGCGCCGACAGTGACCACCGGAGAAGGGACTCCGGCGGCGGATGGCCGGGTCACCTACTCCCACGAGGGGAGATGGCCTGGATGGTTGGGATCGAACTCCACCAAGTACTCCAACCATAAGGACTTTACCTACGGAGAGGCCTCCATCCCCTGCCCGGAGATCACTGTGGCCACTTCCAGAGTGAGAGTGACAGACTTGTATAAACAGTGGGATAGGGCCGAACTGGGCAGGCAGAGGCGTGGTACTTTAAATGACATTTTTACGGGGTTTAACATCGGGGCATCCACCATAAACAGTTTGGATAACATGCAGCTGGCCCTCCAGATAAATGGGTTAAAGAATCAGCTGTGCAAAATCCTGGGGGACGAGAATACCATAGTGGGATCCGCGCTCCACGAAGAGGTGGCAATGACAGTTCACTTAAAGGAGATTATCTCTCAATTGGAGGCACAGGCCAGGGCTGTAAACGCCTTGATTCGGGAGGATAGAAACGCCTCTGATCAAGCTACCCAAAATGAGGTGTGCGTGCTCTATGGGGCCTGGTTGCTGGGAGAGGGACGGAGTAACCTCGAGGATCTGAGACAGGGACAGGTCCCCTCCTGGATCAGCAACCAGCACTTAGCAGCACTGCACCCTTATGATAATGTTTTGAGTCCTTGCCAACTTCATGTAGCGTCGGAAGCCTACTCGGTACCGGTGGACTGTGGAAAGTCAAACCATACCATCATGGGTGTGGTGGTCAGGATGCCCGTGATGGGGGCGTCCCCACGACCAGCACCCTTGTACCAAGTGGAGAATATGGGAGTCATTCGTGGAGAGGTGCATGTTTGATTCCAAGAGGTCCCACCTTATGTCACAATGTGGGAGCACACTGTGACAGGTATAGACCTCTCGGGTTGTCGGAGCAGGGGAGCACAGGTAATCCTGTGCCCCCAGCACTTGACCGCTTTTGCAAGGCCACAATGCGGGTTTAGCACTGCTGGGGCAGAGCCTATCAATTGCACAATAGAGGTAATGGCCCCTAACCACATGCCTCCACAGGTAGCATATGTAAGCGGTGGGACATATTGTGTCACCACAAGTGCCCAACGGTATGAACACAGACCGGGAAGGTGGTGTCCAATACCGTACAGCAGCTTTGCTTTAAACCCAGGGCAGAGGTTCAAGTGGCACACACCAGAATCACACACATCCCTGAACCTTCCACGATTCACCTCATGGTACAAAACAACCTCAGCCACCTACAACAATATGTCGCCCAGTTTGGCTATCCCATTGCCCCACTACCTGAGAAACTTACAGCCCTCCTCCAGGCAGTGCATTTGCTCAAAAAAATTTTTACACCATGGAGCAGAAAACTGAAATTCTAGCAGGGGAGATTGCCCAGATTAAACCCCCAGCATGGTGGGATTTGGGGAAAAGGGCAGACATACCTGCGTGGATCCGGTGGGATCGCATGCCTTAGTAATCGGCCAACTCCTGATTGTAGCTTATCTGCTAGTTACAAGCTGTAAGCTCAGGAGAAAAAGTAAAAGAAAGCAGTTCCTCAGGCTAGAGAGCCGTTGCTAAACACTCAAGGCGTGTAAACAAAGCTTGACCGCGACACTTAGGCGGTTTTGTTATTCCCAGGGATGACTGCGTTTTCATACATGGCCCCTGGGGAGTTTGCAGGGTAGGTTTCTTTGTTTTATGGTTAAGACTGAAATGAGACTCAATCTGCAATTGCTGCTGTAACCTAAAGTACATATATGTATATTGCTGTCGTATATTGTAACCTGTTGGATTCTGTGTTTTGTACCGCGTTAAAAGGAATAACGATATATATCGACGGGATCAGTTTAGAGTTAAACTGGGGAAAGTTGGGCAATTTGAGAGACCTAGGGTTTTCTCACCACCCTGAACTTTGACATACTCGAGTGGTGTCTGACTGTGTCAGATGGGGGATTATGTCGGGGAGGATGAAAACCCCCTCATTTTACCCAGAAGGAAAAGGGCTGTGGGATCAGTCTGTGCTGTGAATTGAAACCGATACAGTTTGACCTTGGCAGAGCAGTGATTGGACGGGGGAGGACACCAGAGGACCAATGGTGAGACAGAGTCAGCCCGAAGCATGGGGCTTTCAAGCCAATGGGAGAGCACTTGCTCGAAAACTGTGGGACTGACTCACAGCCATTATCGGACTATTGTCTTCCCCATGTTTACACTATGGAAGGAAATTATGCAGATCTTCAGAAAACTAGGGAACCCAAAACAAACCAAGGACCTACACAATGGCTACAGGAGGCCAACCCAATTAACACCTACTCAAACCTTGAGTAGGTTAGAAAAACTGAATTGGAGGAAAATTATGCAGACCTTCAGAAACCAGGAAACCCAAAACAACCCAAGGGCCTACACAATGGCTACAGGAGGCCAACGCAATCAACACCCACTCAAACCTTGAGTAGGTTAACATCAGTGGAAAAAACCCGCAATAATCTAAAACTGCTGCATTTTTCAAAATCACAAAGCCCACCAATGGGAAGAATCGATTTCAGCAGGAGAGGCAGACTGGATAATCTGGCTATAAAAAGGGGTTTCTGACGTAGTGTGGGTGGTTCCCTGCCCTCATCATCCAACAACCAGCAAGACTCTCGACACTGAAGGAAAACCAGTGTCCGAAGACACAGAAGATAGAAGAAACAAACCACTAGACTGCAGAAGGCACAGTAGTGAGTATAACCTCTGGTCCCCAAAACTCCCAACTCAGTTAGGCCAGGAAAGGTGGGAGGTTGGGCATTGTACTGCTAAACTTGTGTAAAGATTTTCTTTGTGTCCGTTTAGTGGGATTTAGGGGGATTGTTTTGTTGGTGTATTGCTGTTTGTTGAGATACACCTTGTCAAATAAATTAGAAGCCTAAGTTCCTCTTGGAATCACCTTGTCTCAGTTCTATTGTATTACATCTCCTGATCGTGAGTCTTATGTCAAAACATTGTACGGGAAGCTAGGAGCGCCTCGAAAATGCTTAACTGTGTGTCACAGGCTAGGGAAAAAGGGGTTAGGAGTGTTTGACACTCACAGGTGCCTCACAGGCTAGGCATAAGCTGTGGGGACGCACGAGTCTCAAAACCCCCTTCATAAGCTGTGGACACAGTCTCTCCAGGGGTGCTCTTGCAGCACTCAGGGTACCTCACAGGCCAGGCCTAAGCTGTGAGGACAGAAGCCCAGAGAGAGACACCCAAGGCACAACAACACTCCCTGAGAACCCCTTACAAGATGTCGCCTACTCCAGCCTCGAAGGATCCCAACGCGAAGAAATACGAGCCACCGTCTTCTTCACAGCCACCGGCAGCGCTGTCCTTGCCCTGGAGTGTGGCTGCAGGTTGAAAAAAATAGAAGATTTCTGGTGGCACTTCCTTCGTAAATCACAGACGTCTCAGACAATGCTCCTAGCTCAGGTTGAGGCATGAGAATTGGTCTTGTAAGGCCTGCTGAGAGCCCTTCTCCCTCTCCTCCTCCGCCCTCTGTGAGCAGTTTGTCCTCTTCTTTGCTGCCCCTGCTCCATCTCCCCATCGGGGGTATAGGGCCCAAATTTGGCCCTCCGTTTTTTTCCACGTACCTCCGAGCCTCCCCGCTGACTTTTTACCTCAGAAGCAGCGCCGATAAAACTCCCTGCGATCATGGCTGATTCTCAGGCCATCTGTGGAGCTGGCGTGACGTACAATGAAGAGAGGAAGAGAGGGGGGCGGAGCTAAGTCCCGCCGCTGAAAACTGTGCCGGGACCTCTGCACATGTGCGCTAGAGTCTGCGCACATGTGCAGTAGCTCCTGGCAGGCCGTTTTGGCAAACGTGCGCTGCAGGCTGTGTGGGAGAGGCTCGAAGCATGCCGTCCCTAGCCCTGGCCGAATGGGCCCTCTCATCGGCGGCCCTAAGGTAGGAGTTCTATTTTTTATTTACTGATTGACTTTGGTGCTTTAGGTGCAGGGTTCCTTCTATTTTTTTATTTGTTATTTATTGATTGCTTATTACTTTGGTCTTGGTTCTTTAGGTGCAGGGTTCCTTCTATTTTCTTTGTTAATTAATTGCTTATTACTTTTTGTGCTTTGTTTGGTGCTTGGTGGTGCTTTAAATGTAGTTACTTGCATTGATTCCTTAAATGTAAGTAAGGTCTTTCTGTGCGGACAAAAGTGGACACATTTGCTGCTCTAAGTTGGTTTAGTACAACTTTTTTCTGGCCAAATTGGCATAAATGGTGTCAGTGGCTGGGAACGCCCCCTTTTGAAAAAAAAAACTGACCTAACAAAAAAACGAATTAACTCACTTACACTGGCGCAAATTAAATAGCCATATTTGCAACTAAAAAGATACACCAGAAAAATCAAGTTACATCAAAAAAAACGGTGCAACTCATGGGGAAATTTGGGCCCATAATAACTAGAGCACCCATGACTGGGAGCAAGTGATCTGACCAGAACCCTTGAATTCAGAAGAAAAGCCTTCTCCACTTGCAGCCCCACTTCCTGTCACCTCAGTAACTTTAAATAACTGTAAGTAAGTAATAACACAGAAGACAGTAAGATGTTTTCCAGTCATAGGCATTGACTGCAAGGCACCAATCTTCAAAATCAAATCCGAAAGAAAATAATGAGCAAACCTTTTTGGTTTCTGCAATTGACAATATTAAGAGGCTGCTGGAATTCTTTAAGAAGTTACTGTATCTAATTTAGTGAATGAGCTATATGGTAAATAATTTGCCTAATTTTCCAAAAGACATTGGCCTAAGTTCCACATGTAATGTTTTAAAGAACATTAAAACACATGGCATTCGTGGCAAATTACTGAGCTAGCACCTCATTGTCATATGAAACTCCAATCTGTGGAGAGACTAGAGAATTAGCATTGTTCTCCTTAGAGTAGAGAAGGTTAAGAGGAGATTTGATAGAGGTGTTCATAATCATGAATATTTTTATAGAGTAAATAAGGAGAAACTGTTTCCTGTAGCAGAAGGGTCAGTAACCAGAGGACACAGATTGAAGGTAATTGGCAAAAGAATCAGAGGTGACATGGGGAAATATTTTTTACACAGTGAGTTGTTATGATCTGGAATGCATTGCCTGAAAAGTTGGTGGAAGCAGATTCAATAATAACTTTCAAAAGGGAATTGAATAAATACTTGAAGGGGAAACACTTGCAGGGCTATGAGGAAAGAGCAGGGGAATGGGCCTGATTGGATAGAACTTTGAAAGAGCCAGCTGGTGCATGATGGGTCGAATGGCCTCCTTCTGTGCTGTATCATTCTATGCTTGTATGTTTGTACTTGAATTTAATAGTTTGGCTCCTCCACAAGATATCAGATACAGCCAATCTAACTTAACTATGTAACAATTGTATCAACCTATGATTTCTATGAGTGAAGCTGGTTTTTAATCTCTTACACATCATGGCAAATTTTTAAAAGCTAATACCACACTGGAAATATGTACCTAACATAATTGTGGGAGCACCATCAGCACAAGGACTGTTCAAAGAGAAGGCCCACCGCCACCTTTGACAGCAACTAGTGATGGGTATTAAATGTAACCTTGCCCACATCACCCAGATCCCACAAATAAATAAATGAAAATTCCAAGGGCTGTAAAATGTAATTAATAATAATCTTGATAATAGGATCCACTTCTCTACCTGCAACATAAAAATTGTAGGGTTGAATTTCCATGGGAGTTCTTCTGCTCGTCTGCCATAACTTTGGAGGAATAGCCACTGAAACTCTGGAAAAATGGCATAAACACCATTTTTCTGGGGTTTCCACGGTTATTCCCCCAAAGTTATGGTGGACATGCAGGAGACCCCCTGTAGAAATTCACCACCAGAGACCTAAACACTTAAACAATGAGGAAGGAGAAAATTAGCTGATAGCTCAACATAGGTAGCAGACTTGACAACTGAACTGAGGAGCACAACGTACACTACCGACACAAGGAATTTTATTAAAAAGATATGGTTATGGTTTGATAAGGAAAAAGTGAAACTGCACCTCTCTCACCACATATTTTATTGAGTTGCTTTTATTACATGTAATTTTTTTGTTCCTTTATCTTCAAATGGCTATAATGACAATGCTTCCTTCTCTCATGCTGTCATATGTGCCATATACTGGCCACCCCTGTTAATCAAGTGTTTTTGCAGAAATTCACTTCGAAACCATGGGATAGAACCCCCAATTCTTTTGCCTGCTTAACGCTCACTTAATGCCCATTTTACCGCTGAAATGACATATAATACCCATATGTCGCCCAATTTGGCACAAAATGGAAACTGGCGGGCATTTTTCGGAAGCTTATCAGCAAGCGTTACTTTCCCCATGTGCTTAACGTTGGGAAAAAATATTTCCGCCCGCCCATTTTTTGGGATGGAATCAGCAGGATGAGTGAATTCAACGCCCATAATATCGCCCAGCATTATTTTCCGTACGGAATTAACGCCGAGATTCAATATGAACACCCGGCAACTGTTTTTTGTCATAAAGGGCATATTTACCCAAACTAGCAGCCATGGAGATCGCCCATCGTCAATTTCACCTCCTCGCACACATTTTGCCCATATCGCCCGCTCAAAAAAACGGCCACAAAAAGTGGAACTAACCGGAATGAATCACACCGTTATGGACGCCATGTTGCAGATCATATGTCGCATCCTTTAAAAGGCTGCTGTGCTTCAACCTTGGTGGAGTTCTGATGTACTCTGCAGGTCGTTGGAGTTGATGTGAACATCTCTAAAAACATCTTGACCACACTGTGACCGATTGGAATTGAAGAGGTGTGCTCATCGGGACATTCCTTGTTTGTGTGTAATCGGTGGAAAACAGCGAGCTACTGCAATGGGGCCTGTCCTTTCTCACCCTCTCTTGGTGACCAAATACATGCAGCAGACTCGACATCATAGAGGGAATGTTGGACTGCATTCTGTGCCCAATGTACGAAGTGATAGACAAATGAGGAGGTTCAGATGTTACACCCCCCACAAGTACAAGGAGAAGCATTCTTAGCTCGACTTGCCCGACACAACCTGCCTTCAGAGACTGCGCTTCCACAAAGAGGTTATCACTGAAGTATGCCAGCTGATAAGGGCAGACCTGTAGCCTGCCAGCACCATCAGAACTGCACTGTCCGTTGAGGTCAAAGTCACCGCGGCACTGTCGTTCTATGCCTCTGGTTCTTTTCAGGTCATAGCTGACGATATTTGTGGGCTTTCTCAGCATGCCACACATCGCTGCATTAGAAATGTCACTGAAGCCCTGTACGCACACAGGAGGGACTTGATCAGCTTCCCTATGACTAAGGAGGCACAGAGTGAGAGGGCTCTAGGTTTCTCCAGAATTGCAAACTTCCCCAAGGTGCAGGGAGCAATAAACTATACGCACATCGCGATGCGGGCACCTTTTCAGGATGCTGAGGTTTTCAGGAACCGCAAGGGATTCCACTCCCTGAATGTCCAGCTGGTTGTCGACCACCAGCAAATTATACTGGCAGTGAATGCTCAATTTCCAGGCAGCATCTATGATGAGCACATCCTGCGTTAGAGCACTGTATCTGACTTGTTTAACAATGAGCCACAAGGTCAATGCTGGATGCTTGGTGACAAAGGATATGGCCTCACCACCTGGCTGATGACCCCCACTGTGTGACACCCACATTGAGGCCGAGAGGCAATACAACGAGAGCCACAGAGCAACTCGCAATATCGTAGAGAAAACCATTGGAGTGCTGAAGCAGCGCTTCAGATGCCTGGACCACTCAGGAGGCGAGCTTCAATACCACCCTGAACAGGTAGCTCAATTCATGGTGGTCTGCTCCATGCTACACAACTTGGCTATCAGGAGGGGACAAGAACTGAGTCTGACAGTCCACCTCACCACAGAGAGGAAGAGGAGGACGAGGGGGCGGACGCTGAAGCCATGCCCCCGCCTCCCTGTAGACCGCATGAAAGGGCCCATTGTGGCATGATAGTTGCAAGAGCCTTATGTCAGGAGCTCATCAATGATCGCTTTGCCTGAAAGAATGTTGGTGTTATTTACAAGGCTGACACACTGCTGGGTGTGCAGGTCATACATCAATGGTGGGCATCACCTTGGTGACAGTTAAAGTTTACGTTGATTGAAGTTAAGTGTGATTATACCCTTTGATATTAAGGAATCACCAAAGTGTAATGGTGCAGCTATCTGAGCCAATGTGCTGCAAGGTTTTGTAAAATAAAAAACATTTAAACTGAACCTTAGTCTGAAATCATCAGTATTTCTGTACAGGCCAACCGTTTCCCCCTCATCCCCACCCATCGCCCCCGCTTCTCCTTCCCACCTCTACCCCTTCCCCTTCCCCTCCTGACTCCAAGCCGCCTGGCCGAGGAGGTCCTCAGGCGATGCTTCATTGGGGGGGGGGGTCAGTAGGGGCGGGGGGGTGACAGCTGAAACGCTGTTTGGATGGATACGGGAGAGGACGATCCCAAGGTGGGAGCGTGCTTCGAGCCATAAGCAAGATGTTGCTGCTGGCTCTCATGTGTTGGCAAAGGGGGTGCGTCACCTTGGGGTGCAGTGCGGCGCTTCGGGACCACTGGGAGCCCTCTGCCACCAGTGTTCCTGGCTACCAGCTCCAGGGCCTCCTCCATCCCTTCCATGTTATATCTTATTTGTTGGACAAAAACTCGGTGCTCAGTAGGCTTTTTGCTGCCGGTGAATCTCTGTCGTTCCTCCCACAACAGCCAAACAAGCGCATACCACCGCCACACAAGGTTTCAGTGCCTCTGAGCTCGCTCTCTCTCTGTCTCCTCTTCTGCGCATGTCATGATGACCCTTGACCTCCTGAATCGCGGGAATAGAGCATTGCCATGCCATTGCTAAGGACAGCCACACTTTACGGCAGATGAGCAGAAAAAATTTACACTAACGCCCATTTGATATCGCTCACAGTAGCTGTAAAGTCCTGTTCCCTCAGTACAGATTCACATGAGGCATGTAGTGAAGTCAAGGTCACTCTGGACCTGCACCTTTATTTCACAGCTCTGGAATACTGCACTTGCCTGAGACCTGTCCTTATATACCTGTTTCTTGCAAGTGGACCCCTCGTGGTAAGGTATGCTGGTGGTTACAGGTCATATCTTATTACAGTCATATATAGCATGTTAGGATACAGTTATATATAATAATGTAAGATACAAGACATCACCCTCCCCTTAAGTTCTTATTGTTTTTATAGGTTCAGTCTCTCAGGTGGTCTACGCTCTCGTGTGGAGCGTCTGAGTTGTGGTTCAGTTGTTTGCCTTGGTGTCTGTTTTTCTTTGGGTGTGGTATCTCGCCTGGGCTGTCTGTTTCGATTGGTGTGATTGTTGTTGACTCGCCTGGGCTATCTGTTGGGATTGCCCTTTCCTTAGGTTGTTCCCTCTGTCTGTCCACCAGGTGTGGTGCGAGTTCCACATTGTAGTCTGCAACTGGTTCTGCAATGTTGTTGGTAAATCTGCTTTTGACTTGGTCTACATGCCTCCGGCAGGTTTTGCCATTGTCCATTTGTACTACCAGCAGCCCGTTTCCTTCCTTGCCCGTTACTGTCCCTGCAAGCCATGTGGGACCCCTGCCATAGTTTAGTACAAACACTTTGTCCTCTATCTCATTCCATCTCCCCCTCGAATTTCTGTCATGGTACTCGGTCAGCTTACGGCGCATTGCCTCAACGATTTCATGCATGTCTGGGAGGATTAATGAGAGCCTTGTTTTTAAAGTCCTTTTCATCAACAGTTGCGCGTGGGAGATCCCAGTCAATGAGTGCGGACAAGATCTGTATGCCAGCAGCAGTCGCGACAGGCGACCCTGCAGCGTAGGACCTTGGATTTTAAGCATGCCTTGTTTAATGATCTCTCCACCTGGCCGTTGGAGGTCAGCTTGAACGGTGCCGTCTTGACGTGATTTATGCCGTGATCAATTATAAAGTCTTGGAATTCTGCGCTGGTGAAGCACGGACCATTGTCACTGACCAATATGTCAGGGATTCCGTGCGTTGCAAACATGGTTGCGAAGCTCTCCACAGTGGTGGAGGTTGTGCTCGAGTTTAAAATGGTGCATTCGACCCACTTTGAAAATGCATCTACAACTACGAGAAACATTTTGCCCATGAATGGGCCCGCATAGTCTACGTGCACCCGCGACCATGGTTTGGTAGGCCAGGGCCAAGGGCTCAGTGGAGCCTCCCTGGGGGCATTGCTGAGTTGGGCACAAATGGTGCACCTTCGGACGCAGAGCTCCAAGTCCGCGTCAATCCCAGGCCACCAGACGTGGGATCTGGCTATAGTCTTCATGAGAACGATCCCTGGGTGCTCGCGGTGGAGCTCCCAGACAAATACCTCTCTGCCTCGCAGAGGCATGACTACTCGGCTGCCCCACATCAGGCAATCTGCTTGTAGTGATAGCTCATGCATGCGCCTGTAAAAGGGTTTTAATTCCTCGGGACAGGCATCGTGAGCCTCTGCCCAGTCACCGGTTAGGACACATCTTTTTACTAAGGATAACGTGGGGTCGCTGGCCGTCCAGGCTCTGATTTGGCGAGCCGTCATGTGCGAACCTGTGGACTCAAAGGCATTGATTGCCATGACTATCTCAGTCCTGTTCGTCAGACCCTTCCGTGGTCACCAGGGGTAGCCTGCTGAGCGCGTCGGCACAGTTGTCTGTGCCTGGTCGGTGCCTTATGGTATAGTCGTAAGACGCCAGCATGAGTGCCCACCGTTGAATTCGCGCCGAGGCGTTGGCGTTTATTGCCTTGCTCTCGGATAGCAGGGACGTGAGGGGCTTGTGGTAGGTTTCTAACGCGAACTTGGCCCCGAAAAAGGTATTGGTGCATCTTTTTGACACCGTACATTCACGCGAGCGCCTCCTTCTCTACCATTCCGTACCCGCGCTCCGCCCACGAAAGTGACCTGGAGGCATAAGCTATGGGTTGTAATTTGCCCGCACTATTGACATGTTGCAAAACGCACCCAACCCCATATGCTGACGCATGAGAACTAGCTTTTTACCTGGATCAAAGAAAGTCAAAACACTGTTGGAACACAGAAGGTTGTGTGCCTTATTGAAGGCGCGTTCCTGGGCGTCCCCCCAAAACTAATCGCACCCCTTCCTGAGTAGCACGTGGAGAGGCTCCAACAGCGTGCTTAAGTTCTGCATAAAGTTCCCAAAGTAATTGAGTAGCCTGAGAAAGGCGCGCAGTTCTGAGACATTCCGGGGCCTGGGTGCCAGGCGAATTGCTTCTGTTTTGGACTCTGTTGGGCAGATTCCATCAGCGGCAATCCTCCTGCCCAAAAATTGAACCTCGGGTGCGAGAAACAGGCACTTGGATTTCTTGACTCGTAGGCCTACCCGATCCAACAGCTTTAGTACTTCCTCCAAATTACGGAGATGGGAGTCGGTGTCCCTGCCCGTGATAAGTATGTCGTCTTGAAATACAACCGTCCCCGGGATGGACTTGAGCAGACTCTCCATGTTGCGATGGAATATGGCAGCTGCCGACCTGATGCCGAATGGGCATCGATTGTACATGAAAAGGCCTCCATGTGTGTTGATGGTGGTGAGTAGCTTGGATTCCTCGGTCAATTCTTGCGTCATATACGCAGATGTGAGGTCTAATTTTGAGAAAAGTTTACCTCCAGCCAATGTGGCAAATAAGTCCTCCGATCTGGGCAGCGGGTTCTGGTCCTGCAGGGAGACTCTGTTTATGATGGATTTGTAGTCCCCACAGATTCGTACGGATCCATCAGGCTTCATGACTGGGACGATGGGACTTGCCCAGTCGCTAAATTCCACAGGTGATATAATGCCTTCCTGCAGAAGCCTGTCTAGTTCGTGTTCAATCTTTTCCCCCATCACATAGGGTACAGCTCTGGCCTTGTGATGGACCGGTCTAGCATCCTGTGTGATGTAGATTTTGACTTTGGCCCCTTTGAAAGTGCCCACACCTGGCTGAACGAGATGTTCAAATCGCTTTATAACTGTTGAGCAGGAGGTCCGTTCCTCTAATGACATGGCATGGACATCATCCCATTTCCAGTTTAGTTTTGCCAGCCAGCTTCTCCCCAGCAGTGCTGGGGGGTCTCCGGGGACAATCCACAGGGGAAGTCGGTTCACTGTCCCTTTGTGTGTGATAGAGAGCATGGCGCTGCCAAGGACTGGTATGATTTCTTTGGTATAGGTCCTTAGTTTGCTGTCGACCCTTGTGAGTTTTGGTCTGTCTCTTTTATGCGGGCACAGTTGTTCAAATTGTTGAGCGCCCATGAGAGATTGACTCGCTCCCGTATCCAGCTCCATGTTGACAGATATCCCGTTGAGTAGGACTCTCATCATTATAGGAGGCTAGAATTTCCTCTCAAATCGCCCATTTACCACCCAGTCACCACCAGTTTTCATAAAAACTGGAAATTACCGCCCGTTACCGCTCCCGGTTAGCTCCGGCGTTAATTTGGGCTGACCATTACTGCCAGCATTGCTGCAAATGCCTGCCCACTTTTGAGATCCAAAAAAGTTGGAAAATTCCCTTCCAGCCCTAAATTCCATTAAAATCTGTGTTCTTAAGGCCCAGTACCGCCTGTTAATGCTGCGCTGGATACCGCCTGTTTCTGGAATACTTACCTGACTTGGGCACAGTCTTATGACTCCCTCCATTTTGCTTGGAGCTTGCTGGCCCCCTTCCATCCAGTAACAATAACTGCCCGACAGAACTTCGAACTTCCCGCCCTGCCCCCAATAAAGCATCAGCCATTTGGTTAACCATTTGCCACATTAGTTAGTTGTTGACTAACTACTGAGGCGAGGTAGCCATTTTGTTACCGGCTGAGGGCAGCCTTATTCCCTGCAATTCAAACCGGTCTGCCTCCATAGGTTTCAGGGACTCCCAGCCCGCTTTCCGGTGGGCGGCCCATCCGATTCAGGTACCGATCGATGCCTCTTGCCTTCCTCTTCCCAGCACCGTGCACCCAAGAAGGGCTGGTGGCCAGCCCGTGGAGCTAGCAGTCAGAAAGCTGTCTCCAGCCAATGACTATACCTCCGCCAGGCAAAGCGGCAGCCGCTCACCGTCGGTAGCACCCTGTTCCACTCCTCTGGCCTATGCAGTTCCACCATTGCCTCCCGAAGTTATACCCGAATTACTACACCGGATACCGGCTGCCTTTCAATGCTGTCGCTCCTTCGATCGGGAGCAGACCACCGCCATAGCAGGTGCAGGCACTGCCACCGGGGCTTTCCAACAAGTCATGCCCAAAAGAAATCCGACAAGGGACGGGAAAATCCCCCTTCCGGCCGTGGCCGCACCAGCCCGCGAGAAATGGCCAATCAAAGTTTTCCACCGCGGCACGTGCTTCTGGTACACTTTAAACGGCCAGCAAAGCCGGCTTCCAACGAAAGGCGCTCAGCTTGCTGACCCCCTTCCATCCAGCAACAATGACTGCCCGACACAAGTTTAAACCTTCCCCCCCACCCCAATAAAGCATTAGCCTCTCAGCTAAAACCCTGTGCTCACAACCTGCAACCCACTTGCCTGACTCCCTCCATCACCACCACAAATCATCGCCTTGCCGTCCTTGCAATGAATCAGCTTCATACCATCACAATAAAACCTCTGACCCCGCCCAACATCAAATCACACCTTACCCTCAGACCTAACAACATAAGTTTAAAAACAACACCGAAAATACACCCTCTTTCCCAGCTACAGACTGTGATGCAACCCCATTGGCAGGCTTAATATACCCCCACAAATCATCCCCCCAGCCGCCCCTGCACTGCGCTATCTTCATACCATCGCAATAAAACCTCTGACCCCTGCACAACAACCTCAGCTCACTCCCTTCCCTCTGCCCTATCGACATAATTATAAAAACAACACCGAAAATACACCCTCAATCCCAGCTATGGACTGTGATGCACCTCCTTGGCGCCTATTAAGCCCGACAACACTTATTGTAACCAACCGCAGCCACAAGTTAAAGTGGCAACTCATTAACTAATGTCTGTCGTAGCAACTCATTAACTAGTTTCAGTAATAGCAACTCATTACCCAATTGCTGTATTCACCAAGTTCATGTGCAGCAAATCATAAACTGACTGGCTAATGCGACGGAACCACGGGCCCCTTTCCCTGGCCACTGCACCAGGCTGTCCTTCTGTTGTCTGCGCATGTGTGGGGTCACCCTTGACCCCGCAAATGCGGGAGAATGGCCTCACATGCACAGACAACTGTTTCAAGCCCTTTCAGGCAGTGGTTCAGCTTTCCTTTATCGAGGAAAGCTGATCACCAACTTTGGTCCCACTTCAGCCGCCCACTGCACTTTGCTCCCGCACTGCTTCGCTGCCGCCGACATGGACCACCTAAAAACCGCGGGAGCGTGCACCAACGGCATTCTGGTGGTTCAAAAAGACGCAACCGCCGGAATACCACTGAGGATCGGGTGGGGGCGATCTCCATGCAATTTGCAGCCCTAATAGAAGTATAAAACATAGAAATAGGTCATACAGATTATTGTATCCATGTGAGAGCAACTGAAAACAAATCTCTCTGCTCTGCTTTCTCCTTGTGGCTCTGTATCTTCCTCTGCTTCAAATATTTATCCACTTTTCCCTGAAACAATGCAATAGTTTCTGCCTCAACCACTTCCTGTGAGAAAGCATTTCATGCTCCAACAACCCTCCGTGTCAAGAAATTTCTAACCTTTCACTTATCTCTCTCAGTGACAATTTAAATTGATGAGCACTTGGCACTAAGTGCCCAACCAACTGAATCCCCAAGGAAGTAATATTTTCTTATGGACCGAATTAAAACTAATTTAGACACCTGCATTAAATCTTCTCTTGGCCTTCTCTGCACCAGTGCAAATAGCTCCAGTGTCTCAAGTCTCTTCTTATAACTATAGTTTCGCATCCCTGTTTAATCTACACTGTATACTTACTCTCTGTGGCTCTAACGTCCTTTTTAAAATGAGGTGTCCAAAACTGGACACAGTACGCTAATTGTGGTCTAATGAAGGTTTTGTACAAATTCTTGATGACCTTTTTTGCTCTTTTATTCTGCTCTATTTGTAAATCCAAAATGGTATTGACCTTTTTTAATGCCTTTATTTATAGACTTTCAAAGAATTATGTATCTGAAGCCCAGATCTCCCTACTCATCCATACCCTTTAGTATCATTCCATTCCTTGTTTTTTTGAAATATATTTGTTCGTTTGAAATATATTATCTCACACTTCTTTGCATTAAATGATATCTGCCATCTGTCTGCCCATTCCATGAACATGGCATGAAATTTGTGGCGCATGCTGCCAACTTTATATCTGAAACCGTTGAGAAGTCAGCCATGGGCATTTAAAAAGAATTAAAATGCCCTGGGCCTCTATCTTTCTGAAGCAAGAGATTTTTAAACTGAAATCTAAAGTCATCCATCGGAAACCAGCCCCCAGTTAAAGCCTGGGCCTAAGAGTTATGTCAAGACCAAGGAGCGCAGATTGCCAGATTTGACTGGGCTACTATCATACCTTGGTCTTCTTTGCCAAAATCATTCACTACTCCAGGATCATCTTGCAAGTTTAAGTTGCAGGTGCCACCACCCCAAGCTGGCAATATTCTTTAAATATTGATGTTAACGGGGCCCAATCTGCCATTTTAACCTGAAGCATGAGTGGGGGAGCAGTAAGGGTTGCCAACCCACCAGCATTGTCCTGGAGTCTCCAGGAATTACAGAACAATCTCTTGGATACTGCTGCGAGCACCCTGGGAGATCGCTTATGTCATGTCATTGTAACCCATGTATAAGCTGACCTAAGTTGTACACCTTGAGAACACTGACCACAGGGGGCGAACTTGTGGGAGACACTCCTAACCTGCACTTTCCAGTATAAAAGGGGAAGCTCCACCCACCGTCTGTCTCTTGAGGTCTTGGTAATAAAGGTAACTGGTCACAGAGTGATCTTCTCTCAAGTATGCGTCTCGTGTGCATTTATACTGTATAGTAAGGACATATTATTGGCGACGAGAAACTGGGATTTAAACCATACGAGCATGGCCACTAGTAGCACAGAAGAGAGGTACTGTGTTGGTGATGATTGGGACAACTTTATTGAGCGATTACAGCAAAGTTTTGTCACTAAGGAATGGTTAGGACAGGATTCGGCCGACAAACGCAGGGCTCATCTCCTGATGGTTTGTGGATCCAGAACATACTCCCTGATGAAGGATCTTCCAGTGCCAGAGAAGTCGTTCAAAGAGCTCAGTAAGTTGATCGGGGAACACCGTAAACCGGCGAGTAGCATGCACATGGCGAGACACTGGTTTTACATGCACCGGCGGCGAGAAGGGCAAAGCGTTCCAGACTTCGTGGCAGATCTCCGGCCACTGGCGAGCCTATGTAAGTTCCCAGATGCATGCAGAGCGGAGATGCTGCAAGACTTTTTTATTAAGGGCATCGGGCACGCTGCGGTTTTCAGGAAACTGA
This sequence comes from Pristiophorus japonicus, assembly GCF_044704955.1. Taxonomy (NCBI): domain Eukaryota; kingdom Metazoa; phylum Chordata; class Chondrichthyes; family Pristiophoridae; genus Pristiophorus; species Pristiophorus japonicus. The sequence continues at coordinate 105,346,373 of NC_091979.1, read as the reverse complement.
TTGAGACCAAAGACTTGACCTTGGAAGCGATGGCTCTGATAGCCCAGACAATTATCTCAGGGGAGGAAGAGACCAGAATGATTTATGGCAAAAATCTTGGCTCAAATGCGGCAAACGACCAGGGAGTCAACATTATTAACGCGGCACACAGTTCTCTCTTCAGACAAGGGCAATCGGACATGCTCCAGCATGCAGTCGAACCCAAAGGGGGATTTCAACAGAGACAATGGCTAGCTGAATGGCGATTCATGCCATCGCAATGGAAAATGCGACCAGTAATGGGGCTATCAACACCTGTTAATGGTGCGTTTAAGGACAGTTACAGAGACAGTCAGAGACGATCAACTGGTAATGGACCTTTTGTTTCCAACAATGGGGCCTCTAGCTCATGCTGGAGGTGTGGAGGCAAACACCAACCAGAGCTTGCAGGTATCAGCAACATACCTGCAGAAACTGCAACGTCAGCGGTCACTTGGCACGTATGTGCAGGAAACCTGCAGCCAGGTTGATGTACGAGGAAGCGGGCCTGATGTAAGCCCTACGAGGCCAAATGAATACTGGGGGAAATCGCTGGAAGCTGAAGTTCAGCGAGTTCATGTGAAGCACATATACAGTTCATATAACAGGACGCCACCAATAATGATGAAAGTACTCCTCAATGGCATCCCAGTATTAATGGAGCTGGACAAGGGGGCCAGCCAGACCCTGATGAGTATCAAACAGTTCAAAAGGTTGTGGGTGTCCAAGGCCAGGAGGCTAAAATTATTGCCGATTGACGCACTGCTACGGACATATACAAAGGAGATCATTCTGGTGCAAGGCAGCGCCACGGTAGTCGTGATCCACAAAGATTCGGAGAACAGGTTGCCACTCTGGATTGTCCCGGGGGATGGTCCCGCACTACTGGGGAGGAGTTAGCTTGCTGTCATGAACTGGAAATGGGGCGATATCAATGCAATTTCTTCTGTGGAGTGAGTATCATGCTCACAGGTCCTGGACAAATTTGACTCACTATTTCAACCCGACATCGGCACTTTCATGGGGACCAAGGTAGTGATTCACATAAACCCAGACGCCAGGCCAGTACACCACAAGGCCAGAGCGGTGCCGTACGTGATGCGGGAAAAGATAGAATGCGAATTGGACTGCCTGCTGAGGGAAGGCATCATCCCGCCAGTTGAATTCAGTGACTGGGCGAGCCCGATCGTGCCAGTACTCAAGGCGGATGGGTCAGTCAGGATATGTGGCGATTACCAGGCCACCATCAATTGGGTGTCACTCCAAGACCAGTACCCGCGACCAAGAGCGGAGGACCTCTTTGAGACGCTATCCGGTGGCAAACTTTTTTTTAAATTGGACCTGACCTCAGCTTACATGACCCAGGAGCTGGCGAGTGAGTCGAAGAAGCTGACCACCATCACGACACACAAGGGGTTGTTTGAGTACAACAGATGTCTGTTCGGGATTCGTTCGGCCGCCACGATCTTTCAGTGAAATATGGAAAGCCTCCTCAAGTCGATTTCAAGGACGGTGGTTTTTCAAGACGACATCCTCATCATGGGTCGCAATACTGAAGAACACCTCCACAGCCTGGAGGAGGTGCTACGCAGACTGGACTGGCTAGGGCTGCGACTGAAAAAGGCGAAGTGCATCTTCCTAGCTCCAGAGGTAGAATTCCTGGGGAGGAGGGTAGCAGCAGACGGGATCAGACCTACTGCGTCCAAAACGGAAGCGATCCAGAGAGCACCCAGACCCCGTAACACGACAGAGCTGCGTTCGTTCCTGGGGCTCCTGAACTATTTTGGTAAATTTTTCCCAAATTGAACATGCTGTTAGAGCTGCTACACATGCTCCTACGCAAAGGTCGCGATTCGGTCTGGGGGGACAGCTAGGAAAGGGCTTTTGATAGAGTACGCAATTTGTTATGCTCCAACAAACTGTTGACGTTATATGACCCGTGTAAGAAACTAGTTTTAACGTGTGATGCGTCGTCCTATGGGGTCGGGTGTGTGTGCAGCATGTGAATGCCAATGGTCAGTTACAGCCGGTAGCTTATGCCTCCAGAAGTCTGTCCCGGGCAGAAAGGGGCTATGGGATGGTAGAAAAGGAAGCGCTAGCAGTAAATAAAATGCACCTGTACCTGTTTGGCAGGAAATTTGAGCTGGAAACAGATCACAAACCCCTAATGTCCCTTTTGACCGACAACAAGGCCATAAATGTGAATGCACCAGCCCACTTACAGAGATGGGCACTTACGATAGCCGCCTATGATGACACAATTCGGCACAAACCGGGCACTGAAAACTGTGCCGATGCACTCAGCAGGCTACCACTAGCCACCACTGAGGGGGCAGCAGAGCATGATGCTGAGATGGTCATGGCTGTTGAAGCTTTCGAAAGCGAAGGCTCACCTGTGACAGCCCGTCAGATTAAAGTCTGGACAAATAAAGACCCGCTACTGTCTTTAGTTAAGAAATGTTTCCTGAATGGGGACTGGGCAGCCACGTACGGGGCATGCCCTGAGGAGTTTAAACCGTTTCATAGGCGCAAGGATGAACTCTCGATTCAGGCCGATTGCCTACTGTGGGGAAACCGAGTAGTCATGCCCCAGAAGGGCAGAGAGGTGTTTATCAGAGAACTTCACAATGAGCACCCAGGCATTGTTATGATGAAGACAATTGCCAGGTCACACGTTTGGTGGCCAGGGATAGATGCAGACCTAGAACTTTGTGTTCGAAGGTGCAACACATGTGCTCAGCTGGGCAACGCACCCAGGGAAGTCCCCCATAGCCCCTGGTCCTGGCCCACCAAGCCATGGTCACGCATCCATATGGACTACGCAGGTCCTTTCATGGGAAAAATGGTTTTGGTTGTCGTTGACGCCTACCCAAAATGGATTGAATATGCCATTTTAAATTCAAGCACATCTTCTGCCATGGTAGAAAGTCTACGGGCAACGTTCGCCGCCCATGGTCTACCGGACGCCTTGGTCAGCGACAAAGGCCCGTGCTTCACAAGCACTGAATTCCAGGCAGGCAATGGAATAAACCATCTCAGAACGGCACCGTTCAAGCCAGCCTCAAATGGCCAGGCGGAACGAGCAGTGCAGATAATCAAACAGGGGATGTTCAGAATCCAAGGGGGTTCCCTACTAAGCCGCTTATCACGCCTCCTGTTGGCCAATAGATCCCGACCACAGTAGCTCACAGGGGTTCCACCTACAGAGCTGCTAATGAAAAGGATGCTCAAAACCAGGTTATCCCTTATACACCCTACTATGAAAGAAATTGTTGAGAGCAGGCATCAGTCACAATGTGACTACCATGACAGGAATGTGAGGGCGCGATGTATTGATGTCAATGATCCTGTTTTTGTCCTTAATTACGCTGCAGGGCCCAAATGGCTTGCAGGCACTGTGATTGCCAAAGAGGGAAATAGGGTTTTGGTAGTTAAACTTACCAATGGACAAATCTGCCGCAAACACGTGGATCAAACTAAAAGGAGGTTCAGCAACCCCATAGAAGAAGCAGAGGAAGAATACGACGTAGAGTTTACTCCACCACAGGTGACCGAACATCGGAACCAAGTGGAGGAGAGCCCAGTCACTGTGGGCAGTCTGGACAGGCCTGAGGCACCGCAAACAGCAGACACTCAGGCCAGCACCCAACAACCGGAGCCCCAACTCAGGCGCTCTACAAGGGAGCGTAAACCACCAGAGTGACTTAACCTGTGATCCCAATAAGACTTTGGGGGGGAGGTGATGTCATGTATTCAACTGTCATTGTAACCCATGTATAAGCTGACCTAAGTTGTACACCTTGAGAACACTGACCACAGGGGGCGTACTTGTGGGAGACACTCCTAACCTGGACTTTCCGGTATAAAAGGGGAAGTTCTACCCACCATCTGTCTCTTGAGGTCTTGGTAATAAAGATAACTGGTCACAGAGTGATCTTCTCTCAAGTATGGGCCTCGTGTGCATTTATACTGTATAGTAAGGACATATTAACTTACAAACTCTAAGATCACATAAAAACTTTAAGATCTCTTACTAACTTTTAAAGTTGTAAATTTACATAGCTTACAAAAATCTTTTAATTTGAGAACAACAGTTACAACAGTAGCAATAATAATAACAACAACAACAACAACAATAACAACAACAACAGCAGCTGCAGCAGCAGCCAAGAAAGGCTGCACCCATCTCTTCTCCACCTTACTCTAAGACCGCCCGCCACGCTTGTTCTTGGTGACTCCACTACCCCTGCCCGCAGTTGGTGGCGCAGTGTTTCTGGGGTTGGTACCAAGCTTATTCTTTCTAAGATCTCAGGTAGTGCACACCTGTTGAAGTGGGGGGGAGGCGGGGAGACGGCAATGTGTGGGGCCTGGCTTGGGCCTCTTCAGAGGCTGGTCTGGGGATTGGAGTGGGAGTGGCAGTTGATTCTGTCAATGGACGTTGGGTCTGGGCCTGTTCCCTTATTGCAGCAGCTAACTCCAACATGCCGTCCCTCATGAGCCCTGACAGTGTCTCAACTACCTACAACATTCCCTCCCTCATGTTCAGTGATGGTGTTTGCACCATCTCGGACGTTCCTTCCCTGATGTTCACTGACAGCGCATCACCTTCCTATGACATTCCCTCTCTCATGCTCACTGACATCGTTCCCATTTCTCATGAGATTGCTGTTCCTTCTCTCAACAGTCCCGCTACCTCGTCACCCACCCCACTGATGGTGTCCAGGAGTGATCGCGTAAGGTCAGTGCTCTCCCCAGTCACTGCCATCATCTGAAGCACATCTGTTAGATCCTGCACCTCAGGAGAACGCGGTCCAGCTCTCCTTCCCCTCCTCCCCATGAGTGTGGCTCACACCCCACCACTGGGACCCGCAGCCTGGGACAGGGAGGCCCTGGGTGTGCCTCGCTGCACTCCCCCACTGGGATCTGCAGCCTCGGAAGGTGGGGCCCTGGGTCTACCCTGCTGCACCACACCACTGGGACCCACAGCCTTGGACATTCTGAAACCATGGAATGTCCCACCAGCATTCAAACCACTAGTCACGGAAGGGGCTGTCACTGCAATGAGCGGCACCTCCTCCAAAGTCAGTAAAACAGTGGGGGCTTCATCCAGCTCCATCCCCTCCCCGTCCCCCTCACTCCCATATTCTTGGTCTGGAGGGTTGGATTCGAAGATGTTAACCTGTTCATGCTGGTCCTCTTCTGAATTTTCTTCTATATCGTCAGTGTTGGCCTCAAGTTCTGCAAAATATAACAGAACACAGACAAATGTTTAGCAGTAGAGGAGGGGACAGGGTGGGTTGCATGAGTAGGCTCACACAGCGCAGGCAGCAGGCGGATTTGAAGGACCACGATGAATGATAGCACATTGCATCAACCGAAGCGTAGCTGACGGAGACATCCCCAGGAACCGAAGCATAGCTAGCCCACGCAGTACTTAACATTTAGCAAAGCCAGACTGTGGAATTTGCAGGACTTACCCTCTCCCTCGAGTGTGGGCCCAGCTTGTGCAGTGGTGGTTGCTTTTGACCAGGCAGGACCCATCAAAGCAGCAACCCTCTCTGTAAGGGGTGGTCCCGGGGGTCAGGTTCACCTCTGACCTACTTGAGCGGTTCGAATCACTCCCACTCCCTTGGGTTCTAGACTCTGGATTTATTTGGGGGTGTGATAAAGTGCAAAGGGCAACTGGTTTGATGCAAAAGAACTTTGATTTTATTACAGACAAGAAAGTACAATGTCAAACTTATAATCACTCTAATAAAGAACAATACATTACACATTCAAAGGGGGTTGCAGTAAAAATTACACCTCCCACCTCCCAATACCTAATCCTAGTTAGGTTAGACTCCAGCGGAGGCAGGGACTATGCGTACCAATCCTTTCTGGTCAGTTAATGGTAGTTCGCGATTTCGGGCTTCGTTGAATTCTGTAGGTTCTGCTTGCTGTACCCCGAACGGTGGAGGAGACTTCTCACTGCGCAATCTTCAGTTGGGTTGAGTCCGCTGATGTGGTAAGGCGCGTTTTGGATTTGCGGGGTAAGTTCCCTGTTTTCTTTCGTTAGAAGTATGTTTTTACAGTTCTTTAGGTAATGTTTTACCCATTGGTAGCTCAGAAACAGCTTGTAGAGTGGAAACTTTCGATTCTTCGGTTTCTTTCTGTTGGAGTTTTGTTTCGGGTTTGGTCGATCGCGGTGGTTTTGGTGGTGCAATGTTGGCTGTGGTCGGTCGCTGCCGCGATGGTGATGTTCTTCCTTCCTTTTTGGACTTCAGGATTTAGAGGCTGAAGAAGTTAGTTTACAACTGTCGCGTTGGTTTCTCTCCCTTCTTGATGGCATAGTCGCAGTATGGCACAGGCGTGGTATGACATACCCTTTGTTAAAACAGGGGGCCAGTTTGAGTTGTCCTAATCTTCGTGCCAAATCGGTCCAGAATTCTTTGTTTAAATTTGGCGGGCTTGACATTTCTTTGTAATATTTTGGCGGGCTCTTTAAAAGTTAATATGTCTTGGGTGGGTTGCTCTTCTAAATCTGTTTCCTGATGTAAATGTTAGCTTGGTAATCGCAATGTCCTTTTGTGCTTGGTTTTTGCATACAGGCTGTAGTGGGCCCTTTGTTCTAATTCATGCTGAAGATGGCTTTTCTCAGTTTAGTTTGATGGCTGGCCACCTCTGAGTTATTGTTGTAATGTTAATGTCTCTTATGGAGAAGGGTTTTCGAATATCCATTTCTCCAGACAATTTACTTTAGTCCCAACACCCAGACAGTTCCAAGAATCAAGTTGGCTCCTTTAGTTCCTTAGGCCCGCCCACAGGCTTGAATTTGACTTGTAAAAGTCCAAAATTCGATTAAAGTTCATAATTTCTTCCATAAACACTTTAGGATTTCAAACTTTCCGGTAGATAGTCCCAAATTAAATTTATTTTCCAATGAACCCAAACCCGGGGGTGTGGGGTGTGGGGGGTCTTCCCATGAATTTTGACCTTTCATCTCTTCCAAGGGTGTCAGTGGCTGCAGATTTGCTGGGCCCCCTCCTGTTCGGGTTCTTTCAAAGTTTATTGTGTGCCACTTTCCTCTGCAAAGATGAAAACATAACTTTTTAGAGAGGGTGTCTTTCTGCTGGGTGCGACCTATACAGCTGGTCACATTTACAATTGCAATTGCGTTGAATAAATGAAAATATTACTTACACTAACTATTTGACCAAGGCCCTGCCATTTTTTTTTACACTGGCCTCCAGATCTCGTGGTGGTCACCATTGCACAGAAATCTTCTGCAACTTGGTTCCAGCGTTTCTTCATTTCTTTGGGTGGAACTTTTATGTGATCTCTGCTGGTGTCCAGCTTCTGTCATCTGTTCTCAATCACAGTAACTAGTGCCTCCACTTCTTCCAGCAAGAAATGTTTGGTTCTTGCACCGCATTGCATCATGTACTGCTGCAACTGTGATTTTTCCAATGCTCTCATGCAGCACTCCTTCTCAAACACACAACTGTCTCTTTAAAAATGGCTGATTGCCAACTCGGTGCTGTACTGCGCATGCCCGTCCATTGCAACGACGTCAAAAACGTCACTTTTTTTGTCACACATGCGCAGAAGGTGTGGCATTGTTTTTTCGGCGCAGACAGCAGGCTCCACCCCCTGAGGCGACTGGACATGCTGCGCGGCGCCAAATTCGAATTATACATTGGAGAAACTATGGCAAAATATTTCCGGCAAATTTCTGGCCTAGAAAAACAGGCGTAATTCTGGCAATACGCCAGAAAACGGGCTTGGGCAAAATTGAGCCCATATTCTTAGCATCTACCTTTTTGAATACCTTTACCATTTTTATCATCTCGATTGGATCACCCTCAACCTTCCAAATGTAAGGGAATACAAACAAAGTTTACGCAATCTATTATCATTTAATTCTTTAAGCCCTGGTATAATTCTGGTAAATATGCGCTGCAATCCCTCCAAGGCCAATAATTTAATGTATGACAATTCCAGTTGATAATCCATGAACATTACCGAGTTGAGAAGGAGACCGCTAGAGGAAAGAATGAAAGAAAAATGAAAGAAGCCAGATACCCATCCAATTCTGTTCTGTTAAAAGTTTATGGTAATCTCTAGTTACAAATCATCCAAGCAGACTTTCATTCAAACTATTCAATGCAGCTGAAATGCAGTAGAGGTCCTCGTGATACTTCTTGACTCTTAATCCATAAAATCCTCAGGGTTGATGTGTACTCCCAGTGGATTCCTGGTGGGAGACCATGGGAGTCAGTCCATTTTCTACCCGCTTGTGGCAGCATGAGGCCATGGTAATTCTAATTGCCAGGCCTCATCACCATGCCAGTGGTGAGCTTCCCATCTGGAAGTGGGTGTGAAGCGGCAGCTGGGTTCATGGGGCATGAACTGCATGGCTGCACTCCAATGTGAGGGTAAGTGTGGGGAAAGGGGTCTCACAGGAGGGAATGGGAGAGGGGGAGTCCAGAGCAGGGGAGGCCTAAGCTTTCCCTGTGCTTAGTCCTCCTAAGTCCAAGGAAAGTTAAAAAAACTCACCTTTCAGGGCCAAGTCATGTCCCGATCTTCTTCTGATTTGCTTCAACCTGGCAGGAAAGCCCCAGTGCTGTCAATGCCAAACAAACTCATAACTTACACTTATATAATGCCTTTCCACAAAGCCAGTAGATATTCCACTATGTAAGTTATAATTATTTTAATTTACGCTTTCAGGCCCTTTGTTATTTTTTAAAATTTGTTCATGGGATGTGGGTGTCATTGGCATGGCCAGCATTTATTGCCCATCCCTAGTTGCCCTTGAGATGGTGGTGATGAGCTGCACTCTTGGATCGCTGCAGTCCACGAGGTGAAGGTACTCCCACAGTGCTGTTAGGTTAGGAGTTCCAGGAACAGTCACATGTAAGTGGGCAACCTGCTCCAAGGTATCTGCTCTGGATACAGATGGCTAAGATGGTGACAAGTGTGGCCTGTGGTGCGCCACTTGCTGATCTCCCTCCCTTTCTTGAGAAATGCCTGGCCTTAACTGGCACCTCTCTTTGATAGCACTGAGATCGGGAACTCATCATATGGGGAATTATTGGTAAAAAATCTGCAGACTACCAATTGCACAGCAAACCATATTTTAGAACCAACTCCCAGAAATTAATGGTCCTGATCATTCCACCTTCCCTGCTGAGGTAGAAGGAAGCAGCAGTTGGGGGAGGGTGCTGTCGAGAAAATATAATACCGCGGCAACAACATAGAACTTTTCCTGCATAAGGGCAGTTACAGTAACTGAGTTACAAAGGAAGGTCTGGAACATACCTGGTCTGCATATACAAATGCTTACTCTTTAAAATTCAGTAAATTTCTCTTGTTAATAAAGCTAGAACATCTTTGTCGAGATAAAGGGAAAACCATTACCAATATAACGTACAATTTTAAAAAAAAGTAATTCTCAAGGTTTAGTACGGGCAGAATATTTAATATTTGAGCAATTAATGAAAAAGTGGAATCTTTTATGTAGATGCTGCTCTCACCTATCCCTACGCATTGTTCCGTTACACAGAATAAGTGCACGTCTCTATCTACACTCATTGTACATGTCAAACTGGGAACAAGATGTGCGCTGTTCGTATTACTTTGATATATATTGCAGCAAAATCACACACAAAATAGATAAATTGGAAGTTTATTTCAACAGAAAAGTTTTTTTTTAATTGACTGCCTTTTTGTTATAGCAGCTATGTGGGCCTCTCACGAGAGTGATCTTTAATATTCTGGTGTTACTATTCTATTGACCAAATAAGGCTTTTAAGGATCAGAATAATTACTGAGACAAGCAGAATTAGTTAAAATATGCCAGTTAATTACAATTAGATAAAAATGTACCAGATTATCAGACCGAGTTAAGATTATTTTCTCTCTTCCTCATTTTCTCCCAATTTTTCTCCTGGCAAGACCATCTGTCATACATCTTCAGGCAGAAGAGCAAGAATATTTTCATTATTGCTAATTTATGGTTAGCCAGCAGGAGCAAGGATTCAAATGTAGTGCGTTACCTAACTCAAGTACAATGGGGTCAATCTTTTGACTACCCCCAAAACGCCATGCGGTCAACAGAGCAGTTGCAACACTTGCCCGAAGACAGCATTGGGAGGTCCAAAACCATTTCCGGTTCAGGCCTTATATGACTGTGGGTGAACTGCGGATACTCTGTTGTAGCTGGTTGTGGGAGAGTGGAAAATGGACCAGCTCCCACATTGAGACAGTCAGCAGATCAGGCCTGGGGGTGAGGAGACAAACTGAGGGTTGGAGGTTTTTTTTTTGGCCCACAAAAATTAAAATCTCTTTGGCTGTTTTTTGAGTGCCCTTCTTCAGTCCCACTAATGACCCTTGGTAAGGCTCTTTGATGCCTAGTATAAATTGCAGTTAGGGTTCTTCAACTGGTATAGTTCATGTCTTATGTATTCAAGCAGTCTCCTGCAGAAAATAGGTAGGCTATTTGCTCGCCCATTTACAGACCCACCTAAAAATTGAATCAGACAGGCCTTGGGCATCAATGGGCAGCCAAGATGTCCTGCCTAATTTTCAACTGCTTGTTTATCAGGTGGCAGGCAGTTGAAAATTGCCACCAATGTCTCTTCTATGTAGCACTCCATCTAGATTAAAAAAAGAGTTTGAATTTATATAGCGCTTTTCACATCCTGAAGACAGCACATCGTGCTTAACAGCCAATTAATTACTGTTGACGTGTAGTCACTGTTAATGCAGGAAAATATGAAGGCTAATACGGGCACAATAAGGTCCCACAAACAGCAATGAAATAAATGACCAGATAATCTGTTTTGGTGGTGTTAGTTGAGATATAAATGTCAGCCAGGACACTGGGAAAACTCAAGACAGAGCCTCAGTAATGTCTCACCTGAAAGATAGCACCTCTGACAAAGTAGCACTCCCTCAGTACTGCACATGGCAGAATAGAGATCAAAAGCAGCCTATTGAAGCAAACAAGTTTGAGCAAGAAGTAGCCTTCAGTTTCAGAAAATTCCATCTGCTGGTCGAATGACCAGTGCCAAAAACTTAACCCATTTTCCAAGTCATTATTCTTAAGTGATCAAACTGGGATACAGATACAGGCATCAAAAGTTCTCAGTTACAGATTGATTTATAATTTCCAGCAGGAAAATATTATCAAAGAAAGCAAGCTGAATAAAATATATGAGCACAGTACTTTGCCTAGAAAATAATTGAATGGAAATAGCCCGTAATATAATAGTGAAAAGAATAATTTCACTACTGTTCTTTAGTTCGCCTTTAATATACCGTACTGCTAAAAACAAAAAGTAAAATAAACTAAGTATTGACTCTGTCACCTTAGCTACTTGGCTTGCCAGAAGTGCGTTTAATTGATGGTACACTGACTCAAATACTTTGTTTAATGAATACAATACATCAATTTTAATGTAAAGTTGTGGCAAAGAAAGTTTAAAATATTTCATTTTCTTTATCAGGTAATATTCTTCCCTTCCTAATCTTTTGTTGCTGTATAGTATCTCCTTTTAAGTGTGAGACATGATAGGCTATTGAAACACATTTCCATATAGCTCCAGAGGTTTCACAGTGAGCAGCTTAGCCGTATAGTCCTTTCTGTCCTCATGATGTGCTGTGTTGCACAAGCGACAATTTCGCTAGTTGTGTGACGAGTAGTTGCCTGCGACGGTTCCTGAGTTAAATACCAAATTACACACTAGACAAATGACAGTATCGTTAATGTTCGATTAATACAAGAAAAGTACAAGACTCACTATTTATACTCTATAATTCTTCGATACAAAAGAAGTACAAGACTCACTACTTATACTCTATTTAACTCTGTTTAACTCTGCAGAAAAGGCATTCCAAAAGGTGTTCCTCTCCACTCAAAATCCTCTTGTCTGTTCAACTCTTGTTTAACTCTGCAGACAAGGCATTCCAAAAGGTGTTCTTTGCCACTCAAAATACTCTGTTTAACTCAACATACTCTCATAGTTACACAATACGTCCCAGATGATCAATCCGGTCCTGACACTGTTCCTTCAAGGGTCGCTCCCTGGTCCCTGCTTCTGTTGAGTGTTGTTCCTAGGTTCTCACAGCCTAGGTTCTCGCCCTCTAGGTGGGGTTTATACTATTCTATAATCTGTTCCATCTCCTTTGACCACACATTTGTCTGTGCCCTGGTGATTGGGTTATTCTAGTTACAATCTGACCTGTTTCCTTGATTACATTTTGTCTGTACCCTGCTGATTAGTATATTCTGTCCCATTGATTACATTTTGTTGGTAATTCATTTTCTGTTCAAGGCACCTTAACCTTACTCTCGGGGGCCTTTCCATGTTATGTTGCCATAGCTTGCATATTTCCACATGCTGATCTTGTTCTTGTCTGATGGCTACACACACAGAATTCTGGGTAGCAATCAGGACATTTGTCTTGGCCAATTTTTCTCACTGTAACTCAAGGCACTGAGGAACATTATTGTTATGTATTAATGTTTGGGGGTCACCAGACACGAGAGGGCGCCGCGGTCGGAGGTCATCCGGCTGTATGCATGTGGCATGTGTGCTTGGTCATCTATATATAAGCTGAGTGTCTTTGTCGCTGGCACTCTTGGGCTGGAATAAAGATGGATCAGGTGGCACCTGAGTGAGTTTACAGTAACCAGACGCTTGAGTCATTACAATTGGTGACGAGGTAATTTAAGAACCTTTGCATGCACAATGGGCACTGTTGGAATCCTGGAGAGATTCGTGGAGGGCGAGGATTGGGCGGATTTTGTCGACCGCCTGGATCAGTATTTTGTGCCCAACGGCATGGAGGCAGAGACCTACGCAGTTAAGCACAGGGCAGTTCTCCTCGCCGTTTGTGGTCCGAAAATTTATGGCCTCATGAAGAATCTTCTCTTGCCTATACGTCCGGCGGAAAAAGGGTACGAAGAATTGTGTACGTTGGTGGGTAAGCATCTGAAGCCAAAAGAGGGGATCATCATATCACGCTACCGTTTCTACATGCATGTTCGTGCTGAGGGCCAGGACGTGTCAGGATTTGTCGCCGATCTGCGACATCTTGCTGAGCCGTGTAAGTTCGGGAACATGCTGGAAGACATGCTGCGTGATTTCTTCGTGATAGGCATCAGCCATGATGCGATCCTCAGGAAGCTGTTGGCTGCAGAGACGCTAGGTTTGAAAAAGGCCATTGCGACTGCCCAGGCATGCATGATGACGGATGATAATTTGAGGCAGATATCATCGACGAGTCGGAGTTCCACGGCAAGTACTGTAAACAAGATGGCGTTGTCTTCGGGCAGAGCTGCTTACGCGAAACTTGCTGCTGCTCAGAGCCCAGCAACTGATTCGATCCAGATTTCACCCTGTTGGCATTGTGGGGCAATCATCGGCCTCATCAGTGTCGGTTTAGACAATACTCATGCAATGGATGTTCGAAAGTGGGGCATCTTCTCTGGAGCAAGCGTGGTGCTGCTCACCATGTGGTTGATGAGGACTAGTTCAGTGATGGCCCGGATACGCAACCTGAGGAGGAAGTGAATGGATTGTATTCGTTCCTGAACAAGTGTCAGCCGATAATCGTTAATGTGAAGCTGAATGGCATGCCTGTATCAATGGAGCTGGACACGGGTGCGAGCCAGTCGATAATGAGTCAAAAGACATTTGACAAGCTGTGGGATACTGAGGCTGTGAAACTGAAGCTGAGTCCAGTCAATGTCAGGTTGTGTACTTACACTAAGGAACTCGGCAGTGCAGCAATCGAGGTGTCATATGACGGTGTGGTTCACGAGCTACCATTAAGGATCGTCCCAGGTTATGATCCAATGCTGTTCGGCAGGAATTGGCTCAAGAAAATCAAGCTGAACTGGAATTATGTCAAGATGTTGTTCTCGGTGGATGACACTTCGTGTGCTCAAGTATTGAAAAAGTTTCCTTCTTTGTTTGAACTGGGCATTGGTAATTTTACGGGAGCCAAGGTGCAGATTCACCTGGACTCCAATGCAAGGCCTGTCTATCACAAAGCTCGGTCTGTTCTGTACATGATGAGGGAGAAGGTTGAAATTGGGTTTGAAGATTCCAGCGTGAAGGGATCATATCACCGGTCGAGTTTAATGAGTGGGCTCGTCCCATTGTTCCTGTGTTGAAGAGTGATGGCACTGTCAGGATTTGTGGAGACTACAAGGTTACGATTAACTGATTTTCGAAAGAGGATCAGTATCCATTACCGAGAGCGGATGACCTGTTCACCATGCTAGCTGGTGGAAAGTCGTTCACTAAACTGGATCTGACGTCGGCCTATATGACCCAGGAGCTTGTTGACACTTCGAAGAAACTCACCTGCATCGACACCCATAAAGGACTGTTCATCTACAATAATGTCCTTTTGGGATTCGTTCGGCTGCAGCCATATTTCAGAAAAATATGGAGAGTTTACTGAAGTCCGTTCCCAGAACTGTCATGTTTCAAGATGACATTCTGGTCATAGGTCACGACATTGCTGAACAATCTGAACAATCTTGAAGAAGTCCTACAGCATCTGGACAATGTGGGACTCAAGCTGAAACGCTTGAAGTGTGTATTCATGGCACCTGAAGTCGAATTCCTCGGGAGGAAGATTGCTGCTGATGGCATCAGGCCCACTGATTCAAAAACCGAGGCCATTAAAAATGCACCCAGGCCTCCGAATGTGACAGAGCTGCATTTGTTCCTTGGGCTACTCAACTACTTTGGTAATTTCTTACCCAGATTGAGCACTTTACTAGAGCCATTGCATGTGTTACTACGAAAAGGCAACAACTGGGTCTGGGGTGCATCTAAAGATAGAGCCTTTGAAAAAGCCAAGAATCTGCTATGTTCAAACAAGTTGCTTGTTCATTATGATCCACGTAAGTGTCTTGTATTGGCCTGTAATGCTTCATCATATGGGGTTGGCGCGTACTCCAACAAGCAAATGAATCAGGTAAGCTATAACCTATTGCATATGCTTCGAGAAGTCTGTCTAAAGCAGAAAGAGCTTACAGTATGGTAGAGAAAGAAGATTCGGGCTGTGTGTATGGGGTAAAAAAAATGCACCAGTACCTGTTTAGTCTTCATTTTGAAGTAGAAACGGATCACAAGCCACTCATTTCATTGTTCGCGGAAAACAAAGATATTAATACCAATGTATTGTCCTGTATTCAAAGGTGGGTGCTGACATTGTCTGCCTATGATTATGTCATCCGTCATAGACCTGGTACTGAGAATTGTGCCAATGCACTGAGTCGTCTGCCCTTACCCACAACTGAGATGGAGACGCCTCAACCTGCAGATCTACTGTTAGTCATAGATGCTTTTGAGAGGGGAGGAATCCTGTCACAGGAGGGCAGGAAAAAGAGTGGGAGAGCGATAATGATAGGGGATTCAATTGTAAGGGGAATAGATAGGCGTTTCTGCGGCCACAACCGAGACTCCAGTATGATATGTTGCCTCCCTGGTGCAAGGGTCAAGGATGTCTCGGAGCGGGTGCAGGACATTCTGAAAAGGGAGGGTGAACAGCCAGTTGCCATGGTGCATATAGGTACCAACGATGTAGGTAAAAAACAGGATGAGGTCCTACGAGATGAATTTAGGGAGCTAGGAGTTCAATTAAAAAGTAGGACCTCAAAAGTAGTAATCTAAGGATTGCTACCAGTGCCACATGCTAGTCAGAGTAGGAATCGCAGGATAGCTTAGATGACTACGTGGCTTGAGCAGTGGTACAGAAGGGAGGGATTCAAATTCCTTGGGCATTGGAACCGGTTCTGGAGGAGGTGGGACCAGTACAAACCAGATGGTCTGCACCTAGGCACGACCGGAACCAATGCCCGAGGCGGAGTGTTTGCTCGTACTGTTGGGGAGGAATTAAACTAATATGGCAGGGGGATGGGAACCTATGCAGGGAAACAGAGGGAAATAAAATGGAGTCAGAAGCAAAATATAGAAAGGAGAATAGTAAAAGTGGAGGGCAGAGAAACCCAAGGCAAAAAACAAAAAGAGCCACATTACAGCAAAATTCTAAAGGGGCAAAGTGTGTTAAAAAGACAAGCCGGAAGGTTCTGTGCCTCAATGTGAGGAGTATTCGGAATAAGGTGGACGAATTAACTGTGCAGATAGCAGTTAACGGGTATGATGTAATTGGCATCACGGAGACATGGCTGTGAACTCAACATCCAAGTGTATTCAGCATTTAGGAAGGATAGACAGAAAGGAAAAGGAGGCGGGGTGGTGTTGCTAGTTAAAGAGTAAATTAATGCAATAGTAAGGAGGGACATTAGCCTGGATGATGTGAAATCGGTATGGGTGGAGCTGCGGAATTCCAAAGGGCAGAAAACGCTAGTGGGAGTTGTGTACAGACCACCAAACAGTAGAAGTGAGGTTGGGGACAGCATCAAACAAGAAATAAGAGATGTGTGCAATAAAGGTACAGCAGTTATCATGGGCGACTTTAATCTACATATTGATTGGGCTAACCAAACTGGTAGCAATGCGGTGGAGGAGGATTTCCTGGAGTGTTAGGGATGGTTTTCAAGACCAATATGTCGAGGAACCAACTAGAGAGCTGGTCATCCTAGACTGGGTGATGTGTAATGAGAAGGGACTAATTAGCAATCTTGTTGTGCAAGGCCCCTTGGGGAAGAGTGACCATAATATGGTAGACTTCTTTATTAAGATGGAGAGTGACACAGTTAATTCGGAAACTAGGGCCCTGAACTTAAGGAAAGGTAACTTCGACGGTATGAGGCGTGAATTGGCTAGAATAGACTGGCAGAGGATACTTAAAGGGTTGACGGTGGATTGATCCATGGCGGATCAGGCTGAACTAGAGACTCGAACCGAGGAGGCAGAAGTGTACGGGGTACACACCTTCACCACGAAATGTCCACTGATCATGCCAAAAGTCGAACTGGATGGAATTCCAGTATCCATGGAACTGGACATGGGTGCGAGTCAGTCTATCATGAGCAGAAAGGCCTTCGACAGGCTGTGGTGCAACAAGGCACACAGGCCCAAGCTGAGCCCCATTCATACCAAGCTAAGAACTTACACTAAAGAGCTGATCCCTGTTATTGGCAGTGCAGCAGTAAAAGTCTCCTATGATGGAGCAGTGCACAAACTCCCACTATGGATTGTACCAGGAGATGGCCCCATAATGTTCGGCAGAAGCTGCCTGTGAAAAATCCGCTGGAACTGGGACGACATGCGAGCACTCTCGTCCTTCAACAATACCTCATGTGCCCAGGTTCTGAGCAAGTTCCCATCATTGTTTGAGCCAGGCATCGGAAGATTCTCGGGGGCAAAGGTGCAGATCCATTTGGTTCCCGGTACACGACCCATCCACCATATATGGCGGTGCCATATATGATGCGAAAGAAACTGGAAATTGAGCTGGACAGGCTGCAGCGAGAAGACATCATCGCGCTGGTGGAGTTCAACGAGTGGGCCAGTCCAATTGTTCCTGTTCTCAAGGCAACGGCATGGTCAGAATTTGTGGGGACTATAAAGTAACGATGAACTGTTTTTCGCTACAGGACCAGTACCCGCTACCCAAGGCAGATGACCTATTTGCGACCCTGGCTGGAGGAAAGATGTTCACCAAGTTGGACCTGACCTTGGCCTACATGATGTAGGAACAGGCGGAATCTTCGAAAGGCCACACCTGCTTCAACATGCACAAAGGTCTGTTCATTTACAAAAGATGCCCGTTTGGGATTCGATCAGCCGCGGCAATTTTCGAAGGAATATGGAGAGCCTGCTAAAGTCGGTGCCGCGCACCATCGTTTTCCAGGACGACATACTGGTCACAGGTCGGGACACCATCGAACACTTGAAGAACCTGGAAGAGGTTCTAAGTTGGCTAGATTGCGTGGGACTCAGGTTGTAACGCTTGAAGTGTGTTTTCCTGGCACCAGAAGTCGAGTTCTTAGGCAGAAGAATCGCGGCAGACGGCATCAGACCTACCGACGCCAAGACAGAGGCCTTCAAGAATGTGCCGAGACCATAGAACGTGACAGAGCTACGGTCGTTCCTGGGACTCAACAGTTTTGGTAATTTCCGACCCGGTTTAAGCACTTTGCTAGAACCCCTACATGTGCTGCTACGCAAGGGAGACAACTGGGCATGGAAGTCACAGAGGCTGCTTTTGAGAAAGCCAGAAATCTGTTATGTTCCAACAAACTGCTTGTTCTGTATAATCCATGTAAACATTTAATGCTAGCTTGCGTTGCGTCTTCTTAGGGTGTCGGGTGTGTGTTACAACAAGTTAACAAATCGGGAACATTGCAACCGGTCACCTATGCGTCCAGGAGTTTGTCCAAAGCCGAAAGGGCCTACAGCATGATTGAAAAAGAAGCTCTGGCATTCGTTTACGGTGTGAAAAAAATGCACCAGTATCTGTTTGGTCTTAAGTTTGAGTTAGAAACTTACCATAAGCCGCTCATTTTGCTATTCTCAGAGAGCAAAGGGATTAATACCAATACCTCTGCCCGCATCCAAAGATGGGCGCTCATAATGTCTGCATACAACTATGTAATCCGCCACAGACCAGGCACAGAGAACGGCGCTGATGTTCTCAGTCGGCTACCATTGCCCATCACCGGGATGGAAATAGCACAGCCTACAGACTTGCTCTTGGTGATGGATGCATTCGAAAACGAAAAGTCACCCGTTATGGCCCGCCAGATCATGACCTGGGCCTCCATGTCCAGCGTCCCAGCGGAGATGCATGAAGAAATCAAGCCGTTCAAGCGGCGCAAAGACGAAATGTCCATACAGGCGGACTGTCTTTTGTGGGGTAATAGCGTGGTTTTCCCGAAGAAAGGCAGGGAAATGTTCACACGCGACCTACACAGTACCCACCCAGGCATAGTAATGATGAAAGCTATAGCCAGATCCCATGTGTAGTGGCCTGGCATCGACTCAGATTTAGAGTCATATGTGTGCCAAGGCAACACTTGCTCTCAACTGAGTAATGCACCCAGAGAGGCACCGCTAAGTTTGTAGTCATTGTAAAGTCCTGTCCCCTCAGTACAGATTCACACAAGGCATGTAGTGAAGTCAAGGTCACTCTGGACCTGCACCTTTTATTTCACAGCTCTGGAATGCTGCACTTGCCTGAGACCTGTGCTTATATACCTGTCTTGCAAGTGCACCCCTGGTGGTAAGGTATGCTGGTGGTTACAGGTCATATCTTATTACAGTCATGTATAACATGTTGGGATACAGTTATATATAATAATGTAAGATACATGACATCACCCTCCCCCAAGGTCTTATTGTCTTTATAAGTTCAGTCTCTCAGGTGGTCTACGCTCTTGCGTGGAGCGTCTGAGTTGTGGTTCAGTTGTTTGCCTTGGTGTCTGTTTTTCTTTGGGTGTGGTTGCTGGTATCTCGCCTGGGCTGTCTGTTTCGATAGGTGTGATTGTTGTTGACTCGCCTGGGATTGCCCTTTCCTTAGGTTGTTCCCTCTGTCTGTCCACCAGGTGTGGTGCGAGTTCCACATTGTAGTCTGCCTCTGGTTCCGCAGTGCTGTTGCTAAATCTGCTTTTGACTTGGTCTACATGCCTCCGGCAGGTTTTTCCATTGTCCATTTGTACTACCAATAGCCTGTTTCCTTCCTTGCCCGTTACTGTCCCTGCAAACCATTTGGGACCCCTGGCATAGTTTAGTACAAACACTTTGTCCCCTATCTCATTCCATCTCCCCCTCAAATTTCTGTCATGGTAGTCAGTCAGCTTACGGCGCTTTGCCTCAATGATTTCGTGCATGTCTGGGAGGATTAATGAGAGCCTTGTTTTTAAAGTCCTTTTCATCAACAGTTGCGCGGGGGGGATCCCAGTCAGTGAGTGCGGACGAGATCTGTATGCCAACAGCAGTCGTGACAGGCGACCCTGCAGCGTGGGACCTTGGATTTTAAGCAGGCCTTGTTTAATGATTTGCACTGCTCTCTCCGCCTGGCCATTGGAGGCCGGCTTGAACGGTGCCGTCTTGACGTGATTTATGCCGTGGTCAATTGTAAAGTCTTGGAATTCTGCGCTGGTGAAGCACGGGGCATTGTCACTGACTAATATGTCAGGGATTCCGTGCGTTGCAAACATGGTTGCGAGGCTCTCCACAGTGGTGGAGGTTGTGCTCGAGTTTAAAATGGTGCATTCGATCCACTTTGAAAATGCATCTACAACTACGAGGAACATTTTGCCCATGAATGGGCCTGCATAGTGTACGTGCACCCACGACCATGGTTTGGTAGGCCAGGGCCAGGGGCTCAGTGGAGCCTCCCTGGGGGCATTGCTGAGTTGGGCACAAATGGTGCACCTTCGGACGCAGAGCTCCAAGTCCGCGTCAATACCAGGCCACCAGACATGGGATCTGGCTGTGGCCTTCATGAGAACGATCCCCGGGTGCTCGCGGTGGAGCTCCCGGACAAATGCCTCTCTGCTTCGCAGAGGCATGACTACTCGGCTGCCCCACATCAGGCAGTCTGCTTATAGTGACAGCTCATGCATGCGCCTGTGAAAGGGTTTTAATTCCTCGGGGCAGGCATTGCAAGCCTCTGCCCAGTCACCGGTTAGGACACAGCTTTTTACTAAGGATAACGTGGGGTCGCTGGCTATCCAGGCTCTGATTTGGCGAGCCGTCATGGGCGAACCTGTGGACTCAAAGGCATTGATTGCCATGACTATTTCACAGTCCTGTTCGTCAGAACCTTCCGTGGTCGCCAGGGGTAGCCTGCTGAGCGCGTCGGCACAGTTCTCTGTGCCTGGTCTGTGCCTTATGGTATAGTCGTAGGAAGCCAGCATGAGTGCCCACCATTGAATTTGCGCTGAGGCGTTGGCATTTATTGCCTTGCTCTCGGATAGGAGGGACGTGAGGGGCTTGTGGTCGGTTTCTAACGTGAACTTGGCCCCGAAAAGGTATTGGTGCATCTTTTTGACACCGTACACGCACACGAGCGCCTCCTTCTCTACCATTCCGTACCCGCACTCCGTCCGCGAAAGTGACCTGGAGGCATAAGTTATGGGTTGTAATTTGCCCGCACTATCGACATGTTGCAAAACGCACCCGACCCCATACGCTGACGCATCGCATGTGAGAACTAGCTTTTTACCTGGGTCAAAGAAAGTCAAAACACTGTTGGAACACAGAAGGTTGCGTGCCTTATTGAAGGCGCGGTCCTGGGCCTCTCCCCAATACCAATCGCACCCCTTCCTGAGTAGCACATGGAGAGGCTCCAGCAGCGTGCTTAAGTTCTGCATAAAGTTCCCAAAGTAATTGAGTAGCCTGAGAAAGGCGCGCAGTTCTGAGACATTCCGGGGCCTGGGTGCCAGGCGAATTGCTTCTGTTTTGGACTCTGTTGGGCAGATTCCATCAGCGGCAATCCTTCTGTCCAAAAATTCAACCTCGGGTGGGAGAAACAGGCACTTGGATTTCTTGACTCGTAGGCCTACCCGATCCAACCGCTTTAGTACTTCCTCCAAATTACGGAGATGGGAGTCGGTGTCCCTGCCCGTGATAAGTATGTCATCTTGAAATACAACCGTCCCCGGGATGGACTTGAGCAGACTCTCCATGTTGCGCTGGAATATGGCAGCTGCCGACCCGATGTCGAATGGGCATCGATTGTACATGAAAAGGCCTCGATGTGTGTTGATGGTGGTGAGTAGTTTGGATTTCTCGGTCAATTCTTGCGTCATATACGCAGATGTGAGGTCTAGTTTTGAGAAAAGTTTACCTCCAGCCAATGTGGCAAATAAGTCCTCCGCTCTGGGCAGTGGGTACTGGTCCTGTCGGGAGACTCTGTTTATGATGGATTTGTAGTCCCCACAGATTCGTACGGATCCATCAGGCTTCATGACTGGGATGATGGGACTTGCCCAGTCGCTAAATTCCACAGGTGATATAATGCCTTCCCGCAGAAGCCTGTCTAGTCCGTGTTCAATCTTTTCCCTCATCACATAGGGTACAGCTCTGGCCTTGTGATGGACCGGTCTAGCATCCTGTGTGATGTAGATTTTGACTTTGGCCCCTTTGAAAGTGCCCACACCTGGCTGAAAGAGATATTCAAATCGCTTTATAACTGTTGAGCAGGAGGTCCGTTCCTCTAATGACATGGCATGGACATCATCCATTTCCAGTTTAGTTTTGCCAGCCAGCTTCTCCCCAGCAGTGCTGGGGGCTCTCCAGGGACAATCCACAGGGGAAGTCGGTTCACTGTCCCTTTGTGTGTGACAGAGAGCATGGCGCTGCCAAGGACTGGAACAATTTCTTTGGTATAGGTCCTTGGTTTGGTGTCGACCCTTGTGAGTTTTGGTCTGTCTTTTTTATGCGGCCACAGTTGTTCAAATTGTTGAGCGCCCATGAGAGATTGACTCGCTCCTGTATCCAGCTCCATGTTGACAGATATCCCGTTGAGTAGGACCTTCATCATTATAGGAGGCGTCCTGTCGTAGGAGCAGCGGCCATTGATCGTGTTGACCCGCTGTACATTGGTGTCCTGGGTACTGTCCCCACCGTCTTCTGGTCCGCTTTCCGACCCATCCGATTCGTATACCAGCCGAGGTGCCGTTTTTTTGCACATGTGTGCCAAATGCCCTGTATATTCACAGTTCCTGCAAACAGCTTGCTGAAATCGACATTCCCTTGACAAGTGCCCACCCCCACACCTCCAGCACAGACTGCTTGCAAAGAATGAGCTGCGTCTGGTTGATCTCTCTTGAGCTTCTCTCAGTTTGTCGTTGATTGCTCGCATTGTGGGTTGATGAGGTGTGAACGGCCGTTCCTGTGGCTCTTGATGGCTTCTGTTGCCACTGCTTGCTGTCGAAAACCTGTTCTGACGGTTTTGTCTGTGTGTGGGGGTAGCAGCTTTTCTAATGCTGTGAACTCCTTGTTCCATTATTTTGTTAGTTGTCGTACCTGCATTGTAAATCAAGTTTGTTTCTTCTTCCCCTACCAAGAATGTCTGTGCAACCAGTGCTGCTGCCTCTAAGGTCAGATTCTTGGTCTCTATGAGCTTTCGGAACATGCCTGCGTGGCCTATTCATTCAATGAAAAAGTCTCTCAGCATTTCTCTCCTCAGTTCATCGGAGAACTCACATAAACTAGCCAACCTCCGAAGTTCCGCCACAAAGTCGGGTATGCTCTGGCCCACACAGCGTCTATAGTTGTAGAACCTGTGTCTGGCCATGTGTAGGCTGCTCGCTGGCTTCAGGTGGTCTCTTGCCAGTGTGCTCAATTCTTCAAACGACTTGCTTGCTGGTTTCTCAGGTGCCAACAGATCCTTCATTAAAGCATATGTTTTCGAGCCACAGCTGGTCAAGAAATGGGCTCTTCTCTTGTCTGCCGTATCGTCGCCTAACCAGTCTTTGGTTACAAAGCTTTGCTGGAGCCTTTCTATAAAGTCCTCCCAATTGTCTCCCGCATTGTACTTTTCATCTGATCCGTTGTTTACCATTCTGTGGATTCTGTAATCCTGTAACCCGTCGCCACTGTAAAGTCCTGTCCCCTCAGTACAGATTCACACGAGGCATGTAGTGAAGTCAAGGGCACTCTGGACCTGCACCTTTTATTTCACAGCTCTGGAATGCAGCACTTGCCTGAGACCTGTCCTTATATACCTGTCTCTTATAAGTGCACCCCTGGTGGTAAGGTATGTTGGTGATTACAGGTCATATCTTATTACAGTCACGTATAGCATGTTGGGATACAGTTATATATAATAATGTGGGATACATGGCAGTCATGGCCCTCCAAACCGTGGTCTAGGATCCACATTGACTTTGCGGGCCTGTTTCTTGGCAAAATTATTTTGGTTGTTGTGGATGCTAATTCAAAATGGATTGAATATGTAATAATGTCTGTCAGCATGTCCACTGCCACCATTGAAAGCTTACGAGCCATGTTCGCCACTCATGGCCTGCCTGATGTCCTTGTCAGCGGTAATAGGCCGTGCTTCAACAGTGCTGAATTCAAGGAATGCATGACCCGCAATGGGATCAAGCATGTCACATCTGCCCCGTTCAAACCCGCATCCAACGGTCAGGCAGAACAGGCAGTCCAAACCATCAAGCAAAGCTTGAAACGTGTGTCGGAAGGCTCCCTGCAGACTCGCCTGTCCCGACTGCCACGTAGGATTTGCAGGATAGCTCAGATGAATATGTGGCCTGAGGAGTGGTGCAGAAAGGAGGGATTCAAATTCCTGGGACATTGGAACTGGTTCTGAGGGATGTGGGAGCAGTACAAACCGAACGGTCTGTACCTGGGCAGGACCGGAACCAATGTCCTCGGGGGAGTGTTTACTAGTGCTGTTGGGGAGGGGTTAAACTAATATGACAGGGGGATGGGAACCTATGTGTCATGTATGTAACCTTTATGTAACAACACTGCAATACTGTATATACGTAAGAAATGCACACCTTGACCACAGGGGTTGAACTTGTGGGAGACACTCCTCACCTGGTCATCCAGGTATATAAAGGGAGGTCCCACGCAGGTTCATCGCTTCTTGGTCCTGTGAATAAAGATGCAGGTCATGGAGTGACCTTGTCCATAGAATGTGCCTCGTGTGGATTTGTGGTATTGTGTAGGGACTTTACATTGGTGACGAGAAACGATGAACGGTACTGTGTTGGTGAGGACTGGGACGATTTCATTGAGAGGCTCCAGCAGAGTTTTGTCACGAAGGACTGGCTGGGAGACGCAGCGGCCGACAAGCGAAGGGCTCATCTGCTGACCAGCTGTGGACCTAAGACTTACGCGCTCATGAAGGACCTGCTCGCACCCGAGAAGCTGGCGGACAAAACCTTTGAAGAGCTCAGCAAACTAATCGGTGAGCACTTCAAACCGGCGAGCAGCGTACACATGGCCCGACACAGATTCTATACCACCGAGGTCGGGAAGGACAGAGCATACCGGATTTCGTTGCGGACCTCCGGCTCTTGGCCAGCCTCTGTAAGTTCACAGATGTCTGGAAGGGGGAGATGCTAAGGGATTTCTTTATTGAGAGCATCAGTCATGCTGGGATTTTCAGAAAGCTAATTGAGACCAAGGACTTGACCTTGGAAGCAGCGGCGTTGATGGCTCAGACTTTTATGGCAGGGGAGGAGGAAACCAAGATAATATACACGCGCAATTCTGCCTTCAACGTGGCGATGGATCAGGATCATAAACACGACACAGAGCCCCGCAGGCAGGAAAGGGCAGTTCGACACACCCCAGGCATCAATAGACCCAAGAGTAATCTCCAACAGAGACAATGGCAGGCTGAATGGACATTTATGCCACCCCCCCAGTGGACAATGTGTCCTGGGATGGGGCCATTGACACCCACTAACAGGGTGCTCAAGGGAAGTCAAAGGGACAATCAGTGAGGAATGCCTTGTAACAGCTCTTTTGTTCAAAACAATGGGAATCTCAGTTCATGCTGGAGGTGTGGGGGAAAACATGCTGCCAGGACTTGCAGGTTTCAACAGTTCGTCTGCAGAAATTGTAACCTCAGTGGCCATTTAGCCAGAATGTGCAGAAAGCCTGTAACCAGGCTAATATACGAAGTGGATGGACCAGATGAGGGGTCTGCGAGGCAGGATGACGCTTGGGGCAAATCAATGGACGCTGAAGTTCAGCGGGTTCATGTGGCAAACATTCACAGCTCATATACCAAAACGCCACCTATGATGATGAAAGTCCTATTAAACGGCATCCCTGTACGCATGGAGCTAGAGACGGGGGCCAGCCAGTCACTCATGAGTGTTCAACAATTCGAAAAGCTGTGGCCACGCAAAGCCAGCAGACCCAAACTAGAACGCATTGAGACGCAATTACAGACGTACACCAAAGAAATCATTCCAGTGCTAGGCAGTGCAATGTTGGCGGTCACACACAATGGATCGGTGAACCGGCTGCCGCTCTGGATTGTCCCAGGCAAAGGTCCCGCACTGTTGGTGAGGAGCTGGTTAGCTGAGATAAACTGGAAATGGGGAGTGTGTACACCATGTCATCTGTGGAGCGAAGTTCATGCTCACAGGTCCTACAGCAATTTGAGTCACTATTTCAACCTGGCGTTGGGACGTTCAAAGGTACCAAAGTAGTGATATGCATCACCCCGGACGCCAGACCAGTGCACCACAAAGCCAGAGCTGTGCCGTATGTGATGCGGGAGAAAATTAAGAGCGAGTTGGACCGGTTGCTGAGAGAGGGCATCATCTCGCCTGTTGAATTCAGCGACTGGGCGAGCCCCATCGTTCCCGTCCTAAAAGCGGATGGCTCGGTCAGGATCTGTGGTGACTACAAGGCCACTATCTACCGGGTATCCCTACAAGACCAATACCTGCTCCCGAGAGCGAAGGACCTTTTTGCCACGCTGGCAGGCAGCAAGCTGTTTACCAAGTTGGATCTCACTTCAGCCTACATGACCCAAGAACTGGCCGATGAATCTAAACTACTGACCACCATCACCACGCACAAGGGACTGTTTGCTTACAACAGGTGTCCATTTGGCATTCGATCAGCGGCCGCGATTTTTCAAAGAAACATGGAAAGCCTGCTCAAATCCATTCCTGGAACAATCGTATTTCAGGACCGGTCGTGACACCGAGGAACACCTCCACAACCTGGAGGAGGTGCTACGCCGACTGGACTGGGTAGGCCTGCGACTCAAGAAGTCTAAGTGTGTATTTTTGGCTCCCGAGGTCGAGTTTCTGGGCAGGAGGGTTGCTGCAGACGGGATTCGGCCCACCGAATCCAAAACAGAGGCAATTCGACGAGCGCCCAGACCCTGCAACACATCGGAGTTGCGTTCATTTCTGGGACTCTTGAACTATTTCGGGAACTTTCTGCTGAACTTAAGCACATTGTTGGAGCCGCTACACGTGCTCCTGCGTAAGGGTTGCGATTGGTTTTGAGGGAACTATCAGGAACGGGCTTTCAATCGGCGCGGAACCTACTTTGTTCAAATAAGTTGTTGAACCTGTACAACCCCCGTAAGAAATTGGTTCTGACCTGTGATGCATCGTCCTATGGGATTGGGTGCGTGTTGCTGCACGGTAACGCTGAGGGCCAACTACAGCCTATGGCTTATGCCTCCAGGTCGCTCTCTCAAGCTGAACGGGGATATGGGATGGTTGAGAAGGAAGCACTCACATGTGTCTATGGGGTGAAAAAGATGCATTAGTACCTTTTTGGCAGGAGGTTCGAATTAGAAATGGACCACAAGCCGTTAACATCCCTGTTGTCAGACAGCAAGGCTGTCAATGCCAATGCGTCAGCTCGCATACAGCGATGGGCTCTCACGCTCGCTGCGTATGACTACACCATCCGGCACCGGCCCGGCACTGAAAACTGCGCTGACGCACTCAGCGGGCTTCCACTGGCCACCACTGAGGGGGCAGCGGAGCAAAGCGCTGAGATGGTCATGGCTGTCGATGTCTTTAACAGCACAGGCTCCCCCATCACAGCCTGCCAGATCAAAATCTGGACCAACAGAGATCCCCTCCTATCCTTGATTAAGAAATGTGTCCTGACTGGGGATTGGGCGCCCACACACGGAGCATGACCTGAGGAGGTCAGACCGTTTCACAGACGGATGGATGAGCTCTCCATCCAAGCCGACTGCCTACTATGGGGCAACTGGGTAGTTATGCCCCTGAGGGACAGGGAAGCATTCATCAGGGAACTCCACAGCGAGCACCCAGGCATCATGCTGATGAAGGCCATTACTCAGTCACATGTGTGGTGGCCGGGAATTGATTCAGACCTGGAACACTGTGTTCGCAGGTGCATGAGCTAAGTAATGCCCCCAGGGAGGCCCTGCTCAGCCCATGGCCCTGGCCCACCAGGCCATGGTCACGTATTCACATAGACTACACGGGCCTGTTCATGGGAAAAATGTTTCTCATTGTGATTGATGCATACTCGAAATGGATCGAGTGCATCATTTTGAATTCGTGCATGACATCCACCACCGTGGAGAGTCTGCGCGCGGTCTTTGCGACCCACGGCTTGCCGGACAGCCTTGTTAGCGATAATGGCCCATGTTTCACAAGCCACGAATTCCGGGAGTTCATGTCGGGTAATGGCATTAACCATATCAGGACAGCTCCGTTCAAGCCGGCCTCCAATGGCCAGGTGGAACGTGCGGTCCAAATCATAAAACAAGGCATGCTCCGGATTCAAGGATCCTCCCTTCAATGCCGCCTATCGTGCCTCCTGCTGCCCTATAGGTCCAGACCGCACTCACTCACGGGGGTCCCGCCCATGGAGCTACTCATAAAACAAACACTCAAAACTCGGCTGTCCCTCATTCATCCAGTCCTGTCCGACATTGTTGAGGGCAAACGCCAGTCCCAAAACGAGTACCATGACCGAAATTCAAGGGGGAGATGTATAGAAATTGATGACCCCGTGTTTGTTCTCAATCACAGTTTGGGGCCCAAATGGCTTGAGGGTACTTTAATAGACAAAGAGGGGAATAGGGTCATCGTGGTTAAACTTAACAATGGGCAGATATGCCGCAAGCATCTGGACCAAGTAAAAAAAAAGTTCAGCATGGACACTGAAGAACCTGAGGAAGATCATGAGATGATATTTACATCACCGCCAGTGAATGAGCAACAAGTACATTCAGCAGCATGCACAGTCCCTGCGGTCAGCCCGGACAGGCTGGAATCACCACAGGTGACAGACATGCATACCAAGGCTCAACAACCAAAGCCCCAACTGCGGCGCTCCACGAGAGAGCGCAGACCACCCGAGAGACTTAACCTATGATCCCAATAAAATGTTGAGGGGGGGGGGGGCTGATGTCATGTATGTAACCTTTATGTAACAACACTGCAATACTGTATATACGTAAGAAATGCACACCTTGACCACAGAGGGTGAACCTGTGGGAGACACTCTTCACCTCATCATCCAGGTATATAAAGGGAGGTCCCACACAGGGTCATCACTTCTTGGTCCTGTGAATAAAGGTTCAGGTCATGGAGTGACCTTGTCCATAGAATGTGGATTTGTGGTATTGTGTAAGGACTTTACACACATAGTGTTTGAAGCGGCATTGATGGGCTCGATGATCATCTCCGCAGCGCCAACAAGGTGTTAACCGCCTCGCATTAACGATTGATGGCGGACTCTGGGTCATCTGAGGTCGTGCAGCTGCTGGCATGTACATTCTGCCATATGCATTCCTGCCTGAAAACGACGTTACTTTGTGCACAGTACCAGCCGAAACCTCTTTATGCTGCAAAATTTGTTTGGTGTAATCGCTGGTGGACATAAATGCCTGGGCTATCGTTATGGCTTTGATCAGATTCGGTGTTTCAACAGTCAATAGATTGCGAAGCATAACCTCATGGCCATTGCCAAGCACAAAAAATTCTCTTAGCATTTGCTCAAGGAATCCATCGAATTTGCAATGCCCTGCAAGGTGCCTTAATGCGGCGATGTAGCTCACCACTTCTTGCCGTTCAGACCGTTGACACATGTTGAATCGATATCTTGCCACCAAAACGCTTTCCTTCGGATTTAGGTTCTCCCGGACCAGTGTACACAGTTCTTCATAGGGTTTGCTTGTTGGTTTCACCGGAGCTAGAAGATTTTTCATGAGGCCATAGGTTGTTGCCTCACAGACGGTAAGGAGGATCGCCCTTCGTCTGGCAGCATTCTCGTCCCCTTCCAGCTCGTTGGTCATGAAGTATTGGTCGAGTCGCTCCATGAAGGCCTCCCAATCGTCCCCTTCTGAGAATTTCTCCAGGATACCAACAGTTCTTTGCATTTTCGCGTGGTTGTTCGTTATCTCGTCGCCAGTTGTTAAGCTCATAATAAAGTAATGCAACTGAGTGCTGTAGACAATGAGTAAGTGTGACCTTAGCTCCTTTACTCAAACTCCAGAGTGCTGGTACAGCATGGGAGGCCTGCTTATATACAGTGCTCCCAAGCGATGCTGGGATCCCTTGGGACTCCTACAGGTAAGCCCTCGGGTGGCGGTATGATACAGGTTGCCTAGGGTTGCATACATAACACAAAGCACTATAAATAATGTGGGCAAAAAGCTGCAACTCCTTTCCCCTCTTCTCCGAATTCCCACTCTCTCCAAATTCCCAAATAAACCACTTTGTTTAAGTCCACTCCCTTTAGGACCACTCTGTGCAGACCATTCTGTGCTCAAGAGAGAGCTTGGTTTTTAATCAGTAATACTTTGAAGAATTTGTTCTCATGGTAAATTGTTTCTCTGAATGAGTTCTACCTGTGCTCTATAAATAGAGTACAGCTTGTCCTAGCAAAAGAAGTAGACCATAATAGGCGCACACAGACAAAATATTTCTATTTGTACGGATGTATTTCAGTCTTTGGTTTGGAGAACAGTAAATATTTCAGTCTTTGGTTTGGGGAACAGTAAATCAAGGTCGAAGGACTGAATAGAAGCAAGCTAAAAACGTGTTACAACACAGGTTATCCTTGAGGCCTACAGTAACATTTTTATATCAGTGTCAAAACATAATTGCAGGAATTTTAAAGTTAAGTCCAAGAAACACAGCCAGAACAAAGAATAGAGAGCAAGTCAAACCAAACCTTTCAAACAGCTCCTAGGCAGGGGCCTAGGAGAAAGTTGCCTTCTCACTTTATTTGTGGTGTAAAGGGAATAACATATAAACAAAAGCTTAAAAAATGTTTAATATACAAAGGGCCGAACTCGGTCGAAGCCAAGGCCTGCCCAAGTGCCGCCCAAAGGACTGTTGATGGCCGCCGAGAGACCGGGCAGTACTTTGCCTGGAAGATTCCTCTATCATAGGCAGTCCCTCGGAATCGAGGAAGAATTGCTTCCACTCTAAAAATTAGTTCTTAGGTGACTGAACTGTCCAATACGAGAACGACAGTCCCTGTCACAGGTGGGACAGACAGTCATTGAGGGAAAGGGTGGGTGGGACTAGTTTGTCACATGCTCTTTCCGCTGCCTGCGCTTGATTTCTGCATGCTCTCAGCAATGAGACTCGAGGTGCTCAGCGGCCTCCCAAATGCACTTCCTCCACTTAGGGCAGTCTTTGGCCAGGGACTCACAGGTGTCAGTGGGGATGTTGCACTTTATCAGGGAGGCTTTGAGGGTGTCCTTGAAATGTTTCCTCTGCCCACCTTTGGCTTGTTTGCCATGAAGGAATTCCGAGTAGAATGCTTGCTTTGGGAGTCTCGTGTCAGGCATGCGCACAATGTGGCCTGTCCAACGGAGCTGATTGAGTGTGGTCAATGCTTCAATGCTGGGGATGTTGGCCTGGTCGAGGACGCTAACGTTGGTGCGTCTGTCCTCCCAGGAGATTTGCAGGATCTTACGGAGACATCGTTGTTGGAATTTCTCTAGCGACTTGAGGTATCTACGGTACATGTCTCTGAGCCAGACAGGAGGGCGGGTATTACTACAGCCCTGTAAACCATGAGCTTGGTGGCAGATTTGAGGGCCTGGTCTTCGAACACTCTTTTCCTCAGGCGGCCGAAGGCTGCACTGGCGCACTGGAGACGGTGTTGAATCTCATCGTCAATGTCTGCCTTTGTTGATAAGAGACTCCCGAGGTATGGGAAATGGTCCACGTTGTCCAAGGCCGCACCATGGATCTTGATGACTGGGGGGGCAGTGCTGTGCGGCGGGGACAGGTTGGTGGAGGATCTTTGTCTTACGGATGTTAAGTGTAAAGCCCATGCTTTCATATGCCCCAGTGAATATATTGATAATGACTTGGAATTCAGTCTCTGTATGTGCACAGACGCAGGCGTCGTCCGTGTACTGTAGCTCGATGACAGAGATTGGGGTGATCTTTGATCTGGCCTGGAGATCCACTCCAGCAGGGAACTTGTTGAGTGTGAAGTGGAGCGTGGCAGCGAGGAAGATTGAGAAGAGGGTTGGCGTGATGACTCAGCCCTGCTTGACCCCAGTCTGGACGCAGATTGGGTCTGTAATGGATCCGTTGGTAAGGATCATGGCCTGCATATTGTCGTGGAGCAGACGGAGGATGGTGACAAACTTTCAGGGGCAGCCAAAACAGAGGAGAACGCTCCATAGACCCTCGTGGTTCACAGTGTCAAAGGCCTTTGTAAGGTCAAAGAAGGCCATGTACAAGGGTTGGTGCTGTTCTCTGCATTTTTCTTGCAGCTGTTGCGCTGTAAAAACATGACCATTGTACCCCATAGGGGACGAAAACCTGCTCTGTGACTCCGGGAGGAGCTCCTCAGCCACAGGGAGAAGACGGTTGAGGAGGACTCTAGTGACGACTTTCCCAGTGACTGATAACAGGGAGATTCCTCTGTAGTTGACGCAGTCGGACTTATCGCCTTTTTTAAAGATGGTCACGATCACTGCATCTCTGAAATCTCCCGGCATGCTCTCCTCCCTCCAGATGAGAGAGATGAGGTCATGCATTCGAGCTAACAGTGCCTCTCCGCCATACTCCAGTGCCTCAGTGGGGATTCCATCCGCTCCCGTAACCTTGTTGTTCTTAAGCTGTCTTATGGCTTTTTCTACCTTGTGCAGGCCTGGGGTATTACTGAGGTGGTGGTGGGTAGCTTGCTGCGGGATGGAGTCGAGAGCACTCGAGTCAAAGACAGAGTCTCAGTTGAGAAGATCTTTTAAGTGCTCCTTCCAGTGGGCCCTGACTGCCTCGGTGTCCTTGATGAGTGTTTCCCCATTCTTGGCCAGCAGTGGGGTGGGGCCTTGGGTGTTTGGCCCGTAGGTGGTCTTGACTATGGTGAAGAATCTTCACATGTCATGGCTGTCGGCCAGCTGCTGTATCTCCTGTGCTTTCTCCATCCACCATCTGTTCTTTAGGTCCTGATTTTTTTGTTGGACCTCGGCCATAAGCCGTCTGTAATGCTGCCTTGCTGCTCCCGAGTTGGGTTGTTGTTTAAGGCTCAGAAATGCCTTGCACTTGCGATCTATTAGCTCTTGAACCTCCTGGTCATTCTCATTAAATCAGTCCTGGTGTTTCCTGGTTGAGTGACCGAGCATCACTTCGCAGGCACTGGATATGGAGGCCTGGAGGGCAGACCAAGCACTGTGGGCATTCTGCGTCTCGGGATCATCAAGGCACGCCAGGTTAGCAGTGAGGCGCTGATTGTATATGACTCTCTTAGCTGGGTCTTTGAGTGCCCAGGCATTGACTTTTTTGCGGCACTGTTTCTGCTGCCGTCGCCGCTTTGGGGCTATGTTGATTCCTCTAAAAGAGGTGGCAGTAACGCCCGGAGGCCAAACAATGGCTTACGCCGTCAATCTGGGTGGCAGGAGGCGGGAGCTCTCAATCTCGGTGGCAAAGGCTCTTGCTGCCCAAGCGCCGCCGAGGATGGAGTCGGGCCCAGGGAGGTTTGAAGACCTGAAAATAAAAATCATAGCAAAAAAAAAACCACCACAACATATTCAGGGGACCCCATCCAGGTAAGTCGCTGTAAAAAAAAGATTTAAAAATATATTCACTAACCTTTTTTTCCGTTCTTCGTACTTACCGTCAGGGTTAGAAAAGCCGACTCTTGCCCACACCAATCCGGCAGCTCGGCGGGCAGGAGGCCACTTATGCTGCTTGGCTGCCAGAGGATGTCAGCAGGCGGTTTCCGGCAGTACTCCCCTCCCGCCCGCTCCAGCCCAAGTGGAAAATGGCAAAGAGGAGAGACCGGCAGCAAAACTCAGCGGCAGTGGGCGGCAGCAGGCAGCAGTGGGCGGTAAGGCCACCAATATTGGGGCCCAAGAGTTAAAGGAATTTCAAATACCAGACCCAGGCATGTTGTAACTTTCAAAAGGGGCAGCAGTTGCACAGAATGTTACAAAACACACCTAAACAGTCCAATGGCATTAAAGCATAATTCAAAATCAAAGCATGAGGTTCAGGAAGACGATTGCTATGACTTGTGCTTCACCTAAACAAACGGTTCTGCTCAACAAAGCAACAGATATCTTGTGCATTTTAAGCATTCAAACTTATTAATTAATTCTTTGAGTAATGAAAAGCCAGGACTATCATCACTTCAATAGCAGTAAGCTTTTCTTAAAATTCAACTCATGTTTTTAATAAAGAAATGCTACTGCAGTTTTCAAATGTTAATTGTTTGGTTTGGATAATCGCCCAATCGTCTTGGTATTCAGGTTGTGTGAACGCTGACACTGATCCCAGCGAAGTATTTGAGGTGATTGCTGAAGTACTGAGAGAAAAAACATGGAAAAGGACCATTGACAACATAACGGAGTCTCAGGATCTCTGAAGCGGGAAAGGTAAATGTTGCATTATGAAGCAATGGAGCAAAAAATAGTAAAGCAGACTTTGAAGAAATGGTTTTCATAACTCAGGTGTATAATACAATGAAGTGGGGGTGGGGGGGAGAGGGGATGGGGAACACAGATCCCATTCCCCCCTCCTCCTGGTACTCTCCGTGGCATGATGTGTACAGTATGTGGAGCGTAGATCAATACTGCTGTAACTTTGTATCCATTACTAAGTACAGGCAGTTCCCAGACGGTTCCCTCTGACCCGGATAGATTTGTAAGATTGACATCTGCACACAATTCACCAAAATGCCTGATGAAGACAAACCACATGCTTTAAAGCTTTTCTAGTTTGTTACTAGCTGAACTTAATAACAAACAGCACATGGTGTCAGAATGGAAATAACACACTCTCTGAATTTACCAAACGGAGTAACTATTGACAATGTGGCCACAAGATGTTAAGGTTCGTGGTTAGGATTAAGGCTCGGAATTCGGGTACGGGTTAGTGGTTAGAGCCAGTAGTTAGGGGTAAAGTTAGAAACTGTTATTGATGCCTTTGTCCCTAGATGCATCCCTGGTAAAGAGAGAAGAAAGAAAGACTTGGATTTATAGCGCCCCTGGATCCTCAACTATTTACAATCAATATTAATGACTTGGATGAAGGAACCAAGTGTAATGTAGCCAGGTTTGCTGATGATACAAAGATGGGTGGGAAAGTAAATTGTGAGGAGGACACAAAAAATCTGCAAAGGGATATAGACAGGCTAAGTGAGTGGGCAAAAATTTGGCAGATGGAGTATAATGTGGGAAAATATGAGGTTATCCACTTTGGCAAAAATAATAGAAAAGCAAATTATAATTTAAATGGAGAAAAATTGCAAAGTGCTGCAGTACAGAGGGACCTGGGGGTCCTGGTGCATGAAACACAAAAGGTTAGTATGCAGGTACAGCAAGTGATCAGGAAGGCAAATGGAATGTTGGCCTTTATTGCAAGGGGGATAGAGTATAAAAGCAGAGAAGTCCTGTTACAACTGTCCAGGGTATTGATCAGGCCACACCTGGAGTACTGTATACAGTTTTGGTCTCCGTATTTAAGGAAGGATATAATTTTATTGGAGGCTGTTCAGAGAAGGTTCACGAGGATGATTCTGGAGATGAGGGGGTTGACTTATGAAGATAGGTTGAGTAGGTTGGGCCTATACACATTGGAGTTCAGAAGAATGAGAGGTCATCTTATTGAAAAATATAAGATAATGAGAGGGCTCAACAAGGTGGATGCAGAGAGGATATTTCCACTCATAAAGGAAACTAAAACTAGGGGACATAGTCTCAGAATAAGGAGCCGCCCATTTAAAACTGAGATGAGGAGAAATTTCTTCTCTCAGAGGGTTGTAAACCTATGGAATTCACTAGCCCAGGGAGCTGTGGAGGCTAAGTCATTGAATACATTTAAGATGGAGATAGACAGATTTTTGAGCAATAAGGGAATAAAGGGTTACGGCAAGAGGGCAGGGAAGTGGAGCTGAGTCCATGATCAGATCAGCCATGATCTTATTGAATAGCGGAGCAGGCTCCAGGGGCAAAATGGCCTACCTATATCTTATGTTCTTTCACGACCACCGGACGTCTCAAAGCGTTTTACAACCAATGAAGTACTTTTGGAGTGTACTCACTGTTGTAATGTGGGAAACGCGGCAGCCAATTTGTATACACTACAGCAATGTAATAATGACCAGATAATCTGTTTTGTTATGTTGATTGAGGGGTAAATATTGTCCAGGACACCGAGGATAACTTCCTTGCTCTTCTTCGAACAGTGCCATGGGATCTTTTACATCAACTTGAAAGAGCAGACAGGGTCTCGGTTTAACGTCTCAACCAAAAGACGGCACCTCTGACAGTGCAGTGCTACCTCAGCACTGCACTGGAGTGTCAGCCTAGATTTATATGCTCAAGTCCCCGGAATGGGATTTGAACCTGTTACATCCATAATAAAATAATGTAACTGAGTATTGTAGACGTGAGTGTGACCTTAGTTCCTTTATTCTAACTCCAGAATGCTGGTACGGGCATGGGAAGCCTGCTTATATACAGTGCTCCCAAGGGATGCTGGGATCCCTTGGGACTCCAACAGGTACGCCCTCTGGTGGCGGTATAATACTGGTTACATAGGGTTACATACATAACATCACTCCCTCCCAAAGTCAACAGTACATTTATTTACAGGGTGAGACAATCTGGGGCCTTTCACTCCCTAGTCGATCGTCTCGGTACAAATGTAGGTGTAGGTGAGTTGGTTGGTTCTTCGCTGGGCTGCTGTGCAGCTATCTTTACTGGGCTGCTGGGGATGGTGAGTTCTGCTTCGTGGTCAACCGTGATGTCGGTTGCCATTTGTGTGTGTGTCGGAGGGTCGAAGTTGGTGGTGTCCTCTTCGGGTTGCTCGTGGCTGCCTGTGAATTGCAGTTTGGTTTGGACCAAATGCTTCCAGCAAGTTTGACCTGAAACAGCCTACTCCCTTCTTTGGCTATGACAGTGCCAGCAAGCCATTTGGGACCATGTCCATAGTTGAATACAGATACAGGGTCATTGACTTCAATATTGCTTGATGGTTTGGACTGCCCGTGCTGCCTGGCCATTGAATGAGGGCTTGAACGGGACAGATGTTACGTGCTTGATCCCATTGCGGGTCATGAATTCCTTGAATTCAGCCCTGGTGAAGCACGGCCCATTGTCGCTTACAAGGACATCAGGCAGGCCGTGCGTGGCAAACATGGCTCGTTGGCTTTCGATAGTGGCAGTGGACGTGCTTACAGACATTATTACACACTCAATCCATTATGAATAAGCATCCACAACAACCAAAAACATTTTGCCTAGAAACGGGCCAGCAAAGTCAACGTGGATTCTAGTCAACGTGGATCCTAGACCACAGTTTGGAGGGTCATGACCACAAACTTCCTGGGTGCATTGCTCAGTTGAGAGCAAGTATTGCCTTGGCAAGACTGCAAATCTGAGTTGAGGCGGGGCCACCACACATGGGATCTGGCTATAGCTTTCATCATAACTATGCCTGGGTGGGTACTGTGTAGGCCGCATATGAACATTTCCCTGCCTTTCCTAGGCAAAACCACGCTATTACCCCACAAAAGGCAGTCCGCCTGTATGGACATTTCGTCTTTGCGCCGCTGGAATGGCTTGATCTCTTCATGCATCTCTGCTGGGTCACTGGACCAGCTCCCATGGAGGACACAGTATTTTACAAGGGACAGTAAAGGATCCTGGCTGGTCCAGGTCCTGATCTAGCGGGCTGTAACGTGTGACTTTTCGTTTTCAAATGCATCCATCACCAAGAGCAAGTCTGCAGGTTGTACCATTTCCACCCCAGTGGTGGGCAATGGTAGCCGACTGACAGCATCAGCGCAGTTCTCTGTGCCTGGTCTGTGGCGGATTATATAGTTATAGGCAGACATCTTTGGATGCGAGCAGAGGCATTGGTATTGATACCTTTGCTCTCTGAGAATAACAATATGAGCAGCTTATGGTCAGTTTCTAACTCAAAATTAATCCCAAACAGATACTGGTGCATTTTTTTTACCCCGTAAACACATGCCAGAGCTTCTTTTTCAATCATGCTGTAGGCCCTTTCGGCCTTGGACAAACTCCTGGACGCATAAGCGACCGGTTGCAGTGTTCCCGATTTGTTAACTTGTTGTAACACACATCCGACCCCGTATGAAGACGCATCGCAAGCTAGCACTAAACGTTTAAATGGGTCATACAGAACAAGCAGTTTGTTGGAACATAACAGATTTCTGGCTTTCTCAAAAGCAACCTCTTGTGATTTCCCCCATACCCAGTCATCTCCCTTACGTAGCAACACATGTAGGGGTTCTAGCAAGGTGCTTAACCCGGGTGGCAAATTACCAAAATAATTGAGGAGTCCCAGGAACGACCGCAGCTCCGTCACGTTCTGTGGTCTCGGCGCGTTCTTGATGGCCTCCGTCTTGTCGTCGGTGGGTCTGATGCCGTCTACCGCGATTCTTCTCCCTAAGAACTCAACCTCTGGCGCCAGGAAATCACACTTCGAGCCATGAGTCCCACACGATCTAGCTGACTTAGAACCTCTTCCAGGTTCTTCAAGTGTTTGATGGTGTCCCGACTTATGATCAATATATCGTCCTGGAAAACGACAGTGTGCGGAATCGACTTTAGCAGGCTCTCTATGTTCCTTTGAAAAATAGCCGCAGTCGATCGAATCCCAAACGGGCATCTATTGTCGATGAACAGATCTTTGTGCGTGTTGATGCAGGTGAGGCCTTTCGAAGATTCTGCCAACTCCTGCGTCATGTAGGCCGAGGTCAGGTCCAAAGTTGTTATGTATGGAGAAAGAGTCAGACTGAATACTGTGAGCTCAAAGTAAAGTGTGACCTTAGTCTTTTATTGCAGGTCTCCAGAGTGCCTCTCCAACCTGTGAGGCCTCCTTAAATACCTGTGCTCCCACAGGATTATGGGATCCCTTGAGACTCCAGGTGATGAACCCCTGGTGGCTGTACAGAATAAATACAAGTTTACATATATAACAAGGTCCAACTTGTTGAACATTTTTCCTCCTACCAGGGCCGCAAATAGGCCGTCTGCCTTGGGTAGCGGGTACTGGTCCTGCAGCGAAAAACTGTGAATCGTTACTTTATAGTCCCCACAAATTCTGACCGTGCCATCACCCTTGAGGACCGGAACAATCTGACTGGCCCACTCGTTGAACTCCACCGGCGCGATGATGCCTTCTCGTTGCAGCCTGTCCAGCTCGATCTCCACTTTCTCTCGCATCATGTATGGCACCACCCGTGCCTTGTGATGCATGGGTCATCTACCGGGAACCAAATGGATCTGTACCTTCGCCCCCGAGAAACTTCCGATGCCTGGCTGAAATAACGACAGAAACTTGCTCAGAACCTGGGCACATGAGGTGTCGTTGACGGACAAAAGCGCTCGGATGTCGTCCCAGTTCCAGTGGAATTTCCCCAGCCAGCTTCTGCCGACAGTGTGGGGCCATCTCGTAGTATAATCCATGGTGGAAGTTCGTGCACTGCTCCATCATAGAAGACTTTTACTGCTGCTCTGCCAATTACAGGGATCAGCTCTTTGGTGTAAGTTCTCAGCTTGGTATGAATGGGGCTCAGCTTGGGCCTGTCTGCCTTGTTGCACAATGGCCTGTCGAAGGCCTTTTTGCTCATGATAGGCTGACTCGCACCCGTGTCCAGTTCCATGGATACTGGAATTGCGTCCAGTTTGACTTTTAACATGATCGGAGGACATTTCGTGGTGAAGATGAGTACCCCGTACACTTCTGCCTCCTCGGTTCGAGTCTCTAGTTCAGCTTGATCCGCCATGGATCGATCTTTCTCTGCAACGTGGTGATTTGCAGGATTTGCAGCTCATCTGCATGTTCGCTGGAGGTGTCCCATTGTTCCACAGCCTTTGCACACATAGTATTTGAAGCAGCATTGATGGGCTTGATGATCACCTCCGCAGGGGCAACAAGGTGTTAATTGCCTCTCATTAAAGTTTGATGGCGGACTCTGGGTCATCTGAGGTCGTGCAGCTGCAAGCATGTACGTTCTGCCATATGCATTCCTGCCTGAAAATGACGTTACTTTGTGTACAGTACTTGCCAAAACCTCTTTATGCTGCAAAATTTGTTTGGTGTTATCGCTGGTGGACATAAATGCCTGAGCTATCGTTATGGCTTTGCTCAAGTTCGGTGTTTCAGCAGTCAATAGTTTGCGAAGGATAACCTCATGGCCAATGCCAAGCACAAAAAAGTCTCTTAGCATTTGCTCCAGGAATCCATCGAATTCGCAATGTCCTGCAAGGCGCCTTAGTTCGGTGATGTAGCTCGCCACTTCCTGGTCTTCAGACCGTTGACATGTGTAAAATCAATATCTTGCCATCAGAGCGCTCTCCTTCAGATTTAGGTACACCCGGACCAGTGTACATAGTTCTTCATATGATTTGGTTATTGGTTTCACCGGAGCAAGAAGATTCTTCATGAGGCCATAGGTTGTTGCCCTGCAGACGGTGAGGAGGATTGCCCTTCGTTTGGCAGCGTTCTCGACCCCTTCCAGCTCATTGGCCCTAAAGTATTGGTCGAGTCGCTCCACGAAAGCCTCCCAATCATCACCTTCTGAGAATTTCTCCAGGATACCAACAGTTCTCTACATTTTCGCGAGATGGTTCGTTATCTCGTCGCCAGTTGATACGTCCATAATAAAGTAATGTAACTGAGTACTGTAGATGTGAGTAAGTGTGACCTTAGTTACTTTATTCTAACTCCAGAATGCTGATACAACATGGGAGGCCTGCTTATATATAGTGTTCCCAAAGGATGCTGGGATCCCTTGGGACTCCAACAGGTATGCCCTCTGGTGGCGGTATAATACTGGTTACATAGGGTTGCATACATAACAGAACCCACAATCTTGGTCTCAGAGGTGAGTGTGCTACCCATTAAGCCACGGCTGACACTAAGGGCTGTATTTTCGGTTCTGCTCATCGCAGGGCGGTAATGGCAGCGGTGCGGAAAGTTTGCACCGAGAAATAGTTGCACCTGCAGCCACAAAATTTGCCATCTGAGCCCTGAATGTGGAGCAGTGCGCTAAGGGAGGCGTTGCGCACCTCTCTTAGGGCACAAGGCCGGCTGAGCAACTGAAATCTGTTGCTAAAGAGCCAGCCTCAGAACGCATGAAGAGAAGCTTTTGTGGGAGAGAAAAAGCACCCCACAAGTCACAAGAAACATTCCCAAAAGCTTGCCCACCCCACATTAGGATAAATCGCAAAGATAAAAATAAACAAAACAATCAAACTTACTTCATTCATTACTTAATTCATTAACCGCTGCTGGGACAGATCTGACTGCCTGGTGCGCTAGAGGGTCGGCGTACAACAAAAATTGATGCGCTGTCGAAACCTGAGGCGTTCCACACTGACTCGACGCTCCCGAGTGGTGCTGCTCAGCCCTCCCGCAAAACTGGCAACTAATTTCCCGGCGGGCACTGGGAGGTGGCCACCCATTCGGAATCCATTCCCGCTGGCATTACCGCTCCTCCAAGGCACAAACAGAGGCGGCAACATTGGGAAAATCCAGCCCCAAGGGTGGAAAATTCGGTGATATCGCCCATTTTATCACCGCCCGGATAAAACAGTCGGATCCAGGGCGCACTGAGCGCTAATGGCGCCATCTTGAAAACGGAGCAGAAGTTCAGTGCATAAAAGGATTTGGAAAAGCAGGCTGCGTTTTTCACAGTGAAGTTTTATGTGAGTTCATAGTTTGTTTTAAAGAATATTTAAGGACATTTTCAAAACTGGGGCTATACTATGTCAGCCATTATTCCTGGCTGCTTTTTCTATGCAGCTTCAAGCTGGAAGAAGGCTTATTGATGAGCATTTTGAGCATAACCGAAGAGCTCACAAATGTATGGGGAGGAGGCCTTACCCCCCCCCCCATGAGTTTACAGGGAACAGCGCTCATACCTGCAGCTGTCTAAGGCACAGTGCATTAGAAGGCTACGCTTCCGAAAAGAAGTGGTCACAGAGATATGCCAGCTCATAAAGGCAGACCTACAGCCTACCAGCGGCAACAGGACTGCACTGCCTGTCGAGGTGAAGGTGACTGCGGCACTTGCCTTATATGCCTCCGGCTCCTTTCAGGCATCAGCAGGGTACATATGCTCCATCTCGCAGTACGATACACATCGCTGCATTTGCCAGGTGACTACTGCACTGTACGCAGGCAGGATGGACTTTATAAAGTTCCCAATGACCAAGGAGGCACAGAATGAGAGGGCTATAGATTTTGGACGAATTGCTGGCTTCCCCAAGGTTCAGGATGCCACTGACTGTACGCACATCACCCTGCGAGCACCTGTACTCAATCCAGAGGTTTACCGAAATGCTTCGGGGTGGACGGCCGCCTGTCCGTCGCTGCTCTCTGGGATTGTGGGACAACTTTCCCTGCAAAGATGAAAATGGGAATGGTTACCAGAAGGCCCATCTGCTCTTGTGGCACACACAGATAGCCATCAAAGCACTTATACCATATTGTGGGCATTTAATACAGTCCTCTGTTTAATGGCCCTGGAAGTTACATGTGGTTCATGAGGAAGACATCATAATGCAGAAACATATTTTAACATCTCAGAAAGCAATCCTAATAATGTGTAACGATCACTCATGGCAAATAAGGAGCAACACTAAGCCTACCTATACCAACATGTGTCAGATTTATAATTTAAATAATGAAGGAGTGCATCTATAAAAATATTACTTACTTTGACGATCCTGCAATGGTCATTGAACCTCTTGTGGCACTGGGTGTAGATCCTTCTGATGTCACCTCCTCAGAGATGCTGGCCCAAAGATGCCTAAGA
Source organism: Pristiophorus japonicus (assembly GCF_044704955.1). Classification (NCBI taxonomy): domain Eukaryota; kingdom Metazoa; phylum Chordata; class Chondrichthyes; family Pristiophoridae; genus Pristiophorus; species Pristiophorus japonicus. The sequence continues at coordinate 105,303,666 of NC_091979.1, read as the reverse complement.
ACCACTGGGATGGATTTACTTGCACCCCTTCTATTTAAATCCCCCCATCTCCTCTCCACAGCTGTGATAGCGGTCTTGTTCGCCTCATTACTGAATTTTTTCGGTCACTGACTGCTCCCATCTCCTTCCATCGTGCCTGCTACCCTAAAAAGGCTGATTCAGCCCTGGACTGCGCTCCCCGACAGCTGACCAGAAGCGTGGGAAGAAGAAAAAAATGGCAACAAAATAAAATCAGGAAAAAAAAATTGTGCATGCACAGAAGGCCCATTTTTTTTTTGCTCGCAAAATTCAGTTATGCAATGTCAGACTTATCACTATCACTATCGCTGGTCACCGTTTGGCGAATTTTACTAGGTCCAGCGATAACGGTACCCCAGCGGTAAAAAAAAATTCCGCTGCCATTATTGCCTAACAACAGGCAAAATCGCTAAAACCCAAATTTCGAACCCTAAATGTCTTAATGGAGGTACAGAAAAAGGAAACCACTTTAAGCCAGGTATCTAGCTTCCTACAGAAAAAGGTTCTTTCAGCTAACCAATTGAAACTTATTTTAAACAGATAAAATCCAGAACCTATACTTTCGTTACACAACTGCATACTACATCAGCCAAATATTCATTTTAATATGGAAAATTAAACTGTGAAGCATTGGAGATTCAGCTATTGTTAAATTTTGAAAACCTACAAAATGAGCCGTTCCTAGTAAAATTAGTGATGGAAAGTACTCTAGCAGGCAATTGGAAAAGCTTTAAAAGAATATCGAAAAATTAAGGGATTGCTCATTAAGCAACCAAAGGATGTCAGTACTGCTAGATTAATTACCTGTATGGGCAGGGAAGCACTAAAAATAATTGAAGGTCTTCAGCTTGCGACAGGTGAAGTTCAGACTGATATAGAGGTTGTTCTCAGTGAGATGGAACAATTTTATGTTGAAAAGACTAATCGCGGATAACGGAACATTATGATGACGGAGGATTCATCAAAGCTTACTAGACACAATACAATGCCAAATACCAGAATCCCTTCAAAGACATCCAAATTAATGTCAAGGTTCAACCTACATAGTTGCCAGCCAGAAGCCTATCTCTAGTTATAAAAGAACTTGTCAAGAAGCACATTATTTAGCTTGTTAAAAGGAAAGTTGTTGGATCGGATGATATCCCAACTTGAATGGTGATGGTAATGAAAAGGAATGGTAAAGTTCACCTGTGCAACAAAGGTCTCAAATGTAATCATTACCCAGTTTGAAACAAAGATAATGTTTTGCCTAAACTAGTGAAAGTGGCACTATTCACATTTGTAGGTGCAACAATAGGATTTTGGCATATTGTAGTCAGATGAGTCTCCAAACAATATCCCAACAGTGGATAGTCAAGGGTCTATAGCGGGGAGGAGGAACTTAACATAATCACAATCACTAAGGAGGTGGTACTCAGCAAGATAATGGGCCCAAGTTTCGGGCTGCGCCGTTTACGCGCCAGAAAGTGCGCCTAAAAAAACTTACCTATTCTCCGGCTCCCTGCAGGTCCTCTGGAGCCGGGCACAGCGCAGCACGAGCTGTTGGGGGCGGAGCCAGGTCCCTGCACTGAAAACAGTGCGGGGACCTGTGCACATTCGCGCTACAGTGGGCGCGCATGTGCAGTAGCTCCAGGCGCCCAAAACTGTGGGAGGCGCCCGAAGCACGCAGCCCCTAGCCCTGGCCGAATGGCCTCACTGGGGCTGCGTGGATAAGGCTCCTCCCACCCGACCGGACCCGACCCGACCCCCGCTCTCCCCCACCACCGCCCCCCCCACCGGCAACCCGACCTCCGCGACCCCCCCGGACCTCCACGACTCTCTCTCTTCCCCCCCGCCCTCCCGGACCTCCGCGACCCCTCCGGCGACCCGACCTCCATAACTCTCCCCCCCGCCCCCGGACCTCCGCGACTTTGCCCCCCCCTCCGCGACTCTCCCCCCCCCCCGGACCTCCGCGACTCTCTCTCTCTACCCCCCCCCCCCGGACCTCCGCGACACCCCCGGCAACCCGACCTCCGCGACTCTCTCTCTCCCCCCCCCGGATCTCCGTGACCCATGACTTCCCCTCCCTCCGCGGCTCTCCCCCTCTCCCCACCCCGGACCTCCGTGACTCTCTCTCTCTTCCCCCCCCCCCACCCCTCCCCGGGCCTCCGCGACCCACCCGGTGACCCGACCTCCGCGACTCTCTCTCCCCTCCCCCCCGGACCTCTGTGACTTCCCCACCCCGGACCTCCGCGACTAATTCCCCCCCCCCACCCCCCGGACCTCCGCAACCACCCCCCCCCCCGGAGACCCGACGCCACCTACCTGTAAATCCAGCCCGAAGTCTTGGGCCCGGCCGTTCAGCCTCCTTCTCTCCCTTCCCTCCCTTCCTCCTCTCTCTCCTTCCCTCCCTCCCTCCTCTCTCCTTCCCTCCCTCCCTCCTCTCTCCTTCCCTCCCTCCTCTCTCCTTCCCTCCCTCCATCCTCTCTCCTTTCCCTCCCTCCATCCTCTCTCCCTTATCCCCCTCTCCCCCCTTCTCCCCCCCTCACCCCCCTCTCCTCCTCCCCCCTCCTCCTCCACCCCTCTCCTCCTCCCCCCCTTCTCCTCCCCCTCTTCTCCTCGCCCTTCCTCTCCTCCTCCCACCCCCGCCCCTCCTCTCCTCCTCCCACCCCCCACAAACCTCCTCCTCCTCCTCCTCCCCCCCACCCCCTCCTCCCCCCCACCCCCTCCCCACCCCTCTCCTCCCCCCTCCCCACCCCGCTCCTCCCCCCTCCCCACCCACCCCACCCCACAACCTCCCCCCCCCACCACCACCCCACCCCCACCCCCTTCTCCCCCCCCCACCCCAACCCCCTTCTCCCCCCACCCCTCTTCTCCCCCTCCCAGCCCCCTTCTCCCCCTCCCATCGCTGTCAGAAACACAGACACTGACAGACAGAGAGTGAGAGACACACACAGACAGACAGAGAGATAGAGACACTGACTGAGACACACTGATGGGGCCATCCCAGCACGCTGTTGGAGGACTCCCGGTGCTGCAGTCGGTAAGCAGAAAATGTTTTATTGATTGATTTTTTTTTTAATTTTTTTTTTTATTAATTTTTTTTGGATTGATTTATTGGTTGATTTATTGATGTATTTATCATTTATTATTGATGATGGCTCTTTATTTGTAAAACTGAAGTGTTTAATGTTTGTAAACTTCCCTTTAAACCCTAGCCCCCCCACCCCTTTCCCTACGCCTAATTTGTAACCTACGCCTGATTTTCTAAAGTGCAGACAAGGTTTTTTCGAACGTACAAAAATCTTCACTTACTCCATTCTAAGTTAGTTTGGAGTAAGTTTTCACTGCCTAAACTTTGAAAACAGGCGTAAGTGGCCGGACCCGCCCCCTTTTGAAAAAGATTCTGTTCCAAAGTGAAACTGTTCTAACTGACTAGAACTGGAGCAAACTAAATGCCGAGAATTCAAATTTCGAAGATACTCTATTCTAAACCAGTTGCTCCAAAAAAACAGGAGCAACTCAGGCCGAAACTTGGCCCCATTGGAACTAAAGGCACATAAATCCCCTGGACCTGATGGCTTGCATTCTAGGGTCTTAAGAGAAGTAACCACAGAGATGGTGGATGCATTGGTTGTAATTTACCAAAATTCCCTGGATTGTGGGAGGTCCCAGCAGATTGGAAAACTGTAAATGTAACGCCCCTATTTAAAAAAGGAGGCAGACAAAAAGCAGGAAACTATAGACCAGTTAGCATAACATCTGTGGTTGGGAAAATGTTGGAGTCCATTATTAAAGAAGCAGTAGCAGGACATTTGGAAAAGCAAAATTCGGTCAGGCAGAGTCAGCATGGATTTATGAAGGGGAAGTCATGTTTGACAAATTTGCTGGAATTCTTTGAGGATGTAACGAACAGGGTGGATAAAGGGGAACCAGTGGATGTGATGTATTTGGTCTTCCAGAAAGCATTTAACAAGGTGCCACATAAAAGGTTACTGCACAAGATAAAAGTTCACGTGGTTGGGAGTAATATATTAGCATGGATAGAGGATTGGCTCTCCAAAAAATAGAGAGTCGGGATAAATGGTTCATTCTCAGGTTGGCAATCAGTAACTAGTCGGGTGCTGGGACCCCAACTATTTGCAATCTATATTAACGACTTGGAAGAAAGGACCGAGTGTAACGTAGCCAAGTTTGCTGACAATATAAAAAGATGGGAGTAAAAGCAATGTGTGAAGAGGATACAAAAAATCTGCAAAAGGATATAGACAGGCTAAGTGAGTGGGCAAAAATTTGGCAGATGGAGTATAATGTTGGAAAGTGTGAGGTCATGCATTTTGGCAGAAAAAAAATCAAAGAGCAAGTTATTATTTAAATGGAGAAAAATTGCAAAGTGCTGCAATACAGCAGGACCAAGGGGTACTTGTGCATAGAAACATAGAAATATAGAAAATAGGTGCAGGAGTAGGCCATTCGGCCCTTCGAGCCTGCACCACCAATCAATGAGTTTATGGCTGAACATGCAACTTCAGTACCCCATTCCTGCTTTCTCGTCATACCCCTTGATCCCCCTAGTAGTAAGGACTTCATCTAACTCCTTTTTAAATATATTTAGTGAATTGGCCTCAACATCTTTCTGTGGTAGAGAATTCCACAGGTTCACCACTCTCTGGGTGAAGAAGTTTCTCCTCATCTCGGTCCTAAATGGCTTACCCCTTATCCTTAGACTGTGACCCCTGGTTCTGGACTTCCCCAACATTGGGACATTCTTCCTGCATCTAACCTGTCTAAACCCATCAGAATTTTAAGCGTTTCTATGAGATCCCCTCTCATTCTTCTGAACTCCAGTGATTACAAGCCCAGTTGATCCAGTCTTTCTTGATATGTCAGTCCCGCCATTCCGGGAATCAGTCTGGTGAACCTTCGCTGCACTCCCTCAATAGCAAGAATGACGTTCCTCAAGTTAGGAGACCAAAACTGTACACAATACTCCAGGTGTGGCCTCACCAAGGCCCTGTACAACTGTAGTAACACCTCCCTGCCCCTGTACTCAAATCCCCTCGCTATGAAGGCCAACATGCCATTTGCTTTCTTAACCGCCTGCTGTACCTGCATGCCAACCTTCAAAGACTGATGGACCATGACACCCAGGTCTTGTTGCACCTCCCCTTTTCCTAATCTGTCACCATTCAGATAATAGTCTGTCTCTCTGTTTTTACCACCAAAGTGGATAACCTCACATTTATCCACATTATACTTCATCTGCCATGCATTTGCCCACTCACCTAACCTATCCAAGTCACTCTGCAGCCTCATAGCATCCTCCTCGCAGCTCACACTGCCACCCAACTTAGTGTCATCCGCAAATTTGGAGATATTACATTTAATCCCTTCGTCTAAATCATTAATGTACAATGTAAACAGCTGGGGCCCCAGCACAGAACCTTGTGGCACCCCACTAGTCACTGCTTGCCATTCTGAAAAGTACCCATTTACTCCTACTCTTTGCTTCCTGTCTGCCAACCAGTTCTCAATCCACGTCAGCACACTACCCCCAATCCCACGTGCTTTAACTTTGCACATTAATCTCTTCTGTGGGACCTTGTCGAAAGCCTTCTGAAAGTCCAAATACACCACATCAACTGGTTCTCCCTTGTCCACTCTACTGGAAACATCCTCAAAAAATTCCAGAAGATTTGTCAAGCATGATTTCCCTTTCACAAATCCATGCTGACTTGGACCTATCATATCACCTCTTTCCAAATGCGCTGCTATGGCATCCTTAATAATTGATTCCATTATTTTACCCACTAATAATGTCATGCTGACCGGTCTATAATTTCCTGTTTTCTCTCTCCCTCCTTTTTTTAAAAGTGGGGTTACATTGGCTACCCTCCACTCCATAGGAACTGATCCAGAGTCAATGGAATGTTGGAAAATGACTGTCAATGCATCCGCTATTTCCAAGGCCACCTCCTTAAGTACTCTGGGATGCAGTCCATCAGGCCCTGGCGATTTATCGGCCTTCAATCCCATCAACTTCCCCAACACAATTTCCCGACTAATAAGGATTTCCCTCAGTTCCTCCTTCTTACTGGACCCTCTGACCCCTTTTATATCCGGAAGGTTGTTTGTGTCCTCCTTAGTGAATACCGAACCAAAGTACTTGTTCAATTGGTCTGCCATTTCTTTGTTCCCCGTTATGACTTGCCCTGATTCTGACTGCAGGGGACCTACGTTTGTCTTTACTAACCTTTTTCTCTTTACATATCTATAGAAGCTTTTGCAGTCTGTCTTAATGTTCCCTGCAAGCTTCCTCTCGTACACTATTTTCCCAGCCCTAATCAAATCCTTTGTCCTCCTCTGCTGAGTTCTAAATTTCTCCCAGTCCCTGGGTTCGCTGCTATTTCTGGCCAATTTGTATGCCACTTCCTTGGCTTTAATACTATTCCTGATTTCCCTTGATAGCCACGGTTGAGCCACCTTCCCTTTTTTATTTTTACGCATGAAACACAAAAGGTTAGAATGCAGGTACAACAAGTGATCAGGAAGGCCAATGGAATCTTGGCCTTTATTGCAAAGGGGATGGAGTATAAAAGCAGGGAGGTCTTGCAGGGGGTATTGGTGAGGCCACACCTGGAATACTGTGTACAGTTTTGGTTGCCATATTCAAAAAAGGATATACTTGCTTTGGAGGCAGTTCAGAGAAGGTTCACTAAGTTGATTCTGGAGATGAGGGGGTTGACTTATGAGGAAATGTTGAGTAGGTTGGGCCTCTACTCATTGGAATTCAGAAGAATGAGAGGTGATCTTATCAAAACGTATAAGATTATGAGGGGGCTTGACAAGGTGGATGCAGAGAGGATGATTCCACTGATGGGGGAGACTAGAACTAGGGGGCATAATCTTAGAATAAGGGGCCTCCCATTTAAAACTGAGATGAGGGAGAAATTTCTTCTCTCAGAGGGTTGTGAATCTCTGGAATTGCTGCATCAGAGAGCTGTGGAGTTGGGACATTGAATAAATTTAAGACAGAGATAGACAGTTTCTTAACCGATAAGATAATAAGGGGTTATGGGGAGCAGGCAGGGAAGTGGAGCTGAGTCCATGATCGGATCAGCCATGATCGTATTCAATGGTGGAGCAGGCTCAAGGGGCCGTATGGCCTACTTCTGCTCCTATTTCTTATGTTCTTATGTTCTAACTCATTTTTCTGCACTATTAGTAAGATATATGTGGTTGTTCAAGGCTTTTGGAATCTCTTCAGCTATTGAGAAAGTTCAGAAAACATCTGGAAAGAGTTGCAATCATGGTGAAAGACAATTTAGTCTCTGGTACAGAGAACAAGGCCATGATTAGAAACTGGAAGTCCTATTGAAGCAATGCCAACAAAAAGATATCAACCTAAACAAGAATAAGATGAAGTTCAAGGAACAAGAAGTGAAATATTTAGGCCACAGATTTTCTGAAGATGGACAAATACCAGATGCTACTAAAATTGAAGCAATACTTCAGATGCCTTTCCCACTGACAAGGTTTCTAGCGAATTCTTAGAATAATTTCCTCCTCTTTGTGACTTACTGAAGGAAGAAATTAATTTTACAGAGAACTGCCACCATTAGAAGTGCACAGAAGATATCAAAAGGATTATCTTGCATAAGGATATGCAAGGAACCTAATACTTGTTTCAAGCATAGGTTCTGGATGCCTACAGGTCAGCCTTTACTAATATTGTGGCACCCTATGACTAGTGCGGAATATACACGTGCATGCCGCCCGCCACATTGGTTGCTTTGGTACCCATTTTCCATCTATAGAATGAGAGCGGCATCAACAAATTTTTAGACCTAAGTTTCTCTGTTCATTCACACTCTTCAATATATTTTCAGTAAGTGTTTACCTTCCATTCCTTGTTTTTTTTCTCTCCCAGAATGTATTACCTCATACGTATCCATATTAACATACATCTGCCAGCTGTCTGGAAAATTCCGCTAACCCATCTATGTCATCCATGAGTCTTTTACAGTCCTTTTCATTGTTTGCCACACTTCCTATTTTCGTGTATATATACCAAGAACAAAACTGGACCAGCACTGATCTCTGGGGTACACCACCTCCAACCCTTCTCCCGTCTGAGCAGCGCTAATTTACGCTAACTCCGTTTCCTGTCCATCAACTAACTTTCTATCCATGCTGCTGCATTTCCTCTTGTACAATATTCCTTAATTTTTCTACCAATCCTCTTGTGAGAGATTTTATCAAACCTCTTTTGAAAATAAAAGTTGCCTCTTCAAAAACTTAAATATGTCAAACAGAACTCGTCTTTAACAAATCCATGCTGGCTGGTCTTGATTTACTGATGCATTTTACTTACTGATTTTTCGAAGAGATGAAGCACAGAGTTCACTTGTGCCACTTCAGAATCCAATGTTGGTGATAGCATTCAAAAATGATTTATTTACCTCTGGCACATAGATATATATATGTAGATGTGATATATTCCTGCCATCAAATATCAGCAAGGTCCTGGGAAGCAAAAGGCAGAAACGATCTCGTATATTCCAACTATTACTCTGATTTCTTTGAAATTTACATGTTGTAATAAACACAGAAACAATCTTAAATCATTAAGCTCATTTTATACATCATAGTATTAAAAATGAGGTTGTAACAGAGCACCACTATTCAACTCAAGGGAATTCCTACAATTCACACAACAGTATGAGCTCAGTCATATCACTAGTTTGACAAGGTATCCACAGTCAAATGGCAAGGCAGATAAAACTGTTAAAATTACAAAGCCACTCTAACGAAGAGCATAAAACCTTGCTCCTCTCTTCTTGACTGATGACACATCAGATGAGATCTTGGACAGTTCACTAGCTCAAAGATTATTTGGCAGATGAACTAAGGCACTCCACCCTACAGCAAGTCAGCTTCTGAATCTGAGGGCAGTAAGTGATGTAAAAGAAAAGCATAACCTCAGTAAAGCTAAACAAGACTTCTATAATAAAGGTACAATATCGTTTGATAGACATAGAGAAGGAAAAGTTGCCAGATTTCAGCCAACAGGAAAAAGGAAATGGCTACCAGCATAAGTGAAATAGCAAGTGAATATCATATTGTGCAATGTAATAACTGAAGATGGGATGGTATTTAAGAGGAACTGGGATACCTTCATATCCATAGTTAAATATAAGTTCCATGACTGCAGCCTCTGAACTGGAAATGTTTGTATGGTTGGCAACTGCACTCAGTTCACTACATTGTTGATGAATGATGAAAGAAAGAAAGAAGGAAAGAAAGACTTGCATTTATCATCATTATCATAGGCAGTCCCTCGGAATCGTGGAAGACTTGCTTTCACTCTTAGCATGAGTTCTTAGGTGGCTGAACAGTCCAATACGAGAACCACAGTCTCTGTCACAGGTGGGACAGGTAGTCGTTGATGGATAGGGTGGGCAGGGAGCCTGGTTTGCCGCATGCTCCTTCCGCTGCCTGCGTTTGATTTCTGCATGCTCTCGGCGACGATACTCGAGGAGCTCAGCGCCCTCCCGAATGCACTTCCTCCACTTAGGGCGGTCTATGGCCAGGGACTCCCAGGTGTCAGTGGGGATGTTACACTTTATCAGGGAGGCTTTGAGGGTGTCCTTGTAACGTTTCCTCTGCCCGCCTTTGGCTCGTTTGCTCTGGACAAGTTCCGCGTAGAGCGCTTGCTTTGGGAGTCTTGTGTCTGGCATGCGAACTATGTGGCCTGTCCAGTGGAGCTGATCAAGTGTGGTCAGTGCTTCAATGCTGGGGATGTTGGCCTGCATTTATATAACATCTTTCACAACCACTAGATGTCTCAAAGCATTTTATAGTCAATTAAGTACTTTTGGAGTGTAGTCTCTGTTGCAATGTAGGAAATGTGGCAGCCAATTCGTGCAAAGCAAACTCCCACAAACAGCAATGTGATAATGACCTGATAATCTGTTTTTGTTATGTTGATTGAGAGATAAATATTGCCCAGGACACCAGGGATAACTCTCCTATTCTTCTTCGAAATAGTGCCATGGGAACTTTTACATCCACTTGATGGGACCTCGATTTAATGTCTCATCCAAAAGATGGCACCTCTGACAGTGCAACACTCCCTCAGCACAGCACTGGAATGTCAACCTAGATTTAGCTACTTAAGTGGGACTTGACCCCACAAACTTTTGACCCAAAGGCAAGTGTGCTACCCACGGAGCCACAACTGACACTAAATGCCACTGCTCTAATATTGCTCTTCCTAGTGCCTGAAATTGTTCATTTCCCAGTTGCTTTGAGAGGAAAAGAGGACAGAGCCCTGTTATGGCGGCCAGCACCCCCTTAATATTGTCTCAGGATTTGCTGGGCTTCCTTGCACAGGCAGTCCAATCCATGCATCTAGAACAGGCCTAGGAGAATGACCGAATCCACCAAATATGAGTACTCTGAGACATGGAGAGACAGGTTGCATTTAGGTGCGCTTCACCTGTCCAGCACCCGAGTGATGGGGGTGCAGGAATGCGAGCATTTTAAATCTTTGTTTAGTCAGAGTCAGTCCCGACACGTTTTGAAGTTCTAAAGTCTTTTCTAGTTTCCGATTAACTGAGGTTAATAACAACCACAGAAAGCACAGTACATAAAAAAATCCAAAGCCATGTTATGTGTCACTCCTTGCCACGAATATTTGGTCTTTTTTACGTGATATTTTTTACAATATCTTTGCAGTTGTGGTGAAACCTTCTAGTTTTTGTAATTCTAAATAAGATGTACACTTAACGAGCAAAACTTTTAAAAATGTTACTTTTTGTTAATTTTCCTGAATTCAGAGTAATATAAACACATATGATTCATCTGTTAACACCTCCCACTAGTATTCATAAAAACGAATTATGACCCTGTAACCTGGATTTTCTGATTGGACATAAGCCCCTTTGGAAGTGAGGTGGTGCAGGATAAAAACCCACTGTACCTTTAGTACACTAATTCCGGAACGGTCTCAATAACAATAGAATTATGTATGGATGACGGATCTGTATGTCACACTGGGACCCTCCCTCCATCCTCCCTCAAATGGTTGCACATGTAGCAGAAAGAGCACAGTCTATGCTGCCCATTAAGTTCCAGAAGTGGCAGAGCCTACAGCTTTAGCCCTCAGATGTGAGGGCCACGTCAATCCCAAGAGGTTTTTATGCACACAAAGCAGCCACCTTTCACATTCCTATCAGGATTCAGGCTACCATGAAACCTTTACAGGATCTATCTAGGTACCTAAAGTACTACTTTAACATAAATGGTGAGCTCAGTGATTATTCTGGTGGATATTGTGTTCCTAACACAGATGAGACTGCACACAGGGAAGTTAAAGTAACAGTGACCTCAGTCTTTAATAAGACACTCCAGAGTGAGGAACAGACCTAAGGGGCCAGCTTATATACAGTGCTCCCAAGGGATGCTTGGATCCCTTGGGACTTCAGGGGATGCGCTCCCTGGTGGCGGTACATGGGAGTGCATGCTTTACAGATACACAACATCACTCCCCCGCCAAAGTCAAAGTGAAAACTATTTACAAGGTGAGGCGGTCGGGAGCCTTTCTTTCCCTGGTGGACCGCCTCGGTACAAATGTCTGTTCTGGTGTGTTGGCTGTGCCCTTTCTGGGCTGGCGTGTTGTTGGCCCTGCAGGGTTGCTGGGTGAGCCTGGCCTTGCTGGGCTGTTGGGCATGATGGGTTCAATTTCCTGGTCCGGGGTGGTGTCATTGATCCTTTGGGTGCATGTTGTAGGCTCGAAAAAGGTGGTGTCTGCTGTGGGTTGTTCAGGGCAGTCTGTGAACCGCAGCCTCGTTTGGTCCAGGTGCTTTCTGCAAATTTGTCCATTGTCTAGTTTGACGACAAACACCCTACTCCCTTCTTTAGCTATCACCGTGCCCGCGATCCACTTGGGACCATGTCCATAGTTTAGCACATACACAGGGTCATTCAGATCAATTTCCCGTGACACAGTGGCGCGACCATCGTTTACATTTTGTTGATGCCGCCTGCTCTCTACCTGATCATGTAGGTTGGGGTGGACCAGCCTGGTTTTAAGTGTCCTTTTCATGAGTAGCTCAGCCGGGGGCACATTTGTGAGCAAGTGGGGTCTCGTGCGGTAGCTGAGCAGTACTCGGGACAGGCGGGTTTGGAGTGAGCCTTCTGTGACTCGTTTAAGGCTCTGTTTGATTGTTTGTACTGCCCGCTCTGCCTGCCCATTGGAGGCTGGTTTAAACGGGGCAGAGGTGACATGTTTGATCCCATTGCGGGTCATGAATTCTTTAAATTCGGCACTGGTGAAACATGGCCCGTTGTCACTGACCAGTATGTCAGGCAGGCTGTGGGTGGCAAACATAGCCCTCAGGCTTTCAATGGTGGCGGTGGCGGTGCTTCCCGACATTATTTCACATTCAATCCATTTTGAAAAAGCATCCACCACCACCACCAGGAGTATTTTACTGAGAAACGGGCCCACATAGTCGACATGGATCCTCGACCATGATCTGGAGGGCCAGGACCACAAACTTAGTGGTGCCTCTCTGGGCGCGTTGCTCAACTGAGCACACATGCGCTGCATTGCCGTACACAGGACTCTAAGTCAGAGTCGATACCGGGCCACCACACGTGGGATCTGGCTATTGCTTTCATCATTACTAAACCTGGGTTTGTGCTTTGGAGGTCCGAGATAAACGGCTCCCTGCCCTTTTTGGGTAGCACTACACGGTTACCCCACAACAGGCAGTCTGCCTGAATGAACAGCTCATCCTTTCGCCGCTGGAATGGCTTGATTAGCTCTTGCATTTCAACGTGAATGCTGGCCCAGCTCCCATGCAGTGCACAGTTTTTTACTCGGGACAGCAGAGGATCTTGGCTGGTCCAAGTCCTAATCTGGCGGGCCATGACAGGTGATTTATCATTTTCAAACGCTTCCATGACCATCAACAAGTCTGCGTGTTGTGCCATCATCAACAAGTTTGCAGGCAGCGCCATTTCCACCCACGTGGTGGGCAATGGTAGTCGACTGAAAGCATCCGCACAGTTCTCGGTGCCTGGCCTGTGGAGGATGGTATAGTTATATGCTGATAGCGTGAGTGCCCACCTTTGTATGTGGGCTGAGGCATTAGTATTTATCCCCTTGTTTTCAGCGAACAGGGATATGAGGGGCTTGTGATCGGTTTCCAGCTCAAATTTGAGGCCAAACAGGTACTGATGCATTTTCTTTACCCTGAACACACACGCTAATGCCTCTTTCTCAATCATGCTGTAGACCCTCTCGGCCTTAGACAAGCTCCTGGAGGCATAGGCGACAGGTTGCAACTTCCCCGCAACGTTAGCTTGTTGTAATACACACCCGACTCCGTACGACGACGCATCATATGCGAACACAAGTCTTTTACACGGGTTATACAATACAAGCAGCTTGATGGAGCATAAAATGTTTCTGGCTTTCTCAAAAACAATTACTTGTTTTTTTCCCCATACCCAGTTCTGACCTTTATGCAATAACACATGTAGGGGCTCTAAGAGGGTGCTTAACCCCGGTAGGAAGTTACCAAAATAGTTGAGGAGTCCCAGGAACGACCGCAGCTCCGTGACGTTCTGTGGCCTGGGCGCGTTCCTGATAGCCTCTGTCTTGGCGTCTGTGGGCCGAATGTCATCCGCCGCGATCTTTCCCCCAAAAAAACTCCCCTTCTGTTGCCATGAAGACGCATTTCGACCACTTCAGCCGCAGGCCTACGCGATCCAGTCGCTGGAGGACCTCCTCCAGGTTTTGTAGGTGCTCGACGGTGTCCCGACCCGTGACCAATATATATAGTCCTGAAAAACCACCGTGTATGGTACCGACTTGAGTAGGCTCTCCATGTTTCTCTGGAAGATCGCTGCAGCCGACCGAATTCCAAATGGGCATCTGTTGTAGATGAACAGTCCCTTGTGCGTGTTGATGCAGGTGAGGCCCTTCGAAGACTCCTCCAGGTCCTGCGTCATGTAGGCCGAAGTCAGGTCGAGCTTGGTGAACGTCTTGCCTCCTGCCAGCATCGCAAATAGGTCGTCTGCCTTAGGTAGCGGGTATTGGTCCTGTAGTTAGAAATGATTAATAGTTACTTTATAATCACCGCAAATCCTGACCGTGCCATCACTTTTGAGTATTGGAACTGTCATGTTTGTAACCTTCACTTAACTGTAATCTTTATGTAACAACACTGTACACTGTATACACCTGAGAAATGCACACCTTGACTACAGGAGGTGAACTTGTGGGAGACACTCCTCACCTGGTCATCCAGGTATATAAAGGGAGGTCCCACGCAGGGTCATCACTTCTTGGTCCTGTGAATAAAGGTACAGGTCACAGAGTGACCTTGTCTCCAGTATGTGCCTCGTGTTGATTTGCTGTAGTGTGTAAGAACACAACAGGAACAATCGGACTGGCCCACTCGCTGAATTCCACTGGGGAGATGATGCTCTCGCGTTGCAGCCTGTCCAGCTCGATTTCCACTCTCTCCCTCATAATGTGAGGTACCGCTTGCGCCTTGTGGTGAATGGGTCGTTACTCTGGGACCAAGTGGATCCGCACCTCCACCGCGGAAAAGTTTCCAATGCCTGGCTCAAAAAGGGAAGGAAATTTGTGAAGAACCTGGGTACATGAGGCCTCATCGACATGTGATAGCACTCGGATGTCATCCCAGTTCCAGCGGATTTTGCCCAGCCAGCTCTTTCCAAGCAGTGTGGGGCCATCGCCTGGCACAATCCAGAGTGGCAGTTCGTGCACCGTGCCCTCGTAGGTTACCTTGACCATGTCACTGCCCAGGACTGTGATGAGCACTTTGATATACGTTCTCAATTTTGTGTGGATGGGGCTCAGGGCTGGTCTGAGTGCCTTGTTGCACCACAGTCTCTCAAGCATCTTTTTACTCATGATGGATTGGCTAGCGCCAGTGTCCAGTTCCACGGCTACAGGTAAGCCATTCAATTTTACATTTAGCATTATAGGTGGACATTTCGTCGAAAATGTGTGCACTCCATGTACTTCAGTATCTGCCTCCTCTCTCTGCGGCTCGAAATTGCTTTGATCCACAATGGACCAATCTTCCTCTGCCACGTGGTAGTTAGCAGGTTTTGCAGAGCTTGCAGCTCGTCTGCAAGCTCGTTGGAGATGCCCCATTGTTCCACAGCTCTTGCAAACGTACCCTTTGAAGCGGCATGAATAGGCTGAATGGAAGGCTCCACAACGCCAACAAGGTGTGAATTGCCTTGCATTCATCTTTTGTTGCGGACTCTAAGTCATCTGGGTCACCTGAGGCCTGCTGGCAGTTGCAGCCTCGTGGTTTCTGCCCTGTACATTTCTGCTCGCAAACACAGTTCCAGTTAATTTATGAACATTGCTAGCACTTGTGTGCTGAGAGATTTGTTTGGTGTTATCACTGGTGGACATAAACGCCTGTGCTATCGCAATGGCCTTACTGAGGGTCGGTGTCTCTACAGTCAAAAGTTTTCGTAGGATGGTCTCATGGCCAATACCCAGTACAAAAAAGTCTCTGAGCATCTGCTCCAGGTAGCCATCAAATTCACATAGTCTTGCAAGTCGCCTTAGCTCAGCAACATAGCTCGCCACTTCCTGACCTTCAGATCGCTGGCACGTGTAGAACCGATACCTCGCCATTAGCACGCTCTCCCTCGGGTTAAGATGCTTCCGAAGTAGTGTACACAGCTCCTCATACGACTTATCTGTGGGTTTCATTGGAGCCAGAAAATTCTTCATGAGGCTGCAGGTCGGTGCCCCGCAGACCATGAGGAGACCGCTCTCCTTTTTGCAGTGCTTCCTTCTCCGTCCAGCTCGTTGGCTACAAAGTACTGGTCTAGCCATTTGACATAGGCTCCCCAGTCCTCACCCTCCGAGAACTTCTCCAGGATGCCCACAGTTTGCTGCAGCTTTGCGTTGGATTCGTATCCTCGTCGCCAGTTATTGTGTTCCTAACACGGATGAGACTGCACACAGGGAGGTTAAAGTAACAGTGACCTTAGTTTTTATTAAGACACTCCAGAGTGAGGAACAGGCGTTAGGGGCCAGCTTATATGCAGTGTTCCCAAGGGATGCTGGGATCCCTTGGGACTTCAGGGGATGCGCTCCCTGGTAGAGGAACATGGGAGTGCATGCTTTACAGATATACAACAGTCAATGCCAGAACCTCATTATCCCTGTGTTCAGATGTGTCATGAACTATGGCTCCAGAAGATTGCTTTGACTGCCGAGCAGCTTCCTTGAGACTTGCGTTTCTCGATCAAATGTTGGTGGGTCCATAAAATGAAGGCATTGTGACAGATACCTTGGAAGTGAGCAATGATCTGTATAATCCAGTGGTGATGTTGTAAATGAGTTGAACACTTTCTGATTATGTAGGTAATGGCATAGTGCATTGGAGCACTTGGTGGCACATTGGTCCAATCTATACATCCACTGCAATCTCAGGAATTCAACCATGTCATTTTGTAAAATTGCACAGCCCACACATACTGTTGCCAGTTGTCCATGGGCAAGATGTGAAATTGCTTGCTTAAGCAAATAGGGGGGATTAAATTGGTTAGACCCGAAGACAGGCGCAGGGATCTCAATGCGCGATTAACCCGCGCCCATCCAGTGAAATGCAGATAGGGTGCCAACTTCGTCCGGCCTTCTCATTATAATGATTTCTGTTTGCAACCAGTGCTAGCCGTGCTATTCATTGGCTGCACATATCAGCAGAGGCCCAATATGGTTACATCCGAGCAATAAATTAAGCTAGCCTGAAGTACTTAAAGCTTGCCTGCACCACTTAAAGGGAATGTGCATTATGACTGCTGGAGCTGCTGAGATTATTGGAAATAGTGTGACGTACAACAATCAACATGGTTGACCATGGGAGAGCACGGGCACCAAGCTGCACTGGAGGTTTTGGTGGAAGAGGTGGAATGGAGAAGAGATGTCCTATATCCGCAGAGGGGCTGGAGGCCTTCCAGATACATGCTCAGAAGGCAGTGGCGCGGGTTCATTGCAAAAGATAGTGGAGGAGGTCCAGGAACATGGATCTAGTGCAGGAGGAAGTTTAATGATCTGACACAAGTGGTTGAGGTCCATGAATGCATCTTCAAATGCCACATCCTACCAACTGCACCATTAGCCTCAGCCACTGCTCAATTCACCACACCTTCATCATTCACCCACTCTCTATCAATCAGGACTCATACCTCACATTCATATACTTCACCTCACCCTCGCACACTAAGCAGTGTTGCAAGCCTCAAATCCACACCTCACAGCTATTCAACCATGACAGCCACATAACCCACACAGATTGCTGGACACTCACTACCCTCTCTCTTGCAGCAGAAGGAGGTGCACAACCGGAGGCAGCACAAACTAACCAGAGGAGGAGAGGCGCACCTGCATGTTCTAACCCCATGGAGGAGATGTTACTGGCCATTTTTGGAAGGGCCATTGCTGAGGCCGTGGCCACCGGTCGGGCTAAAGCCATTGAAGATGAGGGTATCCGCATACCTAATCCTCCTTCTCTCATCCCACTTCTCCCTCATCCCTTTACTGGATTAATCCAAAACTAATCGAATTATTGGCTTTGCTCTTCTGTCGCCCTGTAAACAAAATTAATTCTTTAGAATTTAGAAACAATTTTAAAACAAAATTTGTCCTCAAAGAAAAAATGGAACTTCCCTTCAAAAATATAATTTTCCTTTAATTGATGATTTTAATCCAGTGACAATGGAATATGTCTTAATGCTTCTTAAATTAGTTCCAAAATTGCATTCACTGCAGCTTGCCTCCAATCAGTGCTGTCATTTTTCTCTTTTTGGAGAGAATGAAATAGAAACATAGAAACATAGAAACTAGGTGCAGGAGTAGGCCATTCGGCCCTTCGAGCCTGCACCACCATTCAATAAGATCATGGCTGATCATTCCCTCAGTACCCCTTTCCTGCTTTCTCTCCATACCCCTTGATCCCTTTAGCCATAAGGGCCATATCTAACTCCCTCTTGAATATATCCAATGAACTGGCATTAACAACTCTCTGCGGCAGGGAATTCCACAGGTTAACAACTCTCTGAGTGAAGAAGTTTCTCCTCATCTCAGTCCTAAATGGCCTACACCTTATCGTAAGACTGTGTCCCCTGGTTCTGGACTCCCCAACATCGGGAACATTCTTTCCGCATTTAACCTACCCAGTCCCGTCAGAATCTTATACGTTTCTATGAGATCCCCTCTCATCCTTCGAAACTCCAGTGTATAAAGGCCCAGTTGATCCAGTCTCTCCTCATATGTCAGTCCTGCCATCCCTGGAATCAGTCTGGTGAACCTTCGCTGCACTCCCTCAATAGCAAGAATGTCCTTCCTCAGATTAGGAGACCAAAACTGAACACAATATTCCAGGTGAGGCCTCACCAAGGCCCTGTATAACTGCAGTAAGACCTCCCTGCTCCTGTACTCAAATCCCCTAGCTATGAAGGCCAACATACCATTTGCCTTCTTCACTGCCTGTTGTACCTGTATGCCAACTTTCAATGACTGATGAACCATGACACCCAGGTCTCGTTGCACCTCCCCTTTACCTAATCCGCTGTCATTCAGATAATATTCTTTCTTCGCATTTTTGCCGCCAAAGTGGATAACCTCACATTTATCTACATTATACTGCATCTGCCATGCATTTGCCCACCTAACCTGCCCAAGTCACCCTGCGGCCTCCTAACGTCCCCCTCACAGCTCACACCACCACACAGTTTAGTGTCATCTGCAAACTTGGAGATATTACACTCAATTCCTTCATCCAAATCATTGATGTATATTGTAAATAGCTAGGGTCCCAGCACTGAGCCCTGTGGCACTCCACTAGTCACTGCCCGCCATTCTGAAAAGGACCCTTTTATCCCAACTCTCTGCTTCCTGTCTGCCAACCAGTTCTCTATCCACGTCAGTATATTACCCCCAATACCATGTGCTTTGATTTTGCACACCAATCTCTTGTGTGGGACCTTGTCAAAAGCCTTTTGAAAGTCCAAATACACCACATCCACTGGTTCTCCTTATCCACTCTACTAGTTACATCCTCAAAAAATTCCAGAAGATTTGTCAAACATGATTTCCCCTTCATAAATCCATGCTGACTTGGACCGATCCTGTCACTGCTTTCCAAATGCGCTGCTATTTCATCCTTACTAATTGATTCCAACATCTTCCCCACTACTGATGTCAGGCTAACCGGTCTATAATTACCCGCTTTCTCTCTCCCTTCCTTTTTAAAAAGTTGTGTTACATTAGCTACCCTCCAGTCCATAGGAACTGATCCAGAGTCGATAGACTGTTGGAAAATGATCACCAATGCATCAACTATTTCTAGGGCCACTTCCTTAAGTACTCTGGGATGCAGACTATCAGGCCCCGGGGATTTATCGGCCTTTAATTCCATCAATTTCCCTAACACAATTTCCCACTTAATAAGGATATCCTTCAGTTCCTCCTTCTCACTAGACCCTCGGTCCCCTAGCACTTCCGGAAGGTTATTTGTGTCTTCCTTCCTGAAGACAGAACCAAAGTATTTGTTCAAATGTTCATTGATGATGTGTAAGGCATAACCTAGCAAATGTGCCTGCTAGTTAGTAGTTTATATGGAGTGCCTCAGCAACTGTTAGCAAGTTTAGTCAGAACAGTTTTCATAGCTGTCTCTCAAGTATTGAATGCCACATTCTTTATGAAAACCATTTGACCAATCTTTTCTTTTGTTTGGGTAGAGAGAAGAGCCTGAGCAACGACGTGCCATTTTCATTACAAAAGTGTTGCGGTGATGAGTTTCAACACAAGTTTTCATTGCAAACAAGCTTTAGATTGGATTTTCATCTCCTTAAATTAATAGTTTTAATAGTGCATTCGCATCTTCCGAGGTCCATAAATGGCAGTCAAACATAATTCGCATAATGGCTAATTTATTAGACTATATACAATCTAGAACATCAAAGTTCATGATGGCATAACGACCAAACCTCTGCAAATAGTGTTTCACTGTTGCTGGAAGCAGTGTAAAAGTTGAGGAAACTTCTGAAATTTGACCCATGACTATCTGTTGATTACAGAGAACATAATCAGCATGTCAAACTATTTAATTAATTTCGATAGTCAAAGGAGCATTCAGTTACAAACTTAATTATTTGGCAGGAATCTATGATATACCTCAGGCACTGGCTTTTGAAGTGTAGACTGTGCAGCAAAGAAGGTTGTGAAATGATGGTCATTCTTAATTTTTGTTCAGTTTCTAAATTTATGGACAATTTGAGATATTATAGTGTAGAAATTATTATTGGCATTATCAGGTGTTAACCCATTCATGTTAAATAGGATAATGCTAAACAGCGGGCAGAGGGATGTCATACTAAGGGCTTGAATTTTGTTTTTTTGCGATTTCGCCCATTTCCGGCGCTAATCACGGAAAAAAAAAATTTTAGTGCTGGGTTAGCGTTAGCGCCAGATGAAAGTTCACAGTGGCTGTTAGCACGACTGAATTTGTGCGCCAAAACCGAAAATTCCAACCATTAAAAAAATAGGCTGTTCGGTGCATGCGCAAATATTTTTTTCCCCACGTTTCTGGTCCGTTGTCTGATCGCAAACGCTAATGCAGGGCACGGCCGCCGGGCCGAATCAGCCATTTTACTTTTTGATTTTCACGATGGAGGAGGAAGATAGCACGCAGCGTGCGAGGAGAGTCAGCCCAGAGGCAAACGAAGCTCTAGTGGGGGCAGTGGAGCGTAGATGGCCTGAATTAAACAGGAGGGGTGGATCCAGATACATTCCCAGCAGTATTTAAAAAGATCTGGAGGCAAACTTCAGAGGAGGTCTCTGCCTCCGACTCTGCAATACAGTGCCGGAAAAAATTCAACGATCATACGAGGATCCTTCGAGTGAGTACAAATTTTATTGATGCACTCCTTCATGACATAAATTATAAATCTGACGCACTATTTGTTCTCATGCTGTTTCTGTCTCTCAGCACTCTGCGGGTTGCCTCCTAAAATGCATGACACGTAGGTAGGCTTAGTGTGGCACCCTATATGCCATGAATGATCTTTACACGTTAGTAAGGTTGATTTCTGAGATCCTAAAAGATGTTTCTGCACTTCGATGTCTTGATTACCCACATGCAACGTCCAAGGTCATTAAACAGAGGACTCTATTACATTCACACAGTACGGTATAAATGCTTTGGTGGCTATCTGTGTGTGTCACAAGAGCAGATGGACCCTCTGGTAACCATTCCCATTTTCATCTTTGTAGGTAAAGAAATCACATAAGATGCACTCAACACCACTTTTGCAACTGGTAGATACCTCATCCGAGGACATAAGAACATAAGAATATAAGAATTAGGAACAGGAGTAGGCCATCTAGCCCCTCGAGCCTGCTCCACCATTCAACAAGATCATGGCTGATCTGGCCGTGGACTCAGCTCCACTTACCCGGCCGCTCCCCGTAACCCTTAATTCCCTTATTGGTTAAAAATCTATCTATCTGTTATTTGAATACATTCAATGAGCTAGCCTCAACTGCTTCCTTGGGCAGAGAATTCCACAGATTCACAACCCTCTGGGAGAAGAAATTCCTTATCAATTCGGTTTTAAATTGGCTCCCCCGTATTTTGAGGCTGTGCCCCCTAGTTCTAGTCTCCCCAACCAGTGGAAACAACCTCTCTGCCTCTATCTTGTCTATCCCTTTCATTATTTTAAATGTTTCTATAAGATCACCCCTCATCCTTCTGAACTCCAACGAGTAAAGACCCAGTCTACTCAATCTATCATCATAAGGTAACCCCTTCATCTCCGGAATCAGCCTAGTGAATCGTCTCTGTACCCCCTCCAAAGCCAATATATCCTTCCTTAAGTAAGGTGACCAAAACTGCATGCAGTACTCCAGGTGCGGCCTCACCAATACCCTGTACAGTTGCAGCAGGACCTCCCTGCTTTTGTACTCCATCCCTCTCGCAATGAAGGCCAACATTCCATTCGCCTTCCTGATTACCTGCTGCACCTGCAAACTAACTTTTTGGGATTCATGCACAAGGACCCCCAAATCCCTCTGCACCGCAGCATGTTGTAATTTCTCCCCATTCAAATAATATTCCCTTTTACTGTTTTTTTTTCCAAGGTGGATGACCTCACATTTTCCGACATTGTATTCCATCTGCCAAACCTTAGCCCATTCGCTTAACCTATCTAAATCTCTTTGCAGCTTCTATGTGTCCTCTACACAACCCGCTTTCCCACTAATCTTTGCGTCATCTGCAAATTTTGTTACACTATACTCTGTCCCCTCTTCCAGGTCATCTATGTATATTGTAAACAGTTGTGATCCCAGCATCGATCCCTGTGGCACACCACTAACCACCGATTTCCAACCCGAAAAGGACCCATTTATCCCGACTCTCTGCTTTCTGTTCGCCAGCCAATTCTCGATCCATGCTAATACATTTCCTCTGACTCCGCGTACCTTTATCTTCTGCAGTAACCTTTTGTGTGGCACCTTATCGAATGCCTTTTGAAAATCTAAATACACCACATCCATCGGTACACCTCTATCCACCATGCTCGTTATATCCTCAAAGAATTCCAGTAAATTAGTTAAACATGATTTCCCCTTCATGAATCCATGCTGCGTCTGCTTGATTGCACTATTCCTATCTAGATGTCCCGCTATTTCTTCCTTAATGATAGCTTCAAGCATTTTCCCCACTACAGATGTTAAACTAACCGGCCTATAGTTACCTGCCTTTTGTCTGCCCCCTTTTTTACGATCAGATATTCCCGGGCTTTGAGATCTGTGGGGCTCCTGGGACTAGCGAATCCCATATGCCATCTCTCCGGAGGGTGAGTCGGCAAAGTCAATCTGCTGACAGACAGACGCGGAACTGGACATTGTGGAGCGTCCAGCTGACATGACAATTGCTTGATTCCCGCGAGCATCGAAAAGTCACTGTGACCATCACAGAGGTAGGGTCGCAGATTGTCAGTGCAAGCCGCGAAACCTGCAAGGCCATCAATGCCCACCCATCACTGATAGCCTCCACCAGTGACACTGGAGAGTCCCCAGTGTCACACCCAGACCCACACCACCTGTGACTGGCGATGCCAATCAAGAGGCTCGTCAGTCAGAAGCTGGGCCTTCCATACCACGAGCTTCTAAAAGTGGATCCACACATGGCGTCTCCATTGTCTCTCCCCCCCCCCCAATTCAGCAGGGCTCTGGCCGTCTTGCTGCACGAACTCTTGGTGCCACTTTGGTTAGGGGCATAAGGAGAGGGAGGGGGCTAAGGGTAAGGGAAGGTGGTGGAAGAGCAGTTGTAAAAGAGAGTTGGAGCAGGGTTGTTGTTTTGTTGTTGTTGTTGTTATTTTATTAAAGTTTTCACAGTTTTCAAATTATGTTAATATTAAATTATAAAAGTTCTGAATGTTTATTAAATTTTCCAATGTTTCGAAGTTTACAAAGTTCTAAATGTTTACATTTTTCATAAAATCTGTGTAGTATCGCATTTGCAGAATAAGAGGGGGAATAGTCAACATGGTGGGATAGAGTGGCCAGGCAACGGTCAAACGTTCACTCTTCAAGTAAAGCATTCAATTATGAGCTGCTGATGTAAGGCTTTTGCAGCGGTGAAAGCTCCACAAGGCCTCCCTCCCCTGTGGTTGTTGTGGTGGTACCATGGGTTCCTTGCCAGGCTCCTCTTACTTGTCTTCCTCCTCCTCCTCCTCCCTTCTCTCCTGAGGTGTTCCTGCAATCCCCATTGGCAAATCCTGTTCCCTCATGATGGCTAAGCTGTGTAGCATGCAGCACACCACAATGAACACACAGACCTGCTGAGGGGAGTATTGCAGGCAGCCTCCAGAGTGGTCCAGGCACCGGAAGCGCTGCTTGAGCACTCCAATTGTCTGTTCAACGATGTTGCGTGTGGCTGCATGGCTCTCATTATAGCGATGCTCGGCTTTTGTCTGAGGGTTTCGGAGGAGGGTCATGAGCCAGGTGGCGAGGCCGTAACATTTGTCTCCCAGCATCCAGCTCTGGCCTTGTGGTTGACGCTGGAACAGACCTGAGACAGTGCTCTCACGCAAGATGAAAGCATCATGGATGCTCCCTGGATATTGGGCATTGACTGCCATGATGCGCTGAGTATGGTCACAGATGATCTGTCCGTTCATGGAGTGGAATTCCTTTTGGTTTTGGTAAACCTCTGGATTGAGTAAAGGTGCTCGCAGGGCGACGTGCGTACAGTCAATGGCACCCTGAACCTTGGGAAGCCAGCAATTCGTCCAAAACTTACAGCCCTCTCATTCTGGGTCTCCTTGGTTATTGGGAAGTTTATGAAGTCCATTCTGCGTGCGTACAGTGCAGTAGTCACCTGGCAAATGTTGCAATGTGTAGCGTGCTGCGAGATGAAGCATATGCCCCCTGCTGATGCCTGAAAGGAGCCAGAGGCATAGAAGGCAAGTGCCGCAGTCACCATCATCTCGATGGGCAGTGCAGTCCTGTTCCGCTGGGAGGCTGTACGTCTGCCTTTATGAGCTGGCATATCTCTGTCAGCACTTCTTTTCGGAAGCACAGCCTTCTAATGCACTGTGCCTCAGGGAGCTGCAGGTATGAGCGCTGTTCCCTGTAAACTCGTTGTGGTTAGTCCTCCTGCCCATACGTCTGCTACCTTTTCGATTACGTTCAAAATGATCATCAATAAGCCTTCTTGCAGCTCGATGTTATATAAATATAGTAGCCAGGAATAATGGCTGGTGTAGTATAGCCCCCATTTTTTTAAATATCCTTTAAAACGAACTATAAACTCACATAAAACTTCACTATGAAAAACTCAGCCTTCTTCTCCCAATCCTTTTATGCTGTCAACTTCTGCTCCGTTTTCAAGATGGCGCCGTCAGCGCCGGGTTCGACCTGGGTGAAACTGCTTTTTGCTGGCGGGTTCCCGGGCGGACACTAAATCGGGAGATATGTTCAAAAGTTCCGCCCGAAGCGCTAGCGCAGCGCTGCATGCAGATTGACATCATCCAAAAATGGTGAAAACATCGGGTGGGCGCTAAGTTTTAACGCAGCCGCAAAACCACTGCCGAAATTTCCGCCCCGGCGCAAAACGCTGTGCGCCTCATTTCGCGGCAAAAAAGTCATTTTTGCGCCCCGCCCAGGCGCTAAACCCCTCGAAAATCCAGCCCTAAAGCTTTAACTGTTTATCTGCTAATATTGGCAACAATGTTTTCAAGACTTTGCTTTTATTAAGCAGTTATGTCCATGGACAGTATTTTTTGTTCAAAGTACTCTTCTATTTTATACTCTCAAGAAATTTTTATTTGAAGTGTTTGTGAAAATATCAATATTCTCTCATTTATATGCTGCTAAACCACCCGAGTCATATCGTTGATTTCCAGTGACCCTGTGCCTCCCAGACCTGCTCCATTTGAAACAACAGTGGCATTACATCAGTATGGTCTGAAAGCTGGTTAGAATCCATGAAACCTTGGAGACCATGCTACTGATTACAACATTTGCCTCCCCAGCCATCATCATGGTTTCACACAGAATTTCTCTCAGACCAGCCAAAATAACAAAATATTACAGCACAGAAACAGGCCATTCGACCCAACATGCCGGTGTTTGTGCTCCACAGGAGCCTCCACCCACCGCTCTTCATCTAAACCCATCAACATATCCTTCTATTCCTTTCTCCCATCACAAAAATACCCATCAACCATTACCCTTTGCTTCCTGCCTCTGAGCCAATTTTGGATCCAATTTGACACTTTGCCTTGGATCCCATGGCCTTTTACTTACGTAACCAGTCTGCCATGTGGGATCTTATCAAAAGCCTTGCTAAAATCCATATACACTACATCAAATGCACTACCCTCATCGACCTTCCTTGTTACCTCCTCAAAAAATGTGATCAAGTTAGTCAGACACGACATTCCCTTAACAAATTCATGCTGACTGTCTTTAATTAATCCATGTCTTTCTAAATGAAGATTTATCCTGTCCCACAGAATTTTTTCCAAATAAATTTCCTACCATCAAGGTTAGGCTGATTGGCTGTAATTACTCAGTCTATCCCTTTCACCCTTTTTAAACAAAGGTACAATGTTAGCAGTCCTCCAGTCCTCCAGCATCACGTCTGTAGCCAGAGAGGATTGGAAAATGATCATCAGAGCCTCTGCTATTTCCTCTGGATCAAACTCCTTAGTACCTGCCACTCTTAAATTACAGGCTGTCTCTATGCTCTAATGATACTGGGACTAGAGCCAGTTGAAACACCCACCTTGAACTTGGGTGAGTTCCAGAACGGGCTATGCAGGCTAGTTTTTTTTGGTTTCACTGTGGGTCTCTCTCTGCTGCTAATCTGCTTTCAGACATTTTCTCTCTCTAGGCTCTTACTATTTTTTAAATGTATTCGTTCATGTCACTGGCAAGGCCAGCATTTATTACCCAATCCTAATTGCCCTTGAGAAGGTGGTGATGAGCTGCCTTCTTGAACCGCTGTCTGTGTGGTGAAGGTACTCCCACGGTGCTGACTTTGTTGTAGTGCTTTTGATACAACTGAGTGGCTTGCTAGGCCATTTCAGAGGGCAGTTAAGAGTCAACCACATTGCTGTGGGTCTGGAGTCACATGTAGGCCAGACCGGATAAGGACGGCAGATTTCCTTCCCTAAAGGGCATTGTGAACCAGTTGGGTTTTTTCCTGACAATCCAGTCATTTCATGGTCACCATACCAGCTTTTTAATTCCAGATTTATTTAGTGAACTGAATTTAAATTGCCCCAGCTGCCATGGTGGGATTTGAATTCACGTCTCCAGATTATTAATCTAGGCCTCTGGATTACTAGTCTAGTAACATAACCACTATGCTACCGTATCCCCCGTACTGACGTTCAGGGTTTTTTCTTTCCTCCACCAAGTGTTCTTTTGTCATGCCGTTGTGATCTTAGTTTGGCTCAGTTAGTAGTACTCTTGCCTCTGAGTCAGAAGGTTATGAATTCAAGCCCCACTTTAGGAGTTACATAATATAGTATTGAAAGGGTGCTGTGTTCTTGGAGATGTTGTCATTTGGATAAGAAATTAAACTGAGATTTTGTCTGCTTGATCTGTTGATTCAGTTGACAATGTCTCTTTTCCCCCTGGGCCTTGCTCTGTCTATATTTTTATTTTACTTTTTCCCTCCCTCACTCACTCACTCATTTTCTCTATATAGTTTTCCTACACTCCACGAAGAGACCGAACCAGCTAGCTCTACTCCTGCTCAGCCTTCCGTCATTCTACATTCCTGGATTTTCTATATGCTGGCTTTTATCCAGTCTTTGAAAAGAACATCCTGCCCTGCACTCCCACTGGCCCTGTTTGGATCCACCATTACAGACCACTTGTTTTGTTGTAGCTGATCATATCCTTTGTTATTCTGCAGCTCCTATAAGGAGACTGTGTTTGTGGGTGGGTTCCAAGCAAAGCACTGAAAGAGCTGACTTCAGTACAGAAGCATTGCATGTAGCTTGTGAGAGCATGGTTGGCCACACCTACACTGACATTAAGGAGTTATTAAAGTGCTCATGCTAAACTTACCTTACAATTTAAATTTTTTTTTCTAATTTCACTGAAAATGTTGTTGGCCATTCGCATGTGCATTTTGACTGTTGTTACAAACCTGAGCCCACAACTTCTATCTTCATGTTTGACCCTCAATGCCCCGCTCTCCTCTTCCCCTCACCCGGCAATGACTCTTTTCATTTCTCCCCGCTTTGGTTCTTTTCTCCCCTTGATCCTTAGCCCTACCCATCACGACTCCTCATCTTACTGTTGCCTGTTCTCCTGCACCTGGCTTGCTTCCCCCTTGAACAAGCCTAAATCTACCCTGCAACCTCCCTTGGCATTCTCTGACAGGCGCATTGCAGCACCCATTGCTACCTCCTAAAAAATTGCACGCTGCTTCCTTCACTGTCACTGATTTTCCTGCCCAGTGTGCTCACTGGAGGCTAACCCCACCAATCTCCTTCCCATCTTCCTCAGCCCACCCATTACAACCAACCTCTGATCTCTGCCACCAGATTAACAATTACAGCCTCCTCCACATTTCCCTCCTGAATGTCCGCTCACTCAGGAACAAGGCCTTTGCCATCAACAACCTCATTGTGGGTGATTGTATTGACAGCCTGGCCTTGATTGAAACTTGGCTCATGGGTGGCGACACCTTGCCCATTGCCAAAGTTTCCCTGCTTCCCTGCTTGGCTTTACTTCCACCATCTCGCCCACCAAATTGCTATCTATGTTGGTCGTGTGGTCTTTATCACAAAGTCACACATTGGCTTCACTCCCTACTCCTGTAGTACCTTCACCTTCAAGCACTTCACCCTGCTCTATCCCTTCACATCTTCTTTGAAATCCTTGTCATCTACTACATCCACAAGGCCTAATCCAAGTTCCTCACCATGATATTTTCACTTTTTTCTTTCCTCAGCCTCTGCACCAAGTGACTCCTCATCTTTGGTGATTTCAATCTCAGGTCCCTTACCCTCTTTCCTCCAAATTCACTGTTTTCCTGTATTCTCTAAATGTTTCTCTCCATATAGATTCCTCTACTCGTGTTTATAACCACTCTTTCGACCCTGCCTCTCCCGTGTCCCAACTCTCCTATGGTCCTGATTATCAACAAGGCTATCTCTATCACCTTCTCATAGTCACATCCCCCTACCCTCTTTCAATGTCACTTCTTTCAGCATCTGCTTATAGAAGAAAATCTCTCCTATATCATCCACAACTGCACTTTTAAACTCCCAACTGCCAAGTCTTTGGCCTTCCCTCTGCCACAATATCTCTACAACTGATAATTTGCTGAAACACTCCATCATTTTTAATGCTCATATCTCCAGCGAAACCTTCACTATCTTTCACCCCTTCCATTCCCTCTGGTATGGCCCCAGATCTCTGCTTCCTCAAGTCAGAAAAGCACAGAAATGTATTTGATGCACAATTGCCTTAGCTATCCATGGCCTGCTCTGGTTTGTTCACATCTTGAGCCTCATTCTCCTCTACTAAACCATCCAATATGTTAGGATCAACTTGGAGGGCACCCCATGTCCTTACAACCCAGCTCCCATCTCCAACCTCTCTTTCCTCTTCAAGGTCCTTGAACGTGTTATAATTCCCCAGCTCCATGCCTTCCATCTCTTCTATGACTCTGGGTTTGAATTCCTCCAGTCAGACCTCTCTTCCTCCGCAACATCGAAACAACCCTAACCAAAGTCACGAATAGCATTCTTGGTGACTGTGACCATGATGCATTATCCCTTTTCCTTCCTCAACACTTCTGCAGCCAACAACACAGTCCACCACACCCTTTTCCCCCACTGCCTCCCTTCTGTTGTCCAGTTCAGTGGACTGTCCTCACTTGGTTTTACTCTTACCTATCCAATCATAGCTATAGTATCTCCAACAATGGATTCTCAACTTACCC
This sequence comes from Pristiophorus japonicus, assembly GCF_044704955.1. Lineage (NCBI taxonomy): Eukaryota > Metazoa > Chordata > Chondrichthyes > Pristiophoridae > Pristiophorus > Pristiophorus japonicus. The sequence continues at coordinate 105,274,114 of NC_091979.1, read as the reverse complement.
CGGCGTCATCACCTCTGAAGTCACCCAATAATCTATCCTTGGCCCCGTCCTCTTCATCTCTTTGCAACATTATCCACAGACATTGAATCAGCTTCCACATGTGTGCCAATAATACCCAGATCTATCTCTCCACCATCTCTCTTGACCCCTCCAATGCTTCTGTACTGTCAAACTACATGCCCGAGTATTAACTTCCTCCAGCTAAGCATCAGCCCCCCCACCACAAACTCTGTCCCCTTGCCACTGACTGACTCCATCCCCCTCCTCAGCCACTGTCTCAAGCTGAACAACACTTTCATGCTCTATTTAACCCCATGTTCAGGTTCAACACCGAGCTGAGTTTACATTACAATGATCGCTCACTTCCACCACCATAACATTGCCTGCCTCTGCCTCTACCTCAGCCCATCTACCACTGAAACCCTCAATTGCCTTCACCATTTCCAGACTGTCGCTCCAATATTCTCCTTGATTTCCATGCTCTGCCATCCAAAACTCCGCTGCCTGTATCCAATCCCACAAGTCCCATTCACTCAGCACCCCTATCGTCACTGACCTACATTGGATTCTATTCCCTCAAGACCTCAAATTTAAAATTCTTGTTCTTGTCTTTCAATCCTTCTATGGCCTCATTGCCCCCTGCACCTATGCCAGCCACCCCCACCACCACCACTCACTCCACCCATCACTGTCATCTCCTCCAGTCCTATAAGCTTTCCCCAAACTCTCTGTTCCCCTGACTCTGGCCTCTTCTGCATCCTCTCCTCCCTTCACTCTATTAAAGGTAGTCATACGTTCAGTTGCCTCCACCACCACTCTGGAATTCCCTCCTTAAACCCCTCTTTTTCTTCTCCTTAAAACGTACCTCATTGACCAAGCTTTTAACCACCCAGCTAATTTATTTTTCCTTGCCTCAGTGTCCATTTTCCCTAAGCTACTGTGAAGCATTTTTCTACATTAAAGCCCCAATATAATTGTAAGCTGTAATCACATTTTGAAAAAAAATTCCACAGAGGCTTTAGAGTAGTTATTCTATATCTAGTCACACAAGCCATTTTTTAACTGCCATTTCATTTTTTACCTTTGTTGATATAAGTTAATGGGCTGGAAATTTGGTCTTCTGCCATTCCTCTTAGCGCCCTGGAGGGGGGTCAATGGCAGTGGAAAACACTTGCGCCCGGGCGGCCAACTTCCAGTGCCCCGCCGGGACATTCAGTGCCGGTATCGACAGGGTGCAGAGCAGTACAGCCCAGGAGAGGCGAGCCAGTGTGCAACACCCCTGGTTGCGACACCAGCTCGATTTATGGTTTCCAACCGACTCTTAGCACTCCGTAGCGCGCCCTGGTGGGAACACCTGTGAAAGCTGGTGGTCTGAGCTATAGCGACCGCATTCAGGTAAGTAATGCTGACCTCAGATAAGAGTGATTGTTTTTTGGGTTTTCTTTGCGATTTATGTTGTGGTGGCATTAGCTATATATTTGAAATGTTTTTGGTGGGTCTTTTTCAGGTTCCCCCCCCCCCCCCACCCTCCCCAGGCCTCTGTTAAGGTGCTCCGAGGCCGGCTGTTGAGCTCTGGATTTTCCCTTGCTCAGCCGGCCTCGTGACCTAAAAGAGGCGTGCCGCCTCTCTTAGCGCCCCACTCCAAACTCCGGGCCTAGCTGATGAATTTTGCGACAGCAGAAGCAAACCATTTTCCGGCGCAAAATTTATCGCTCCCGCCGGGACAAATCCCCAACTGAGGCATGACCGAATTTCCACCCCAATATCTTTTTAAAAGGAGAAGATGCCTGTAGGGAAATTAATTTTTATGCAAAATATTTAATCCTGTTGCTTGTCACTACTTATAGTTTGAAATAATATCTGAAGATCAAGATCAATGGGGATAGCTACATTTAATGGGAACCTGAAGGAAATACAGATACATTTAGGTAAATGGCAAAGTTCAGTAATGTTTGCAGGATGCTGCTGTCTTGTTGCCCACACAGCTGAAACTAGCCAATAACATTTGCATATTTGTTCAAAGAATGTCATTGCCTGGTTATTCAGCCAAGCCATCAAAGGGAACTTGACAAGGCTCCGGGAGAAGTGATGGGGAAGATACAAAGAAATGAGACTGAGAAACAAAAAAAAGTAAAGTAACAAAAGAAAGTAATAAATATTTTATATTCAAACATTGGATCAAACTATTGGAACAGTTTTATCATTTCTATACTTTCTTACTGCATTCTTTTTGAACATTTTGCATTGAGAAACCTAGATGAAGGGTCAAGGACGATAGTATGGCACACCAGCACATTTAAATAGAGTAGAAGAAAAGGTGAGATAAATCAGAAAGTAGTGATTCACAGTGAACCCAAGACAGTCACCATCCTCCTCAATGTTCCTTGATCACAGCATCCTTCTCCCAGTGATCTCAGATTCCAGAATCTGTTCCAATGTTTCCAGTAACCCTCTCTATAGAATCACAGCGCCCCCTCCCAGTGCTTCCACATGCTGGGATGTCTCCTCAAATTACTTCTGAACCCTGACATGATATCCCATTTCTGCCAGACACCATGATGCCTCCAATAAATGAAAGAACTTGCATTTATATAGCATCTTTCCCAATCTAAGGTTGTCCCAAAGCATTTTACTACCAATGAAGTACTCTTCAAGTGTAGTCATGGTTGTAATGGAAATGTGGCAGCCAATTTGCACACAACAAGATTCCACATGCAGCAATGTATGGAGAATGAGTCAGACCGAACACTGAACTCAAAGTAAAGTGTGACCTTAGTCCTTTATTACGATTATGAGATCCCTTGGGACTCCGGTGAATGAGCCCTCTGGTGGCTGTACAGAGTATATACAAGTCCAGATACATAACAACATTCCGCCCCAAAGTCAATAATGTAACTTATTACAATGTGAGTCGATCTAGGGCCCTTCTTGCCCTGGTTGATCGTCTTGGTGTGAAGGCTGGTGTTGTTGAGCCATTTGTTGGGCCCTCACTGGACTGCTGTGCAGCTGTGCAGCTGGCCTTGCTGGACTGCCTGGTGTGTTGGGCCCTGCAGGGCTGCTGTGGATGATGGGTTCTGCTTCGTGGTCAACCGTGGTGTCGGTTGCCACTGGTGTGTGTGTTGGGGGATCAAAAAAGGTAGGGTCCAAGGTGGGTTGATCAGGGTAGTCCATGAATCTGAGTTTGATTTGGTCCAAGTGTTTCCTGTGAATGAGCCCATTTGAAAGTTTGACCCGAAACACCCTGATCCCCTCTTTGGTCACGACAGTGCCGGGAAGCCACTTGGGACCTTGCCCATAATTTAATACAAATACAGGATCATTGACTTCAATCTCATGTGACACATTTGCGCTATCATGGTATGCACTTTGTTGAAGCCGCCTGCTCTCTATCTGTTCATGTAGATCATGGTGAACTAACGAGAGTCTTGTTTTAAGTGCTCTTTTCATGAGCAGTTCAGCAGCTGAGTGAGTGTGGTCTTGTGCGGTAGCTAAGCAGGACTCAGGATAGACGAGTCTGCAGTGAGCCTTCAGTTACCCTCTTCAAGCCTTGCTTGATGGTTTGCACTGCTCTCTCAGCCTGACCATTGGACGCTGGTTTAAACGAGGCAGATGTGACATGTTTGATCCCGTTACGAGTCATAAATTCTTTGAACTCAGCACTGGTAAAACATGGCCCGTTGTCGCTCACCAGAACATCGGGTAAGCCATGTGTGGCAAACATGGCCCGCAGGCTTTCAGTGGTGGCAGCGGACGTGCTAGCCGACATTATCTCACATTCAATCCACTTGGAGTACGTGTCTACAAGCACAAGGAACATTTTACTCAAGAACGGGCCTGCATAGTCGACGTGTACCCTAGACCACAGTTTGGAGAGCCAAGACCATAAACTTAGAGGCGCCTCCCTGGGTACATTGCGAGCATGTATTACATTTGTGAACGCAGGACTCTAAGTCCGCATTGATGCCGGGCCACCAGACATGGGATCTGGCTATCGCTTTCATCATTACGATGCCTGGGTGGGTACTGTGGAGGTCATTGATGAAGGTGTCTCTGCCCTTCTTGGGGACCACTACTCGATTGCCCCACAGAAGGCAGTCTGCCTATATAGACATTTCATCTTTGCGCCACTGGAACGGCTTTATCTCTTCCTGCATTTCCACTGGGACACTGGACCAGCTCCCGTGACGCACACAGCTTTTGACTAGAGATAATAAGGCGCCTGGCTTGTCCAGGTTTTGATCTGCCGGGCAGTGACGGGTGATTGCTCACTCTCAAATGCTTCCAGAATCATGGCTAGATCTGCGGGCTGCGCCATTTCCACCCCCGTGGTGGGCAATGGCAGCCTACTGAGAGCATCGGTGCAGTTTTCTGTGCCTGGCCTGTGGCGGATGGCATAGTTGTATGCGGACAATGTGCGGGCCGATGCATTGGTATTTATCACTTTGCTCTCGAAAAACAGGGATATAAGTGGCTTATGGTCAGTTTCCCATTCGAATTTTAGCCCAAACAGGTATTTGATGCATTTTCTTTACCCCATATACACACGCTAACGCTTCTTTTTCAATCATGCTGTAGGCTCTCTCAGCGTTAGACAGACTCCTGGATGCATAAGCAATCGGTTGCAGTTTCCTGAAATCATTAGCTTGTTGCAATACACACCCAACGCCATATGACGACGCATCACATGCTAGTACCAAACGCTTACATGGATCATACAACACAAGCAATTTGTTTGATCATAACAATTTTCTCCCTTTTACAAAGGCATTTTCTTGGCTTTTTCCCCAAACCCATTCACCCCCTTTTCGTAGTAAGACATGTAGTCATTCTAGCAGGGTGCTGAGACCCGGTAAGAAGTTACCAAAGTAGTTCAACAGTCCCAGGAATGACCGCAGCTCCGTCCTGTTCTGAGCCTCGGTGAGTTCTCGATTGCCTCCGTCTTCGCGTTGGTGGGCCTGATGCCGTCCTCTGCAATCCTTCTTCCCAAGAACTCCATTTCAGGCGCCAGGAAAACGCACTTCGAGCGTTTTAACCTGAGCCCCACGCAGTTGAGCCGACTAAGAACGTCCTCCATGTTCTGCAGATGCTCGACTGTGTTCCGACCTGTGACCAAGATGTCGTCCTGGAAGACCTCGATGTGTGGAACTGACTTCAGCAAACTTTCCATGTTTCTCTGGAATATCGCCGCCGCTGATCGGATTCCAAACGAACATCTGTTATAAACAAAAAGACTTTTGTGCGTGTTGATGCAGGTGAGCGCCTTCGATGATTCCTCCAGTTCCTGCGTTATGTAGGCTGAGGTCAGATCCAGCTTCGTGAACGTCTTTCCTCCCGCTAGCGTTGCAAAGAGGTCGTTGGCTTTTGGTAGTGGGTATTGGTCCTGCAGATGGAAACGATTGAAAGTTACTTTGTAATCGCCACAGATTCTGACGGTGCCGTCTCCCTTGAGGACTGGGACAATAGGACTGGCCCACTCGCTGAACTTGATTGGTGAAATGATGCCCTCTCTTTGTAGCCGGTCAAGCTCGATTTCTACCCTTTCTCTCATCATGTACGGTACTGCTCTCGCCTTGTGATGGATGGGTCGCGCCCCCGGAATTAGGTGGATTTGCACTTTTGCTCCTTGGAATTTCCTGATGCCTGGTTCGAACAGCGAAAGAAATTTGTTTAAGACCTGGGCACACAAAGTGTCGTCAGTGGGCGATAGCGCTCAGATGTAGTCCCAGTTTCAGCGTATCTTTCCCAGCCAACTCCTACCGAGCAGCGTGGGACCATCGCCCGGTACCACTCAGAATGGTAGTTTGTGTACTGCTCCATCGTGGGAGACCTTTACGGTAGCATCACCAATTACAGAAATCAGTTCTTTAGTGTAAGTTCTTAGTTTCATGCGATTTGGAGTTAAGACTGGCCTTGAGACCTTATTGCACCGCAACCTTTCGAAAGTCTTTTTGCCCATGATGGACTGGCTCGCGCCCGTGTCCAGCTCCATTGACACCGGGAGTCCATTTAGTTCAACATTCAGCATTAACGGGGGACAATTCTTGGTGAATGTGTGCACTCCATGCACCTCCTCTATCAGAGGTTCTCTTTCGTCGTGATCCTTCGTGGATCTGTCCTCCTCTGCAACATGGTGGTTTGCAGGTTTAACAGGCCTAGCAGCTCACCTGCACACTCGTTGGAGGTGTCCCATTGTTCCACAGCCCTTGCAAATGTATCCTTTGAATCGGCATGAATGGAAACGATGATCACCCCCACAGCGCCAACAAGGTGTTAATGGCCTTGCATTCATCACCCTTGATGGTGGACTCTGAGACATCTGCAGACGTGTAGCTGCAGGTATGTGTGACCTGCCCTGTTCGTTACGATTCAAAAACAACATCACTTTGTTCACAGTACTTGTAGCAACACTTGTGCGCTGAGAGATTTGCTTTGTATTGTCACTGGTGGCAATGAACGCCTGGGCTATCGCTATGGCCTTACTCAAGGTTGGGGTCTCTACAGTCAAAAGTTTGCGAAGTATGGTTTCGTGGCCAATGCCAAGTACGAAAAAGTCTCTGAGCATGTGCTCCAAATGTCCTTCTCATTCGCACCTGCAAGGCGTCTTAATTCGGCGACATAACTCGCCACTTCCTGGCTTTCAGATCTTTTGTAGGTATAGAACCGGTACCTCGCCATCAGAACACTTTCCTTCCGGTTCAAATGCTCTCGGACCAGTGTGCACAAATCGTCATACGATTTCTCCGTGGGTATCGCTGGAGTGAGCAGATTCTTCATGAGGCCATACGTTGGTGCCCCACATATGGTGAGGAGGATCACCCTTCGTTTGGCAGCGCTCGCTTCCCCATCTAGCTCGTTGGCCACGAAGTATTGGTCGAGTCGCTCCACAAAAGTTTCCCAATCATCTCCCTCCGAGAATTTCTCCAGGATGCCCACTGTTCTCTGCATCTTTGGGTTCGCTATCTGTATCTCGTCGTCAGTTGTAGTGTATGGAGAAAGAGTCAGATTGAACACTGTGAGCTCAAAGTAAAGTGTGACATTAATCCTTTATTGCAGGTTTCCAGAGTGCCTCTCCAACCTGTGAAGCACTCTTAAATACCTGTGCTCCCAAGGGATTATGAGCTCTCTTGGGACTCCGGGGAATGAGCCCTCTGGTGGCTGTACACAGTATATACCAGTCCAGATATTTAACAATAATGACCGGATAATTTGTTTTAATTATGTTGGTTGAGGGATAAATATTGACCAGGACACCAGGGAGAACTCCCCTGCCCTTCAAAATCATGCCATGTGATCTTTTATGTCCACCTAAGAAGCCTTACAGGGCTTTGCTTTAAAGTCTCATCCAACAGCAACTCCAACAGTGCAGCACTCCCTTAGTATTTCACTGGAGTGTCAGCCTAGATTTTGTGCTCAAGTCTCTGGGGTGGGGCTTGAACTCACAACCTTTTGACCCATTACAACAGCAACTACACTCCAAAACTACTTAATTGGCTGTAAAGCGCTTTAAGACGCCCATAGTCGTGGAAGGCACTATATAAATGTAAGTCTTCCTTTTTTTCTTACCTAGAGGTGTGGATACAACTATCTGAGCGACAACTGACACCAATCAGCATCCCTGATAATACTACTTAGCATAAAACCTCTGACTCACCATGAGCAGTGTCAGGGGAGATTTGCTATTTGTTATAATTAGAAGAGAAAGTGATCCTCGTCGCGCCTGGTTTTGAGTGAAAAATTTGCATTGTAGGGGACCAATTTTAGGCTGCGACTTCTCGTGCATGATGTCCCCGGAAGTTGGCAGCCAGTGAATCCAAGTATCCAGAGCAAATGCCTGAAACAAGCATTATGGTCCTTGAAGATGCCAATCAGGGTCCTAATGCCTGTTTTACGACCTTGCGCGAAATTCATCTTCAACTGCACCACGCATGTTTCCCTCAGTTTTTCAGGCTGTACAGCAACATAACCAACGATCCTTAAAGGGAAAGGAACATAAGAACATAAGATCTTGGAAGCTGGCCAAAAAAGGCAAGTTAACTTTTTTATACTTTCCTTTCTATGGAGTCAGGAGGAACAGGAATGTTCCTCTTGGCTCTACAAAAATACTGCAGGCTGTTGCCGACCCGGATGCGACCCCATCCAATTCGTCTCTGTCCCCGTCCCCAGGAATTACCTGTGAGCCAGCTCGGTGTTGGAGCTGGCTGAATTTCCGAAGGCCCCGACTGGTGATCTGCGATGGGACACCCAATTGCCCTTCGTAGCTCGGCGATTTTTTTGAATGGGGCCCGATGCCCCATTTCCACTGATCTTGAGACGATGCCTTCAGCTACATGATGGCCATTTCACGATGGTTTCTGGTGCAAGACCAATTTCTCCCCCCTAGTCTTTGTCATACATCAAATGTGACACATAAAATACTTGAAAATTTTCATACGCAACATATAATGATTGACCGAAATATCATTTAATTAAAAACACAAATCACAAAACTCTAAATACATTACAATTTATATAGTTCATACCAAAGTAATTAAAATTGTCAATAAAGTTGCCTGTAAGAAGTTTTATTCCCTGCAAGAGGCAGGCTGCTGCAGGCTCACCTTGTCTCAGGGGCCTTTAGACATTTACTGCTTTCCAACAGTCTCAATCATTCACTTTATTGCCCTTTTTTTCCTACTTCAGACCTATTACACATGTGTGAATCAGGGACATATTTTCCACACATGCACAGTTGTGGTTGAATTTTCCTGTCTGGTGCCTATTCTTATGTCAAATTACATTTTTCATTGAAAGACCATTTTTGATCTCCTGAATTTTGTTTTACTTTTTTGCTTTATGGAGTTTTGTTTCCTCAAATTGGGCCATGGCTTGGGGCTATTCTCTGCTTGAAATAGGGCAATTGGATCATATTTTCCATCAGACATGACTTGAGCAAAATTTTTAAATTTCACAGTCACTTAGAACATTTTAGCTAGCACTATTATTTATGTAGACCATAGTTATATATACCGCAGGCATTGTTTTATATATGTGAACACACATATAAAAGAAGTATAAATAATATTTTTTAGAAAGGGATATATATTTATGTCAACACCTAAATTTCACTTTCAAAAAGACCGTGGCAATATATGACTTTGATGAAAAATAAATTCCAAGTGCCAAATGTAACTATTTAGATTTCAGGCAGTGCTGTGTTAATGTGAGCATTGAGGCACATGCTTTAGATATATTGGGGTGAAGTTTCGGGCTGCGCCGTTCCCGTTTTTCGCGCCTAAAAGTGCCTCAGAAAAATACCTCCAGATTCTCCGGCTCCCTGCAGATCCCTGGGAGCTCGGCGCGGCGCGCACACAGCAGCGTGGGGGGCGGAGCCACAGAGTTGCGCCGATTCTACAAGTGGTGGGGGGCGGGGCTAATTTAAATGAGACAGCGTCGTGCCGGCAGCCTTGCGCGTGCGCGTTGGAGCGGCGTGCACGCGCAGTAGCCCATAAACATTGGCACTCAGCCATTTTTAAAGGGACTTAAAGAAAAGTGTTCATTTGTCTGTTGAACCCATGGGCTTGGGATTGAATTTTGGTGATTTTTTTGGTGTCTGAAGGAGTGCTTTTAGCAGCACTGTTGAAGTAATCACCCGCTGAAATCAGTGTGCTGCTTTCTGTGTCTTCGGCAGCCATCGAGCCACTGACGCCGCCCCTATCCTGTGGCCGAATGGCCTCAGCTTCCCTCGCAGCTCGAAGGCTGCTTGCTTGCTGTGTCTTCAGCTGCCGTCAGGCACTAACGCCGCCCCTATCCCGTGGCCGAATGCCCTCAGTCTCCCTCGCAGCTCGAAGGCTGCTTGCTGTGTCTTCGGCTGCCGTCGAGCCACTGACGCCGCCTCCGTCTCCTACATGGAAGGAAGGCCTGCCCGAAGCACCGCAGCTCAAAGGCTGCTGCTGCTTCACACAGGTAGAAATATTCAATATTTTGTCTTTGCTTTGTTTATCATTTTTTATTCAGGATGGCTCTTTATTTGAATAAGTAAGACTGTTGAATGCTTGTAGAATTTAATTACTTCCCTTCCCCCCCCCCTACACCCCCCCCCCCCCACCATTCCCTACGCCTGATTTGTAACCTGCACCTGATTTGTAAAGTGTAGGCAAGGTTTTCCTGAGCGTACAAAAATCTGCACTTACTCCATTCTAAGTTAGTTTGGAGTAAGTTTTCACTGCCTAAACTTTCAAAACAGGCGTAAATGGCCGGACATGCCCCCTTTTGAAAAAAAAAATCTGTTCCAAACTGAAACTGTTCTAACTGACTAGAACTGGAGCAAACTAAATGCCGAGAATGTCAATTTCTAAGATACTCCATTCTAAACCAGTTGCTCCAAAAAAATAGGAGCAACTCAGGCCGTAACTTGACCCCATTGGGAGGAAAAGAATTTATTATAAACTATTTTTGTAGTTGCAACACATGAACTTCAGTAGCAGAACATGAATATGTATTTTTCCCTATGTTAATTTAATTATTAATCTATTTCAGGCAGCACATCAGGCAAGTATACCCCTAAACAGTAGCCACACTGTAGGACAGAGTATAAATCAAGAAATAATGGAGGCTTGTAAGAAAAGGCAATAATCATGGGCGATTTTAATCTTCATATTGATTAGATAAATCAAATTGGCAAAGATAGCCTTGAGGACGAGTTCATTGTGTACATTCGGGATGGTTTCTTAGAACACTATGTTGTGGAACGAACCAGGATGCAGGCTATTTTAGATCTGTAATGTATAATAAGATAGGATTAATTAATGATCTTAAATAAAGGATCCTCTAGGAAAGAGTGACCTAGCATGTTAGAATTTCAAATTCAGTTTGAGGGTGAGAAACTTGGGTCTCAAACTAGTGTCCTGAACTTAAATAAAGGCAATTACAAATGTATCAGTAACTAGTGGGGTGCCGCAGGGATCAGTGCTGGGACCCCAACTATTTACAATCTATATTAATTACTTAGAAGAAAGGACCGAGTGTAACGTAGCCAAGTTTGCTGACAATACAAAGATGGGAGGAAAAGCAATGTGTGAGGAGGACACAAAAAATCTGTAAAAGGACATAGACAGGCTAAATGAGTGGGCAAAAATTTGGCAGATGTAGTATAATGTTGGAAAGTGTGAGGTCATGCACTTTGGCAGAAAAAAAATCAAAACCAAGTTATTATTTAAATGGAGAAAAATTGCAAAGTGCTGCCGTACAGCGGGACCTGGGAGTACTTGTGCATAAAACACAAAAGGATAGTATGCAGGTACAGCAAGTGATCAGGAAGGCCAATGGAATCTTGGCCTTTATTGCAAAGGGGATGGAGTATAAAAGCAGGGACGTCTTGCTACAGTTAGACAGGGTGAGACCACACCTGGAATACTGCGTACAATTTTGGTTTCCATATTTACGAAAGAATATACTTGCTTTTGGAGGCAGTTCAGTTCACTAGGTTGATTCCGGAGATGAGGGGGTTGACTTATGAGGAAAGGTTGAGTAGGTTGGGCCTCTACTCAATGGAATTCAGAAAAATGAGAGCTGACCTTATCGAAACATATAAGATTATGAGGGGGCTTGACAAGGTGGATGCAGAGAGGATGTTTCCACTGATAGGGGAGGCTAGAACGAGGGGGCATAATCTTAGAATAAGGGGCCGCCCATTTAAAACTGATTTGAGGAGGAATGTCTTCTCTCAGAGGGTTGTAAATCTTTAGAGTTCGCTGCCTGAGAAAGCTATGGAAGCTGGGACATTGAATAAACTTAAGACAGAGATGGACAGTTTCTTAACAGATAAGGGAATAAGGGGTTATGGGGAGCGGGCAGGGAAGTGGACCTGAGTCCGTGATCAGATCAGCCATGATCGTATTAAATGGCGGAGCAGCTTCTAAGGGCCGTATGGTCTATTCCTGTTCCTATTTCTTATGTTCCTATGTTCTTATGTATGAAGACAGAGTTGGCTAAAGTGGACTGGGAAAATAGATTAAAGGGTAAGATGGTAGATAAGCAGTGGTAGTCATTTAAGGAGATATTTCATAACTCTCAGCAAAAATATATCCTAGTGAAAGATGAAAGACTCTAAGAGAAGGATGAACCATCCATGGCTAACTAACAAACATAGAAATATAGAAACGTAGAAACATAGAAAATAGGTGCAGGAGTAGGCCATTCAGCCCTTCGCGCCTGCACCACCATTCAATAAGATCACCTCAGTACCCCTTTCCTGCTTTCTCTCCATACTCCTTGATTCCTTTACCCGTAAGAGCCATATCTAACTCCCTCTTGAATATATCCAACAAACTGGCATCAACAATTCTCTGCGGTAGGGAATTCCACAGGTTAAAAACTCTCTGAGTGAAGGAGTTTCTCCTCATCTCAGTCCTAAATGGCTTATCCCTTATCCTAAGACTGTGTCCTCTGGTTCTGGACTTCCCCAACATCGGGAACATTCTTCCTGCATCTAACCTATCCAGTCCCATCAGAATTTTATATGTTTCTATGAGATCCCCTCTCATCCTTCGAAACTCCAGTGAATACAGGCCCAGTCGATCCAGTCTCTCATATGTCAGTCCAGCCATCCCGGCAATCATTCTGTGAACCTTCACTGCACTCCCTCAATAGCAAGAACATCCTTCCTCAGATTAGGAGACCCAAAACTGAACACAATATTCCAGGTGAGGCCTCACCAAGGCCCTGTACAACTGCAGTAAGACCTCCCTGCTCTTATACTCAAATCTCCTAGCTATGAAGGCCAACATACCATTTGCCTTCGTCACCGCCTGCTGTACCTGTATGCCAACCTTCAATGACTGATGTACCATTGACACCCAGGTCTCGTTGCACCTCCCCTTTTCCTAGTCTGCCGCCATTCAGATTAATATTCTGCCTTCGTGTTTTTGCCACCAAAGTGGACAACTTCACATTTATCCACATTATACTGCATCTGCCATGCACTCACATAACCTGCCCAAGTCACCCTGCAGCCTCTTAGCATCCTCCTCACAGATCACACCGCCACCCAGCTTAGTGTCATCTGCAAACTTGGAAATATTACACTCAATTCTTTCATCTAAATCATTAATGTATATTGTAAATAGCTTGGGTCCCAGCACTGAACCCTGCGGCACTCCACCAGTCACTGCCTGCCATTCTGAAAAGGACCTGTTTATCCCGACTCTCTGCTTCCTGTCTGCCAACCAGTTCTCTATCCACGTCGGTACATTACCCCCCAATACCATGTGCTTTAATTTTGCACACCAATCTCTTGTGTGCGACCTTGTCAAAAGCCTTTTGAAAGTCCAAATACACCACATCCACTGGTTCTCCCTTGTCCACTCTACTAGTTACATCCTCAAAAAATTCTAGAAGATTTGTCAAGCATGATTTCCCCTTCGTAAATCCATGCGAACTTGGACCGATCCTGTCACTACTTTCGAAAGGCACTGCTATTTCATCTTTAATAATTGATTACAACATTTTCCCCACTATTGATGTCTGGCTAACCGGTCTATAATTATCCGTTTTCTCTCTCCCTCCTTTTTTAAAAAGTTATGTGACATTAGCTACCCTCCAGTCCATTGGAACTGATCCAGAGTCGATAGACTGTTGGAAAATGATCACCAATGCATCCACTGTTTCGAGGGCCACTTCCTTAAGAACTCTGGAATACAGACGATCAGGCCCCGCGGATTTATCGGCCTTCAATCTCATCAATTTCCCTAACACAATTTCCCGCCTAATAAGGATTTCCTTCAGGTCCTCCTTCTCACTCGACCCTTGGTCCCCTAGTATTTCTGGAAGGTTAATTGTGTCTTCCTTCGTGAAGACAGAACCAAAGTATTTGTTCAATTGGTCTGCCATTTCTTTGTTCCCCATTATAAATTCACCTGAATCTGACTGCAATTTGTCTTCACTAATCTTTTTCTCTTCACATATCTATAGAAGCTTTTGCAGTCAGTTTTTATGTTCCCAGCAAGCTTCCTCTCATATTCTAGTTTCCCCCTCCTAATTAAACCCTTTGTCCTCCTCTGCTGAATTCTAAATTTCTCCCAGTCCTCAGGTTTGCTGTTTTTTCTGGCCAATTTATATGCCTCTTCCTTGGATTTAACTCTATCCTTAATTTCCCTTGTTAGACACGGTTGAGCCACCTTCCCAGTTTTTTTAAATCCAGACAGGGATGTACAATTGTTGAAGTTCATCCATGCGATCTTTAAATGTTTGCCATTGCATTTCCGCCGTCAACCCTTTAAGTATCATTCGCCAATCTATCCTAGCCAATTCACATCTCATACCATCGAAGTTACGTTTCCTTAAGTTCAGCACGCTAGTCTCTGAATTAACTGTGTCACTCTCCATCTTAATAAAGAATTCTACCATATTATGGTCACTCTTCCCCAAGGGGCCTCGAACAACAAGATTGCTAATTAGTCCCTTCTCATTACACATCACCCAGTCCAGGATGGTCAGCCCTCTAGTTGGTTCCTCGACATATTGGTCCAGAAAACCATCCCTAACACTCCAGGAAATCCTCCTCCACCCGCATTGCTACCAGTTTGTTTAGCCCAATCTATATGTAGATTAAAGTCGCCCTTGATAACTGCTTTACCTTTATTGCACGCATCCCTTATTTCTTGTTTGATGCTGTCCCCAACCTCACTACTACTGTTTGGTGGTCTGTACACAACTCCCACTAACGTTTTCTGCCCTTTGGTATTCTGCAGCTGCACCCATACAAATTCCATATCATCGAAGCTAATGTCTTTCCTTACTATTGTATTAATTTCCTCTTCAACCAGCAATGCTACCCAACCTCCTTTTCCTTTCTGTCTATCCTTCCTGAATGTTGAATACCCCTGGATGTTGGTCACCCTGGAGCCATGTCTCCGTGATGCCAATTATATCATATTCATTAATTGCTGCCTGTGCAGTTAATTCATCCACCTTATCACGAATACTCCTTGCATTGAGGCACAGAGCCTTCAGGCTTGTCTTTTTAACACACTTTGCCCCTTTAGAATTTTGCTGTAATGTGTCCCTTTTTGATTTTTTCCTTGGGTTTCTCTGCCCTCCACTTTAACTGTTTTTCTTTCTATCTTTTGCTTCTGCCGCCATTCTACATCCCTCTGTCTCCCTGCGTAGGTTCCCATCCCACTGCCATATTAGTTTAACCCCTCCCCAACTGCACTAGCAAACACTCCCCCTAGGACATTGGTTCCGGTCCTGCCCAGGTGCAGACCGTCCGGTTTATACTGGTCCCACCTCCCCCAGGAACGGTTCCAATTTCCCAGGAAGCTGAATTCCTCCCTTCTGCACCACTCCTCAAGCCACATATTCATCTGAGCTATCCTGCGATTCATACTCTGACTCGCACGTGGCACTGGTAGCAATCCTGTGATTACTACCTTTGGGCTCCTACTTTTTAATTTCACTCCTAGCTCCCTAAATTCACCTTGTAGGATCTCATCCCATTTTTTACCGATATCGTTGATACCTGTATGCACCATGACAACTGACTGTTCACCCTCCCCCTCCAAAATGTCCTGCCACCGCTCCAAGACATCCTTGACCCTTGCACCAGGGAGGCAACATACCATCCTGGAGTCGCGATTGCGGCCGCAGAAACGTCTATCTATTCCCCTTACAATAGAATCCCTTAATCCCCTACCACTCTCCCAATCTGTTTCCTGCCCTCCTGTGCAGTAGAGCCACCCACGGTGCCATGGACTTGGCTGCTGCTGCCCTCCCCTGGTGAGTCACCCCCGCAACAGTACCCAAGACAGTGTATCTGTTTTAAAGGGGGATGACCGCAGGCGACCCCTGCACTACCTTCCTTCCAATGCTCTTCCTGTTATAAGAACATAAGAATTAGGAACAGGAGTAGGCCATCTAGCCCCTTGAGCCTGCTCCGCCATTCAACAAGATCATGGCTGATCTGGCCATGGACTCAGCTCCACTTACCCACCCGCTTCCCATAACCCTTAATTCCCTTATTTGTTAAAAATCTATCTATCTGTGACTTGAATACATTCAATGAGCTAGCCTCAACTGCTTCCTTGGGCAGAGAATTCCACAGATTCACAACCCTCTGGGAGAAGAAATTCCTTCTCAACTCGGTTTTAAATTGGCTCCCCCGTATTTTGAGGCTGTGCCCCCTAGTTCTAGTCTCCCCGACCAGTGGAAACAACCTCTCTGCCTCTATCTTGTCTATCCCTTTCATTATTTTAAATGTTTCTATAAGATCACCCCTCATCCTTCTGAACTCCAACGAGTAAAGACCCAGTCTACTCAATCTATCATCATAAGGTAACCCCCTCATCTCCGGAATCAACCTAGTGAATCGTCTCTGTACCTCCTCCAAAGCTAGTATATCCTTCCTTAAGTAAGGTGACCAAAACTGCACGCAGTACTCCAGGTGCGGCCTCACCAATACCCTATACAGTTGCAGCAGGACCTCCCTGCTTTTGTACTCCATCCCTCTCGCAATGAAGGCCAACATTCCATTCATCTTCCTGATTACCTGCTGCACCTGCAAACTAACTTTTTGGGATTCATGCACAAGGACCCCCAGGTCCCTCTGCACCGCAGTATGTTGTAATTTCTCCCCATTCAAATAATATTCCCTTTTACTGATTTTTTTCCCAAGGTGGATGACCTCACACTTTCCGACATTGTATTCCATCTGCCAAACCTTAGCCCATTCGCTTAACCTATCTAAATCTCTTTGCAGCCTCTCTGTGTCCTCTACACAACCTGCTTTCCCATTAATCTTTGATCTGAAAATTTTGTTACACTACACTCTGTCCCCTCTTCCAGGTCATCTATGTATATTGTAAACAGTTGTGGTTCCAGCACAGATCCCTGTGGCACACCACTAACCACCGATTTCCAACCCGAAAAGGACCCATTTATCCTGACTCTCTGCTTTCTGTCAGGCAGCCAATTTTTTATCCATGCTAATACATTTCCTCTGACTCCACGTAGCTTGATCTTCTGCAGTAACCTTTTGTGTGGCACCTTATCGAATGCCTTTTGGAAATCTAAATACACCACATCCATCGGTACACCTCTATCCACCATGCTCGTTATATCCTGAAAGAATTCCAGTAAATTAGTTAAACATGATTTCCCCTTCATGAATCCATGCTGCGTCTGCTTGATTGCACTATTCCTATCTAGATGTCCCGCTATTTCTTCCTTAATGATAGTTTCAAGCATTTTTCCCACTACAGATGTTAAACTAACCGGCCTATAGTTACCTGCCTTTTGTCTGCCCCCTTTTTTAAACAGAGGCGTTACATTAGCTGCTTTCCAATCCGCTGGTACCTCCCCAGAGTCCAGAGAATTTTGGTAGATTATAACGAATGCATCTGCTATAACTTCCGCCATCTCTTTTAATACCATGGGATGCATTTCATCAGGACCAGGGGACTTGTCTACCTTGAGTCCCATTAGCCTGTCCAGCACTACCCCTCTAGTGATAGTGATTGTCTCAAGGTTCTCCCTTCCCACATTCCTGTGACCAGCAATTTTTGGCATGGTTTTTGTGTCTTCCACTGTGAAGACCGAAGCAAAATAATTGTTTAAGGTCTCAGCCATTTCCATATTTCCCATTATTAAATCCCCCTTCTCATCTTCTAAGGGACCAACATTTACTTTAGTCACTCTTTTCCGTTTTATATATCTGTAAAAGCTTTTACTATCTGTTTTTATGTTTTGCGCAAGTTTACCTTCGAAATCTATCTTTCCTTTCTTTATTGCTTTCTTAGTCATTCTTTGCTGTTGTTTAAAATTTTCCCAATCTTCTAGTTTCCCACTAACCTTGGCCACCTATATGCATTGGTCTTTAATTTCATACTCTCCTTTATTTCCTTGGTTATCCACGGCTGGTTATCCCTTCTCTTGCCGCCCTTCTTTTTCACTGGAATATATTTTTGTTGAGCACTATGAAAGAGCTCCTTAAAAGTCCTCCACTGTTCCTCAATTGTGCCACCGTTTAGTCTGTGTTTCCAGTCTACTTTAGCCAAATCTGCCCTCATCCCACTGTAGTTCCCTTTAAGCATAGTATGTTCGTTTGAGACACTACTTCCTCACCCTCAATCTGTATTACAAATTCAACCATACTGTGATCACTCATCACTCATCACTCATCACAAGAGAGGATCTTTTACGAGGAGATCGTTTATTTTTCCTGTCTCATTACACAGGACCAGATCTAAGATAGCTTGCTCCCTTGTAGGTTCTGTAACATACTGTTCTAAGAAATAATCCCATATGCATTCTATGACTTCCTCCTCCAGGCTACCCCGTGCGATTTGATTTGACCAATCGATATGTAGGTTAAAATCCCCCATGATTACTGCCGTTCCTTTTTCACATGCCTCCATTATTCCCTTGATTATTGCCCGCCCCACCATGAAGTTATTATTTGGGGGCCTATAAACTACGCCCACCAGTGACTTTTTCCCCTTACTATCTCTAATTTCCACCCACAATGATTCAACATTTTGTTCATTAGAGCCAATATCATCCCTCACAACTGCCCTGATATCATCCTTTATTAACAGAGCTACCCCACCTCCTTTCCCTTCTTGTCTATCTTTCCAAATTGTCAGATACCCCTGTATGTTTAATTCCCAGTCTTGGCCACTCTGCAACCATGTTTCAGTAATGGCCACCAAATCATACCCATTTGTAATGATTTGTGCCATCAACTCATTTACTTAATTTTGAATGCTGCGTGCGTTTAGGTAGAGTGTTTTAATACTAGTTTTCAAACCATGATTTTTAGTTTTGACCCCCTCCTGCAGCCCTTTTATATTCAGTGGCCCTTTTTGTTTTTTGCCTTGGGTTTCTCTGCCCTCCACTTTTACTCATCTCCTTTCTGTCTTTTGCTTTTATCTCCTTTTTGTTTCCCTCTGTCTCCCTGCATTGGTTCCCATCCCCCTGCCATATTAGTTTAACTTCTCCCCAACAGCACTAGCAAACACTCCCCTGGGACATTGGTTCCGGTCCTGCCTAGGTACCTAGGTGCAGACCGTCCGGTTTGTACTGGTCCCACCTCCCCCAGAACCGGTTCCAATGCCCCAGGAATTTGAATCCCTCCCTGCTGCACCACTGCTCAAGCCACATATTCATCTGAGCTATCCTGCAATTCCTACTCTGACTAGCACGTGGCACTGGTAGCAATCCCGAGATTACTACTTTTGAGGTCCTACTTTTTAATTTAGCTCCTAGCTCCTTAAATTCGTCTAGTAGGACCTCATCCCTTTTTTTTACCTATATCTTTGGTACTAATGTGCACCACGACAACTGGCTGTTCACCCTCCTTTTCAGAATGTCCTGCACCCACTCCGAGACATCCTTGCACCAGTGAGACAACATACCATCCTGGAGTCTCAGTTGCGGCCGCAGAAATGCCTATCTATTCCCCTTGCAATCGAATCCCCTATCACTATCGCTCTCCCACTCTTTTTCCTGCCCTCCTGTGCAGCAGAGCCAGCCACGATGCCATGAACTTGGCTGCTGCTGCCCTCCCCTGATGAGTCATCCCCCTCAACAGTACTCAAAACGGTGTATCTGTTTTGCAGGGGGATGACCGCAGGGAACTCCTGCACTACCTTCCTTGCACTGCTCTTCCTGCTGGTCTTCCATTCCCTAGCTGGCTATGGACCCTTCACCTGCGGTCAGACCAACTCGCTATACGTGCTACTCACGTCATTCTCAGCATCGTGGATGCTCCAGAGTGAATCCACCCTCAGCTCCAATTCCGCAACGCGGACCGTCAGGAGCTGGAGGCGGATACACTTCCCGCACACATAGTCGTCAGGGACACCGGAAGTGTCCCTGAGTTCCCACATGGGACAGGAGGAGCATATCACGTGACCGAGCTGTCCTGCCATGACTTAACCCTTAGATACACTTAAATTGGCAACAACAATGCTAAAGTTTACTCACTGTTATAGAAGAGAAAAAAGAAAAACTACTCACCAATCACCAGCTAATCACTTACCCCCTTGGCTGTGACATCACCTTTCTCTTTCTTTCTACTTCTTTTTTGCCTTCTCCCTGTAGCTGCACAAGTACGCCTCACCAACGAACTCCCGACGCCTCTCGCGGCCTTTTTATAGGCCTCCGACCCCAGACTCTCGCCTCACCAACGAACTCCCGACGCCTCTCGCGGCCTTTTTATAGGCCTCCGACCCCGGACTCACGCCTCACCAACGAACTCCCGACGCCTCTCGCGGCCTTTTTATAGGCCTCCGACCCCGGACTCTCGCCTCACCAATGAACTCCCGACGCCTCTCGTGGCCTTTTTATTGGCCTCCGACCCCGGACTCTCGCCTCACCAACGAACTCCCGACGCCTCTCGCGGCCTTTTTATCGGCCTTCGATCCCAGACTCTCGTCTCACCAACCCCTATTTGTCCCATTCCCTATTTGTCTGTGTAACCTTTACCTGCGGTAAGACCAACTCGCTAAACGTGCTATTCACAGCATCCTCAGCATCGCGGATGCTCCAGAGTGAATCCACCCGCAGCTCAAGTGCCATAATGCGGTCTGTCAGGAGCTGCAGCAGGATACACTTCCCACACATATAGTCATCAGGGACACTGGAAGCATCCCTGAGTTCCCACATAGCACAGGAGGAGCATGACATGTGTCCGAGCTCTCCTGCCATGACTTAACCCCTAGATTAACTTAATTTGGCAACAATAATGATAAAGGTTACTTACTGATAAAGGAAAAGAAAAAGAACACTACTCACCAATCACCAGCCAATCACTTATCACCTTGGTTGTGACATCACCTTTCGACTTCTTTCTACTTCTTTGTTAAGAATGGTATAAAATTGAAAACAAAGGCATACAATGTTGTGAAAATTAGTGGTAGGCCAGAGGATTGGGACATTTTTAGAAACCAGCAAAGGATGGCTAAAAAAAATAATAATAAAAAGAGAGAAGATAGCTTAGTAAACATCTGACATTGGAAAAATTCTGGACTCCATTATTAAAGAAGAAGTACAGATGCAGCGCCTAAAATCCGGACACTCAGGATCGAGGCCATTCCGGATTCCAGGATTTTCCAGACTTGCGATTTGCATTCTGACGTCACAAATCCAGAAACATCCGAGCCCAGGTTCGGGTATTTCGGATTCCGGAACGCCGGATTCTCAGCGCTGCACCTGTCGCAGAACATTTAGAAAATCATAATATAATCAAGCAGAGTCAGCAGGGTTTTATGAAAGGGAACTCGTGTTTGACAAACTTGCTAGAGTTCTTTGAGGATATAATGAGCAGGGTGGATAAAGTGGAACCAGTAGATGTCGTGTACAGATTGAACCTCCCTTTTCCGGCACCCTCGGGACCTGGCCTGTGCTGAATAAGGGATTTTGCCGGATAAAGGTAGGGCAGCCCGAGAGGGGGAGTTGGGGAGGCGGCTCGAGGTCGGGCGGGGGAGGAGGAGGTCGGTGCCCGGGTGGGCCACGAAGTGTCAGCGGGCCCCAGCGGGCCAAGTGTCGGCACGGCCCCAGCGATTGTTGGCGGGCCCCAGCGGGCTGAGTGTTGGCGGGTCCCAGCAAGCCGAGTGTCGGTGGCCACTCGGCGAGCCGAGTATCAGCGGGCCCCAGCAGGCTGAGTATCGGCGGCCTCGGCGAGCTGAGTGTCGGCGGGCCCCAGTGGGCCGAGTGTCGGCGGGCCCCCAGCGATTGTCGGCAGCCTCCCAGCGGGCCAAGTGTTGACGGACCCCAGCGGGCCAAGTGTCGGCACGGCACCAGCGATTGTCGGCGGGCCCCAGTGGGCCAAGTGTCGGTGGGCCCCAGTGGGCCGAGTGTCGGCGGGCCCCCAGCGAGTGTCGGCAGCCTCCCAATGGGCCGAGTGTTGATGGGACCCAGCGGGCCAAATATCGCCAGGCCCCAGTGGGCTGAGTGTCGGCGGGCCCCAGTGGGCCGAGTGTCGGCGGGCCCCAGTGGGCCGAGTGTCGGCGGGCCCCCAGCGGGCCAAGTGTTGACGGACCCCAGCGGGCCAAGTATCGGCACGGCACCAGCGATTGTCGGCGGGCCCCAGTGGGCCAAGTGTCGGTGGGCCCCCAGCGAGTGTCGGCAGCCTCCCAGTGGGCCGAGTGTTGATGGGACCCAGCGGGCCAAATATCGGCAGGCCCCAGTGGGCTGAGTGTAGGCGTGGCCCCAGTGAGTGTCGGCAGGCCCCCAGCAGGCTGAGTGTTAGCGGGCCCCTGGAGGCCGTGTCGGGCGGCCTCCCCAGCGGTCTGAGTGTCGGCAGGCCCCCGCGGGCCATGTGTCGGGCAGCCCCCCCTGGGTGGGCTGTGTGTCGGGCGGCCCCCACGGGCCGAGTGTCGGGCGGCCCCAGCGGGCCGAGTGTCGGCAGGCCCCCACGGGCCAAGTGTCGGCGGGCCCCCGGCGGGCTGAGTGTCGGGCAGCCCCTGTGGGCCGAGTGTTGGGCGGCCCCAGCGGGCCAAGTGTCAACGGCTCCTGGGCAGGCCGAGTGTCAGGCTGCCCCAAAGTCGGGGTGAAGGTCGGCCGTATTCTGCGCATGTGCCCCCGGCCACCTGAATCATGCCAGACAAGGTATGGTGCCGGATAAGGGAGTCCCGGATAAGGGAGGTCCAACCTGTATTTGGATTTCTAGAAGGCATTCGATAAGGTGTCACATAAAAGGTTACTGCAGAATATGAGCTCACAGAGTTGGGGGTAATATATTAGCATGGATAGAGGATTGGTTAAATAACAGAAAACAGAGAGTTGGGATAAATGGATCATTTTCAGGTTGGCAAACAATAACTAGTGGGGTACCACAGGGATCAGTGCTGGAGCCTCAACTATTTACAATCTATATTAATGACTTGGATGAAGGGACCGAGTATAATGTAGCCAAATTTTCTGATGATACAAAGATAGGTGGGAAAGCAAGTTGTGAAGGGACACAAAGAATCTGCAAAGGGATATGTTCAAAGTGAGTGTTCAAAAATTTGGCAGATGGAGTATAATATGGGAAAATGTGAGGTTATCCACTTTGGTAGGAAGAATAAAAAAGCAAATTATTATTTAAATGATGAGAGACTAAAAAATTATGCGATATAGAGGGATCTCGGGGATCCTTGTACATAAAACACAAAAGTTAACATGCAGGTACAGCAAGTAATCAGGAAGGCAAATGGAACGTTGGCCTTTATTGCAAGGGGGATGGAGTATAAAAGAAGGGAAGTCCTGCGACAACTGTACAGGGTTTTGGTGAGGTCACACCTAAAGTACTGTGTACAGTTTTGGTCTCCTTATTTAAGGAGGGATATACTTGCATTGAAGGCAGTTCAGAGAAGGTTCACTAGGTTGATTCCAGAGATGAAGGGGTTGTCTTATGAAGAAAGGTTGAGCAGGTTGGGCCTATACTCATTAGAGTTTAGAAGAATGAGAGGTGATCTTATTGAAAGATATAAGATTCTGAAGGGCTGGACAGGATAGATGCAAAGAGGATGTTTCCCCTCGTGGGGGAATCTAGAACTAGGTTTCAGAATAAGGAGTCGCACATTTAAAACGGAGATGAGGAGGAATTCCTTCTCTCAGAGGGTTGTGAATCTTTGGAATTCTCTACCTCAGAGAGCTGTTGAGGTTGGGTCATTGAATATATTTAAGGTAGAGATAAGGCAGGCTCGAGGGGCCAAATGGCCTACCCCTGCTCCTATTTCTTATGTTCTTAAATTCTTTTGTAAGTATTGGGCAGTCAAGTGCTTGGTTTAATTATATGTGCTTTATATTTTTTTAATTTGTTGTCGGAATGTGGGTGTAACTGGCAAGGCTAGCATTTATTGCTTTTGAACAACGGAGTGGCTTGCTGGGCCATTACAGAGGGCAGTTAAGATTCAACCACATTGCTGTGGATCTGGAGTCACATGTAGGCTTGACCAGGTAAGGACAGCAGATTCCCTTTCCTAAAGAACATGAGTGAACCAGATGGGTTTTTACAACAATCTGGTAGTGTTATGGTCACTGTTACTGGTATTAGCTTTTTATTCTGCATTACAAAAGTGACTACACTCCAAAAGAACTTAATTGGCTGTAAAGCGCTTTGACATGTCCAGTGGTCGTGAAAGGCGCTATATAATTCCAAGGGCTAGATTTTCGACAGGTTTGCGATTGTTTTTCGCCTGGGCGAAACGCAAAAACTAAATTTTTGGCACTAAACGAGTCACACAACATTTTGCGCCCAGGCGGACATTTCGACAGTGGTTTTTCAGCAGTGCTAAAACTTAGTGCCCACCCGATGTTTTCACCGTTTGGATGACGTCAATCAGCATGCAATGTTGCGCTATCGCTCCAGGAAAAATATTCGATGATATCGCACAATTTACCATCCGCCCGGGAACCCGTAGAAAAACTGAGTTGAGCCCAGATCGGAACCACGCGCACCCGCCGCTGACGCCGCCATTTTGAAAATAGAGTGGAAGTTCAGTGCATAAAAGGATTTGGAGATAAATGCTGCGTTTTTCACAGTGAAGTTTGATGTGAGTTTATGGTTTGTTTTAAAGGATATTTAAGGACATTTTAAAAAATGGGGACTAAACTATGTCAGTCATTATTCCTGGCTGCTTTTTCTATGCAGCGTCAAGCTGGAAAAAGGCTTATTGATGAGCATTTTGGGTATAATCAAAGAGCTCGCAGACATATGGGGAGGAGGCTTTACCCCTCACGAGTTTACAGGGAACAGCGCTCATACCTGCAGCTATCTGAGGCACAGTGCATTAGAAGGCTGCTCTTCCGAAAAGTGGTCACAGAGATTTGCCAACTCATAAAGGCAGACCTACAGCTTACCAGCGGCAACAGGACTGCACTGCCTGTCGAGGTGAAGGTGACTGTGGCACTTGCCTTCTATGCCTCCGGCTCCTTTCAGGCATCAACAGGGGACATATGCTCCATCTCGCAGCACACTACACATCACTGCATTCGCCAAGTGACTAATGCACTGTATGCATGCAGGATGGACTTTATAAAATTCCTAATGACCAAGAAGGCACAGAATGAGAGGACTGTAGGTTTTGGACGAATTGCTGGCTTCCCCAAGGTTCAGGGTATCATTGACTGTACGCACATCGCCCTGTGAGCACCTTTACTCAATCCAGAGGTTTACCGAAACTAAAAGAGTTTCCACTCCCTGAATGTACAGATTGTCTGCGACCATACTCAGCGCATCCTGGTAGTCAATGCCCAATATCCAGGGAGCATCCATGATGCTTTCATCTTGCGTGAGAGCAGTGTCTCATACCTGTTCGAGCATCAACCACAAGGCCAGAGCTGGATGCTGGGGAACAAAGGTTACGGCCTCGTCACCTGGCTCATGACCCCACTCTGGAACCCTCAGACAGAAGCCGAGCATCGCTATAATGAGACCCATATAGCCACACGCAACATCGTCGAACAGACAATTGGAGTGCTCAAGCAGCGCTTCGGATGCCTGGACCACTCTGGAGGCTGCCGGCAATACTCCCCTCAGTAGGTCTCTGAGTTTATTGTGATGTGTTGCATGTTACACTTAGCCATCATGAGGGGACAGGGTTTGCCACCGGGGACTGCAGGACCATCTCAGGAGAGGGGGGGGGGGGAGAGGAGGACGAGGACGAGGAGCCTGGCGAGGAACCTATGCCACCACACCACCCCCACCACCACCACCATCACAGGGGAGGCCTTGCGCAGCTTTCACTACTGCCAAAGCCTTAACGTCAGCAGTTCGTAATTCAACACTTTGCTTGAACAGTGAACCGCCGCTACTCAATTATATGTAGTCCAGAGACACTGCAGTACATTGCCCTAACCCTAGTCCACAAACACTGCAGCACATTGCTCGAACCCTAGTCCACAGACACTGCAGCACATTGCTCTAACCCTAGTCCACAGACACTGCAGCACATTGCTCGAACCCTAGTCCACAGACACTGCAGCACATTGCTCTAACCCTAGTCCACAGACACTGCAGCACATTGCACTAAGCCTAGTCCACAGACACTGCAGCACATTGCTCGAACCCTAGTCCACAGACACTGCAGCACATTGCTCGAACCCTAGTCCACAGACACTGCAGCACATTGCACTAAGCCTAGTCCACAGACACTGCAGCACATTGCCTCAACCCTAGTCCACAGACACTGAGGCACATTGCCCTAACCCGAGTCCACAAACACTGCAGCACATTGCCCCAACCCTAGTCCACAGACACTGAGGCACATTGCCCTAACCCTAGTCCACAGACACTGCAGCACATTGCCCTAACCCTAGTCCACAAACACTGCAGTACATTGCCCTAACCCTAGTCCACAGGCACTGCAGCACATTGCCCTAACCTTAGTCTACAGACACTGCAGTACATTGCCCTAACCCTAGTCCACAGACACTGCAGCACATTGCACTAACCCTAGTCCACAGACACTGCAGCACATTGCCCTAACCCTAGTCCACAGACACTGCAGCACATTGCACTAAGCCTAGTCCACAGACACTGCAGCACATTGCCCTAACCCTAGTCCACAGACACTGCAGCACATTGCACTAAGCCTAGTCCACAGACACTGCAGCACATTGCCCTAACCCTAGTCCACAGACACTGCAGCACATTGCACTAACCCTAGTCCACAGACACTGCAGCACATTGCACTAACCCTAGTCCACAGACACTGCAGCACATTGCACTAACCCGAGTCCACAGACACTGCAGCACATTGCCCTAACCCTAGTCCACAGACACTGCAGCACATTGCACTAAGCCTAGTCCACAGACACTGCAGCACATTGCCCTAACCCTAGTCCACAGACACTGCAGCACATTGCCCTAACCCTAGTCCACAGACACTGCAGCACAATGCACTAACCCTAGTCCACAGACACTGCAGCACATTGCCCTAACCCTAGTCCACAGACACTGCAGCACATTGCCCTAACCCTAGTCCACAGACACTGCAGCACATTGCCCTAACCCTAGTCCACAGACACTGCAGCACATTGCCCTAACCCTAGTCCACAGACACTGCAGCACATTGCACTAAGCCTAGTCCACAGACACTGCAGCACATTGCCCTAACCCTAGTCCACAGACACTGCAGCACATTGCCCTAACCCTAGTCCACAGACACTGCAGCACATTGCCCTAACCCTAGTCCACAGACACTGCAGCACATTGCACTAAGCCTAGTCCACAGACACTGCAGCACATTGCCCTAACCCTAGTCCACAGACACTGCAGCACATTGCCCTAACCCTAATCCACAGACACTGCAGCACATTGCACTAAGCCTAGTCCACAGACACTGCAGCACATTGCCCTAACCCTAATCCACAGACACTGCAGCACATTGCACTAAGCCTAGTCCACAGACACTGCAGTACATTGCCCTAACCCTAGTCCACAGACACTGCAGCACATTGCACTAACCCTAGTCCACAGACACTGCAGCACATTGCCCTAACCCTAATCCACAGACACTGCAGCACATTGCACTAAGCCTAGTCCACAGACACTGCAGTACATTGCCCTAACCCTAGTCCACAGACACTGCAGCACATTGCCCTAACCCTAGTCCACAGACACTGCAGCACATTGCCCTAACCCTAGTCCACAGACACTGCAGCACATTGCCCTAACCCTAGTCCACAAACACTGCAGTACATTGCCCTAACCCTAGTCCACAGGCACTGCAGCACATTGCCCTAACCCTAGTCCACAGACACTGCAGCACATTGCACTAACCCTAGTCCACAAACACTGCAGCACATTGCCCTAACCCGAGTCCACAAACACTGCAGCACATTGCCCCAACCCTAGTCCACAGACACTGCAGCACATTGCCCTAACCCTAGTCCACAGACACTGCAGCACATTGCCCTAACCCTAGTCCACAGACACTGCAGCACATTGCCCTAACCCTAGTCCACAGACACTGCAGCACATTGCCCTAACCCTAGTCCACAGACACTGCAGCACATTGCCCTAACCCTAGTCCACAAACACTGCAGTACATTGCCCTAACCCTAGTCCACAGGCACTGCAGCACATTGCCCTAACCCTAGTCCACAGACACTGCAGCACATTGCCCTAACCCTAGTCCACAGGCACTGCAGCACATTGCCCTAACCCTAGTCCACAGACACTGCAGCACATTGCCCTAACCCTAGTCCACAGACACTGCAGCACATTGCCCTAACCCTAGTCCACAAACACTGCAGCACATTGCCCTAACCCGAGTCCACAAACACTGCAGCACATTGCCCCAACCCTAGTCCACAGACACTGCAGCACATTGCCCTAACCCTAGTCCACAGACACTGCAGCACATTGCTCTAACCCTAGTCCACAGGCACTGCAGCACATTGCTCTAACCCTAGTCCACAGGCACTGCAACACATTGCTCTAACCCTAGTCCACAGACACTGCAGCACATTGCTCTAACCCTAGTCCACAGGCACTGCAACACATTGCTCTAACCCTAGTCCACAGGCACTGCAGCACATTGCTCTAACCCTAGTCCACAGACACTGCAGCACATTGCTCTAACCTTAGTCTACAGACATTACATCACATTGCCCCAAACCTAGTCCAGAGACACTGCAGCACATTGCTCTAACCTTAGTCTACAGACACTACATCACATTGCCTCAACCCAAGTCCAGAGACACTGCATGACATTGCCCCAAACCTCGTCCACAGACACTGCAGCACATTGCTCTAACCCTAGTCTACAGACGCTACATCAGATTGCTCTAACCCTAGTCTACAGACACTGCATCACATTGCTCTAACTAGTCCACAGACGCTACATCACATTGCTCTAACTCTAGTCTACAGACACTGCATCACATTGCTCTAACTAGTCCACAGACGCTACATCACATTGCTCTAACCCTAGTCTACAGACACTACATCACATTGCTCTAACCCTAGTCTACAGACACTGCATCACATTGCTCTAACTAGTCCACAGACACTACATCACATTGCCCCAACCCAGTCCAGGGAGTGTGCAAGACTTACCCTCACTATTGAACAGGGGGTCAGTTGCCCTCCCTGAGGCACCGATCAGACCAGCAACTCTTTGCGATGTCTGTCAGAGGCATGCTTCGGTGGACTGCTGCCTGTCCGCCGCTGTGTTCGTCGGTTGTGGGACATCTTTCCCTGCAAAGGTGACAATGGGAATGGTTACCAGAGGGCCCATCTGCTCTTGTGGCACACACAGATAGCCACCAAGTACTTATACCATACTGTGTGCATTTAATACAGTCCTCTGTTTAATGGCCCTGGAAGTTGCACGTGGTTCATGAGGAAGACATCGAAGTGCAGAAACATCTTTTAAGATCTCAGAAAGCAATCTTAATAATGTGTAAAGATCATTCATGGCAAATAAGATGCAACACTAAGGCTACCTATACCAACAGTATGAGAATAAATAGTGTGTCAGATTTAGAATTTAAATAATGAAGAAGTGCACCAATAAAAATATTACTTACTCTAATGACCCTGCAAAGGTCATTAAACCTCTTGCGGCACTGTG
This sequence comes from Pristiophorus japonicus, assembly GCF_044704955.1. NCBI lineage: Eukaryota > Metazoa > Chordata > Chondrichthyes > Pristiophoridae > Pristiophorus > Pristiophorus japonicus. Next base: position 105,244,571 of record NC_091979.1, on the reverse strand, counting down.
TGTGGGTCCTTCGGCGGGCGTCGATATAGGAGACTTCCTCAGATATGGTTGGGAAAATGTTGGAGTCTATTATTAAAGAAGCAGTAGCAGGACATTTGGAAAAGTAAAATTCGGTCAGGCAGAGTCAGCATGGATTTATGAAGGGGAAGTCATGTTTGACAAAGTTGCTGGAATTCTTTGAGGATGTAACGAACAGGGTGGATAAAGGGGAACCAGTGGGTGTGTATTTGGACTTCCAGAAGGCATTTGACAAGGTGCCACATAAAAAGTTACTGCACAAGATAAAAATTCTAGGGGTTGGGGGTAATATATTAACATGGATAGAGGACTGGCTAACTAACAGAGAACAGAATAAATGGTTTATTCTCTGGTTGGCAAAGAGTAACTATTGGGATGGATCAGTGCTGGGACCCCAACTATTTACAATCTATATTAACGACTTGGAAGAAGGGACCGAGTGTAACGTAGCCAGGTTTGCTGATGATACAAAGATGGGAGGAAAAGCAATGTGTGAGGAGGACACAAAAAATCTGCAAAAGGACATAGACAGTCTAAGTGAGTGGGCAATAATTTGGCATAAATTTGGTATAATGTTGGAAAGTGTGAGGTCATGCACTTTGGCCGAAAAAAATTCAAAGAGCAAGTCATTGGCTCTGAAATTCTGATGTCTCGGGTCCATAAGAAGTTTCTACGGACCCGGGAAGGCATCGGAAAAGCCGGTTTTCAGTGCACAATGCGCATGCGCTAAAAACCGGCTTTTCCGATCTGTCAACGATCTGTCAAGTTCCTGGCTTGACAGATCATCCGCAGATCGGGAGCGAGGACACTTGCAGGGCAAGATTTCCGATATTTATGAATATCTTGTCCTGCAAATGTCCTTTAAAATCTTGCACCTGAAAAAGCAAGTGTATAGCCCACTTTTACAGGCGCAAGTGTTTAAAAGTACACACACATTTATAAAAACACATTTTATTTTTTAAAAACCTCCTCACTACGGCAAGTTTATTTTAAGGCTTACTTAAAAAAACTTTTTAAATAATCGGCAAACTATTTTTTTTAAATCTAAATGAATGTTAAATGTGTACTTTATTTTCTATTTTTTATTGTGCTTTGGGTGTTTGGCGGGGGAGGGGTTCTCATTCATAATAATAGGAGTTCTGTACTTACGGAACTCCTATTGCTATGAATGAGAAACTATACTGTACCTGATTGGCTGCTGTCTCCAGATCCCGCCTGCGCATGTCCCCACGTGCACGCACTGCGCGCGCTGTTACCAGAGGCCTCAGGCTCGGAAGTTCGGACGGGATCAGCAGCAGCAGGTAAGTGCGCATCTTTTTTCTGTTTTTAGGTCGTTTGCCCGCGGGAAGAGGTCAACCGGAATTTCAGGGCCAATATTTAAATGGATAAAGATTGCAAAGTGCTGCAGTACAGCCGGACCTGGCAGTACTTGTGCATGAAACACAAAAGGATAGTATGCAGGTACAGCAAGTGATCAGGAAGGCCAATGGAATCTTGGCCTCTATTTCAAAAGGAATGGAGTTTAAAAGCAGGGAGATCTCGTTACAGCTATACAGGGTATTGGTGAGGCCACACCTGGAATACTGCGTGCAGTTTTGGTTTCCATATTTACGAAAGGATATACTTGCTTTGGAGACAGTTCAGAGAAGGTTCACTAGGTTGATTCTGGAGATGAGAGGGTTAACTTATGAGGAAAGGTTGAGTAGGTTGGGCCTCTACTCATTGGAATTCAGAAGAATGAGAGGTGGTCTTATCAAAACGTATAAGATTATGAGGGGACTTGACAAGGTGGATGTTTCCACTGATGGGGGAGACTAGAACTAGAGGGCATGATCTTAGAATAAGGGGTTGCCCATTTAAAACTGAGATGAGGAGAAATTTCTTCTCTCAGAGGATTGCAAATCTGTGGAATTAACTGCCTCAGAAAGCTGTGGAAGCTGGGACATTGAATAAATTTAAGACAGAAATAGACATTTTCTTAAACGATAAGGGGATAAGGGGTGATGGGGAGCGGGCAGGGAAGTGGAGCTGAATCCATGATCAGATCAGCCATGATCTTATTGAATGGCGGAGCAGGCTCGAGGGGCCGCATGGCCTACTCCTGTTCCTATTTCTTATGTTCTTATGTTCTTATATGTTGGTCTAAATTCTATGAAAAACTGCTGGGAGGGATCTATTTGCACCCCTCATGTTCAGTTCTGCCAATCTCCTTTCAACAGCAGTGACAAGGGCCTCATTTGCCTCGCTGCTGAACTTCTGGCTCTCTGCCTGCTCCCATCTCCTTCCATCGTAATTTAAATCTAAAAAATGGCTGATTCAGCCCTCGGTGTACTGCGCATGTGCGGGCACTCCCTGACAGCTGACCATAAAGCATGGGAAGAAGAAAAAAAATTGCAAAAAATATATAATAGTTTGCGCATGCGCAGAAGGTCCGAATTTTTTTTTCACTCGCAAATTTCGGCTCCGGCGCACAAATTCAGTTGCGCATTGCCAGACTTATCACTATCACTAACGTTCTTGACCATTTGCCGAATTTTGCGAGTACTGGCGGTAACGGTAACCCAGCGGTAAAAAAAAATTTGCGCCGCGATTATCCCCCTAAATTACTAAAACCCGAAATTCTTGCCTCAAGTCTTTCTTTCTTCTTTAGCTAACTGGATTTAAATTCCACAGCTGCCATGGCAGGAATTGAACTCATGTCTCCAAATCATTAGTCCAAGCCTCTGGATTACTAATCCAGTAGCATAACCACTATACTACCATTTCCTGCATACAGATATAACTGTTGGTAGGAAGAGAATTTAATGAAATAATACATTTGCTGCTGCACGTTAATTTATTTAACATTTATTTAAAATCATGAAAAATACCCGAGATTGTTGACAGATTACTGGTGATCTTCAGATAGGTTGACCAAGCCTGGGGATTGTGGTGCACATTATGGGAGACATAGCTAGGTAAGTTAAAGCATGACAGGCAGGCGTGTTGGGAAAAGTTGTAATGATGTAACAGGAAAGTATTGCAGAAAGTGGTACACTTACAATAAATGCGCACAATATGCAAGAATTTTAATGTGTGACATGCTTTTTTAGTAGATCTCCCATAGTTATGGCAAATTGGATGTTAAGCTGTTTTCGAACAAAAGACCATTATATCCTGCTGCAATGGTGGAATAGTGATAAAGCAGGCTAGACTATTTGAGCATACACAATCAAATTGCTGTAAGTAAGCAGAAGCCCGAGGTGAGTTACAGTGTAATTATTGTTGGTGAGTGCTTACAAATTTCTGACTCTAAATCAATCTGCAAACTCCCCTCACTAATACCAAAGAACCTGCAATTGACCTCAGCATGCGTGACTGCTTTCCTTCTCTGTTTGACATTTTAAAAGTGTGAAGTCCGAAGTATGATGGATTGTCTTCAAATATTAGATACAATAGATAGATAGATAATTAGGGAATGTACCCATGTCCCAATCCTTCCCAGTGCTTCTATTCTCATTCTCCTCAAATCCTCCTAAATCCAAAATTCCCTATGCTCCCCAACCACACTTCTTCTTATTCCTACATTCCCATCCTTCCAAATTCTCCTACACCTTAAAACTCAAATAACACCCCCGCCCCCATTGCAACAGCACAACCTCTAACTTGTTGTGAGGTGTGATGCAGAAGATCTGCTATTATTATTGATAATCATATTGGGGGGAAAATTGTGGTCTGAGGCTTCCTTCGGACGAACGCCTCCAACCCCCCAAAAAATTATGAAAATACCTGCTGGTCTCGGAGGAATGGAGGATTCTGGTCAGAGGCCTTCATTCACTGTGCAGCGTATGGGAACATGTCCTCCAGGATCGTATTCGTATCCGGGAATCACGTGTGCCTGGACCACCAATCACTCTGTACTATTCTCATTGATAATAATGGGAGCTCTGTTTTTACAAGCTCCCATTACTATCAATGAGAATACTCCCCTAAAACAAGAAACACAACACAATAAATAAAAAAAATACCTCACATATTTAAATTTAATTGAAATTGAATGTAAATTAAATGTATTAGAAAAAAAAATTAGAAATTTTCTTTAATCTGTTTTAATAGGGTTAAAAATAAATTTACCTTAATGGACACGGTTTTTAATATAAAAGTGAGTGATTCAATTTAATTTTTCTATGTTTTAAAACTCTTACCCTGGTAAAAATAAGCTATATGCCAGGCGTAAGAGTTTTAAGGATATTTGCTGGGCATGTGTTGGCCAAATAGCTCAATCTCTGCCCCGTGGATGTCCTTCCTGCGGGGATGGGTTGGATTTTGACAAATCAGAAAAGCCGGTTCTCGGCATATGCGCATTGCGCACCGAGAACCGGCATTTGCGAGGCCTCACAGGGTGCGTGCGCGCATCATACGCACCCAACAAAACCGCAATTTTCAGCCTATTATGTTCTAATAAATATTCCAAAATCCTATCTGAAGTAACAGCAACAAAAAATAAAATTTCAGAAGGCAAAATAAGTGGCAGACCAATTTCTATTTCCAAATAATAGCCACATACAGTTGTAATTACATCTAGTCCTTATTTTATCGCTGCACCACAATAGTCATTAGCTGGGCTTACTGACATCAGTGGAAACACTGTATTTTTCTTTAACACACAATAAGCCTTGTTTGGGTTAGTTATCTGTTGTTCACATAAAGTTGTTTTGCAGTTCAACTCATGTTCTTTGTTTGCCTATTCTTTATGTGCTGAACACTGGGCTAAAGATTGCAGGCTTCTCTTAAGATTTTCAAAATACACTGAGGTGCAAAAACACAATTTATAAATGGTTTGTTACAAATGATAGGGCACTTAGACCTCAAGGACAAAAATGAGAATGCAGAAGGGCATGGTAAACAATTAGCAAATGACTTGAAAAGAGAACCTAAGGGGTGGGTGTCATGTATTCAACTATCATTGTAACCCATGTATAAACTTACCGAAGTTGTACACCTTGAGAACATTGACCACAAGGGGGTGAACTTGCGGGAGACACTCCTAACCTAGACTTTCAGGTATAAAAGTGGAAGCTCCACCACCTTCATCACTTGAGGTCTTGGTAATAAAGGTAACTGGTCACAGAGTGACCTTCTCTCAAGTAAGAGCCTCGTGTGCATTTATACTGTATAGTAAGGACATATCATTGGCGACGAGAAACTGGGATTTAAACCAAGCGAGCATGGCCACTAGCAGCACAGAAGTGAGGTACTATGTTGGTGATGATTGGGACGACTTTATTGAGAGACTACAGCAAAGTTTTGTCACTAAGGAATGGTTGGGACAGGACTCGGCCGACAAATACAGGGCTCATCTCCTGACGGTTTGTGGATCCAGAATGTACTCCCTGATGAAGGACCTTCTAGCGCCAGAGAAGCCGGCGGACAAGATGTTCGAAGAGCTCAGTAAGTTGATCGGGGAACACCTTAAACCGGCGAGCAGCATGCACATGGCGAGACACCAGTTTTACACGCACCGGCGGCGAGAAGGGCAAAGCGTTCCTGACTTCGTGGCAGATCTCCGGCGACTGGCGAGCCTATGTAAGTTCCCAGATGCATGGAGAGCGGAGATGCTGCGAGACTTTTTTTATTGAGGGCATCGGGCACGCTGGGGTTTTCAGGAAACTGATTGAGACCAAAGACTTGACCTTGGAAGCGGCGGCTCTGATAGCCCAGACATTTAGCTCAGGAGAGGAAGAGAGCAGAATGATGTATAACAAAAATCTTGGCTCAAATGCGGCAAACGACCAGGGAGTCAACATTGTTAACGTGGCACACAGTTCTCACGGCAGACAAGGGCAATCGGACATGTCCCAGCATGTATTTAAACCCAAAGGGGGAATTCAACAGAGACAATGGCTAGCTGAACGGTGATTCATGCTATCGCAATGGACAATGTAGCCAGTAATGGGGCCATCAACACCTGTTAATGGTGCGTTTAAGGACAGTTACAGTCAGACGATCGACTGGTAATGGACCTTTTGTTTCCAACAATGGGGCCTCCAGCTCATGCTGGAGGTGTGGAGGCAAACACCCAGCCAGAGCTTGCAGGTATCAGCAATATACCTGCAGAAACTGCAACGTCAGCGGTCACTTGGCACGTATGTGCAGGAAGCCTGCAGCCAGGTTGATGTACGAGGAGGATGGGCCCGATGTAAGCCCTACGAGGCTAAATGAATACTGGGGGAAATCGCTGGAAGCTGAAGTTCAGCGAGTTCATGTGGAGCACATATACAGTTCATATACCAGGACACCACCGATAATGATCAAAATGCTCCTCAATGGCATCCCAGTATTAACGGAGCTAGACAAGGGGGCCAGCCAGTCCCTGATGACTATCAAACAGTTCGAAAGGTTGTGGGTGTCCAAGGCCAGGAGGCCAAATTTATTGCCTATTGACGCACAGCTACAGACATATATAAAGGAGATCATTCCGGTGCTAGGCAGCGCCACGGTAGTCGTGACCCACAAAGATTCGGAGAACAGGTTGCCACTCTGGATTGTCCTGGGGGACGATCCCGCACTACTGGGGAGGAGTTGGCTTGCTGTCATGAACTGGAAATGGGGCGATGTCAATGCAATTTCTTCTGTGGAGCGAGTATCATGCTCACAGGTTCTGGAAAAATTTGACTCATTATTTCAACCATGCATCGGCACTTTCATGGGGACCAAGGCAGTAGTTCTCATAAATCTGGACGCTAGGCCAGTACACCACAAGGTCAGAGCGGTATGTGATGCAGGAAAAGATAGAATGCGAATTGGACCGCCTGCTGAGGGAAGGCATCATCTCGCCAGTCAAATTCAGTGACTGGGCGAGCCTGATCATGCCAGTGCTCAAGGCGGATGGGTCGGTCAGGATATGTGGCGATTACAAGGCCACCATCAATCGGGTGTCACTCCAAGACCAGTACCCACTACCGAGAGCGGAGGACCGCTTTGCGACGCTATCCGGTTTTAAACTTTTTTCAAAATTGGACCTGACCTCAGCTTACATGACCCAGGAGCTGGCGAGTGAGTCAAAGAAGCTGACCACCATCACGACACACAAGGGGTTGTTTGAGTATAACAGATGTCTGTTTGGGATTCGTTCGGCCGCCGCGATCTTTCAGCGAAACATGGAAAACCTCCTCAAGTCGATTCCAAGGACGGTGGTTTTTCAAGACGACATCCTCATCACGGGTCGTGATACTGAAGAACACCTCCACAACCTGGAGGAGGTGCTACGCAGACTGGACCGGCTAGGGCTGCGACTGAAAAAGGCGAAGTGCGTCTTCTTAGCTCCAGAGGTAGAATTCCTGGGGATGAGGGCAGCAGCAGATGGGATCAGACCCTACTGCATCCAAAATGGAAGCGATCCAGAGAGCACCCAGACCCCGTAACATGACAGAGCTGCGTCCGTTCCTGGGGTTCCTGAACTATTTTGGCAACTTTCTTTCCAAATTGAGCACGCTGCTAGAGCTGCTGCACGTGCTCCTACGCAAAGGTCGCGATTGGATCTGCCAGGAAAGGGCTTTTGATAGAGCATGCAACTTGTTATGCTCCAACAAACTGTTAACGTTATATGACCCGTGTAAGAAACTTGTTCTAACGTGCGATGCGTCGTCCTATGGGGTCGGGTGTGTGTTGCAGCATGTGAATGCCAATGGTCATTTACAGCCGGTAGCTTATGCCTCCAGGAGTCTGTCCCAGGCAGAAAGGGGCTAGGGATGGTAGAAAAGGACGCGCTAGTATGTGTATCTGCAGTAAAATAAAATGCACCAGTACCTGTTTGGCAGGAAATTTGAGCTGGAGACAGATCACAAACCCCGAACGTCCCTTTTGGCCGACAACAAGGCCATAAATGCGAATGCATCGACCCGCATACAGAGATAGGCACTTACGTTAGCCGCCTATGACTACACAATTCGGCCCAGACCAGGCACTGAAAACTGCGCCGATGCACTCAGCAGACTCCCTCTAATCACCACTGAGAGGGCAACTGAACATGATGCTGAGATGGTGATGGCTGTTGAAGCTTTCGAAAGTGAAGGAACACCTGTGACAGCCTGTCAGATTAAAGTCTGGACAAATAAAGACCCGCTACTGTCTTTAGTTAAGAAATGCGCCCTGAATGGGGACTGGGCAGCCACGTACGGGGCATGTCCTGAGGAATTTAAACCGTTTCATAGGCGCAAGGATGAACTCTCGATTCAGGCCGATTGCCTACTGTGGGGAAACTGAGTAGTCATGCCCCAGAGGGGCAGAGAGGTGTTTATCAGAGAACTTCACAATGAGCACCCGGGCATTGTCATGATGATGGCAAGTGCCAGGTCATACGTTTGGTGGCCAGGGATAGATGCAGACCTGGAACTTTGTGTTCGCAGGTGCAACACGTGTGCTCAACTGGGCAACGCACCCAGGGAAGCCCCCCATAGCCTCTGGTCCTCGCCCGTCAAGCCATGGTCACGCATCCATGTGGACTACGCAGGTCCTTTCATGGGAAAAATGTTTTTGGTTGTAGTAGACGCCTACTCCAAATGGATTGAGTGTGCCATTTTAAATTCAAGCACATCCTCTGCCACGGTAGAAAGTCTAAGGGCAATTTTCGCCGCCCATGGTCTACCGGATGTCTTGATCAGCGACAATGGCCCGTGCTTCACAAGCACTGAATTCCAGGACTTCATGGCAGGCAATGGAATCAACCATGTCAGAACGGCACCGTTCAAGCCGGCCTCAAACGGCCAGGCGGAATGAGCAGTGCAGATAATCAAATAGGGGATGCTCAGAATCCAAGGGGGTTCCCTACAAAGCTGTTTATCACGCCTCCTGTTGGCCAATAGATCATGACCACACTCGCTCACAGGGGTTCCACCCGCAGAGCTGCTAATGAAAAGGATGCTCAAAACCAGGTTATCCCTTATACACCCTACTATGAAAGAAATTATTGAGAGCAAGCGTCGGTCACAATGTGACTACCATGACAGGAAGGCGAGGGCGCAATGTATTGATGTCAATGACCTTGTTTTTGTCCTTAATTACGCTGCAGGGTCCAAATGGCTTGCAGGCACTGTGATTGCCAAAGCGGGGAATAGGGTTTTGGTTGTGAAACTTACCAATGGACAAATTTGCCGCAAACACGTGGATCAAACTAAAAGGAGGTTCAGCAACTCCATAGAAGAAGCAGAGAAAGAACAGGATGTAGAGTTTATACCGGAACCAAGTGGAGGAGAGCCCAATCACTGTGGGCAGTCCGGACAGACCTGAGACACCGCAAGCAGCAGACACTCAGGCCAGCGCCCAACAACCGGAGCCCCAACACAGGCGCTCTACAAGGGAGCGTAAACCACCAGAGAGACTTAACCTGTGATCCCAATAAGACTTTGGGGGGGAGGTGATGTCATGTATTCAACTATCATTGTAATCCATGTATAAGCTGACCTAAGTTGTACACCTTAAGAACATTGACCACAAGGGGGTGAACTTGTGGGAGACACTCCTAACCTGGACTTTCAGGTATAAAAGGGGAAGCTCCACCCACCTTCATCACTTGAGGTCTTGGTAATAAAGGTAACTGGTCACAGAGTGACCTTCTCTCAAGTATGAGCCGTGTGCATTTATATTGTATAGTAAGGACATATCAGTGGAAATTTGAGATATCAGCAGTTGGCACTGGAGACACGGTGGGAAAGAAGAGAATATATTTTGAATTCGAGAAGAAGTATTAGAGGACAAATTGCTTCAATTTTCCCAACTGTTTCTCCTCTGCTATGTATAGCCTATGTATCAATTCCAGTCAAGAATGCAGGTGACTTGCTCCCAAGGATTCCACCAATGGGTTGGGGTTGACTGTCCCAATGATTTCCTCGCTCTATCTGTGGGGTAATGTCTAACCATTACTCACTGCCCCACAGCAACAAGATTGAGAACACAGTTCCAAATGAAAATCAAAGCCATATCTCTCCAACTTGTAGTGCAATTTTGTTGTTACACAAAAACTGCAACATCCAATGGAGTGCGCATATGGGTCACCTCGATTCTTCTGGATTTTAAAAATCTAAGTTCGAGAAATGTAAATACACTGTTCCTAATTTAACAGTCAGTCCAAACAAATAGATATCAGCTCGCACACAACCTTGATCGCTGCTTAGTTGATGAATTCAATTTATTTCAAAGTTATGTTGTCAAATATAGTGCAGTTTAAAAGAAACACAATTTAAGTAATAAAAACAGAAGATGCTGAAATACTCAGCAGGTCAGGCAGCATCTGTGGAGAGAGAAACAGAGTTAACGCTTCAGGTCGATGACCTTTCGTCAGAACAATTTAAGTAATCCTGATAACTGACTCTATTTTGGTATGTATACAATAATACATTCAACACGGTAATAGAAATTTTATTTGAAGTATTATATTGACCTTGCCTTTTAAAACGCTTCCCAAAATGTACAGCATTTCTAATTTTCTTTCTCTGTCAGTACCCTTCATTGTTATCTTTCCTTTTCAACTTTTACAGTTACATTTTTATATTATTTTTTAATTATTAATTGTATCCATTTATGTTTTAATTGCAATTTTATTCTTTCTATATCATTTATTGCTTGTCTTACAATAGCAGTGGCCCCAGCTAGAATCTGTTTTCATGTCGACTGAAGAGAAAGCGAACAGTGGGACATTCTTTCAACAAAGCTGAGAAAGTGAAGGATTGAATACATTGGCAAAAGAGATCATAACATTTATTTAAAAAGTAGAAGTTAATGGAGAAAAGAGAAAGAGGGGCATTTTAACACCCAAAAAGGAGTGAGCTGGAGTCGGGGCAGATGTTACAATTTTAAAAATCTGAAACCTGACCCCAACCCGCCCACTTCCAGGTTTAAGGGATGCGGGACAAGGGATGGGCAGCTAACCTGCTCCCAGGAGGCAAGTTGGCTATTTAAATATTTGAATAAGGCCAGAAGCCACTGATTTACCCTTCTTTGCAGATTTAACAGTAGCTGGCCAGGTTTCCCAGGCCTCGGGAAACCCTGAGGCTGAAGGGAGGTGAGGACAGCATTGGGGAGAAGGTAAGCGCCTTTACAGCACAGCTTGTGGGCCAGGAGGAGCAGGAGTGCTTCCCCCTCCTGTACACAGACACCCAGGATCAGATCGAATTCCCCGCCCTGCCCCCAGGAAAGAGTATCAGACCCCCCCTGTGATTGGACCTCCACCCCCATCCGGATCTATCTGCTCCTGCAGCCTGCAGGAGATCAGGCTGACTTCTGGGCGGAGAACCTGTCAAGAACAAAAGACATACACTTGTAGAGTTAAATTCCACAGCACACGGGGAAACACGGACTTCCGAGTATGCCGTCCAAAATTCCGCCCCACCCTGTCTACGTAACCCACCCCTGTTAATATCCAGGCCAAAGAGGCTGGAAATGTAGATAGAAAAAACAGGAATTAAAGACCCAGCAAAGTAAAGAAAGTTAGAAAAGAGATTGAAGGTAACTGAAAACAAATGAAAAGTTGAGACAATAAAGGGAGTATATGAGATGTATAGAGGCATCAGGAAATCTTGGAAGACGGATCAGAGAACATAGACAGGGATAGATAGAGACAACAAGAAATACAGTGAATATTCTGAGTAAAATAAAAATTTAGAAACCTTGTAGCTTGCAATTAGCAAATAATCGGCATTCAAGTTTGTACACTGTAATTCTTTTTAAATTATGGAATCTGTTTGCATAATATTAATTTGTATAAAAGGAAAATTATTCTGTAATTTATTTAGATTTTAAGATGAATTAAATCTGTGACAATGGGGGATGCACAGAGATTCCCTGTGCCATGTCTATGAAATACATTATGTTATCTTTATACCTGTATAATGGCTTAAAAGATGTCATATAATTTTGCAAAGCATTCATATTTAGTCCTTGGCAAGAGGTTGCTTTCTGCCATCTGGGAGAGGGTATTTAGTTATATCTACTAATGATCCAATGAACAGTTAGGGTAATAGAAATTAACTTTAATCCAGATAAACGATAGATGTCCAACTTGTTCAAAATATTTTTTTATCACTGAGCTACTTTTGGGCTAAACTGCTCAACTGGCTTCAGCAATGCTACTCGAAACCATGGTAATGAAACTCGTGAAAAAACAACTGAAAGAAAAGAAAGAACTTGGATTTACATAGCACCTTTCACTTCCTCAGGATGTCCTAAAATCCTTCACAGCCAATGCATTAGTTTTGAAGTGTAGCTACTGTTGTTTTGTAGACAAACACAGTATATAATTTGTGTATAGTAAAACTCCACAAACAGCGAATTAGATAATTGAGATAAATAACCAGTTAATCTGCTTTGCTGGTAATCGTTGAGGGATAAAGGCTAGCCGGGGCAACAGGAGAACTCCCCTGCCCTTCTTCAAATAGTTCCACGGGATCTTTTATATCCACCTGAACAGGCCATAAAATTAGACTGACTTTGAGCCTTGATTATGTGTTCAAATGTTGGAAAGCGGCTTAAACCCATGCAATTCTAACTCAGTGGTGAGTATGACACCTACTAATGTGAGAATTCAAGCATTACTCTGCTTAAAGTATAACAGGCAGATTGGAGAGAGGAGTGGAGATCTCTGTCTTTAAGCAAAGATTTCTGAGAGTACCTTGGTATGCATTTTCAAACTTTGAGTATCTTTGATTCCAGCCTAAGCGATTGAGTTCAGAGTTTGCTAATCCAGTTTCCTAATAGCTGTTCTCTATTAGGATGTCTTTGCTTGAGAGCATGTGTAATATGCACAAGTAGGAATGTAATTTTACCATGTTGTATCATGTTACAAGATTAGTATTAATGATTCAGCTGTTTGTTATTTATATTGCACTAGCTATAATCATTAGTAGCTGTCAATGAACATGATGACTAAGCTTCATTCAATAGGTAGGTAGTCATGTTCCCACTTGTGATGCAATGTTTAGTCAAGGTGAGCTGTGTGTATGAATCGGATGTTGAAGTATGTGTTTCATGCTTTGACCAATGCTCTTCCTATTTGTGATATCTTACACTCCATATACTGCAGTGAGGGGTTAGTTCCTCTTACTTTGAGCAATGTTCTGAATGTGTAAACAGGATATTACAGTTATGGGGAAGGGTGGGGATCTGAATTTTGGAACCTCAAATCCCAGTCGAATCTATTCAGTGAAAATGAGAGGGAGAGTTCAAAGATAATCGTCATTGCTTTAAAGACCGTCACGTTCTTATTAAAAAAATAGTTGCCCATTGTTGAATTCTTTGGGGAAAAAGTGATGAAGAAAAATATCTACCGACTACAAAATTTATTGTTGAATATGATCAGTTTAAAAAAATCTTCTATGACATTTAGAAGAGATCAAATGCAGGAACTATGATCCAGAATTCCTCCAAAGAAAAAAATGAAAAAAACGGCTGTTTTTCAGCATAATTAATAGTGCTATTCAAATTGTAGAAACATGCAGTTTTGAAATGTTTGATTCCTGAGAATGTCATTCTGATAGCAGCAATGAAAATCTCAGTCGGTCATGATGCATTTGCCATAATGATCCTTTAATACTTCTCTAGCAACTTATGAGCCAATTAACCAATATAAATATTGAGGGGAAAATTGCGGTCGGAGGCTTCATTCGGACAAACGCCTCCGACCTGAAAATGTTTTGCCAAAATACCTGGTGGTCACGGAGGCACCTTTGATTCCGGTCGGAGGGCTTCATTCGATGCACAGCGTATGGGAGATGACTTCCCCATACGTAGGGAAATGCTGGAGTCACGTGGGCTTGGACCACCAATCACTATGCTGTATTCTCATTGATAAAAATGGGATCTCTGTTTGTGTGCAATCCCATTACTATCAATGAGAAAACCCTCCTGAAACAAGAAATACAGCATAATAAATTTTTAAAAACCTCACATATTTAAAATTAATTGAAATTAAATGTAATTAAATGTTTTAGAAAAAAATATATATTTTTTAGAATTTTTTTAATTGTGTTTTAATAGGGTTAAAATAAACTTACCGTAATGGACAGGGATTTAACATAAAAATGAATGATTACATTTAATTTTTATATGTTTTAAAACTCTTACGCTGGCAAAAGTAAGCTATACACCTGCTTTTACAAGGTGTAAAAGTTTGAAGGACATTCGCTGGGCATGAGTTGGGCAAATAGGCCAATCTCTCCTACGCAGATGTCCTTCTCCCGGGTATGCGAATGATCTATCAAGAGAAATCTTGACAGATCGGAAAAGTTGGTTTTCGGCGCATGCCGAAAAACCGGCTTTTGCGAGGCCTTGCCGTGCGCACTTCATACCCGGCGATGCCGGAATTTTCAGCTAATTAATCCAGTTGTGAAGTGTGCAATGTTTTTGGTAAGAATATCCTGATTTAACAAGGCCCGGCAAGTTCTCGTAACTTTTAACGGAGTGATGCAAGCCAATATGCAAACAGAAAGGTCCCACAAACAACAATGAGATAAATGATCAGATAATCTGTTTTTTTTTTTAGTAATGTTGTTTAAGGGATAAATGTTGGGTCAGATAAGACACTGCTGTTCTTCAAATCCTATCACAAGAGCTTTTACATTCACCTGAGGGAACAGACAGGTTTAACATCTCATTTGAAAGATGTCACATCTATCAGTGCAGCACTCCCTCAATACTGCACTGATGTGTGAACTTAGATTATGTGCTCAAGTCTCTGGAGTGGGGCTTGAACCTATGACCTCCTGACTCAGTGGTTAGAGCTACCACTGAGCCAAGGCTGAGAGCTCCCAAATATTCAAAGGAAGGGTAAGCAAGGCACTATGTGACTGACAGCATGAACTTTATGCTGAGGGCGTATTTGGTAAAAACATGATCATGACATTGCCACAAAAGTAGTATACGGCCATGAAGCAAAGTAATAATTGTTAAAGATATGCACAATTACTATGGACTGAAAAATATACTCACAGAAAAATGAATCTTAGCAAGATTGCAAGCAAGGTATTTAAAATGAAAATAGAACCATATACATTTACAGCACAGAGCGAGACCATTCAGCACATTGTTTCTTTGCAAGTTCTGTGCTAGAACAATCCCAAACTAATACAGCCTGCTCTCTCTCCATAGCGTTTTGCTTTGCTTTGCTTGCATTTTTTTCCAATTTTTCCATAATGGTTGCAATGATCTCTGCCTCAACCAGTCCCTGTGGCAAAGCATTCCATGTTCCAACAACCGGCTGTCTAAGGACATTTCTCCTAATCTCTCTTTTCACTCTGTGACATTTTAAATTGATGTTCCCTTGTCACTGACTCCCCAACCAAAAGAAATACTATTTCCCTATTCACTCTATCAAAAGCCTTCATAATTTTAATAACCTGTATTAAATTACTCTTAGCCTTCTGTACTCCAGTTGAAATAGTCCCAGTACATAAGAACACAAGAACATAAGAAATAGGAGCAGGAGTAGGCCATTTGGCCCCTCAAGCCTGCTCCACCATTCAATAAGACCATGACTGATCTGATCATGGACTCAGCTCCACTTCCCTGCCCGCTTCTCATAACCCTTTACTCCCTTATCGCTCAAAAATCTGTCGATCACCGTCTTAAATAAATAGCCTCCATAGCTCTCTGGGGCAGAGAATTCCATAGATGTACAACCCTCTGAGAGAAGAAATTTCGCCTCATTTCAGTTTTAAATGGGGGGCCCCTTATTCTAAGACTATGTCCCCTAGTTTTAGTTTCCCCTCTGAGTGGAAATATCCTCTCTGCATCCACCTTATTGAGCCCTCTCATTATCTTATAAGTTTCAATAAGACCACCTCTCATTCTTCTGAGCTCCAATGTGTATAGGCCAAACCTACTCAACCTATCCTCATAAGTCAACCTCCTCATCTCCAGAATCAACCTAGTGAACCTTCTCTGAACAGCCTCCAATACAAGTATATCCTTCCTTAAATACGGAGACCAAAACTGCACGCAGTACTGTCGGTGTGGCCTCAACAGTACCCTGTACAGTTGTAGCAGGACTTCTCTGCTTTTATAATCTATCCCCCTTGCAATAAAGGCCAACATTAGAAACATAGAAACATAGAAAATAGGTGCAGGAGTAGGCATTCGGCCCTTCTAGACTACACTGCCATTCAATGAGTTCATGGCTGAACATGCAACTTCAGTACCCCCTTCCTGCTTTCTCGCCATACCTCTTGATTCCCCTCGTAGTAAGGACTTCATCTAACTCCCTTTTGAACATATTGTATTTGCCTTCTTGATTATTTGCTCTACCTGTATACTAACTTTTTGTGATTCATGCACTAGGACCCCCAGGTCCCTCTGTACCGCAGCACTTTGCAATTTTTCTCCATTTAAATTATAATTTGTTTTTCTATTATTTCTGCCAAAGTGGATAACCTCACATTTTCCCACACTATACTCCAGCCTACTCCTGCACCTATTTTCTATGTTTCTATGTTTCTATCTGCCAAATGTTTGCCCACTCACTTAGCCTGTCTATAATCCCTTTGCAGATTTATTGTGTCCTCCTCACAATTTGCTTTCCCACCCATCTTTGTATCATCAGAAAACTTGGCTACCTTATACTCGGTCCGTTCATCCAAGTCATTAACATAGATTGTAAATAGTTGAGGACCCAGCACCGATCCCTGCGGCACCCCACTAGTCACTATTTGCCAACTGGAAAATGACCCATTTATCCTGACTCTCTGTTTTCTATTAGTTAGCCAATCCTCTATCCATGCTAATATATTACTCCCAACCCCGTGAGCTTTTATCTTGTGCAGTAACCTCCTATGTGGTACCTTAAGCCTCTCTTCTTAACTATCGTTTCCCATCTCTGGCATTTCCCTGGTGAGTATATGTTGAATGTTTTCTATCAGTTGAAAGTTCTTTTTATAATGGAGTGTCCAAACTTGTATTCTAACTGTACCCTAACCAATATTTTATATAAATTCATCATTATTTATTTACACTTGTACTTTAAACCCCTCTTTATAAAACCAAATATTCTGTTGGAATTTTTTGTGGCTTTATCTACCCTACACTCGCACTTTCAATGAATTATACCTTTGAACCCTTGGGTCTATCTGTTCATTCACATCCTTTGGTGTCTCTCCATTGAATATGTATTCATATTCCTCATGTTTCCATTCAAAATGTGATACCTCACACTTACAAACATTAAATTGCCTCCCCCTCCTAAAACCTTTGCTCCTAGTTGGTGCAATAAGCCTTGTAAAAACTTTACTGGGCCATTTTGGTCAATGTACAAAATATTTGCTATTTATGCCAATTTAGGTGCTTAAAAAATGACAATAAAACATTATTACAGAGGAGTTCTGATTGGCCAATTTTTTCACATTAGCACTAATGGATTCAGATTGTATGGAAACTTCAGAATTAAAATAGCATGCATCCATCATCCTGATTTGGGTCTATAATTTCCTACAACATAAAGGTAATTGCTCCCTTATCCTGTGTCAGCTTGGCTGAGTGGCACCACGCTTGCCTCTGAGTCAAAAGGCTGAGCGTTGAAGTTCCATCCTCGGAATTGAATGTATATTCTAGGCTGACACTTCAGTGCAGTACTGAAGGAGTGCTGTATTATTGGAGATGCTACCTTTTGGTTGAGACATTAAACCAAGGCTCCATTTGCCTCTTCAGGTGCACATAACAGATCACATGACATTATTTTGAAGATGGGCAGGGGAGGAGACTTCTCCTTGGTGTTTTGGCTAATATTTATCCCTCGACCAACATGACTCAAACAGATTATTTGATCATTATCTAATTGCTGTTTGTGGGAGCTTGCTGTGGCAAATTAGCTGCCATGTTTCTGACATTACAACAATGACTACATTTCAAAAGTATTTAATTGGCTGTAAAGCACTTTGGGACTTCCCGAGGTTGTGAAACGCGCTATATAAATATTGACACTTTGGAATCTCTTCAGCATGTGGAAGGCACCATATAAAGTTTGTGCATTTGTATATAAATGCAAGTATTTTCTTTTATTCATAAAAGAGAAACTAGGTAACGATAGAGAGATGACAGAAATATTAAATAATTATTTTGCTTCAGTATTTACCAGGGAGATAGGACAGATGGACATAACATTGGATGATGAGATTAGTAATTTAAATTAGTACATTTAAAATAAAAAAGAGGGATATATTAAATAAACTAATCAAACTCAAAGAGGATAAAACTCCTGGTCCTGATGTATTGCATCCACGCATTTTAAAAGAATATAGGGAAGAGATAGCAGAGGCATTACTACACATATTTAATAATTTGTTAGAAAATTGTGTCGTGCCAAAGGACTGGTGGATAGTTAATGTAATGCCTATATTGAAGAAGGGGAATAGAACACGTCTAGATCAGTCAGCTTAAGATCGGTGGTAGGAAAAATAATGGCATCCCTACTAAAGAAGAAAATAGAAGAACATCTAAAAACCAAAAATATAATAATAAATAGTCAGCATGGATTTCAAAAGGGAAAGTCTTGCTTGTCCAATCTCATTGAAAGTTTGAAGAGGTAAGAGAGAGAGTAGACAATGGTAATGCAGTAGATGTTATTTGTTGTGTATCTATAAAGCATGCACTCCCATATTCCGCCACCAGAGAGCACATCCCCTGAAGTCTGAAGGGATCCCAGCATCCCTTGGGGGCACTGTAGATAAGCCGGCCCCTAAGGCCTGTTCCTCACTCTGGAGTGTCTTAATAAAGACTGAGGTCACTGTTACTTTAACCTCCCTGTGTGCAGTCTCATCTGTGTTAGGAACACAATAACTGGTGATGAGTATACGAATCCAACGCAAAGATGCAGCAAACTGTGGGCATCCTGGAGAAGTTCTCGGAGGGTGAGGACTGAGAAGCCTCTGTCGAATGGCGAGATCAGTACTTTGTAGCCAACGAGCTGGACGGAGAAGGAAGCGCTGCAAAAAGGAGAGCGGTCCTCTTCACGGTCTGCAGGGCACCGACCTACAGCCTCATGAAGAATCTTCTGGCTCCGGTGAAACCCACAGATAAGTCATATGAGGAGCTGTGTACACTGGTTCAGGAGCATCTTAACCCGGGGGAGAGCGTGCTGATGGCGAGGTATCGGTTCTACACGTGCCAGCGATCTGAAGGTCAGGAAGTGGCGAGCTATGTCGCCGAGCTAAGGCAACTTGCAGGACAATGTCAGTTTGATGGCTACCTGGAGCAGATGCTCAGAGACTTTTTTGTACTGGGCATTGGCCATGAGACCATCCTACGAAAACTTTTGACTGTAGAGACACCGACCCTCAGTAAGGCCATTGCGGTACCACAGGCGTTTATGTCCACCAGTGATAACACCAAACATCTCTCAGCACACAAGTGCTAGCAATGTTCATAAAATAACTGGAACTGTGTTTGCGAGCAGAAATGTACAGGGCAGAAACCACGAGGCTGCAACTGCCAGCAGGCCTCAGGTGACCCAGATGACTCAGAGTCTGCAACAAAGGATGAATGCAAGACAATTCACACCTTGTTGGCATTGTGGAGGCTTCCACTCAGCTTATTCATGCCGCTTCAAAGGGTATGTTTGCAAGAGCTGTGGAACAATGGGGCACCTCCAATGAGCTTGCAGATGAGCTGCTAGCTCTGCAAAACCTGCTAACCACCACGTGGCAGAGGAAGATCGGTCCATTGTGGATCAAAGCAATTTCGAGCCTCAGAGAGAGGAGGCAGATGCTGAAGTACACTGGGTGCACACATTTTCGATGAAATGTCCACCTATAATGCTAAATGTAAAATTGAATGGCTTACCCATAGCCATGGAACTGGACACTGGCGCTAGCCAATCTATCATGAGTAAAAAGATGTTTGAGAGACTGTGGTGCAACAAAGCACTCAGACCAGCCCTGAGCCCCATCCACACGAAACTGAGAACGTACATCAAAGAGCGCATCAATGTCCTGGACAGCGCTATGGTCAAGGTCACCTGAGGGCATGGTGCATGAACTGCCACTCTGGATTGTCCCGGGCGATGGCCCCACACTGCTTGAAAGGAGCTGGCTGGGCAAAATCCGTTGGAACTGGGATGACATCCGAGCGCTATCACATGTCGATGAGGCCTCATGTACCCAGGTTCTAAACAAATTTCCTTCCCTTTTTGAGCCAGGCATTGGAAACTTTTCCGGGGCGAAGGAGCGGATCCACTTGGTCCCAGAGTCACGACCCATTCACCACAAGACGCGAGTGGTACCTCACATGATGAGGGAGAGAGTGGAAATCGAGCTGGACAGGCTGCAACGCGAGGGCATCATCTCCCCAGTGGAATTCAGTGAGTGGGCCAGCCCGATTGTTCCAGTACTCAAAAGTGATGGCACGCTTAGGATTTGCGGCGATTTATAAAGTAACTATTAATCATTTCTCGCTACAGGACCAATACCCGCTACCTAAAGCAGACGACCTATTTGCGACGTTGGCAGGAGGCAAGACATTCACCAAGCTCGACCTGACTTCGGCCTACATGACGCAGGAGCTGGAGGAGTCTTCGAAGGGCCTCACCTGCATCAACACGCACAAGGGACTGTTCATCTACAACAGATGCCCATTTGGAATTCGGTCGGCTGCAGCGATCTTCCAGAGAAACATGGCGAGCCTACTCAAGTCGGTATCACGCACGGTGGTTTTTCAGGACGACATATTGGTCACGGGTCGGAACACCATCGAGCACCTACAAAACCTGGAGGAGGTCCTCCAGTGACTGGATCGCGTAGGGCTGTGGCTGAAGTGGTCGAAATGCATCTTCATGGCAACAGAAGAGGAGTTTTTGGGGAGAAAGATCGCAGCAGACGGCATTCGGCCCACAGACGCCAAGACCGAGGCTATCATGAACGCACCCAGGCCACAGAACGTCACGGAGCTGCGGTCATTCCTGGGACTCCTCAACTATTTTGGTAACTTCCTACCGGGGTTAAGCACCCCCTTAGAGCCCCTACATGTGTTATTGCGTAAAGGTGAGAACTGGGTATGGGGGAAAAAACAAATAATTGCGTTTGAGAAAGCCAGCAACGTTTTATGCTCCAACAAGCTGCTTATATTGTATAACCCATGTAAAAGACTTGTGTTAGCATGTGATGCGTCGTCGTAACGTTGTGGGGAAGTTGCAACCTGTCACCTCCAGGAGCTTGTTGAAGGCCAAGAGGGCCTGCAGCATGATTGAGAAAGAGGCATTAGCATGTGTGTTCAGGGTAAAGAAAATGCATCAGTACCTGTTTAGCTTCAAATTTGAGCTGGAAACTGATCACAAGCCCCTCATATCCCTGTTCGCTGAAAACAAGGGGATAAATACTAATGCCTCAGCCCGCATACAAAGGTGGGCACTCACGCTATCAGCGTATAACTATACCATCCGCCACAGGCCAGGCACCGAGAACTGTGCGGATGCTCTCAGTCGGCTACCATTGCCCACCACGGGGGTGAAAATGGCGCAGCCTGCAAACTTGTTGATGGTGGCGCAGCCCGCAGACTTGTTGATGGTCATGGAAGCGTTTGAAAATGATAAATCACCTGTCACGGCCCGCCAGATTAGGACTTGGACCAGCCAAGATCCTTTGCTGTCCCTAGTAAAAAACTGTGTACTGCATGAGAACTGGGCCAGCATCCCCGTTGAAATGCAAGAGCTAATCAAGCCGTTCCAGCGGCGAAAGGACGAACTGTCCATTCAGGTAGACTGCCTGTTGTGGGGTAACCGCGTAGTGCTACCCAAAAAGGGCAGGGAGACGTTCATCTCGGATCTCCATAGCACACACCCGGGTATAGTAATGATGAAAGCGATAGCCAGGTCCCACCTGTAGTGGCCCGGTATCGACTCTGACTTAGAGTCCTGTGTACGGCAATGCAGCGTGTGTGCTCAGTTGAGCAACGCGCCCAGAGAGGCACCACTCAGTTTGTGGTCCTGCCCCTCCAGACCATGGTCGAGGATCCATGTCGACTATGCGGGCCCGTTTCTCGGTAAAATGTTCCTGGTGGTGGTGGATACTTTTTCAAAATGGATTGAATGTGAAATAATGTCGGGAAGCACCGCCACCGCCACCATTGAAAACCTGAGGGCCATGTTTGCCACCCACGGCCTGCCTGACATACTGGTCAGTGACAACGGGCCATGTTTCACCAGTGCCGAATTTAAAGAATTCATGACCCGCAATGGGATCAAACATGTCACCTCGGCCCCGTTTAAACCAGCCTCCAATGGGCAGGCAGAGCGGGCAGTACAAACCATCAAACAGAGCCTTAAACGAGTCAGAGAAGGCTCACTCCAAACCCGCCTGTCCCGAGTATTGCTCAGCTACCGCACGAGACCCCACTCGCTCATAGGGTGCCCCCAGCTGAGCTACTCATGAAAAGGACATTTAAAACCCGTCTCTCGCTGGTCCACTCCAACTTGCATGATCAGGTAGAGAGCAGGCGGCAGCAACAAAATGTAAACGATGGTCGCGCCACTGTGTCACGGGAAATTGATCTGAATGACCCCGTGTATGTGCTAAACTATGGACATGGTCCCAAGTGGATCGCGGGCACCGTGATAGCAAAAGAAGGGAGCAGAGTGTTTGTAGTCAAACTAGACAATGGGCAAATTTGCAGAAAGCACCTGGACCAAACGAGGCTGCGGTTCACTGACTGCCCTGAACAACCCACAGCAGACATCACCTTTTTCGAGCCCACAACACACACCCAAAGGATCAATGACACCACCCCGGACCAGGAAATTTAACCCATCACGCCCAACAGCCCAGCAAGGCCAGGCTCACCCAGCAGCTTTGCAGGGCCAACAACACGCCAGCCCAGCGAGGGCACAGCCAACACACCAGAACAGACATTTGTACCGAGGCAGTCCACCAGGGAAAGAAAGGCTCCCGACCGCCTCACCTTGTATATAGTTTTCACTTTGACTTTGTGGGGGAGTGATGTTATGTATCTGTAAAGCATGCACTCCCACATTCCGTCACCAGGGAGCGCATCCCCTGAAGTCCCAAGGGATCCCAGCATCCCTTGGGAGCACTGTACATAAGCCGACCCCTGAGGCCTGTTCCTCACTCTGGAGTGTCTTAATAAAGACTGAGGTCACTGTTACTTTAACCTCCCTGTGTGCAGTCTCATCTGTGTTAGGAACACAATATTATTTATCTAGATTTTCAAAAGGCCTTCGATAAGGTACCTCATAATAGACGGATGAACAAGGACGGAGAGTGCGGAGTCAGGGGACAAGTAGCAGAATGGATTGCTAGCTGGCTTCAAGATAGAAAGCAGACAGTAGGGATAAAAGATAGCTATTCACAGTGGCAGAAGGTGAGAAGTAGTGTTTCACAAGGATCAATGCTGGGACCACTGTTGTTCACAATTTATATTAACGATTTAGACATTGGAATCAAAAACACAATTTCTAAATTTGAGGATTGCATCAAATTAGGGGCGATAGTCAATACTGAGGAGAACAGCAGCCAATTACAGGAGGACATTAATAAACTTGCAGAATGGGCATATAATTGGCAAATGAAGTTCAACACAGATAAATGTGAGGTATTACATTTTGGCAGGAAGGATAGGGAGCTCACTTATTACTTGGAGTGTGGGAGATTACTAATCGGGGCCCAGAAGAGGTGAGGGCCCGGGACAGCATGGGCCAGCCCACACTGCGATATGTATGTGCGCTAGGTCCGAGCAGCAGAGCTGGTCTCCATTCGTCTTGGTTAATTCTTGCCACTGGATGAAGACCTTGCTCTGTCAAGCCCGTGTGGTGGCTGGTGTGCAACGGCCACCTCACGTTAAAAAGATCCACGCACAGACATCTTTCACCTTTCAAGATTTAGTTCGGGACCTGGAATTTGAGGTCCTTCATTGAAACACCTGTGAACTTATTGACGTGGAAGCAAGTCATCCTCGATTCGAGGGACTGCCTATGATGATGGTGGAGAGTGGGTGTCTAGGTGGGGTAGAGGAACAAAGGGATCTCAGAGTACAAGGATGGCTGAGTGGTTAAGGCTTTGCACTTAAGATCGAGTAGGTTTATACCTGCATGGGTTCAAACCCCACTCTTGGTAACTCTTTCTGAGATGAGGAGAAACTTCTTCATGCAGAGAGTTGTTAACCTGTGGAATTCCCTACCGCAGTGAGTTGCTGATGCCAGTTCATTGGATATATTCAAGAGGCCCTTGCGGCTAAAGGGATCAAGGGGTATGGAGAGAAAGTAGGAACAGGGTACTGAAGGAATAATCAGCCATGATCTTATTGAATGGTGGTGCAGGCTCGAAGGGCTGGATAGCCTACTCCTGCACCTATTTTCTATGTTACAAATACACAAATCACACATGTTTGCAAGACCATAAAAAAGCAAACCAAGTACTTGGATTTATTTCTAGAGGTATAGAATTGAAAAGTAGGGAAGTTATGCTAAACCTATATCGAACTTTGGTTAGACCACACTTAGAGTACTGCGGACAGTTCTGGTTGCCATATTATAAAAAGGATATGGAGGCACTGGAGAAGGTGCAGAGAAGTTTTAAAAGGATGATACCAGAAATTAATTTTTTATATCAGTCAGTAACTTTTATATCAGCCAATTTAAGTGTATCTAAGGGTTAAGTCATGGCAGGGGAGCTCGGTCACGTGATATGCTCCTCCTGTACCATGTGGGAACTCAGGGACACTTCCGGTGTCCCTGACGACTACAGCTGCGGGAAGTGTATCTGCCTCCAGCTCCTGACGGACCGCGTTGCAGAATTGGAGTTGAGGGTGGATTCACTCTGGAGCATCCACGATGCTGAGAATGACGTGAGTAGCACGTGTAGCGAGTTGGTCGTACTGCAGGTGAAGGGTCCACAGCCAGCTAGGGAATGGAAGACCAGCAGGAAGAGTAGTGCAAGGAAGGTAGTGCAGGGGTCCCCTGTGGTCATCCCCCTGCAAAACAGATACACCACTTTGAGTACTGTTGAGGGGGATGACTCATCAGGGGAGGGCAGCAGCAGCCAAGTTCATGGCACCGTGGCTGGCTCTGTTGCACAGGAGGGCAGGAAAAAGAGTAGGAGAGCGATAGTGACAGGGGATTCAATTGTAAGGGGAATAGATAGGCGTTTCTGCGGCCGCAACCGAGACTCCAGGATGGTATGTTGCCTCCCTGGTGCAAGGGTCAAGGATGTCTCGGAGCGGGTGCAGGACATTCTAAAAAGGGAGGGAGAACAGCCAGTTGTAGTGGTGCACGTTGGTACCAACGACATAGGTAAAAAAAGGGATGAGGTTCTACGAAACGAATTTAAGGAGCTAGGAGCTAAATTAAAAAGTAGGACCTCAAAAGTAGTAATCTCGGGATTGCTACCAGTGCCACGTGCTAGTCAGAGTAGGAATCACAGGATAGCGCAGATGAATACATGGCTTGAGCAGTGGTGCAGCAGGGAGGGATTCAAATTCCTGGGGCATTGGAACCGGTTCTGGGGGAGGTGGGACCAGTACAAACCGGACGGTCTGCACCTGGGCAGGACCGGAACCAATATCCTAGGGGGAGTGTTTGCTAGTGCTGTTGGGGAGGAGTTAAACTAATATGGCAGGGGGATGGGAACCAATGCAGGGAGACAGAGGGAAACAAAAAGGAGACAAAAGCAAAAGACAGAAAGGAGATGAGGAAAAGTGGAGGGCAGAGAAACCCAAGGCAAAGAACAAAAAGGGCCACTGTACAGCAAAATTCTAAAAGAACAAAGGGTGTTAAAAAAACAAGCCTGAAGGCTTTGTGTCTTAATGCAAGGAGTATCTGTAATAAGGTGGATGAATTAACTGTGCAAATAGATGTTAACAAATATGATGTGATTGGGATTACAGAGACGTGGCTCCAGGATGATCAGGACTGGGAACTCAACATCCAGGGGTATTCAACATTCAGGAAGGATAGAATAAAAGGAAAAGGAGGTGGGGTAGCATTGCTGGTTAAAGAGGAGATTAATGCAATAGTTAGGAAGGACATTAGCTTGGATGATGTGGAATCTATATGGGTAGAGCTGCAGAACACTAAAGGGCAAAAAACGTTAGTGAGAGTTGTGTACAGACCTCCAAACAGTAGTAGTGATGTTGGGGAGGGCATCAAACAGGAAATTAGGGGTGCATGCAATAAAGGTGCAGCAGTTATAATGGGTGACTTTAATATGCACATAGATTGGGCTAACCAAACTGGAAGCAATACGGTGGAGGAGGATTTCCTGGAGTGCATAAGGGATGGTTTTCTAGACCAATATGTCGAGGAACCAACTAGGGGGGAGGCCATCTTAGACTGGGTGTTGTGCAATGAGAGAGGATTAATTAGCAATCTCGTTGTGCGAGGCCCCTTGGGGAAGAGTGACCATAATATGGTGGAATTCTGCATTAGGATGGAGAATAAAACAGTTAATTCAGAGACCATGGTCCAGAACTTAAAGAAGGGTAACTTTGAAGGTATGAGGCATGAATTGGCTAGGATAGAATGGCGAATGATACTTAAGGGGTTGACTGTGGATGGGCAATGGCAGACATTTAGCGACCGCATGGATGAACTACAACAATTGTACATTCCTGTCTGGCGTAAAAATAAAAAAGGGAAGGTGGCTCAACCGTGGCTATCAAGGGAAATCAGGGATAGTATTAAAGCCAAGGATGTGGCATACAAATTGGCCAGAAATAGCAGCGAACCCGGGGACTGGGAGAAATTTAGAACTCAGCAGAGGAGGACAAAGGGTTTGATTAGGGCAGGGAAAATGGAGTACAAGAAGAAGCTTGCAGGGAACATTAAGACGGATTGCAAAAGTTTCCTTAGATATGTAAAGAGAAAAAGGTTAGTAAAGACAAACGTAGGTCCCCTGCAGTCAGAATCAGGGGAAGTCATAACGGGGAACAAAGAAATGGCAGACCAATTGAATAAGTACTTTGGTTCGGTATTCACTAAGGAGGACACAAACAACCTTCGGATATAAAAGGGGTCAGAAGGTCTAGTAAGGAGGAGGAACTGAGGGAAATCCTTATTAGTCGGGAAATTGTGTTGGGGAAATTGATGGGATTGAAGGCCGATAAATCCCCAGGGCCTGATGGACTGCATCCCAGAGTACTTAAGGAGGTGGCCTTGGAAATAGCGGATGCATTGACAGTCATTTTCCAACATTCCATTGACTCTGGATCAGTTCCTATGGAGTGGAGTGTAGCCAATGTAACCCCACTTTTTAAAAAAGGAGGGAGAGAGAAAACAGGGAATTATAGACCGGTCAGCCTGACATCGGTAGTGGGTAAAATGATGGAATCAATTATGAAGGATGTCATAGCAGTGCATTTGGAAAGAGGTGACATGATAGGTCCAAGTCAGCATGGATTTGTGAAAGGGAAATCATGCTTGACAAATCTTCTGGAATTTTTTGAGGATGTTTCCAGTAGAGTGGACAAGGGAGAACCAGTTGATGTGGTATATTTGGACTTTCAGAAGGCTTTCGACAAGGTCCCACACAAGAGATTAATGTGCAAAGTTAAAGCACATGGGATTGGGGGTAGTGTGCTGACATGGATTGAGAACTGGTTGTCAGACAGGAAGCAAAGAGTAGGAGTAAATGGGTACTTTTCAGAATGGCAGGCAGTGACTAGTGGGATACCGCAAGGTTCTGTGCTGGGGCCCCAGCTGTTTACACTGTACATTAATGATTTAGACAAGGGGATTAAATGTAGTATCTCCAAATTTGCGGATGACACTAAGTTGGGTGGCAGTGTGAGCTGCGAGGAGGATGCTATGAGGCTGCAGAGTGACTTGGCTAGGTTAAGTGAGTGGGCAAATACATGGCAGATGAAGTATAATGTGGATAAATGTGAGGTTATCCACTTTGGTGGTAAAAACAGAGAGACAGACTATTATCTGAATGGTGACAGATTAGGAAAAGGGGAGGTGCAACGAGACCTGGGTGTCATGGTACATCAGTCATTGAAGGTTGGCATGCAGGTACAGCAGGCGGTTAAGAAAGCAAATGGCATGTTGGCCTTCATAGCGAGGGGATTTGAGTAGAGGGGCAGGGAGGTGTTGCTACAGTTGTACAGAGCCTTGGTGAGGCCACACCTGGAGTATTGTGTACAGTTTTGGTCTCCTAACTTGAGGAAGGACATTCTTGCTATTGAGGGAGTGCAGCGAAGGTTCACCAGACTGATTCCCGGGATGGCGGGACTGACCTATCAAGAAAGACTGGATCAATTGGGCTTGTATTCACTGGAGTTCAGAAGAATGAGAGGGGACCTCATAGAAACGTTTAAAATTCTGACGGGTTTAGACAGGTTAGATGCAGGAAGAATGTTCCCAATGTTGGGGAAGTCCAGAACCAGGGATCACAGTCTAAGGATAAGGGGTAAGCCATTTAGGACCGAGATGAGGAGAAACTTCTTCACCCAGAGAGTGGTGAATCTGTGGAATTCTCTACCACAGAAAGTTGTTGAGGTCAATTCACTAAATATATTCAAAAAGGAGTTAGATGAAGTCCTTACTACTAGGGGGATCAAGGGGTATGGCGAGAAAGCAGGAATGGGGTTCTGAAGTTGCAGGTTCAGCCATGAACTCATTGAATGGCGGTGCAGGCTATTTTCTATGTTTCTATGTGAGGGCATACATATCAGGAAAGGATGAACAGGTTGGGTCTCTTTTCACTTGAAAAAAGGCCGTGGGGTGACCTAATAGAGATCTTTAAAATGATGATAGAGTGGATACAGAGAGAATGTTTCCACTTGTGGGGAAGGACAAAATTAGAGGCCATCAATATTAGATAGCCACCAAGAAATCCAATAGGGAATTCGGAAGAAAATTCTTTCCCCAAAGAGTGGTGAGAATGTGGAACTCACTACCACAGGGAGTGGTTGAAGCAAATTGTATAGATGCATTTATGGGGAGGCTGGACAAGCATATGAGGGAGAAGGGATAGAGGGTTATGCTGGTAGATTGAGATGACGGGAGGAGGCTCGAGTGGAACATGAACGCCGCCATGGACTGGTTGGGCATAATAACCTGTTTCTGTAAGGTTCCTATTGTTCGTGCAGAGTATAAATTACAGCTGAATGAACCCGCACTGAGTCCCCCCGCCCAAAATTACAATGTATGAACTTTATTTTGTTTTGGAAAAGCGAATAAGGGTGACAGAAATTCATTAGAAAAAACAGACACAATAAATGGAAATTGACCACGCCTGAACCATCGCCCCAATCGTGTTTGGGCAAATCAAAATGCAGCAACCTGAAGAGTGCTCTCTCTTGCAACAAATTCCGCGTTACCCGCTGGCAACAGAAAACTACAAATCCCAGAGCCCAGCAAGCTTTGCCAAGCCCAGCCCCAGCCCCTGTGTGTTGCGCAAAGGCTGCTCGCTCGGGGTGACTGGCTGGCTGTGTGTCTGCGATCAAAGCGCTTATTGTGTGAGTGTAGCAGGGAATTAGCAGGCTGCACCGCTAAACCTGAATCATGCATTGCACACCCGGGGAGTGGTGCCCAGATTGTGCAAAGAACAGCTAGAGCCCACCGTTTGACCCGGTCCGTCAGGCGGCAGCCAAGGGATTTAGAGGAGAATGAAAGAACAGAGACCCTGACGGCGATTTCCCTTGCAGCCGCTGCTATGATGGTGGAGGGAGACGGAGATCTTCACACACATTGTCGGCTTCGTGTTGGAAAGTGACCGGATTCGAGGCAGAGTGAGGGGGGAGAGAGAGAGAGAGAGAGAGTGTGTGTGTGTGTGTGTTTTGCAGCCGAGAGGAGGGGAAAGGGGGAGAAGCAGGGCGCTGAGGAGAAGATCGCAGGAGGATTTCTTTATATTGCCTTTTTGATTCCGTGCTCAGAAACTAAGCAAGGGTGGAAATCGGCACGGTCCGGGAGGGACGATCATGGGAAACGCTGGGAGCATGGATTCTCAGCACACGGACCTGCGGGCTCACACCATGCCCCTGAAACTGCCAATGCCCGAGCCCAGTGAGCTGGAGGAGAGGTTTGTGGTGGTCCTGGTGAGTCAGTCCTCAACTCTGCATCCTCTTCTCTCGCACTGCCCACTGTAAAGTTTTCATTGCTATTTGTTGGCTTTTTATTGTGTCAAGTAACTGGTGCCCGGACTCGGCGACTACCTTCTCTTTAAAAAAAATCACGGTCATAAAATGTTTTTTCTTTAATTTCTCCCACCCCCAAGTTAATTTCTATTGGGTTGTTTTGATGGATTTGGCATCAGATTTAGTTTGGGGAGGGGGAGGGGGAGGGAAAGGCAATGAATCAAAGGTTAACAGCCATATGCTTCACATCTAAGGTTGGTGATTTGAATCTACAAGAAGGCAGGCACAGCGATTCTGCTCACTGACCGTTTAACACACACGCACCCTAAGGTCTGGACGGTCTAAGATTTAATGATTAGCCGAGATGGTCCTAGTTGTTTGGTGTGAACTGTTCCACACCTTGAAATTGTCCTTAGTTCTTTCCAGTGGCTTTCCAAGGCAGCATGAAATGAACCAGCCCTGGTGAAGTTCAGTGGATATGAGTTAAGGGCGTGTTTTAAATTAGGGAAACATTCATTCCAGAAACTTTTTTTTGTGAAATACATGTGTGTGTCAATGTGTCCAGCTGGTTAGGCTTCAGCGGGCGCGGTCCTTCTGCTTCGAGTTTGATGAATTTTGTAAACATTGGTTGTTGGAGAGCGTAACGGTTTGGGTTTCTGTTTGTTTCCCTGAATTGACTGTTTCCTCCAGTATATCCAGACCAGGCCAAGGCCGTACTTGTCCTTGGAAACCATAACTAGCAATGTTGTGCCACTTGTATAGCAGCAAACTTTTTTAACCAGTTGGATAAATCTTGGTACACTGCTTCGAGTTTAGTAACTACGATCTTTATCTTAAAGGACCGTTGTGTAGCTGGTGTTCATGGTGGAGGGAGAGAACCACCACACACTTAACTTTGGGAGGGGGTGGTGACCACGAACTTCAATATCGAGATTAGCTGTGTAACTATTAGGGATATTATTTGGATTCAGCTCCAGTAATATGTAGATGGTCTGTATACCATCCAAATCTGAAGTCTCCAAAAACGTTGGAGCAATGCTTACTCTGAAATCCATGAGGGCTCAGTGGAGCTAGAAGTGGATGTGCAGGAAAAGCAAAAGAGATGAGAGATGAAGCAGAGGTCCAGGCGGACTGATTTCCTTAACGGATTCTACTGCTGCAGATGCAATGCTGTACAGATTTTGTTTAATCTTGCATGGCAAATGGACTGTCAGCACTTCCATTTCTACATGTTCCACTAGGACAAACATTTTCATAGAGGTAAGTTAGATACTGGTCGTAAGAAGATCTTAGATATTGGACAGTTCCAGTATTGTGCGTTCATGTATAGTAGTTATCAAAAAAAGCTGTTTACTGGGACAGGCTCACTGTCAGACATTATGATTACATTCTAACCCTTTGCACCCAGCAGAGAAGTTTCTTGGGTACATACTCACTTATACATTACTGCTAGGAAACTTGGGCAAATACCTATCCTGGCGAGCAGGAACCTCCCTCTCCCACTTGCCAAGGTGCTTAGTTGGATCTATAGCATTCTCTAAGGCATATACCCTGCACTATCATGGACAATTCACTTGGACACATCCCTGAAAATTGATAGTGAAGTAACTTACTTGGACATATATATTCCCATGTTATGACAACAACAACTTGTACTTATATAGTGCCTGTAATGTAGTGAAACATCCCAAGGCGCTTCACAGGAGTATTATGAGATAAAACAATTTGGCACCGAGCCGCATAAGTGGAAATTAGCACAGGTGACCAAAAAATTGGTCAAAGATGTAGGTTTTAAGAAGTATCTTGAAGGAGGAAAGCGAGGTAGAGAGGCGGAGTGGTTTAAGCAGGGAGTTTCAAAGCTTGGGGCCTAGGCAACAGAAAGCACGGCCACCAATGGTTGAGCGATTATAGTCAGGGATACTCGAGGGCAGAATTAGAGAAGCTCAGACATCTGGGGGAGGGAGTGCGGGGGGGGTGGCGGTTTGTGGGGCTGGCGGAGATTATAGAGATAGGGAGGGGCGAGACCATGGAGGGATTTGAAAATAAGGATGAGAATTTTGAAATCGAGGCGTTGCTTAACCGTAAACCAATGTAAGTCAGCGAGCACAGGGGTGATTGGTGAGCAGGACTTGGTGCGAGTTAGGACACGGACAACCGAGTTTTGGATCACCTCTAGTTTACTTAGGGTAGAATGTGGGAGGCCAGCCAGGATTGCATTGGAATAGTCAAGTCTAGAGGTAACAAACGCATGGATGAGGGTTTCTGCAGCGGATCAAAGGCTGCAGACAAGTCAAAAAGGACGAGGAGGGATAGATTGCCTTTGTCACAGTCACAAAGGATGTCATTTGTGACTTTGATGAGAGCCGTTTCAGTACTGTGGCAGGCACAGAATCCGGATTGGAGGGATTCAAACATAGAATTGCGGGAAAGATGGGCACAGATTTGGGAGGTGACAACATGTTCAAGGACTTTGGAGAGAAAAGGGAGGTTAGAGATGGAGCGGTAGTATTCAAGGACAGAGGGATTGAGGGTTATTTTTTTGAGGAGAGGGTTGATGACAGCAGATTGAAGGGAGAGGGGGACAATACCGGAGGAGAGAGAACCGTTAACAATGTCAACTAACAGTGCTGAGTAACTTGTTTACGTTCTACTTCTCCACTGGATCATTGGCTGGTGTTGTTAACCTCTTCCACCTCACTGGACCACTGAACAATCACTTGCACATATGACCACTACCACCATCCTCTTTGACTAGTGCGAAATTTAATTAAATGGGTCTATCTCTTTTCTGCCCCAGATAGAGCTGCTGTTTCTTTTCCCTTGGATAACAAGTCATTTTTTTAAAAGAAAGACTAATAGCTGCTCCCAAATTAAATAGTGGTAATTATTCCCCTGCCCTCCCCCAACCAAATATATTATTTGAATTTTGGTCCAGTGGCATTGATTTAGAGTGAGTTTGGTACTTTGATTATCGCTAGTACTATAAATTGTTCCTATTTCTTTAAACAATAATTGTATAATTTGATTCATAGGTAGTGTGAAAGCTTATTTCAATCAATTCTTTGTAATGTGAATTTAGTTTCACAAGTGAGCTGAAGTAGTTTCACAAGTTGTAATAAAAATCATATCACATGGACTTTTTATAAAGTATTGTTCTTATTACATTGGATGTAGTGTCACTTTTCACTTCCCAGTAATGTGATAGCTGCCTACAGGTAGTTCCTGTATAGCTCATGGCATCACACATTGCATTGTAGAATTGATTGACACAGTTCCTCTGTGCTATTAACAGCTTAACAGAAGGAGCATTATACATTTAGACTTTAAAAAAAACCTTAAACTGTGTGAAGTGTAGAAACAGAAACTATTAAAAAAAAGTTACCCCATTAATGGTGAATTATTGGTTTTAATGTACAGATGTGAAAGACAAATGCAATTCACTGTGACTAGCACTCGGGTTATCAGCCTTTTATACTTACAAATTAAAATGGTAGCACTCGCGCTTCTCAGTCAGACAGTTGTGGGTTCAAACCCCACTCCAGAGAAGGCACTGTGGGAGGTGGTGTTTTCTTCCCCCTCAGGTGGATGTAATCATTCCCACGGTATTATTCAATGAAGATCAGGGGAGTTCTCCCAGTGTCCAGGCCTACATTTATCCCTCAACAAAAATCACTTCTTTAAAAAAAAATTATCTGATTGTTGTTTGTAAATTGGCTGCTGCATAGTTCTACATTACAACAGTGACTATACTTGAAAAAATACTTCATTGTCTGTGATGTGCTTTGGGCCATTCTGCAGTCTTAAAAGAAGTTCTATAAATACAAGCCCTTTTTTCTTCCCTTTTAAAAGCAGCATTGCTCCATTCAGTGTAATTTTCATATTACAAACGTTCTTTGGCCTCCCGTACTGTAAATTTCCATGATTCTATGATTTTATTTAGAGACTCTTTCATGTAAGTTGATCAGATCATTGTAAATATTGTGATATCTCTCTAACATGCAGTGAAATAATTTCTTCTACTCAAGTTTAAAAAAAATCAATCACCGGGTCTGGATAGCTATGGTATCTTCTCATAACATCTTTAATTGCAAGATATTAAAACAGTAAACCATAAATGGTGGCAAGTATATTAAGTTTATTTAGAGCACACCTTTAGAGTGTTTTTGAGGTAGTAAGACACATTAGAGTCGAGATGTCATTGAGAAATAGCTGAAGATTTGTCCCTGTGCTTTGAAGTTCTCTTGATCCCTCTATTATTGTTTTGTAATGTTTGAAACTCAATGTGGCCTAAATGTTCCCATGAGCATTATTTTAGTGTCATTGTTAACCTTTTTAAAATCAATTGGTAGATGCCATCATTGAAACAACCCAGATCGGAAAACCGAGGTTATGGATTGATAGACTTTGGTGTTGTGTGACATCTTCATTTATCCAGAAGCATAAAACCATGAATTACCATATTGTGATTTTTATATAAGAACATGAAGTATTGAACTGAAAAGGTCCTTCATCCCATCGAACCTTCTCCTTCTGACAGAATAGATACAGTTAAAGATTCTCTCTAATGTATTTAATCTCACAAGGTGAATTTCCACATGACGTTCAGAGGCAATGGGACTATCTGTGAAATTTCTTCCTGTTCCCAAAAGTATGAAAGCCTCAGGGAATTTAACATTACAATCTATTATTCAATGCTGGCTGGTTTCATTCCACAGATTACATTCCCATTTTACCCAAAAGGCTTAGAAGCAGAGTGTTCCATAGAATAATCGATCATTTACTTAACCATATGACCTTCAATTCCATTCTTTAAAGAAAGAACTGTATGAATATCTAATTCATAGAATCATAGAATAATACAGCACAGAAGGAGACCATTCAGCCCATTGTGCTCTTTGGTAGAGCTAGCCAATGAATCGTGCTCTTAATAGCCCTGTAAATCTTTTTCCCTTCAAGTATTTATCCAATTCCCTTTTGAATGTTACTACAGGTGCGACGTCCAAAATCCGGAGTTCCGGAATCCGGACACCGGGCCGATCCATGGTGGGGTTGTCCGGAAACTGGAAAATGTTCCAAAATCCGGACTCCCCCGCCTCGGCGGCCCGACTTACGGCCGCCCAACCTCGGCTCAGCCCGATCTCCCCCCGTCTTGGCCTGATCAACCTTCCCCGGCCTCGGCCCGGCCTCCTCCCCCCGCCTCAGCCCGACCTCTGGCTGCCCGACCTGCCCCAGCCTCGGGCCGACTGACCTTCCCCGACCTTCCCCAGCCTTGGCCCGACCGACCCCTTCCCCGACCTCCCCCAGCCTCAGCCTGATCGCTACCCCCCCCCCCCCCCCCCCCAAGCGGCCGACTGACCTCCGGCATCCAGACAAACCTTCCCTACCTACCTACCTTCCTCGGCCCAGGCAAAGATGTTCCGAAATCCGGAAATACCCGGAATCCGGAACAGCCTCGGTCCTGAGGTTTCCAGATTTCGGACGTCACATCTGTATTGTATATGCTTCCACCATCTTTTCAGGCAGTGCATTCCAGATCATGACAACTCGGTGTGTTTATATAAAAAAAATGTTTCCTCATATTGCCTCTGGTTCTTTTGTCAATCACCTTAAATCTGTGCCTTATGGTTACCAACCCTTCTGCCACTAT
Source organism: Pristiophorus japonicus (assembly GCF_044704955.1). Taxonomy (NCBI): domain Eukaryota; kingdom Metazoa; phylum Chordata; class Chondrichthyes; family Pristiophoridae; genus Pristiophorus; species Pristiophorus japonicus. Next base: position 105,208,870 of record NC_091979.1, on the reverse strand, counting down.
AAACGGTTTCTCATTATTTACTCAATCAAAACCTCTATCAAATCTCCTCTTGACCTTCTCTGTTCTAAGGAGAACAACCCCAACTTCTCCACTCTCTCCACATAACTGAAGTCCCGTGTCACTGGTACCATTCTGGTAAATTGCTTCTGCACCCTCCCCAATGCCTTGACACCCTTCCTGAGGTGTGGTGCTCAGAATTGGGCACAGCACTCCAGCTGAGGCCTAACCAGAGTTTATAAAGATTTAGCTTTTTGTAATTTATACCTCTATTAGTAAAGCCAAGTGCCCCATATACTTTTTTAAAAGCCTTCTCAACTTGTCCTGCTGCCTTATTATTTGTGTACATACACCCCCAGGTTACTTTGTTTCTGCACCCCTTTAAAGTTGTACCATTTAGTTTATATTGTCTCTTCTTACTCTTACTACCAAAATATATCACATCACACATTTCTACAAAATTCCATCTGCCATGTGTCTGCCCATTTCACTAGTGTGTCTCTGTCCTCCTGAGGTCTGCTACTATCCTCCTTGTTGTTTACTACATTTCCAAGTTTTGCATCATCTGCAAACTGTGAAATAATGTCATGTATAACCAAGTCTCCTGGTCATTAATATATCAAAAAGAGCAGTGGTCCTATTACCGACTTCTGGGGAACACCACTGTATATCTCCCTCCAGTCTGGAAAAACAACCATTCACCACTACTCTCTGCTTTCTGTCCCTTAACCAATTTTATATCCATGCTGCCTCTCCATTTAATCTCATGGGCTTTAATTTTGCTAACAAGTCTGTTATGTGATAACTGCCTTTTGAAAGTCCATATACACAATATCAACCACACTACCCATGTCAACCATCTCTCTTATTTAATCCGAGAACTTATTAGTCAAACATAATTTTCCTTTTAACAAATCCGTATGATTTAGCCCATAATTTTCAAAAATGCCAATTAATTTTTTCCTGGATTATTGTGTCTAAAAGTTCCCCCTTCAACTGTTGGCAACTACAGGGCAGTCAGCCTGAGTTTAACCACCTCCTTTTCTAAACAGGGGTGTAACATTTGTAATCCTCCAGTCCTCTGGCACCACCCCAATATTGAAAGAGGATTGGAAGATTGAGTCAAGAGCCTCAGCAATTTCCACTCTTGCTTCCCTCTGTAATCTAGGAAGCATCCCATCCAGATGGTAAGTTTTCTACTTTTGAGGACTGGCAAACTTTACATGTACCTCCTCTTTATCTATTTTTATCCTATCCAATATCGCTACTGCCTCCTCCTATACTGCTACATTGGCAGCATCCTCTTCTCTAGAGAAGACAGATGCAGAGCACTCATATAGTACCTCAGCTTTGCCTCCACAAGAAGATCTCCTTTTTGGACCCTATTTGGCCCCACCCTTCCTTTGATGACCATTTTGCTACGTATGTGTTTATAAAAGACTTTTGGGTTCCCTTTTTATGTTAGCCACTAATCTATTCGCATATTCTCGCTTTGACTCTCTTACTCCCTTTTTAGATCTCCTCTGTACTTTCTATATTTAGCTTGATTCTCTACTCTATTATGAAGCCTACAATTGTCATAGGACTCCACAAGAATATCTCCTTTTTGGTGCCTTCTCTGCTTACTCTTCTTTTGACCAACCTTTTACTATTAAAAGATGTTAATGAACATAGCATTATCTGCTTTAAATGGGAGATTCCACTGATGTAAACATATCTTATCCCAGTGATGTATTCTACAACAAAAACTTACACTTAGATAGTGTCCTTAACGTAGTAAAATGTCCCAAGGTGCTTCACTGGCGTTATCAAACAAAATTTGACACCGAGCCGCATAAGGAGATGGTAGAACAGGTGACCAAAAGCTTGGTCAAAGATCTAAGTTTTAAGGAGCATCTTAAAGGAGGAGAGAGAGTTAGAGAGGGAATTCCAGAGCTTGGGGCCGAGGCAGCTGAAGGCATGACCGCCAGTAGTATTGCAAAGGAAATTGGGCCAGAATTGGAAGAGCGCATATACCATTATTGTACTTCGTGTTTTAGCTGAAGAAAGGATTTGTTGGCTCTTACCAGGATAATCTGGCATTCCAGGCAAGCTGCAACATGGATGACAATCACAATTCTCCCTAGATAAATGCACCAATTTTTGTAAAGTGATGGTGATGCAGTTATCTTGGGGGAATGTTTCTTATTCCTAGTCTTCGTGCTGCAAGATATGGTTACTGAGAGTTTGGAATTACAGGACGTTTCCCAGTATATCCACAAAAGGAGAAATTTGTAGGGCTATGGCGAAAGAGCAGGGGAGTGGGACGAAATGGATAGCTCTTTGAAAAAAAGAAAGACTTGGTTTGATGTAGCACCTTTTATAAACTCAGGACGTCCCAAAGCACTTTACAGTCAATTAATATATTTTGAAGTGTAGTCCCTGTTGGAATGTCAGAAAAAAGAGCTGACACAGACATGATGTGCTAAATGGCCTCCTGTGCTGTATGATTCCTGCAATTCCAGGAATCAGAATAAAACAGTTATGATCGCACACGATAAGGTCTGGTAATTTTGTTTTCATTTTTTTCCTATAGGGAGAAACCTTGTTAGTGCAAACAAAACTCTAGTGTGCAGGGCAAAGTTAATACTAGTATGCAGTTGGTATGTTAAAGCTTAATAGTTGGTTTGTACAAAGTCCTTTTAGTGACAAATCTGCTATTAACCAGTTATCTAGTTATGCAGTGTGATGTGCCCTTAAAGAAAAAGGCTGGGAAAAATAATTCTAGAGCCCCCTGGATGTCTAGGGACTTACAGGGGAAGATTAAGAAAAAAAGGGACGCTTATGTCATATACCAACGGCTAAATACTTTAGAATCTTTAGAGGAATATAGAAAGTTAAGAGGCAAAATTATAAAGGATATTAGGAATGCTAAGAGAGAGCACAAGAAATTCTTGGCCAGTAAAATTAAGGAAAACTCGAAGATGTTCTATAAATATATTAAGAGTGAGAGGGTAACTAAAGAAAGGGTAGGGCCTATTGGAGACCATGAGGGAAATGCTTGTGTGGAGGCAGAAGATGTTGGTATGGTTCTTAACGAATACTTTGTATCTGTTTTCACAAAGGAAAGGAGTAATGCAGATACTGCTATTGAGGAGGAGTGTGATATTCTGGATGAAATAAATATAGTGAGAGAAGAAGTATTAAGGGGTTTAACAGCTTTGAAAGTAGATAAGTCCTCGGGCCCGGATGAAATGCATCCCAGACTGTTGAGCGAAGTAAAAGAGGAAATAGCAGAGGCCTTGACCATCATTTTCCAGTCCTCTTTGGATTTGGGCATGGTGCCGTAAGATTGGAGGACTGCTAATGTAGTACCCTTGTTTAAGAAGGGAAAAAGGGATAGGCCGAGTAATTACAGGCCTGTTAGCCTAACCTCAGTGGTGTGAAAATTATTGGAAAAAATCCTGAAAGACAGGATAAATCTGCATTTGGAAAGGCAAGGATTAATTAGGGACAGTCAGCATAGATTTGTTAAGGGAAGATCGTGTTTGACTAACCTGATTGAATTTTTTGAGGAGGTAACCAAGAGGGTCGATGAGGGTAGTGCATATGATGTAATATATATGGACTTTAGCAAGGCTTTTGATAAGGTCTTACATGGTAGACTGGCCATGAAGGCTAAAGCCCATGGGATCCAGGGCAAAGTGGCAAATTGAATCCAAAATTGGCTTGGAGGTAGGAAGCAAAGGGTAATGATTGATGGATGTTTTTGTGACTGGAAGGATGTTTCCAGTGGGGTTCCGCAGGGCCCAGTACTGGGTCCCTTGCTTTTTGTGGTATATATGAAGATTTAGATTTGAATATAGGGAGTATGATTAAGAAGTTTGCAGATGACACTAAAATTGGCTGTGTGGTTGATAATGAAGAGGAAAGTCATGGGCTGCAGGAGGATATCAATCTACTGGTCAGGTGGGCAGAGCAGTGGCAAATGGAATTTAATTCAGAGAAGTGTGGGGTGATGCATTTTGGGAGGGTTAATAAGGAAAGGGTTATACACATTAAGCAGTAGGCCACTTAATAGTGTAGATGAACAAAGGGACCTTGGAGCGCTTGTCCACAGATCCCTGAAAGTAGCAGGCCATGTGGATAAGGTGGTTAAGAAGGCATACGGAATGCTTGCCTTTATTGGCCGAGGCATAGAATGTAAGAGCAGGGAGGTTATGCTTAAATTGTATAATACTTTGGTTAGACCACAGCTGGAGTACTGCGTGCAGTTCTGGTCACCGTATTATAGGAAGGACGTGATTGCAGTAGAGAGGGTGCAGAGGAGATTTACTAGAATGCCTGGAATGGAGAACCTTAATTATGAGGAGAGATTGGATAGGCTGGGTTTGTTCTCATTGGAACAGAGGAGGTTGAGAGGAGACCCCATTGAGGTGTACAAAATATTGAGGGGCCTGGACATAGTGGATAGTAAGTTTTTATTTCCATTGGTGGAGTGGTCAATTACGAGGGGGCATAGTTTTAAGGTGGTTGGTGGAAGGTTTAGAGGGAATTTGAGGGGGGGTGCTTCTTTACGCAGAGGGTTGTGGGGATCTGGAACTCGCGGCCTGGGAGAGTGGTGGATGCAGAAACCCTCACGACTTTTAAGAAATGGTTGGATGGGCACTTAGGGCCCAAGTTTCGGCATCTGGTGAAAACGGCACACCTCCGAGACTTACGTGACCTGCCTGGGCTCGAAGGTGCGCCGGATTATTCTGCAGCAATTCTTCGGTCCTCCTGGACCGTGGCGTGGCGCAGCATAGTCTCCCTGGGAAGGAGCCTGCCTGCAGGGGGGCGGGGCTAGGGATCATGCCGTCTTCTCATTGCCGGCAGCGTTGCGCAGGCGCATTGGAGCATGTGCGCCTGCGCAATACTCAGGGGGAGCGTGGGTACCGGGAGGAGGGTGGACGTGGGTACGGGGTGGGGGGGAGCGTGGGTACCGGGAAGGGGGGGGAGGAGGCGTGGGTACCGGGAGGGGGCGTGGCAACCGGGGTGGGGAGGGGGGGGGGGGGAGCGTGGCAACCGGGGTGGGGAGGGGGGCAGCGTGGCAACCGGGGTGGGGAAGGGGGGAGCATGGCAACCGGGGTGGGGAGGGGGGGGGAGCGTGGCAACAGGGATGGAGGAGCGTGGGTTGGGGGGCACTCAATGATCAAAGGGCCGGAGGAGAGAGCGGCGGTGGCTCCTTCCAGCCTCTCCCCCACCCCACACACCCATCTCCCCACATCCCCCCCCCCCCACACACCCCCCCCCACACACCAGCCCCCCCACACCCCCTCCCACACCCCCTACCCCCTCCCCACATCCCCCACACCCCCACACCCACCCCCCACACACACCCCCTCCCACCCCCCCCACACACATACCCCCTCCCCACCTCCCCCCCCCCCACACATACCACTCCCACACACCCACTCCCACACATACACATACACACACACACAGATACACACCACACCACCCGCCCCCCCCGCACCCCTCACTGTCAGATACAGAGAGAGAGAGACACTACAGTGAGAGACACTGACAGAGACACCTTCCCTTCACATAAAGGTAGGACTTCTATTTTTTATTGATTGATTGCTTATTACTTTGGTCTTGGTGCTTTAGGTGCAGGGTTCCTTCTATTTTTTATTAATTAATTGCTTATTACTTTTTCTGCTTCGTTTAGTGCTTGGTGCTTTAAATGTACTGCTTTGTTTAGTGCTTAGCGCTTTAAATGTACTTTGCTTCTTTAATGTTGTTGTGAAGGTGTTTATGGAAAATCCTCTAACTTCCCTTATCCCCCGCTGTTGTGATGTTGATGTGTCCTTTGTGTTTAATGCTTCCCACCCGCCGTATCTGGCTGTGCCTGCACTAAACTTAACTCTAGGTAAGGTTTTTCAGAACTTACAAAAGTGGACACTTACTCCATCCTAAGTTAGTTTGTAGTAAGTTTTCACTGCCAAAACTTGCAAAACAGGCCTGAGTGGCTGGGCACACCCCTTTTTGAAAAAAAGTACCTTATCTAAAGCCAACCTAAACTAACTCACTAGAACTGGAGCAAACTAATATCCGAGAATTGCAATTTCTAACATACTCCAAACTAAACTAGTTGCTCCAAAAAACTAGGAGCAACTCCACCCGAAACTTGGGCCCTTAAAGTGCAGTAACCTGCTAGAGCTGGTAACTGGGATTAGACTGGATGACCTGTTGGACGGCGCAGATATAATGGTAAGTACTGCAGGGAGTAGAATACGGCAAGGGTGATCTCCTGGACTAGTTTTGATCGCTTGGATGGGTCGGAGAGGAATTTTCCCAGAATCTTTCTCCCTAAATTGGCCTGGGTTTTTATCTGGTTTTTGCCTCTCCCAGGAGATCACAGGGCTCCGGTTGGGGTGGAGTGTAGAATGTTTTCAGTATAAGTGGTGTCTCAGTTGTATGAGGTGACTGGTTGGGCTGGGTGCTCTTTGCCTTTCCGTCATTGTTCATAGATTTATATGTAACCTTTAGGGTTGTTGACCAGGGGCCGCACTGCTCTTTGTCGGCTGGTGCGGACAGATGGGTCAAAATGGCCTCCTTCTGCGCTGTAAATTTCTATGTTTCTATGTGAAGGATGTTTTAGTTGCATTAGTTATCAAGACATGGGAATCTGTAAAATTTATTTTTAAAAAGCTGGCTGCTTTCAGTAAATAGTATTGCCAGTATTTGGAATTGGGTGCTTCATTAACAGATTGTGCCTCTGGGAGTCATTGGATTGTTTGGCATCATGCAAACATTTCTATTGAAATTCTACAATCAGTCTTATTTTTTTATTTTGAGATTTACCGACAAATGGTGTTAATCCCTTGTCAACACCAAGTTAGCCGATAAATTAAGGACTGTGTTTCAGTGGGTTAAAGTATTAATTTTCCAGATCTATCAACCACACTTGAATGTAGTGAGGGTATCAACTTTCTGCAGAATGTGTTCTACCTTAAGTCTGGATTTTACGTTTATCTGAAAGACCACAACAGACTCCACTCAGTCGATCGCCTTTACCTCTTATGATCAAATATAAAACAGAAAATCTGAAAGACACTTGAAATGAGAGCTAGACTTCCAGTTGATATAAGATAAATGGCACCTATATCACTACCATCTGCAGCGACGCAAGATCTTCTGGGCACCACACTTTAGGAAGGATGTGAATGCTTTAGAGTGGGTGCAGAAAAGATTTACGAGAATGATTCCAGGATGAGGGACTTCAGTTATGTGGATAAACTGGAGAAGCTGGGGTGGTTCTCCTCAGAGCAGAGAAGGTTGAGAGGAGATTTGATAGGTGTATTCAAAATCATGGGGGATCTAAACAGAGTAGATAGAAACTGTTCCACTTGGTGCAGGGTCGAGAACCAGAGGACACAGATTTAAGGTGATTGGCAAAAGAACCAAAGGTGGTTTAAGAAAAAAACTTTTTTTTACATAGCAAGTGGTTAGGATCTGGAAAGCACTGCCTGAAAGGCTGGTGGAGGCAGACTCAATCACGGCTTCAAAAGGGAGTTGGTTAAGTACCTGAAAGAATAAAATTTGCAGGACTACATGCAAAGGGCGGGGGAGTGGGACTAGCTAAAGTTCTGTAGCAGAGAGCTGACACAGGCTAGATGGGCCGAATAGCCTTCTTCCATGCTGTAACCACTCTATGATTCTATCTTGCATAGAGGATCCCACACAGGCTCCACCAATACTCCCTTCCATATGAGATGGTATAACACAGGTGCTGCAACCAGAAAGGTAAACTCCAACACTTGGTTCAAGTCACTCTGCCGCATTCAGCAATTTTGTTTGGCAGCCTGGGAGACCGCAAGGACCATGAGTAGTCTTTCCATTCTGGAGGACGAACACAGTGGTTGCTGGGCCTATTTACTTGCAAGAGAGCCTTCTTTCTCTCTTCCCGACCCCTATGGTAGATACAGAAATCCTCACCACATTTAAAAGGTGCTTGGATGGGTACTTAAAGTGCCGTAGCCTGCAGGGTTACGTACTTAGAGAGTTGGTAAGTAGGATTAGACTGGATAACCCCTTGTTGGCTGGCGCAGATACGAAGGCAAGTACTGCAGGGAATCGAATATGGCCAGGGTGATCTCTTGGACTAGTTTTGATCGTCTGGATGGGTCGGAGAGGAATTTTCCCAGATTTTTTTCCCCCAATTGGACTGGGTTTTTATCTGGTTTTTGCCTCTCCCAGGAAATCATATGGCTCCGGTTGGGGTGGAGTGTGGAATGTTTCAGTGTAAGGGGTGTCGCAGTTGTGTGGGACGGACTGGTTGGGCTGGGTGATCTTATCTTTACCTTTCCGCCATTGTTCATTGTTCATAGGTTTATATGTAACCTTAGGGCTGCTGACCAAGGGCCGTGCAGCTCTTTGTCGGCTGGCGCGAACACGATGGGCCGAAATGGCCTCCTTCTGCGCTGTAAATTTCTATGTTTCCCCTGACAGCATGCAAGATAGCACTGCTCTTGTTGTAGTGGAGGGAGTGGGATGGCAGGGGTGGGGACATATAAAGGTTAAGAGTCCAATGGTTTTAATAGCTATCACAAAGAAGCAATTAAAGGGTTTAATATCCTGTGAATATTTTTTTTTTTAAGAGAGCTGTAAAGAGGTGAGAAAGTGAGGATATTCCAACCTTGTGGTAGTGTCACTGGCAGATGTCATGAAATAAATATTTCTAGGTGTGCCGTCCCAGTCTCTTTGCACTTCCTTCTGCCTTTGAGTTTCCCAGTCTAGTCATAAACAGAAGCCAGGAAAAACTCTTAACGAGTGGTTAGGATTTGGAATGCATTACATGATAGGGTGGTGGATGCAGATTCAATAATAGCCTTCAAAAGGGAATTGGATAAATACTTGAAGGAGAAAAAATTGGAGGGATATGGGGAAAGAGCGGGAAGTGGGACTAACTGGATTGCTCTTTGAAAGAGTCGACGCAGACTCGATGGGCCGAATGGCCTCCTTCTGTGCTGTACTATTCCATGAATCTGCCTGTTGTAGGGGAATGCAGCTTAACACAGCAAACAAGTGGCTGTAGTATTTGTGGAATATATCAAAATCTGAACAAGTGGTGTTTGCGCTGTCCGGAGCTGGAAAAAATATCAAACAGTCTGGTGTCTGCCTCTGGAGAGTCACTTGGTACCTCCTGTCTTTATAACCAAACCACCTGCCATGATGAGCTGGTGAACCAGCAGCATCTGCCCACACATAGACAAGGAAACAGCTATCCCAACAGAAGGGACCACTGGGGGGTTAAACCCCTTGCTCCCTGATCCAACTGAGCCCAAGACAAACAACCAACACATTGCCTCAAACCACAGTCTACATGGCTCCCAGTGCAAGCACAGTCATGCAAAGATACCTCTATTAATACTCCTCCTGCAAGTACTGTGTAATTGAATGTGCAATGGATTCACAAATATGAATATAAACTCTTAAGCAGGCAAGTCATTTAAAAAAAAATACTTTAGATGCTATTCTCTTCTGTAAGTTTCCATTGCTAGCTTTAATTCTGATATAGAAATACTAGTTATCTGAAGAGTTAATCTCAGTTTGGGTCTACCTTTTTAAAGGGATATTTTAATTTAAGACGTGCTATTCACTGACCTCCTCCTTACAACCAGACTTAATTATCAAAATGAATCCCCAATCATTTGGAATTTCAGGTTCTTTTCCAAAGATCTGGACAGCCCTGTTTGTATTGTGATCTGTTTTAATCTTGGTGTTTTCGCAGTAAGAAAAAAGAAATGCTTTCTGCTCCCCTGAAAATGTGTTTGCAAATTAAACAGTTGAGTTCTGATTGGGGAAGTCCACCATTAAAATCACCTGCTTTTCATTTTGTACTTGATTCAGCAAGCCAGCTGCTACTTGCTCCTCCCATCAATGTGGTCAGCTGACTGTTTTTGCTGCAGCACTCCTTCGTCTCTGGCACCACCTGTATTCTGCGAGCTGCAGGAGTTCCTATTGTCTGCCCAGATCCAGCGTGCACTTCCCTGCAACCTTTCCCTCGCCCCTCCCCCTCCAGTCCCTTTACAACAATGGATATCAGTTTAACAGTGCCATAAATGTTCAATGCGCATCGGTAGATTGGCGTGGCTGCCTCACCATAATTGGATGCCTTCTGTGGGGCAGCTAGTGAGCTTTAAAAATAAATTCAGCCACAAAACAAATCTATGGCTCGGAAGCAGATATGGATGAAAGGAATATCCCTGGAGCATGTTGCTGGAGTGTCTCCTTGCTCCTTTTTATATAGCACAGGATTACCTGTGGGCGAGCACAGAAAAGCCCTTTAATGCAGATTTTTTTTTTTTAAATAGGAAAAACAAATGAGACATCAGTATGATTAAGTGCCTTAACCCTAGAGTAACCTCCTTTAGCTAGCTGTAACCCCCATGGAACATTAACATCACCATTTTGTTACGGGAAAGATCAGGATGACCACATTTCATCCTAACTTGATGCTTCTGCCATTTAAAGCAGTCTGAATGCAAAACTAAAAGATGCAGCATTAGAAATATTTTGAAGTGTGTTTTACAGTCTTAAAGCAAGCACAAGTATAATACTGTCCTTTTTTAATAGAAACATAGTTACATTAATAGAGCCAAAAGGGAACTTTTAAAGAATGATTCATTGAAAGCAAACCTCATGGTTCAGTGCATGTTCCTCACTTTGTTTTAGCGTTTCCATTAGTTTTAAAGGAACAGTGGCACTGTATTGCAGGGAAGGGGCCTTTGTAAAACTCACCATTTTGGTCACAGGAGGGAGGTTGTTGCAGGAGACACTTATGACTGTAAAAACCCAGTTGTATCATTTTGGTTGTTTTTTTTAAAAACCTTACAGCACCAGATGTAGTGGGTGATGTGACATTCTGCCATTGCTGATCATGTCTTTCTGGACTTCTTTGTATACAAATATGCTGATGAGCCTCGCAAGATGCTTTTCTGTGGTGACACTGTTGTTTTAATTTAGAATGGTATGAGTGGTAGTTCTTTAGTTTGCTAACAATAATTTGACCTGGTGTAATAAATGTGCCAGAGTGCAGTGATCCTAGTATAATAGCATACTTGTGACCTCCAGCATTGGCAGTTATTTTACCAGTGTGTAACAACTCTGTTTATTTTCTTCTTTTTATGCATCAGTAATTTATTCTGGTTCAAATGAATAAGCTTTAAAATGGTTTTCCTGTTTTACTGAAACTTTTAAAAAATTGAGCTTGTTTTCTTTTTCAAAGAAAATTCTGTAGATTTACCACACATGCATTGACTAGGAATGAACCAATTGTGTCAAAATGCATGTGTCACTTGCTTTTGCCTTCAGTTTGTTGAGAATAGCCTGGAAGAATGCATTAAGCTTAGACTAATAAAAGGCCCTGATGTTGGCATTATTGTGTTTTATCCACTTTGTTAGAAAGCACTGACTCTATTATAATGTGAATCCGTATTATCTTAGTATCAAATTCGACAATATGGTAGGTAAGAATTGCAAGCGTCTGCATTAGTTGAATCAGCAGAACAGTGTGCCTGATTTCACATTTAATACATCAGATAATTCCCAATTATGTTGGTCGAAACAAAAGAAGCTAATTGTACAGGGCCAGCAATATGATAGAGGATGTTGCTCATAGGAACTAACAATGGTCAGAACGGATCCACCAGGAGTCGTCTACTCAGATTATCTTCTAGAAACCTAGAAATCTACAGCGCAGAAGGGGGCCATTTCGACCCATCATGTCTGCGCCGGCCAACAAAGAGCCACACAGCCCTCGGTCAGCAGCCCTGAAGGTTACATATAAACCTATGAACAGTGGCGGAAAGGTAACGGGCATCCAGCCGAATCAGTCTGCCCACACAACTGCGACACCCCTTGCACTGCACCATTCTTACACACCACCCCAACAATCTCCTGGGAGAGGCAAAAAAACAGAAAACCCAGGCCAATTGGGGGAAAAAAATCTGGGAAGATTCCTCTACGACCCAACCAGGAGATTACCCTGGCGGTATTTGATTCCCTGCAGTAATAACCATCATATCTGTGCCAGCCAACAAGAGGTTATCCAGTCTAATCCCACTTACCAGCTCTAGGTCCTGCAGGTTATGGTACTTCAAGTGCACATCCAAGCACCTTTTTTAAATGTGAAGGTTTCTGCATCCACCACCCTTCCAGGCAGTGAATTCCAGACCCCCACAACTCTCTCTGTGAAGAAGCTTCCCCTCTGAACCTTCCACCAATCACCTTAAAGTTTTGCACCCTTGTAATTCACCCCTCCACCAAGGGAAATAGGCCCTTGCTATCCACGATATCCAGGCCCCTCAAAATTTTATACACCCCAATGAGGTCTCCTCTCAGCCTCCTCTGTTCCAATGAGAACGAACCCAGCCTATCCAAACTGTCCTCATAGCTAAGATTCTCCATTCCAGGCAGCATTCTAGAAAATCTCCTCTGCCTCTCTAGTGCAATCACGTCCTTCCTATAATACGGTGACCAGAACTGCATGCAGTACTCCAGCTGTGGCCTAACCAGAGTATTATACAATTTAAGCATAACCTCCCTGCTCTTGTATTCTATGCCTCGGCCAATAAAGGCAAGCATTCCGTATGCCTTCTTAGCCACCTTATCACCTGGCCTGCTATTTTCAGGGATCTGTGGACAAGCACTCCAAGGTCCCTTTGTTCATCTACACTATTAAGTGGCCTACTGTTTAATGTGTATACCCTTTCCTTATTAGCCCATCCCAAGTGCATTACCACACACTTTTCTGAATAAAATTCCATTTGCCACTGTTCTGCCCACCTGACGAGTAGATTTACATCCTCCTGCAGTCCATGACTTTCCTCTTCATTATCAACCACACAGCCAATTTTAGTGTCATATTCAAACTTCTTAATCATACTCAAATCTCATCATAAAAGGCAGTCCCTTGGAATCGAGGAAGACTTGCTTCCACTCTTAACATGAGTTTTTAGTTGGCTGTACAGTCCAATACGAGAACCACAGTCTCTGTCACAGGTGGGACAGATAGTCGTTGAGGGAAGGGGTAGTTTGCCACACGCTCTTTCCGCTGCCTGCGCTTGATTTTTGCATGCTCTCGCCAATGAGACTCGAGGAGCTCAGTGCCCTCCCGGATGCACTTCCTCCACTTAGGGCGGTCTTTGGCCAGGGACTCCCAGGTGTCAGTGGGAATGTTGCACTTTATCAGGGAGGCTTTGAGGGTGTCCTTGTAACGTTTCTGCTGCCCACCTTTGGTTCGTTTGCCGTGAAGGAGTTCTGAGTAGAGCACTTGCTTTGGGAGTCTCGTGTCTGGCATGCGAACTATGTGGCCTGCCCAGCGGAGCTGATCAAGTGTGGTCAGTGCTTCAATGCTGGGGATGTTGGCCTGGTCGAGGACACTAATGTTGGTCCTCCCAGAGCATTTGTAGGATCTTGCGGAGACATCGTTGGTGGTATTTCTCTAGCGACTTGAGGTGTCTGCTGTACATGGTCCATGTTTCTGAGCCATACAGGAGGGTGGATATTACTACAGCTCTATAGATCATTAGCTTGGTGACAGTTTTGAGGGCGCGGTCTTTAAACACTCTTTTCCTCAGGCAGCCGAAGGCTGCACTGGCGCACTGGAGGCGGTGTTGGATCTTGACATCAATGCCTGCTCTTGTTGATAGGAGACTCGAGATAAGGGAAGTGGTCCACGTTGCCCAGGGCCACGCTGTGGATCTTGATGACTGGGGGCAGTGCTGTGCGGCGAGGACAGGCTGGTGGAGCACCTTTGTCTTACTGATGTTCAGCGTAAGGCCCATGCTTTCGTAAATACGTCGACTATGTCCTCGAGTTCAGCCTCTGTGTGTGCGCAGATGCAAGCGTCGTCCGCGTACTGTAGCTCGACGACACAGGTTGGGGTGGTCTTGGAACTGGCTTGGAGACGGCGAAGGTTGAACAGGTACCCACTGGTTCTGCACTTTAATTCCACTCCAGCGGGGAGCTTGTCAACTGTGAGGTGGAACATGGCAGCGAGGAAGATTGAGAAGAGGGTTGGGGCGATAAGGCAGCCCTGCTTGACCCTGATCCGGACGTGGATTGGGTCTGTGATGGATCCGTTGGTAAGGATCTGTTGCATGTCGTCGTGGAGCAGGTGGAGGATGGTGACGTACTTTTGGGGGCAACCGAAACGGAGGAGGACGCTCCATAGACCCTCGCGGTTGACCGTGTCAAAGGCCTTTGTAAGGTCGAAGAAGGCCATGTATAAGGGCTGGCGCTATTCCCTGCATTTTTCTTGCAGCTTTGGTGCTGCAAAAATCATGTCCTTTGTGCCTCGTAGGGGACATAATCCACACTGCGACCCCAGGAGAAGCTCCTCGGCCACAGGGAGAAGATGGTTGAGGAGGACTCTAGCGACGACTTTCCTAGTGGCATAGCAGAGAGATTCCTCTGTAGTTGCCGCAGTCGGACTTGTCCCCTTTTTTAAAGATGGTCACGATCACTGCATTTCTAAGATCTCCCGGCATGCTCTCCTCCCTCCAGATGAGAGAGATGAGGTCATGTATTCACGCCAGCAATGCCTCTCCGCCATACTTCAGTGCCTCAACAGGGATTCCATCTGCTCCTGTAGCCTTGTTATTTTTTAGCTGTGCAAGGATTCTTCTTCGCAATCAAGACCACATTTGGTCCAAACACCCAAGGCCCCACCTCGTTGCTGGCCAAGAACGGGGAAACACTCATCAAGGACACCGAGGCAGTCAGAGCCCATTGGAAGGAGCAGTACGAAGATCTCCTCAATTGAGACTCTGCCTTTGACTCGAGTGTTCTCGATTCCATTCCGCAGCATACTACCCACCACCACCTCAGTGAGACCCCAACACTGCACGAGGTAGAAAAAGTCATCAGACTCCAATCTAGATCATTGATGTATACCACAAAAAGCAAGGGACCCAGTACTGAGTCCTGCGGAACCCCACTGGAAACATCCTTCCAGTCACAAAAACATCCATCAACCATTACCCTTTGCTTCCTACCTCGAAGCTAATTTTGGATCCAACTTGCCACTTTGCCCTGGATCCCATGGGCTTTAACCTTCGTGACCAGTCTACCATGTGGGACCTTATCAAAAGCCTTGCTAAAGTCCATACACACTACATCATATGCACTACCCTCATCGACCCTCCTGGTTACCTCCTCGAAAAATTCAATCAGGTTAGCCAAACACGATCTTCCCTTAACAAATCCGTGCTGACCGTCCCTAATTAATCCTTGCCTTTCTAAATGTAGATTTATCCTGTCTTTCAGGATTTTTTCCAATAATTTTCCCACCACTGAGGTTAGGCTGACAGGCCTGTAATTACTCGGCCTATCCCTTTCTCCCTTCTTAAACAAGGATACCACATTAGCAGTCCTCCGGCACCATGTCCAAATCCAAAGAGGACTGGAAAATGATGGTCAAGGCCTCTGTTATTTCCTCTTTTACTTTGCTCAACAGCCTGGGATGCATTTCATCTGGGCCTGGGGACTTATCTACTTTCAAAGCTGCTAAACTCCTTAATACTTCTTCTCTCACTAGGTTTATTTCATCCAGAATTTCACACTCCTCCTCGATAGCATCTGTATCTGCATTGCCCCTTTCCTTTGTGAAAACAGATGGCAAGTATTAAGAACCATACCAACATCTTCTGCCTCCACACAGAGATTACCCTCATGGTCTCTAATAGGTCCTACCCTTTCTTTAGTTATGCTCTTGCTCTTAATATATTTATAGAACATCTTTGGGTTTTCTTTAATTTTACTTGCCAAGAATTTTTCATGCTCTCTCTCAGCATTCCTAATATTCTTTTTAATTTTACCTTTAAACTTTCTATATTCCTCTACAGTATTTTCCTGTCGGTATGTGACATAAGCTTCCCTTTTTTTCTTTATCCTTCTTGATCAATCAGACGTTTGTACAATTACAATAAATGCTTTTTATGTGCAATTTTATATTTAATTTGATTAAAAAGGCTTGGCTTCTAATTGTTCTGAGCTAAAGGACTAAAAGTCCATCTCCATTTTATGATTATGTATTTTATGCTATTTTTGGTGTGAGTCATTAACTTAGCTAGTATGATTTTTTCTGTTTTATAAATCTTTCAATATTTATAAGAATTAAGATTATTTAAATAAAATTCTAGTGATTAGATTTAAATTCCAGTACTGCACAACAACATGAATCCTTTACTCCACAGGACTTGTCTTTGATATAAAGAAGATCTGCTTACAAATTAAGAGAGTAATTTTCAAGATAAAGCTGATTTTGGGAAATAGGTGGTTTTTATGGATTGCATAGAAAATGAGGGGTGAGAGTAAGTGGAGTTTAATAATGGTGCATTAGTTGTATGAAATATGTTCCCCTGTTGAAAAATTGCTATTTTGCTGTTATATCCCCTTTTCTGTTGACTTTTTTTGCAACCAAGAATGTTTTAGTCATTACCATTTTCCTTTGTTTCAATATTTCTTTTCCTTGTCTTGAGGGTTAAATTATGGGTACAGGTTGTAAAACTTGGCTTGTATTCCATTTGAGTTTTGAAGGTTGAGGGATGATCTAATTGAGCTCTTTAAAATGATAAAAGAATTCAATAGAGAAAAATAATAGAGAAACTATTTCTTCTGGTGGGAATCCAGAACAGGGATGCATAATTTTGAATTTAGTGCTAGGCCATTTAGAAGTGAAATTAGGAAGCACTTTTTCTCACAAATGGTCGTGGAAATCTGGAACTCTCTCTCAAAAAAGGCTGTGGATGCTGGGTCAATTGAAATTTCCAAGACTTGATCAATAGATTTTTGTTAGGTAAATATATCAAGGGACTTGGAGCGAAGATGGATAATTGGAGTTGAGGTCCAGATCAACCATGACCTAATTGAATGGCTGAATGGTCCAAATGGCCTACTCTTGTTCCTATGATACTATAGGTTGATTTTTACTCTGGCCAGGAACGCAGCAAAACGAGCCGACCGGCAGCAGGGAGGCACATTATTAAATGGCGGAGCAGGCTCGAGGGGCCAAATGGCCTACTCCTGCTCCTTATGGTCCTATGTTTATGTTCTGGCTTTGGCTACTGTTGCCTGCCACAGCTCTCTTGCTCAGGCCCCGTTGTTGGAGCCCTATCTGCATATTCAAAGACAACCCTCTGGTTTCGGGCGGGTGTCCTTTTCACTTGCGATTTAAAATTACGTTGGGTCAGATTGTTTCAAGAAAGGAGTAGGTAAGTGCTCCATTCCATTTTTAACTACCCTCTTGCCTGGTTTTCACCGAGGAGGAAGTTAATATTGTCCCCATGTTGCTGAGGTGCTCTGGGATGAAAGGCACAATATTAAATATAATTAGTTGTTGTTAAATGCATTACAAGATAACAAACAATTATTCAAGTGAACAAGATCCCTAGTTGTGCCATTATAATAGTGCTGACAGCCCAACATTACGCTTTCAAATAAAACTATTTGTAACACACTGATTTGTTTCAAATCAGCTGAGCTTCACAGACACTGTGGCCTCACTGGGATTCATCAGTTGTTGCAATTTACTGATTCACTCTCACTTTGACTCGGGCTCTGATTTTATTTTTTGATAAATTACATAGTTTTAAATGGACTTCCCATCCAGCATCATAGTGTTTTGTCATAAGAGCACTTAGTATTGTTATTTATTACCATCTACAAATTGGGTTTTACTACATTGTGTTTTGATGTGCTGAGTGCTAATAGACTGGAAATGCATAGCCTTGAAAGGGAAATACCATGAACCTTGACTGAACTGTGAGGCACCGAAAATCATAGGTACATGCTCAAATTTACTTTTTACTTCTGTGGAATTTGTGCATTATGATGTACATAAGAACATAAGAAATAGGAGCAGGAGTAGACCATTTTGGCCCCTCTAGCCAATAAAATCATGGCTGTTCTGATCTTGGCCTCAACTCCACTTTCTTGCCCACTCCCCATAACCCTTGACTGTCCTATCATTCAAAAATCTATCTATCTCTACCTTAAATATTCAATTACCCAGTCTCACCAGCTGTCTAGGGCAGAGGATTCCAAAGTTTTACAACCCTCTGAGAGAAGAAATTCCTCCTCATCTCCGTTTTAAATGGGCGACCCCTTATTCTGAAACTATGCACCCCCAATTCTAGATTCCCCCACGAGGGGAAATATCCTCTCTGTATCTACCCTGTCCAGCCCCCTCAGAATATTACATGTTTCAATAAGATCACCTCTCATTCTTCTAAACTCCAATGAGTATAAGCCTAACTGCTCAACCTTTCTTCATAAGACAACCCCTTCGTGTATCACACAATGACCACATTTTTCAAAGTTAGGCATAATTCAACTAGACAAAGAACTCTATATAATTGGTGCCTAATCTCAGTACCAATTTTTTTTGTAATTATATGGTGTGAAGGTCATTATTACTTTATGGGTTGGCTATTACACTTGTCCAGGCAATCTACCCTCCAGAATTTGCTGGAGTTTTTGACCAAGATGCCCGAATCTCGCAGAACATAGGAGCAAAACATGAAATAACACATCTCGGGAATTTAGATGAAGAATATGGTCTTTGGGGCAATCAAATAATGTACCACTACTGAATGAACCTGTCTTGGCATAGCACACTCTGGCACTATGTTCCTACAAGATCTTTTTTTCAAAACTTGGGCCATCTCCTTATCATTAATACAGTTCAAGATGACTGCTATATTGACCAGTTGCTTTAAGGATTGCCAGACATTCTACAGTCAGTTTACCCATTTTCTAAGTCATCTATGACTTTTCCCAGTTTGGTTAATCAGTACTATGCGGTGTTTGGGGTAGAATTTCCTTTGAGGGTGAAATCAGGAAGTTACACCTGAAATTACGCCCATTTGTATGACCATTTTGCCAATGGCAGGGCATTTGCGGTGCAAATAGACAATCTCATTAACCTACCTTGGAATGAAAAAAATAGGTGTAAACAAACATAAATATGCATAAACAATTGGGGCCCAAGGAAAGTACCAAACTCATATTCCTTCTTTAAATATGAAAATTAAATTTTCAATCCACCTTACTATCATTCATGCACAATTGGCATAATATGGTTAAGAATATGCAATTGCGGAAACATTTCAAGTTTTAATGTGATTTATACGGATGCCATAGAAAAGCATTCAAAGAAACAGGAAATACAATGCAGAGCTCAGTGAAGATATTTTTTTTAAATGGCAATAAACCACAAGAAAATTATTGTTTCCTGCTGCACCTAAAATTCTGGGCTTAATTTGACCTGTTTTGATCCAGTGAAATTGCAGGAAATTCGCATTTGTAGCTCTTTAGCCTCATTATAATGAGCCGAGATGTGTTTGGGTGCAGGGATTGATAGATGGGCAGAAAAAAGCGAGGAAATTTAGACATAGCGTAATTGTGTGTGTAACATGCTTGCACCGAGTTTCATCGATCTTTTGCTTCTCTCTCTTTCTCCCACTGACTGCTTGGCATAATTGTATCTCTGGGTGCAAATACACAGGAAATCTCACCCCTTTGTGTTTTGTAAGAGTCACACAAGCCAGTTGCTTTTACAACAACTTTAAAAAACAATGACCTTTTGGAGAGGATGAAGAAGCTGAAACATTGAAGTGCTTGGAGACATCCGTTTAAATCCAGTTCCCAACTGATGTCGCCACTTTTTGGGAGTGTTGGGGATGGGGAGGCAGTTGAAGAGAGAAAGGGATCGGTCTCGAAGTTGTCTTTGTGGGGTAGAGTAAATAACACAATCTTTCTTCGTACTATTTGTTTAACTTATGTTGTAGACCAATGGGAGTGAAGCAGGGTAACAGCAAATTACAAAAATAAATAAACCATTCCCCGCATTTTAACTTTAAATTATCATTGCAACTTTTAATAAAGTTCTTGCTTATTAGCAGCTTGGTTGCACATTATTATTCATGTCCTCAGAGGTTTAAATCGTGCATTGCGCTTCAATGTGATTCCTCCTTTGTCAAATATTTAATGTCACCAGATGAATGACCACTTGGTAAATGTGGTGAAGGAACCTATGCATTTTCCCACAGAGGAAGGGCAACAACCCAGCACAATAGTGTTGTGGAAGGAATGTTGGCCCTGATATTCTAATGGCAGCATAAACAATTACTACTGTTTTTGTAAGTGGAACTAGTTTCGACACTTGGAGCTAGATTTTCCTCCTTGTCCGGTTTAGCACTTGCACTGTGCAGAAACACACATGCTGTGTTTCTGGGCTATCACCCGACCGAGAACCATGCAATTTTTCCTCCTTAGACCTGCTTTAAATATTCATGATGGCTTCCCAGTGGGATTTTGACCCTCTCTGTAGGGAGTCTTCCTTTGGGAGGGAGAGAAATCTAGTGCAGCCTCAGCTTTAAAGTGGCTGTAACACCTGAAGGGGCAAGGCAGCCATTTTATGTCTTTTACCAATTTGGCTCACTGTAGATTCTAAAGCTGGATGTTCTTCAGCGCACTAAGCCCATTAATTTTAAAGATACTTCAGTTGAGGTGCAAGTGTCTGTAATATAGTGAGGGAACAACCTGCTATTTGGCCTTGAGTGAAGGAGACATACAAAGGATCTGGTGCAGCCCCAGTAAAAGGAGGTAGTCTTGGCAATGAGTGCAACCTCCAGCTTCCCTCACACTCAATGTCAGAAGAAGTTCAATGACTTCTTAGTGACTGCCTTCTGTTATCTTGGCTGTCATATTTTGTAACAATGCACTGTAATAAGCATATTTCCCAGTGGCAGTCACCTTGTTCTCACATCGTCCCACACCATCTGCAACTAGCAATATACTGGAGGTTCACTCCCCCATCCTTCCCTTGTAAGTGTCTCTTTACTCACAGCTGAGCACATAGGGAAGTGGTGTAAGACTTGCGTGCTGAATATTTGATTACCGGCACCTGTTCTCATCCCCATTAACAAATGCTTCCTGGCACCTGGGCTGCAATCGATTTCAAAAGCAGGCAGAGGGCCTTCAAATCTACTCCCTTCTTAAAGGAGAAATGGCCCACAACGCTGGACAAGAAAATGCTCGCTCAAACTCCCCAAATGGCCTGCTGGAAAGCGATAGCCAGGCACTTCAAAGCCTCCTGCTACCGTAGGAGAAATGGGAGGCTAGGATTCAAAGGGCACATAGTAGGAGGCAGCAAGAGGTGGTACAGTCATCACAAATGTTGGGAAATGTTTTTGTCCCTTTTGGAATATGTGCAGAATGATTTGGGCCAAGGTAGGGAATGCCTATGTGAAGGAGTAGGAGAATGGCTTCTAAAAGGGAGTCTTGTTAATTGTGGAGAATTAAATGCCTACAGTAAATTGAGTAGAGACTGTTGCCAATCCACTGAGTGTGATGATGCTGGCAGAACTCAGTTAATGCATCATGAGGGAAGTGCAACCTTTCAAAGCATTGCCTTGAAAGTTCAGGATGAAGTAATCTTGCCTGGGTCTTTGGATATAAAGGCATGGGTAAGAGTGGGTAGGGGCAGAACCCGTATAAGACATCTGATCAGCGGTGGTCCTCCTAATAGAGGAAGGGGTATGGAGAAAAAGCAGGAAAGGGTTACTGAGGTGAATGATCAGCCATGATCTTATTGAATGGCGGTGCAGGCTCGAAGGGCCGAATGGCCTATTCCTGCACCTATTTTCTATGTTTCTATGGGCCCAAGTTTCCACATGATTCGCGCCTGATTTTTAGGAGCAACTGGTGGAGAACGGACTATTTTAGAAATCGCAATTCACCACATTTTTTTTTCTGCAGTTCTAGTTAGGTAGAAGAGTTCTAGTTTAGAACAGAATTTTTTCTTCAAAAGGGGGCGTGTCCGGCCACTGACGCCTGATTTGAAAGTTTCCACAGTGAAAATGTACTCCAAACTAAAGTAGAATGGAGCCAGTGAAGATTTTTGTAGAACTGACAAAACTTGTTCTACACGTTAAAAAATCAGGCGCAGGTTACAAATTAGGCGTCCAGACCGAGGTGGGGGGGGGGGAAGGGAACTCATTAAATTCGACAATAAATCCTTATTTATACTTCTACAAATATTATACAAATAAATCCAACCTGAATAAACATTTATAAGCCAAGAAAAGATTAAATAAACCATCTTCCTACCTGTGTGAAAGTGCTTCAGCCAGGGAGAATTCTGCAGCCGTTCGTGCCGCTGAGCGGGAGGGGGAGAGAGAGAGAGAGAGAGAGAGAGGAGGGGGGGGAAGAGAGAGGGGTGGGGGAGGGAGAGAGGGGGGGGGGAGGGAGGGAGGGAGAGGGGGGGGAGGGAGAGAGAGAGAGAGGGGGGGGGAGGGAGAGAGAGAGAGAGGGAGGGAGGGAGAGAGAGAGGGGGGGGAGGGAGGGAGAGGGGGAGGGAGGGAGAGAGCGAGAGAGAGGGGGGGAAGGGTGAGAGAGAGGGGGGGAGGGGGAGGGAGAGGGGGAGGGAGAGGGGGAGGGAGAGGGGGAGGAGGGGAGGGGAGGGGGGAGAGAGGGGGAGAGAGAGCGGGAGGGGGTCGGGTCGGGGAACAGGAGCGCTGGTCGGGTCAGTCGGGGGGGGGGCGGAGCGGGTCTCGGGTCGGGGCGGGGGGTCTCGGGTCGGGGGAGAGCGGGTGTCGGGTCGGGACGGGGGGGGGGAGCGGGTGTCGGGTCGGGTCGGCGGGGGGGGAGCAGGTCTCGGGTCGGGGCGGGGGGGGGGCGGTCTCTGGTCGGGGGGGGTGGGGGAGCGGGTGTCGGGTCGGGGGGGGAGCGGGTCTCGGGTCGGGGGGAGCGGGTGTCTGGTCCGGGGGGGGGGGGAGCGGGTGTCGGGTCTGGTCGGGCGAGGAGCAGGAGCTGGCCGTGGGAGGAGCCTCATTCACGCAGCCCCAGTGAGGCCATTGGGCCAGGGCTAGGGGCTGCGTGCTTCGGGCCCCTCCCACACAGTTCGGCGCCTGGAGCTACTGCACTTGCGTGCCGACTGTAGCGCGCATGTGCAGAGGTCCCTGCACTGTTTTCAGCGCCGGGACCTGGCTCCGCCCCCCCCACAGCTCGTGCTGGCTGCGCCGAGGGCCACAGGACCTGTAAGTCGGTGGAGAATACCGAGGATTTATTTTAGGCGCCGTTTTAGGCGTGAAAAACGGGCGCCCAGCTCGAAGGGGCGCCCGTTTTTTTTCTTGTGGAAATTTGGGCCCTATGTGTCTATTAGAGCAGGAGAGGAAGGGCCTGACCTATTAAGAATGACTGATGAGGAAGAGTTATGAAGACAAGAATCACAAAAATATCTTTAAATTTGTTTTCTAAGAAAAACACAACTGGTAAGAAAATAATGTGTGAACCTCAATCATATAATATTAACATAAATTGAAACAAGAGCCTAGATTTCCTTGTGTTTTAGTACCTTTTTTCGTGGTATACCCAGAACAGCCAGAGACAAATCTGGCACTGAGGCCAAATGCCTAATCCCTGCAGCACCCCCCCCCCCACCCCACCCCACCCCACCATGCCTCTCCCACTTTCCCCTAACACCCTCCACACCTTCACCCCATCATATGCAAATGGTGAAGAATTCCTCAGCAAAAGGAGCATTAGGGCCGCTTGTGGTAGACCACAGGCAACATTTCTTTGTAAGGTGCAAGGGCCATATCTAACTCCCTCTTGAATATGTCCAATGCTTCTATTTTGATTTAAAACTTCCTTTCTCCCAATAGTTTCCCATTTGTAATCAGTCTCTTTCTCTCCCCTGCGCACCCCACCACCTCCGACCCATATCACTTGTGAAGACAGACATGGGCTGAACACTTGCATGAATGAGTTAGTGTTCCACGTGAGCAGAATGTCCTCAGAAAGGCACAATTTACAACTCTGCAGACTAAAGTCAAGGGGAAAAAAGTCTCAAACTAATGAGAGTATTTTCAGCTTTTGCTGATAAACCATTTCAGATCATCGTAATGCTGACCCAGATTTGAACTGCTTCAATTGGAAGAGACACTGTAAAGTATAGTAGAAAAACACAATTTAAAACCTATTTACACACTTGCTTCCCAATTCTAGTGGGTCATCACTTCATTATCAAATGGTCTACACCCAATTTTATCAGCTGAAAAATTTGTTTTTATGATGCTCGCATGAAACCAGTGCTCGAAACGAAACCTTTCTGGAGGGCTGTGTTACTTTTTTCCCCCACATTTGACACACACCATGTGTTACTCCTAGTTCTTTCGCACAATTGCCTTCCTGGTGGAAATAAAATACTCTATCCCACAGAGTCTTGTATGTGTTCGTAGAAATAATTAAACTAAACTAAAATTTACTGTGCAAAATACATTCTGTAATGAGAATGTGCCCCTCCATGATATCCACAATGCTCACATTTCATGGAGTTTTCTATATTGTATGAGATTCCTGATTGTCATGCAGGTACAGCAAGGAATGCCTGAGACTGCTGATTGATTGTTCTTAAGGTTTTGGAAAATTCACTGGCTTTTGCGAGGATGTGTAGTTGCTGTGTACAGACCCTCTTTCTTGGGCATTGCCAACCCTTTTTAATTGCATTATAGAATTTGTAATTTGCTGATCTCCCATGACACATGGGAGAAAAGACCAAGTGTAGTCTACAGGCAAAGGGTTAGAGGGCGGCTATAATTTGACCAGGGTGGGCAGATGTTATTTAGTCCCCATTTTAAAATCATACATTTTGTTCTTTTTATATAATATTTTGATTTTGCATTAATGTATTTAAACAGTAAAACTTGCCTCAATTCCTAAAGCAGAGAAATAGCGTTGTTTGGAGTGTGGGGAGTTTTTTCGCAGTGCAGACTGAGGACCTGAGATGTAAAACTGATGCAACAGTGCCGCCACTGGTGGGGGAGTATAGTTACAGTGTGACAAATTTACATGAGTAGTTTCTATTATAAATGTGTACATAGGAATTTATATTCTGCATCAATGTAAGATTTACATCATTATAAATGACTACATTAAGGAAGTTTGGGTTGGCTATCTAATTTGAAGTTTCTGATATTTTTAGCACCATGAAGGCAGGGAGCGAACCAGGCCATTCTCTGGTGTCACTGTGCCATTGACATGGGTACTATGGTTACAGAGGGATGTTAAGAAGGCTATTGGATTTTGAATATCGAATAAAATGATAAATTAGTTGCAGGATGCTTATTTCTTTGTACTGTGCAGAGCAGGCTTAATCGTTCATGTAGTGAGTAGTTAAAGTTGAACCCAACTTCTGATCCACTCTCTCGCAGCTGTGTTCCCCCATCCCGTCTTTGAGTGTTTGCCAAGAGTACTAATTGTACAAAGCTTGCATTGCACCTTTGGGTATGCCACAGGGCATCCTGCTCTATGTTTTGGAGGAGGATCAATGCAGTCATGTAAGCCAAGTGCTATTACTTACATCAAGCATGAACTTTTTTTTATTCATTCATAAGCTGTGGATGCTCACGGAGCTAGCCATATGCTGTTACCCATGTATACACACCAAGATATGTACCTGTATTTAGAAAGATCTACTTGCAGTGATGACGATTTGGCATAATACAACTTAAGCCATAATACAACTTAAGTCTCTTACAGTCAGACCTTGAAACCACTTTAAAGGCACCAACGGCTCAGGTCATTGGCTGTCAAAGTAACCACTGTCCTGAATATTTATTGGCAATAGGTCTTTCTAAGCAACAGCACAAGATGTGGAAGAAATCTCCAGACTTGCTGTGCAGAATTTTATCAGGCATGTTGTGGTGGATGACTGATGCAGATGCCCCATGCGATCGATCCTTTCATCACTTGTGCCAATTCCTGCCATTCCTTTATTCATGGCCACTCCCTCGTCATGTTCGGAGGTCTGTGTTGGGACAGATCATTGGGCATCAATGTGTTATGAGATCTCAATCTGCTTCTCCAACGTGCTAAATTCAGACAGGATCAACTGAAGTAGACTACAATCCAAGGTCTACAGAGCCCCAGTCAAGCATGTTGTGGTTTATATGTCGGACTTTGAAAGTCCACAGCAGTCTGGAGCTTGGTAAGGCATCATGAAGCACTGCAGAGATGTGAGCTGTGGACTTCTCCATCAAGGTCCTCCAGTTCTGTGGCAGACTGTTGCATGACTACAACAACTTACAACAACAACTTGTATTTATATAGCTCCTTTTAACATAGTAAAATGTCCCAAAGTGCTTCACAAGATAGTTATAAGACAAAACAAATAAATTTGATTCCGAGCCACATAAGAAGGAATTACGGCAGATGACCAAAAAGCTTGGTCAAAGAGGTAGGTTTTAAGGAGCATCTTAAAGGAGGAGAGAGAGGTAGAGAGGCAGAGAGGTTTAGGGAGGGAGTTCCAGAGCTTGGGGCCTAGGCAGCTGAAGGTACGGACACCAGTGGTTGAGCAGTTATACTTGGGGATGCTCAAGAGAGCAAAATTTGAGGAGTGCAGACATCTCGAGGGTGGGGGGTGGGGGGGGGAGGAGGTTGGTTGTGAGGCTGAAGGAGGTTACAGAGATAGGGAGGGACGAGGCCATGGATGGATTTGTAAAGAAGGATGAGAATTTTGAAATCGAGGCATTGCTTAACCGGGAGCCAATGTAGGTCAGCGAGCACAGGGTGATGGGTGAGTGGGACTTGGTGCGAGTTAGGACACGGGCAAATTTGGATGACCTCAAATTTACATAGGGTAGAATGTAAGAGGCCAACTAGGAGTGCTTAGAGTAGTCAAGTCTAGAGCTAACAGATTCACAGATGAGGGTTTCAGCAGCAGATGAGCTGAGGCGGGTCGGAGACAGGCAATGTTACGGAGGTGGAAAAAAGCGGTTTTAGTTATGCAGCGGATATGTGGCCGAAAGCTCAAATATGACACTTGGGTTGCGAACAGTCTGGTTCAGCCTCAGACAGAAATTGGGGAGAGGGATGGAGTTGGTGGCTAGGGAACGCAGTTTGTGTCGGGGACTAAACAATGGCTTTGGTCTTCCCAATATTTAATTGGAGAAAATTTCTGCTCATCCAGTGCTGTTTTTTTGAGGTGAGGGGTGATTATGGCAGATTTGAAGGAGAGGGGCTACAGTACCCGAGGAGAGAGAACCATTAACAATGTTGGCTAACGTGGGAGCCAGAAAAGGAAGTTGGGTGGTCAGCGGTTTAGTGGGAAAAGTGTCAAGGGAGCAGGAAGTGGGTCTCATGGACAAGATGAGCGTGCAGAGATCAAGAGGGGAGATCAGAGAGAAACTGGAGAGAGATGCAAGTTCAGGGCAAGGGCAGGGGGGATCTGCAGAGGAGGTTGATAACTGTTGATGTTGAAGTGCAAAACTGTTTGTAAGCTAGCGCTAGCTCTGTGAAGAGTCAGTCACTGGGCTTAGCACATGAAGGATGCCTCAAGTGTCTCTTGGACCTTCAGATGATGCCCTTCTAATTCCACCTGCTTTCCTCACTCATGCTTAGTAATTCACCAAGTGCTTCTCCTGCAGCTCACTAATTGATTTCTACGGAGTGAAGCTATCTGTGCTGGTACTTGTCACCGTTGAAGTGGGTGATGGAGGGTAATGTTAGCTGGTCTGTCATCATGTCCTTTTGGGCATCTAGAGGATCAAAGAACATGCTTTACACTATTGGCAGGAAGATACCCTTGAAACAGCTGATGTGGCAAGGTCTTGTAATGTTATGGTGTTGAAGTGTTTGCCTGCTTGTGAGGGAAACAAAGGATGAGAAACAAAGGATGATATTAATCATGAGCTTCGGAGGAGGCCTCCTACTTCCCACTCCCTTTATTGTCCCCAGGCTCAGATTCTCCAGTAACCTTTCCTCCATAAGGATCCAGCAGCCATGAGGTGACCTAATTCAGGTTTCCATGCCTGTCCTTCAAGTAGATTGAAGAGGGACAAAGGTCGGACTGAGGGGTTTGAGAAGATGTATGTTATCTTAGTGCCCAGAATCTGAACATGCGGGCCCGTAGGTACCCTGTGTCAAAGAAAGAAAGACTTACATTTATATAGCGCCTTTCACGATCCCCGGACGTCCCAAAGCGCTTTACAGTCAATGAAATACTTTTTGAAGTGCAGTCACTGTTGTGGGCAGAGAAGTGGACCTGAGTCCATGATCCACTTAGCCATGATCGTATTAAATGGCGGAGCAGACTCGAGGGGCCGTATGGCCTACTCCTCCTATTTCTTATGTAATGTAGGAAACGCAGCAGCCAATTTGTGTACAGTAAACTCCTACAAACAGCAATGTGATATTGACCAGATAATTTGCTTTTGTTATGTTGATTGAGGGATAAATATTGGCCAGGACACTGAGGATAACTCCCCTACTCTTCTTCAAAATAGTGCCAAAGGATCTTTTACGTCCACCTGAAAGAGCAGATGAGACCTCGGTTTAACGTCTCATCTGAAAGATGGCACCTCCGACAGTGCAGCACTCCCTCAGTACTGCACTGGAGTGTCGGCCTAGATTTATGTGCTCCAGTCTCTGGAATGGGACTTGACCCTACAACCGTCTGACTCCGAGGCGAGGGTTCTACCACAGCTGACACTGGTGTTAGCAGAATGCTTGGCGCTTGTTGATTGCCACTTTTACTGGGCTTCAGGACAAATGCATTTATATAGCAGCAATACAGCCTGTTGTGTTAGAATATGGGCATGCCTGTGCATTTGGAATGAGCCATTCGTAGAGTGCTGTGCATTCTCTTTGTGTGAGGTTCCCCAAGCTTCTAATGAAGTGCTGTTGCTCTACAATATATGGTAACCTTGTAAAATTAAACTAAATGCTTACCGTGACAACATTCTTGAGGCTGAACGGGCCTGGCCTGGCCGGGCCCAAGACTTCGGGCAGGGCCCATCCCCAGCACCAGATTTACAGGTAGGTGGAGTTGGGTCGGGTCCGGGATCCGGGGTCCGGGGTCGGGAGCGCGGGTCAGGTCGGGGGGAGCTCGGGTCGGGGTCGGGCGTGTGGGTCGGGTCGGGTCCGGGGGTGGGGGGGACGGTCGGGAACACGGGTCGGGTGGGGGGCAGAGGGAGGTCGGGTCGGTTCGTGTCGGGGGCGGGGGGAGGGAGGTCAGGTTGGGTCGTCGGGTCCGGTCCGGATGGGTGGGGGGGGGGGGGGAGCACGGGTCGGGTCGGGTCCGGAGGCAGGGGGGGGGAACCGGGAGGAAGCAGGAGCTGGGTGTGGGAGGCAAACTTATGCACGCAGCCCCAGTGAGGCCATTCGGCCAGGGCTAGGGGCTGCGTGCTTCGGGTCCCTCCCACACAGTTTTGGGCACCTGGAGCTACTGCACATGCGTGCCCACTGTAGCGCGCATGTGCAGAGGTCCCGGCACTGTTTTCAGCGCAGGGACCTAGCTCCGCCCCCCACAGCTCGTGCTGCGCTGCGCCGAGTGGCAAACGACCTGCAGGGAGCCGGAGAATCTGGAAGTTTTTTTTAGGCGCACTTTGTGGCGCGATAAACGGGCGTCCAGGTCGGGGCTGCGCTAAACTTGGGCCCATAGTGTGGTAATTTTGCATTTTCTACCAAATTATATTTTCCTTCCGCATTCTAGTTTAGTGCTGGGAGGGAGCTGGGTAACTTGCATCTGTGTTTGTCTATCAAATTAGGAATTTCTCAGGAAAACTCCTTAAATTCAGAAAGGTGAGGGTTTATAGTCCAAATATTACACCTTTTGGAAAATCTGATTGAATTGGCTCCTATGTCTTGTTCAATGTGATGTGAACATTTTCTACTGTCAAGACTGCCCCTCTTCCCTCAGCTGCAGATATTAATCTAGTCAGTATAATTAAAGCAAAATTGTTTTGAATTATGCATCAGCAAAACAGTGAAGTTCCTGGACAAAATAAACATTTTGTAGGCCGAAACTTGTGGGGAAAAGCTTGTCCTTTCAGTTATTGTGTTATCAATTCAAGTATTTCATTTCAAGGCCAGACCACAGCTGGTCTCCAGACGTCTTGGTCAATCCTTGCCACTGGACCAAGACCTCGCTCTGTCAAGCCCGTGAGGTGGCTGGTGTGCAACGGCCACCCCACGTTAAAAAAATCCACGCACAGGCATCTTCCACCCTTCAAGATGTATTTCGGGATCTGATATATTAGGTCCTTCATTGAAACAATGTGAACTCATCCCTTTTTTGGCGTGGAAGCAAGTCATCCTCGTTTCGAGGGACCGCCTATGATGATGCTGATTAGATTTGTCTGCTGTTTATAGACCAATACACATTGTGCAAAGCTTTCACTTTCAGGGCTGGGTCCAATGTCCTTGCAGGGAGGTTAACTAGTGCTGTGGGGGAGGGCTTAAACTAATTTGGCGGGGCGGGGGGACACCTGGATGATACATTGGAGAGGAAAAACAAAGTGCACAGAGGACTGGAAGAGACAAATCGTATTCGAATAAAGAGTAGTTCAGAAATTGCAGGGATCAAGACAGCGAGGAAATGCAAAGCAAACTAAGATGGATTTAGAGTGCATGTGCATAAATGCCCGTGAGGTAAATAAGGTTGATGAGCTGCTGGCACAAGTAGTCACATGGGACTATGATAGAGTGGCAATAACAGAGACCTGGATTAAACAAGGGGAGGAATAGGCACTTCATATTCCTGGCTAGAATGTATTCAGGAAAGATGGGGAAGGAAAAAAAAAGGAGGGGTTGGCAATATTGATCATATAGTTGTTACTGCACTGGAAAGAGAGTTGAGGGTTCAAACGCAGAATATATTTGGTTAGAAATAAGGAACCATAGAGGAGCTATTATGCTGCTGGGTGTATACTATAGGCCACCAAATAGTGGGAAGGAGATAGAGGAGTAAATTTGCAGGCATATTGCAGAAAGATGCAAGAACTTGAGTAATGATAAATGGGGGCCTTCAATTAACCTAATCTAGACTTGAAAAATAACAGTATATAGGACAAGTGGGCTGGAGGTTGGAATTCCTGAAATATGTACAGGAGAACTTTCTTAATCAATTTATTTCCAGCCAAATGAGGAAGGAAGCAGCGCTGGATCTAGTTCTAGGGAATGAAATGGGACAAGTGGAGCATGTTTCAGTGGGAGAGTATTTGGGGAAACTGTGATCATAATGTCATTAGGTTTAGAGTAGTTACGGAAAAAATAACTCTGAATATTCAACTGGAGGAGAGCTAATTTCAATGCGTTGAAGAAGGTTCTGGCCCAGGTGGATTGGAATCAAAGATTGGCAGGTTAAGCGGTAAATGATCAATTGGAGGCCTTCAAAGAGGAAAGAGATTGAGTGCAAACTAGACACATTCCCACAAGGGGAAAAGAAGGGCATCCAAAGCTAGAGCTCCCTAGATGACTAAAGATATAGAGAATAAAATGAAACAGAAAAAGGAAGCTTATGATAAATGTCGGGTTCATAATTCAGTCGCAAACCAAGTTGAATACACAAAGTACCTGTACTGGGAATAATGAAAAGGAATTAAGAGGGTCAAAGAATAGATTAGCAGGGAACCCAATAGTCTTTTATAAGCATATATAAATAATGGAAGGATGTAATTGATTTAGGGAGCAAAGATCATCTTGAAGAGGCAGAGGACCTGGCTGTGGTATTAACTGAGTACTTTACATCTGTCTTCACTAAAGAAGAGGATGTTGCCAATGTCACAGTAAAGGAGGAGGTCATCGAGAAATCGGACAGGATTAAATTAGATAGAGGAGGTACGTAAAATTTTGGCAGTACTCAAAGTAGAAAAGTCACCTGGTCCCAGTGGGATGCATCCTAGGTTGCTGAAGCTAAGAATGGAAATTGTGGAGGCTCTAGCCAAAATCTTCCAATCTTCTTTGGATATGGGGTTGGTGCCAGAGAACAGGAGGATTGCAAATATTACAACCCTGTTCCAAAAAAAAATGCAAGCGTGATAAACGTGGCAATTACAGGCCAATCAGCCTAACCTGGTAGGGAGATATTTAAAGACATTAATCGGCACTTGGAAAAATATGGGTTAATAAGTGAAAACCAGCACGGATTTATTAAAGGCAAATCGTATTTGACTAACTTGATTGAGTTCTTTGAAGCAATGGAGAGAGTGCATGAGGGTAGTCTGGTTGATATTGTGTGTATGAACTTTCAAGAGGTGTTTGATAAAGTACCACATAATAAACTTGTTAGCAAAACTGAAGAATCTATAGGATTAAAGGGGCAGCGGCAATGTGGATACGAAATTAGATAAGGGACAGCAAGCAGAGAGTATTGGTGAACGTTTGTTTTTCAGACTTAACGGAAGTGTGCACTGGTGCCCCACCCAGGAGTCGGTGTTGGGACCACTGCTCTTTTTGATGTATATAGATGACCTCTACTTGGGTATACAGCACATAATTTCAAAGTTTTCAGGTAACACAAAACTCAGAAATGTAGTAAACAGTGATGAGGATACTGGCAGACTTCAAGAGGACAAAACAGCCTGCTTGATTGGCACCCCATCCACCACCTTAAACATTCACTCACACTGCAGCAACTCGTCACGGCTTCTTCGACAGCACCTCCCAAACCCATGACCTCTACCACCTAGAAGGATAAGGGCAGCAGGCGCATGGGAACACCGTCACCTCCAAGTTCCCCTCCAAATCACAGACATCCTGACTTGGAAGTATATCGCCATTCCTTCATCATCATTGGGTCAAAATCCTGGAACTCCCTCCCGAACAGCACTATGGGAGTACCTTCGCCTCACAAACTGCAGCAGTTCAAGAAGGCGGCTCACCACCACCTTCTCATGGGCAATAAATGCTGGATGTGCCAGCGACGCCCACAGCCTATGAATTAATTTCTTTTAAAAGAGACTGGTGAAATGGGCAGACACATGGCAGATGAAATTTAATGCAATGAAGTGTAAATTGATGCATTTTGTAGGCGGAATGAGGAGAGGCAATAGAAACTAAATGTTACCATTTTAAAAGGGGTTACAGGAACAGAGACCTGGAGGTATATGTAGACAAGACTTTGAAAATGCCAGAACAAGTTGAGAAGGCTGTTAGAAATGCTTATGGGATCCTTGGCTTTATAAATAGAGGCGTGGAGTACAAAAGCAAGGAAGTTATGCTAAACATTTATAACACACTGGTTTAGGACCCAGCTGGAAACATAGAAACATAGAAAATAGGTGCAGGAGTAGGCCATTCGGCCCTTCGAGCCTGCACCACCATTCAATAAGATCATGGCTGATCATTCACCTCAGTACCCCTTTCCTGCTTTCTCTCCATACCCCTTGATCCCTTTAGCCACAAGGGCCACATCTAACTCCCTCTTGAATATATCCAATGAACTGGCATCAACAACTCTCTGCGGTAGGGAATTCCACAGGTTAACAACTCTCTGAGTGAAGAAATTTCTCCTCATCTCAGTCCTAAATGGCTTATCCCTTATCCTTAGACTGTGCCCTCTGGTTCTGGACTTCCCCAACATCGGGAACATTCTTCCTGCATCTAACCTATCCAGTCCAGTCAGAATGTTATATGTTTCTATGAGATCCCCTCTCATCCTTCTAAACTCCTGTGAATACAGGCCCAGTCGATCTAGTCTCTCCTCATATGTCAGTCCTGCCATCCCAGCAATCAGTCTGGTAAACCTTCACTGTACTCCCTCAATAACAAGAATGTCCTTCCTCAGATTATTATGGCTAATTCTGGGATGGATGTCAAGCTCTTTGAGGGGATGTAGAGGAGATTTGCCAGAATGGTACCAGAGTTGAAAGACTTCAGTTATGTGGAGCAATTGGGGTTGTTCTCCTTTGAGTAGAAAAGGTTCAGTGGAAATTTGTTGCAGTTGTTCAAAATCTTGAAGGGTTTTGGTAGAGTAAATAAGGAGAAACTGTTTTCAGTGACAGAAGGGATGATAATCAGAGGTAACATGAGAGAAATATTTTTTACAGTGAGTTGTTATGATCTAGAATGTACTTCCTGAAAGGGTGGTGGAAGCAGATTCAATAATAACTTTCAAAAGGATAAATACTTAAAAGGAAAAAAAAATGCTGGGCTATGAGGAAAGAGCAGTGGAATGGTATTAATTGGATAGCTTTCAAAGTGCCGGTACAGGCATGATGGGCCGAATGGCCTATTACTGTGCTGTTTCATACTTTGATTCTAACTGATTCCATTCCTTTTGAGCTCATGATCCTTTGACTTCGGTTACAAATTCAAACTTCTTCCCCCTTCAATTAAAAATAAAACTGGTAAATGTGTTCTCATTAGTTTTCACAACCTTAAAATGTTTGATCAATCTGAAAACTTGGGCTATGAAGGAATTCTAGCACAATCCAAGTAAACAGTACATGACTCATAATATAGTCTGACAATGTGTGACCTATTGTGGAGTCACTTAAAGTTCTGTTAAGTTTATGTCTTGTTTAATAGAAACAGTGAACCATTTTATGAGACAAACATTGAATGTTGTTAAAGTCACAAAAAGAGCAATTGTATTCTGAATGTGCCATTTATTTAAAAAACACAATTTCTGTGGAGACAGCGAAAAATGGTATTTTGTTTTCTGTGGGAACTGTACAAGGCAAGGTGCCTGGAAAAAAAGCAGAGTGATGGGTTCTGTCTCTCACTAGATCACAATGTAGTTTTTTTTAAAACCCACAAAAATTGGATTATTCAACTTCAGCAATTTTAACAGATGCACATAATTTAACACATGTATTCAATTATACCAAATACCCACTGTAGCGCCAGTGTCTCTACATCTACAGTACAACAAAATAAGATGTTTTGTTAAAATGTCCACTACACCATTTTATTACTTTTACTTTTGAAATTTAAAATGACCTCGTGTGCTTTCATTTTGTATTTCAGTTGTTTGTGTGTGTGTGTGTTCCCCTTCAATGTGCATGAAGTAGTTTGATACTTTTCTGAGCCCTTTCTGGACCTCTTTGGCAAAACTATATTTCAAATGAATTTATTAATATTTAGCACCAAGACCATGTTGAATTTCTCCTTAGCTTAACCGATGTTGGTATATAGAATATACCTACATTTAGTTTGATATCAATCGTAAATTCATTTGAAATGAGTTTTGTCAAAGAAATCCAGAAAGAGCTCAGAAAAGGATCAAAGTACAGGTACTTCATGCACTTTGGATCAATTTATTGCAGTCCGTGTTAAAACTACATTATTAAAACAGTAACTATAAATCAGAGGAGGTTGTGATTAAACTGTGTGGTGCTCTACCCAGACTACACCTTGAGTACTTAGTCTGGTTCTAGCCACCAAGAAACCAGGATGGCATTCAAGTGTTGGAGGCAGTGCAAAGAGCTGCAAAGCTGATTTCTATTGTTGGATTCTCAGTTATGAGGAATACCTGAAGGTAAATCTGCAACACTGCTGTAAATTAAATTGAGAGCAGATCAAATGGACACAGGTTCACACTAGTGAAAGGATTATCTCAGGAAGTTCTTCATACAGAGTTATCAGCACTTGAAATGGAGTTTCAGAGAGAGTAGTGGTGGTGAAAATCCTGGAATCATTCAAGAAGAATCAATTGCATGCAGCAATGGGAATATTTTTGTCTAATAACACACCTGTGAAGCGCCATGGGACACTTTACTACATTAAAGATGCTATGTAAATGCAGTTAGTTCTTGTTAGTTAGCAGCAACATGATCGCAAATCCTCCAGTCCTTTGAGAGTTAGGTCCAGTTGAAACTCCCCAATTATGGAGACCTAAGTAATCCTCAGATGAAGTTCTCCTTATGAAATCTTTTATGATTATTTTAAGACCTGCCCCAATCTCAGTTGCTTTTAAGGGTTTGAAATCCCATGTAGGAGCTTGGCCGAATCTATATACACCCCAGTTTTGGCTTCAGCTTCAGAAAGGTGCTTAGGGGGAGCAATTGTCCAACGCCCCGTTTGGGGGGCAGTAACCGGCTCAGGGTGGGACTTCCTGCGCCCTGGTGCGGAAGTCCTGCCCCGGCCACGAAATTGTGGGTACCGTCCCTCACAGGAAGTGGAGACTAATCTCACGCGCTCCACTTCCTGATGGAGCAGGTTCTGGGGGATAATGGGGCGCAATAGCCAGCTTAAAAGGGAGGGCCGCTGCGCATTCTGTCGGGCCTCTGATGGCCTCCACTGGGCCACCAAGGCGACATGGTGCCGAGGCTTCAGCCCAGCACCCAAAACAGAATGCTGGGCTGCACGATGGCAGCCCAGACCACACTAGAGAAGTAATGAAGTGCCGACTGGTGCGTTGGCCAAACAGGTAAGATGGCGGTGCGGGGTGCTCCCAACGTTCCCTTTAACTTACGCGAGCGGAGGTCGGCATGGTTGGCGACCCACGAGGCTGACACTGACATCGCTCACGGCAGCCTTGCGGGATGCAGGGCAATATCAGCGGTTGAGCAGCGGCCCGGGACGCGACCGACTGGGCGGGGTACGGCGCGACTGGCATCTCCTCCGCTAACTCTCGTAACGCCCCACCTCCCCCTCCCGGGCGAAAATTGTTTTGCGCCCTGTTAGTGCTCCTTGGAGGCGCTAGCAGATGCCACAAATATTGACAATTTCAACTCCTTCGTGTGATATTCTGGGAGGTATTGAGGAACTTTTTGACTTACAAACATGAAAATCATGCGCAGAAGAAAACTGGCTGCTTCATCAAGCCTGGAGCATTATGACTAGGCACTTCCTGCCTCCCCACCCTCGCCCTCCCTGCAGCAGTGTAATCTCTTAGGTGAGATATAAAGAAGAAAAAAAACAGGGCCATGAAGAGGGGAAAAAAATGTGGAAAATTCTTCTCCGATTTCCTCAGGCAATAGAAGCGAGTCCAGGAGATCCCGTTGACCATGGGTATGGTAACTGTTAAACTACTGCAGTCAGAATCAGGGGAAGTCATAACGGGGAACAAATAAATGGCGGACCAATTGAACAAGTACTTTGGTTCGGTATTCACTAAGGAGGACACAAACAACCTTCCGGATATAAAAGGGGTCGGAGGGTCTAGTAAGGAGGAGGAATTGAGGGAAATCCTTATTAGTCGGGAAATTGTGTTGGGGAAATTGATGGGATTGAAGGCCGATAAATCCACAGGGCCTGATGGACTGCATCCCAGAGTACTTAAGGAGGTGGCCTTGGAAATAGTGGATGCATTGACAGTCATTTTCCAACATTCCATAGACTCTGGATCAGTTCCTATGGTGTGAAGGGTAGCCAATGTAACCCCACTTTTTAAAAAAGGAGGGAGAGAGATGACAGGGAATTATAGACCGGTCAGCCTGACATCGGTAGTGGGTAAAATGATGGAATCAATTATTAAGGATGTCATAGCAGTGCATTTGGAAAGAGGTGACATGATAGGTCCAAGTCAGCATGGATTTGTGAAAGGGAAATCATGCTTGACAAATCTTCTGGAATTTTTTGAGGATGTTTCCAGTAGAGTGGACAAGGGAGAACCAGTTGATGTGGTATATTTGGACTTTCAGAAGGCTTTCGACAAGATCCCACACAAGAGATTAATGTGCAAAGTTAAAGCACATGGGATTGGGGATAGTGTGCTGACATGGATTGAGAACTGGTTGTCAGACAGGAAGCAAAGAGTAGGAGTAAATGGGGACTTTTCAGAATGGCAGGCAGTGACTAGTGGGGTACCGCAAGGTTCTGTGCTGGGGCCCCAGCTGTTTATTAATGATTTAGACGAGGGGATTAAATGTAGTATCTCCAAATTTGCAGATGACACTAAGTTGGGTGGCAGTGTGAGCTGCGAGGAGGATGCTATGAGGCTGCAGAGCGACTTGGATAGGTTAGGTGAATGGGCAAATGCATGGCAGATGAAGTATAATGTGGATAAATGTGAGGTTATCCACTTTGGTGGTAAAAACAGAGAGACAGACTATTATCTGAATGGTGACAGATTAGGAAAAGGGGCGGTGCAAAGAGACCTGGGTGTCATGGTACATCAGTCATTGAAGGTTGGCATGCAGGTACAGCAGGCGGTTAAGAAAGCAAATGGCATGTTGGTCTTCATAGCGAGGGGATTTGAGTACAGGGGCAGGGAGGTGTTGCTACAGTTGTACAGGGCCTTGGTGAGGCCACACCTGGAGTATTGTGTACAGTTTTGGTCTCCTAACCTGAGGAAGGACATTCTTGCTATTGAGGGAGTGCAGCGAAGGTTCACCAGACTGATTCCCGGGATGGCGGGACTGACCTATCAAGAAAGACTGGATCAACTGGGCTTGTATTCACTGGAGTTCAGAAGAATGAGAGGGGACCTCATAGAAACGTTTAAAATTCTGACGGGGTTAGACAGGTTAGATGCAGGAAGAATGTTCCCAATGTTGGGGAAGTCCAGAACCAGGGGACACAGTCTAAGGATAAGGGGTAAGCCATTTAGGACCGAGATGAGGAGGAACTTCTTCACCCAGAGAGTGGTGAACCTGTGGAATTCTCTACCACAGAAAGTTGTTGAGGCCAATTCACTAAATATATTCAAAAAGGAGTTCGATGAAGTCCTTACTACTAGGGGGATCAAGGGGTATGGCGAGAAAGCAGGAATGGGGTACTGAAGTTGCATGTTCAGCCATGAACTCATTGAATGGCGGTGCAGGCTAGAAGGGCCGAATGGCCTACTCCTGCACCTATTTTCTATGTTTCTATGTTTCTACTTACATTTTTGATATGATGTGATCTCTGCCCCAGCCAAGAACCAGTTCAGCTCCCTTTTGAAAATATGCAGAGTCAGCACCCACCACACAAGCCGGTAATGCATTCCAGAGGCTCAATACTCTCAAAGAAAAATTTGAAGATTTAGATTGCTTTTTAAAATTCTAAAAGCGTTGATGATGCCTTTTGGTATTTGTACCTTGACGAGTACTCCTGGTGACCTTAATGTTCAGAGAGTGTCAGTTTTTGGTGTCCCTTGATCTGCTTTCCAATTCAGCCGTTGCTGTCTACTTTAGATCAGTTTTAGAAGAGTCTGAGTCAGTTTTCCTGAGCCTTTGCTAAAATGACCAAATGTTAAGTGTACTTCCTCATTGTTATACTCATAATAAAGGGTGAGGCTGAGTACTGTGTGCAATGAGCAAGTGTGACCTTAGCTCCTTTAATAAGATTCCAGAGTGCAAATATCTCGTGGGTGGCCTGCTTATGTACTGTGCTCCCAAGTTGCAGATTCTTCAGTAATAATCAAAGAACTGCAAAAGCTTCTATAGATATGTGAAGAGAAAAAGATTAGTGAAGACAAACGTAGGTCCCTTGCAGTCGGATTCAGGTGAATTTATAATGGGGAACAAAGAAATGGCAGACCAATTGAAGGATATCCTTATTAGGCGGGAAATTGATGGGATTGAAGGCCAATAAATCCTCGGGGCCTGATAGTCTGCATCCCAGAGTACTTAAGGAAGTGGCCCGAGAAATAGTGGATGCATTGGTGATCATTTTCCAACAGTCTATTGACTCTGAATCAGTTCCTATGGACTGGAGAGTAGCTAATGTAACACCACATTTTAAAAAAGGAAGGAGAGAGAAAACAGGTAATTATAGACCAGTTAGCCTGCCATCAGTAGTGGGGAAAATGTTGGAATCAATTATTAAGGATGAAATAGCAGCGCATTTGGAAAGCAGTGACAGGATCGGTCCAAGTCAGCATGGATTTATGAAAGGGAAATCATGCTTGACGAATCTTCTGGAATTTTTTGAGGATGTAACTAGCAGAGTGGACAAGGGAGAACCAGTGGATGTGGTGTATTTGGACTTTCAAAAGGCTTTTGACAAGGTCCCAACAAGAGATTGGTGTGCAAAATTAAAGCACATGATATTGGGGATAGAGAACTGGTTGGCAGACAGGAAGCAGAGAGTCGAGATAAACAGGTCCTTTTCAGAATGGCAGGCAGTGACTAGTAGAGTGCTGGGACCCCAGCTCTTTACAATATACATTAACGATTTAGATGAAGGAATTGAGTGTAATATCTCCAAGTTTGTGGATGACACTAAACTGGGTGGCGGTGTGAGCTGTGAGGAGAACGTTAAGAGGCTGTAGGGTGACTTGGATAGGTTAGGTGAGTGGGCAAATGCATGGCAGATGCAGTATAATGTGGATAACTGTGAGGTTATCCATTTTGGGGGCAAAAACACGAAGGCAGAATATTATCTGAATGGCGGCAGATTAGGAAAAGGGGAGGTGCAACGAGACCTGGGTGTCATGGTTCATCAGTCATTGAAAGTTGGCAGGTTCAGCAGGTGGTGAAGAAGGCAAATGGTATATTGGCCTTCATAGCCAGGGGATTTGAGTATAGGAGCAGGGAGGTCTTACTGTAGTTGTACAGGGCCTTGGTGAGGCCTCACCTGGAATATTGTGTTCAGTTTTGGTCTCCTAATCTGAGGAAGGACGTTCTTGCTATTGAGGGAGTGCAGCGAAGGTTCACCAGACTGATTCCAGGGATGGCTGGACTGACATATGAGGAGAGACTGGATCAACTGGGCCTTTATTCACTGGAGTTTAGAAGGATGAGAGGGGATCTCATAGAAACGTATAAGATTCTGATGGGACTGGACAGGTTAGATGCGGGAAGAATGTTCCCGATGTTGGGGAAGTCCAGAACCAGGGGACATAGTCTTAGGATAAGGGGTAGGCCATTTCGGACTGAGATGAGGAGAAACTTCTTCACTCAGAGAGTTGTTAATATATGGAATTCCCTGCCGCAGAGAGTTGTTGATGCAGTTCATTGGATATATTCAAGAGGGAGTTAGATATGGCCCTTACGGCTAAAGAGATCAAGTGGTATAGAGTGAAAGCAGGAAAGGGGTACTGAGGGAATGATCAGCCATGATCTTATTGAATGGCGGTGCAGGCTCGAAGGGCCGTATGGCCTACTCCTGCACCTATTTTCTATGTTTCTATGTTTCTAGTTGCAAGGTAAGAAATCTCTTCTCTTTAGCAGTCAGAGACCAGGTTCAGAAGAGAAAACCCGTGGGAAGTGGGGAGCTGCAAACCACAAATGGACCAATCCGCTTGAGAAGAATAGTCTGCAGTCAAAATCTTCAGCATTTCCCCTGTTGTGCGAACACATGCTTGGCATTCAGAATATCTTGTACTTTAAAGGTACATAACATCAAATGAAAGGAATTTGTGTTGTGCTGATAGGGCAATGGCTTTACAACCAAACTTGTTTGAATATCATGTGCCTGCTCTGTCCATAATGCATGTTTGAATGGAGCTTGTTTTGAGGCTTAGATCAAGTTTATTTAGTGATCATTGCAGCTTTGCATCCCTTGTTGATGAAAAGTTTATGACAGAGCACTCTTTGATATTGAAGTTTATGAAAAGACATATAGCAGCATCACAACTCTAATTTTGTTTTTCAAAAGATTATGTATTCTTCTTTTGTGCTTATTTTGTAATCTTAAATCTCTTACTCTTAACAGCTATAATCTGGATGTCATTTCAGTATGTTGAGCCTCCATTTCGGGCTCCTCCAGTAACTGCATCGTATTTTAACAATTAGATCAACCAACATTCAACAGATAAAGTCAATATTTGAGCTATTGATACGCTATAGCCCAAACATCAAGATAGTTCCTCCAGACTCCATATGTTGTGTGGTTCTGTTCAACAATTATTGTGCCTTTACTAAATAATCTAGACCTTGTTTCCCAAGAGGATACACATTGATAAATTGATGCTGAAAGCAGGATTTGCCAGAAGATCAAATAAGTAGGTCGTCTCCATTTTTTTGAAGCAGTGTTATAGCATAATTGTAAGATATGTGGAAAATAAGTGAAAAATGAACCATCTTCTTTCAATCACAGAATAATACAGCACAGAAGGAGGCCATTCGGCCCATCGAACCTGCACCGGCTCTTTTGAAGAACAATTCAGTTAGTCCCACTCCCCGGCTCGTTCCCCATATCCCTGCATTTTTTCTTCTTCAAGTATTTATCCAGTTCCCTTCTTGAAGGCTATTATTGAATCTGTTTCCATCACCCGATCAGGCAGTGCATTCCAAATCCTAACCACTTATTGCTTCAAAAACCTCCTGTTGCCTCTGGTTCTTTTGACAATCACTTTAAATTAATAATGCAGTTCACTCTCCACATGCCTTAATTCAAACTACCTTTTCTACTGTTTTAAATTCTGATTTGGAGTAATTGGGCATTTAATTTTGACTTTCTTGTGTTGAGTAAAAAGCCAAAGATTGCAAACTGTCAAAATATGGATTGGCATCGATTCTGATGAATTAGTACAATCACTGATGGCAATTAAGGGAACTGCTTTACTACTGTATCCTGAAAGTTGTAATCATTTATTTCTATCCCAAGTTATATCAGTGGTTAATTTGGGGTATCCCTATTTAGGGAGGACATGTTACTCATGCCTTCCTCAGAGAATACTTGGCAGAAGTAATTATTTATTAAATTGACTATCTTGTAATCATCAGTTTCAGCCATTTGCACCGTTCAGGGTCTCACCACTGCTCTGACTTTCCTCTCATTGTTGAAATACTGAAACAATTTCTTGCTGTTATGTTTTATATCAGCAACTACAGTTTTTTCTCCCCAGGACTTTCTTTATCACTCTGGCCTTCCTTTTTAATTTAATGTATTTCTGCATGTTCCTGTTTTCATCCCAGTGAACTCCTTCACCTTCCTTGTTGAAGGATTTGTAGAGAATCATTTACAATGAACTGCTCATGCAGAACACAAGAAAAATGTGTAACTGTTTAGTCAGTTCACCACTTGAAGCCAGTTGGACTTTATAAATCATCAAGAAATATTGGGGGTGATTTTCACTTTGGGTGGTGGTGGAAAGCTGGTGACTGTGGCTCTGCCTGTACCACCTGCCTGATTGACTTCAGTGGAAAGGAAAATCAGGTGGGTGCACAAGCTGTGGCCAAAGTGAAAATGACCCCCATTGACTCTGCTTAATTGTTTTTAAAAGGTAAAGGTATATTGAAATATTGTATCCTAAACATTGTAAAGGCTACAATTATCAGCATCACTCAATCATCCCTTGCTATCCTGCTTTAGAACTCTTGGTTAGAGGTAGGCTGGGAGCAGACATTTAGTATAGAATTTCGCCTTCGTGATGACTTCTGCTCCAGTGACTTTGTGCACTAGGGCAGCAGTCACTATTCATCACGTTACACGAAGGGAACTGCTACACAATGTATGCTACCAGACAGCCTCTAACCTACAGTTCAAGTGTATAAAACATGGTAAAAATGAGCAACTGAGACCCCAATAAGTGTAGAGAAATACATTTAGGATTATGGGGCTGCTGTTCACATCATTTTTTAAATGATTATATGCAGTTTTCTCCCTCGTGGGACTATGGACTTCTTGATATTTAATGTTTCTAGTTTCTCTTTGTAAAGTTAGTCTCGCTTTATTGAATGCTTTGTTTACAATGTATGACTGCAGGAACTTATTTGTGGATAAATGTCGTCATATAATGAAGCAGCGTAGTCAGCATAAATATTCTATGGGTAAATTTGAACTACAGAATCTATTGTAGACCTTTCCCTATGATTAATTATGCAAGAAACCACTTTGGAAAGTCCATTATGAACCTATGTTCTGAAGATAAATATCTATGAATAGAAAGTATGTTAAAATGTGGGTATTTGCAGATTGTAGATTCTGAATGGAACATACCTGTACTTAAAAAAAAAGGATTCACTTATTATTGTGGAGTAGTCAGTCATATCATTCTTTAGCAATTAAATATATATTTAACTTGGCATCAAAACTATCTTAATACCTATGAGCTTCGTTGGAAATGGCCAATTAAAATGAGAGCTTGGTCATGTAAGTGTGAAATCAGGAAGTATTTTTCACACGAAGGGTAGTGAATGTTGGACCAA
The DNA here is from genome assembly GCF_044704955.1 of Pristiophorus japonicus. Classification (NCBI taxonomy): domain Eukaryota; kingdom Metazoa; phylum Chordata; class Chondrichthyes; family Pristiophoridae; genus Pristiophorus; species Pristiophorus japonicus. The sequence goes on along the minus strand of NC_091979.1, from coordinate 105,165,098 downwards.
TTGACATTTTCAAGACTGAGATTGACAGATTTTTATTAGGTAAGGGTAGTGAGGGATATGGAGCAAAGGCCAGTAAATAGATTTGAGGTAAAAGCAAAATACTGTGGATGCTGGAATCTGAAATAAAAACAGAAAATGCTGGAAATCTCAGCGGGTCAGTAGCACCTGTGGAGAGAAACAGTTAACATTTCGGGCCGATGACCCTTCGTCAGAACTGGCAAAAGTTCGAAATGTAACAGATTCTTAAGGAAGTGCGAGGGGCACAGAAAGGGGTAGGGGAGGAAAGAACAAAAGGGAAGGTTTGTGACGGGGTGGAAGGCAGGAGAAATTTGAGAGACAAAAGGGATGGGCCAAATTGAGATGGTAATGGTACAAGTTAGGAAACAAAAGATGAGTCTAGGTGGCGTCTGACGACACCTTTCGCACTAGTGCTTCTGATACGTCTTCCTTTTTCCTCAACCGAGGATTCCTCTCCGCCGTGGTTAACATGTCCTTGACCATGTCCGTTCTATTTCCCGCACTTCTGCTCTCACCCCTTCCCCTCCCTCTCAGAACCGCGACAGGATTCCCCTTGTCCTCACCTTTCACCCCACCAGCCTCCACGTTCAACGGACTATCCTCCACTATTTCCTGTCGGCAGTTTCATTGCGATCTGCCGACGGGACAACGGCCGTCTCAATTTCTCTGCTCCCCTCACTCACTCTAACCTACCTCACTCTGAATTTACAGCACTCCACTCTCTCAGATCCAACCCCAACTTTGTCATTAAACCTGCTGACAAATGTGGTGCTGTTGTTGTTTGGCGAACCGACCACTACCTTGCAGAGGCTGATTGCCAACTCTCTGTCACCTCTTCCTACCTCCCCCTGGACCATGACCCCACTACTGAACATCAAGCCATTGTTTCCCAGACTGTCAGTGACCTCATCACCTCTGGAGATCTTCCCTCCACAGCCACCAACCTCATAGTTCCCCAACCCCGCACAGTTTGCTTCTACCTCCTTCCCAAGATCCACAAACAGGACTACCCCGGTAGACCCATCGTTTCAGCCTGTTCTTGCCCCACAGAACTTATTTCTTCCTATCTCGACTTTTTTTCTCACCTTGTCCAGTCTCTTCCCATCTACATCCGTGACTCCTCCGATGCCCTCCGCCACTTTAACAGTCACCAGTTTCCCGGCCCCATTCGTCTCCTTTTCACTATGGACGCCCAGTCCCTCTACATCTCCATCCCCCACCAGGATGGCCTGAGGGCGCTCCGCTTCTTCCTCGAGCAGAGGCCCAACCAATCCCCATCCATCACCACCCTCCTCTGCCTGGCTGAACTTATTCTCGCATTAAACAACTTCTCCTTTGACTCCACTCACTTCTTCCAAATTAAAGGATCATCCTTCGCCATTTCCGCCACCTCCAGCGTGATCCCACCATCAATCGCATCTTCCCCTTCTCTCTCAGCGTTCCGAAGGGACCGCTCCCTCTGCGACACCCTGGTCCACTCCTCAATAACCTCCCCTTCCCACGGCACCTTTCTTTGCAAGCGCAGGAGATGCAACACCTCCCCTTTTACCTCCTCCCTTCCCAGTACCAGGGCCCCAAACACTCCTTCCAGGTGAAACAGCGATTTACTTGTACTTCTTTCAATTTAGTATACTGTATACACTGCTCACGATGTGGTCTGCTCTATATCGGAGAGACCAAATGCAGATTGGGTGACCATTTTGCAGAACACCTTTGTTCAGTCCGTAAGCGTGACCCCGAGCTTCTGGTCGCTTGTCACTTCAATTCTCCGCTCCACTCCCACTCTGACCTCTCCGTTCTCGGCCTCCTACACTGTTTCGATGAAGCTCAATGTAAGGAACAGCACCTCATCTTTCGTTTAGGCACTTTACAGCCTTCTGGACTCAACATTGAGTTTAACAATTTCAGACCATAACCTCTGCCCATATTTTGTTCCCATTCCCCCTTTTTTTTTACAACCCGCCCACCCCCTTTTTAAAAAAAAATTTCAGTTTCCCATGGCAGCTGGTAATTATTTCACCATTCAAACCCCATCTAGACTCATATTTTGTTTCCTAACTTGTGCCATTACCATCTCAATTTGGCCCATCATCCCTTTTGTGTCTTAAGTCTCTCCTGCCTTCCACCCCATCACAAACCTTCCCTTTTGTTCTTTCCTCCCCTCTCCTTTTCACTGCCCCTTGCACTTACTTAAGAAGCTGTTACATTTTGAACTTTTGCCAGTTCTGACGAAGTCATTGACCTGAAACGTTAACTCTGTTTCTCTCCACAAATAGATTTGAGGTACAGGTTAGCCATGATTTAATTGAATGTCGGAATGGGCTCGAGGGGCTGAATGGCCTATCTCTGTTCCAATGGCATGAATGTTGCCGAATGACGATTGCCAAATTACCATTCATCCATTTTATGGAAGAGTCTTCTACTCTGTCACTAAAGAAATAACGTGGGATCCTTAAATAAAATCAAAGAATGGGCTGTATTGCAAGATGAAGTGTCTTGGGGTTTTATGTTACTTTACTTATCAATGGAGAAATAATGTGCCTGCAATGCCATGATACTGTTTTGTTGACCCCAAATGTTCAGATTTTTCTTTTTTATTGTGGGTTTTATTAATAAAACATTACAAAGGTGGGGGGAAGGTCTTCCCTAATGGCATATGCACCAAATAACGTGGTACAAAGCCAGGTTCTGGGTTTGATTCTTGGTCTTGGCTGGAGTGGAGGTAGAGTTGCTACCCTTGGTTTAGTGTTATTGGGCTCAAGTTTCGGACGCCCGCTAGAATGCCGCACATCGGAGAGGCCCGTCTAATTTATAGAACAAAAATTGCGTCGAATACATACCTTGCGATTCTCAGATAGCTGTAGGCCCATTTCCACCTCGGCACGGCGCAGCAGGAGCTGCTGGGGGCGGAGCTACAGCCCTGCGCCAAAAACAGTGCCGGCAGCTGCGCACATGCGCAGTAGCTCCCGGCCCTCCCAGCATGTCCTGTCTCCGGGGCGACGACCCTATTCCAGGCCGAAGGGATGTCGCCCCTATCCCGGGCCGAGTGGCCTGACGCATCTTACCTGGCGGCGGGGCCTGTCCGTCCGTCCTCTCGCTGGGGGTAGCCCTGCCCGAAGTACTTTGTGAGCCTGGCGGCGGCGTCGGCAGGGCCCACGGCCTCTCGCTGGGGGCGGGCCCTGTCCGAAGAGTCGGCGGCGGCCCGGCATCGTTGTCTTCTCCCCCCCCATCTTCTCCCCCCCCCCCCATCTTCTTTCCCCCCATCTTCTTCTCTCCCCCATTTTCTTCTCCCCCCCCTCTCTTCTCCTCCCCCCACCCCCCTCTCTTCTCCCCGGTGCTGCAATAGGTGAGTAGAAATAATTTTTTAATTATTGAGTGATTTAAAAAAAAATTAATTTTTTAATTTTTTTGGATTGATTTATTGGTTTATTTATTGATTTATTTATCATTTATTATTGATGTTGGCTCTTTATTTGTAAAAGTGAAGTGTTTAATCTTTGTAAATCCCCCTCCCCCCCCCCACCCACGTCTCATTCCCTACGACTGATTTCTAAATATAGGCAAGGTTTTTCTGAGCGTACAAAAATCTACACTTACTCCATTCTAAGTTAGTTTGGAGTAAGTTTTCGTTGCCTAAACTTTCAAAGCAGGCGTAAGTGGCTGGACACGCCCCCTTTTGAAAAAAAATCTGTTCTAAATGGAACTATTTTAACTCACTAGAACTGGAGCAAACTAAATGCCGAGAATTGCAATTTCTGAGATGCTCCATTCTAAACTAGTTGCTCCAAAATAATAGGAGCAACTGCACCCGAAACTTGAGCCCTTTGTATTGGGGACGGGGAACACATAGTTAGGGTTCCCACTTCTCTTCACTGCTAGTGATCCCTGCTGAAATGTGCCAATGTGTGAAAGTCAGATGAGAACAGGATTGTCCTCGGTTACGATACCTCTGTGGTCGAATACACTGCCAGCAAATGCTGTTCTGACTTGAACATAATGGTACTTGGGCAAGGTACTTGAGAGTTGCTAGCCCTTGTGGAACTTTCAGCTAACAGAAGTAATCTTATTCGAAAATTGCACAAAGGGGCAGGTTTATAAAAGTTCACACTATAGTGTCTGCAGTGATGCAATCTGATTGTAGCTGCTAACACGACATTGCAAGAGCAGACCCAAATCGACCTGTTTGGGGGCTGAATCTACCAAAAATCCCCCTTTGCACCATCTGCAGTATGAGCAGTTGAGCAGAAGGCTTCTTTTTTTGCTCTCTCTTTTCAACAACTTTTTGTAATATTGCAAGCCACATCAGGAAAGGAGTTTTCTACTTAAATACATTCTCTTGACTCAAAGGACATACTTTCTGGTTTAAAAGTGATTCAAGATCTTCCATTGCAATAATGATCTGAGGGAACTCAAGTCTTAAAAAAAAATAGTATAAATGGTCAGTTGCTGCTTGCATTAAATGGGCCTGTTCAGGCAGGGGCATGTCTTTGTGCTCAGTCCTGGTTACCATGGTGCAGTGACACGACTTGGCTGGAACCACAAAAAGAAAGTCAAAGGGATGTTAGCACTTTGGATACAGCTTACTAATGTCATCTTTGCTAGTCGTTTCAGCAGTGAAATGGTGTTGTTGTGCCTTAATTTAGGAATAAATACCACAGTGTAGTCAAACAGAGACCATAGCAGTTTGATACAATTACATATAATTCATATGCAGTGTGTTTCTCAACCCTTCAACCTTGTTTTTGTAATGGTTAACTTGCTGGCAGTGTGCAGAACCGACGTCAGTAAGACCTCTTCATTTCTTTGTTGCTCATGATATGATTTTGAAATTTGATGCTGGTTCTTTGTTGGTTTGACTAAATGCTGGGAGATGAGCCTTGCTTTTAATGTAACTGGAGATTCTTGGTCTTCAAGTAACCAGCAGGAAGACTAGATCTAATTCAGAAGTGATTAGGGGAATCTAATGATTTAAGTGGAAAACATCTTGTTTAACAATTCTTTATGTAGAGCCAGTTCTTTTTGAGGAAGGAAGAAACCGGGGTGTTTGTTAGGAACTAATGCTTCCATGTAATGGTTAAAAAAAAGATTTTGACCTTTCTTGCCTGCCATGAAAAACTGGCCATTTCACATCCATCACCCTGTTTATACTGCAGCTGTGAATTCATGTGTGCAGTGCACCCATCTATATGGTGATTTGCCATATTTTGCATGATTCACAATGAGAATATGAACGTGAAGAAAAAGACCCTGAAACCTGACATTTTTGCCCTATTTTTTAGTGTTTTTAAAATGCCAACAGCAAATAGAAAATGACACTGATAGTTTTAAAATATTTGTTGTGTGGTATGCTGCAAAGCATATAGGGAGCAGCATCCCCCCCCGCACCCCCCCCCCGCCCAAACAAATAATCCTCACTTGGTTACAGGTAGTATAATGTATGCACCTGTGAGCATGCTCACAAGTTTGTGGAGCTGTTGCCGGGACGCATTTCGTCGCCCAAATCCGACTTTTGTACACCGCCGTGGAGTGTCTGATTAAGGTTAACGGGTCCTTGACGGCGCCCCTTCGCTTTGGGAGAGGGGTGCGCCAGGGATGCCCCATGTCCGGCCAGTTATATGCCATCTGCATGGAGCCTTTCCTGCGCCTCCTGCGGACAAGGTTGACGGGACTGGCTCTGCAATGGCCGGGCGTGAAGGTCGTCCTCTTGGCTTACGCCGATGACGTGCTCCTCACGGTAGAGGATGCCGTTGACCTGCGGAGGATGCGTGAGTGCCAGGAGATTTACTCGGCCGCATCCTCCGCCAGGATCAACTGGGAGAAATGTTCCGGACTCCTGGTGGGTCAGTGGCGGGTGGACTCCCTGCCGGAGGAGCTCAGGCCTTTTGCCTGGAGCACGACCCATCTCCTCTATCTGGGAGTCTACCTTAGCCCCGACGAGGAAGCCTGGCCGGCGAACTGGCAGGAGCTGGAGGCTCCGAGTGCTGTCCTACAGGGGTCGAGCGCTAGTCATAAACCAGCTAGTGGCCGCTATGCTGTGGTACCGGCTGGTCACTTTGACCCCTCCCCCTGCGTTTGTTGCCAAGATACAGAAGAAGCTGGTGGACTTCTTCTGCAACAACAGGAAGCACGGGGTCTCTGCCGCGGTCTTGAGTCTCCCGCTTAGGGAGGGCGGTCAGTCGTTGGTGTGCGTCAGCGCCCAGCTCGCGACTTTCCGTCTTCAGACCCTGCAGAGATACCTTTACGTCGAGCCCCCTCCTAGGTGGCGTGCTCTGGCGACGTATTTCTTCTGCCAGCAGCACAGCCTCAACTACGACACGCAGCTCCTGTTTGTGAGCTTGGGGGGCGTCAGGACCGCCGTCCAGGGGCTGCCTGTCTTTTACCAGGAACTCATCAGGGTCTGGAACAAAGTCTCCACCAAGCGCAGCTCTCCACCGGCTGGAGTGGCGGCTGTTCTGCAGGAGCCGCTGCTCAGGAATCCGTACCTCCACGACCGAGGTTTTAGGTGGCAGTCGGATGAGAGGGCTGTGGCTGGCGAGGTGACCAGGGTCAGGAACCTGCTCGATGGCGGAGGAGCGGGCTGGATGGCGCCAGACGTGCTGGCACGGCGTCTAAATTCGGCCGACGTCCGCCGCGCGGCCGATGCCATCGAGTCGCTAAAAACAGCTCTGGGCCCTGACTCCGTTAGGTGTGTCGAGGACGTTCAAGCACGTGGGGAGATCCCGTCCGAACTGACACCCGTCCGGATGGAATTCCTCATTGGCGGCAAATCCCGGAACCTCCCTCAGGAGCCGGCGTCTCACAACTTGAGCCGCCTCGGGGAAATCCCATCCGTGCCTTTCAGTTCCGCGCGGAGGGGTTTCCTGTACGGGCTGCTCCTGCACACTCTCAACCTTGCCATCCTCGCCGGCCGTCCGGACACGCCATGGCGTACAATCTTGCCGTCCAGAGGAGGCGGGGGTCCCCGATGGAGTGCACTCTACGCGGGAGTCCTCCCACTATTTATCGGGGATTTGGCCTAGAGGGTGGTGCACGGAGCAGTCCCGTGCAACAAATTTTTAAGCCGGTTCACTGGCTCCCAGGCCGCCTGCAATTTCTGCGGTCTGGAAGAGTCCGTGTTCCATGTTTTTACAGAATGCGCGAGGTTGCAGCCCCTGTTTCATTAGTTAAAGGGGGTCCTCAATTTCTGGTTGCACTTCAGTCCCACACTCCTGATCTTTGGGCACCCTGTGCGGAGGGGAGCGGGTAGGTCCGAGGGGGTCGTTCAGCCCGACTGCCTGCCTCTCTTCCGCGCCTACATCCGCGCCAGGGTGTCCTCAGAGATGGAGCACGCGGTGTCCACTGGTACGCTCGCGGCCTTCCGCGAGAGGTGGGCGCCGGAGGGACTGGAGTGCATCGTTACCCCCGGCAACCAAATTTTAATTTGATTTTATATGTTTTAAAGTTTAATTTGTTTTAATTGCCGGATTTTTAGTGTCCCCCTCCCCTTTTATAGGGGGCACTTGTAAAATATATGGTTTTAATGCCCCAAAAAAAAATCACAAAAAAAACCAAAAAAAAGAAACAAAAAATTTTTTTTAAAAAGGGGCAGTTAAGTGTCTGGAGTGTCCCCCAGATCAGGGGGCACTTGATCTAACGTTTATTTTGTTCCCCCAAAAAGAGTTGTGGAGCTGTTGCACTGTGAGTGGCTTAGCCAGTCACGTGATGCTCACAAGACTCAATAAAACCCCAGTTAATTAACCCATAAAGCAAAAGGTAGCAGAAGGCATGATTAGTGGCATGACAGCAGAAAGGTGGGAAGACTGGTAGAACATGTGCTTGCAGGTAAATATAGGAGTGAAAGTTTGACTGTAATATGGAAGAGCGCTGTTAGTTTTTTAAAAGAAATCACAACAATGACGTAATAAAAAAACAAAAACAAAATGCTGCGGATGCTGGACATCTGAAGTAAAAACAGAAAATCCTGGAAATACTCAGTAGGTCAGGCAGCACCCGTGGAGAGAGAAACCGAGTTAACGTTTCAGGTCGATGACCCTTCATCAGAACATACAATAAACACTTACAGTGAAATTGTTCCCTTGCAATGACTGAATAGCTTGATTGTTTATTGCTTAATTTTATAAAAATGTAATGAATGAAAATAGTTAAATATACAATACTCTAATTAAATTTTTGCAAGTGCTTTGAAAGAAATAGTATGTATTTTGAAAGTTGTCCAAGAGACTCCGTGCACAAATTTCCTGTTTTTATTAAAAAAACAGATGTTGGCTTATCATGCAAAATGTACTGAATACTTCCGTACAATTCCAGCTGCTGTGGATGTCTTCCACATTATTGTACAGGTCCAGCTCTCTGCACTGTTTCTGATAGAATGTTAACAGGCCATCAAGTCTGAGGTGGTGTATGTCTCCACGTGATCCACCTAGTTGAATCCTACTCTCCTGCCGGCTAGAGTTACCAACTGTGGTTGGAGGTATTCCTGGAGGTTAACCATGTGATGTCGGAGTAAGTCGTCACGTGCCGTCTGCAAATGTTATTGCATTTACCCTTTGTAACGGTTGGGTTCCCTGTAGTTGAGTATCTTTGCTTATGGTTTCATGCAAGCGGCTGTGTGCAAGATGTTCCAAAAACCAGACCACCTGGCAAAGAATTAAAACTGAGAGTGGGGAGAGGAGAAACCGAAGGTGATGGAGGGATTCAAAGGTGGGAAACCAGAGGTGGGAGGAACTTGGATTCCACAAATAACTAACTGTTATCGGTGCAGTTTTAGAGTTACTAACAGTAATAGTCTTAAGACTCAGCTTCCCCATATAATCAACAGAAAACGCAATAACTCAATGATAGTCTATATGCACTTGCAGTAATAGGTGCAATGCCTAGTAGTAATCCTATAAACCCAATAATAACCCCTGTAACTACAGCCAGAATCCTCCTGCATTGCAGAAGGTGCAATCAGGCTCCCCAATCAATGCCAAATTTAATGGGCCACATAACTTTCCCTGTCTCCTTGGACTCTGGTTCTGTGTAAAGGTGATAACTCTGAACTGGAAGCCTCAGTCAGAGCCAATCTGTATCTGAACTACACACGTGAAAACTAATCGTCACAGACCCACCTGAACCAAAGTGAGAGATCGCACAAAGGGCAGTGGGCTCGGGGGTTTGGAACATCTCACAATGCACACACTCAGCTCAGCACTAACCTTTCTTAAACCACTCCTTTTGGGATCGGACTGAAAGGAGAGTTTTCATTGGATGATAGAAATTACAGTCCAGGAGGAGACCATTGGTTCCCCGGTGCTTGTTTTTGTTCTGTTGCTCTCTCCTGTAACCCCATTTCCCCCCCACCCTCCGAAGCAGATCCTTTAATATTCTTCCTTTTCAAATATTTATTCCATTCCTTTTTAAATAATGTTCTAGTCTCTGCCACAATAGCCACTTGTGGTGAAGCATCCCATGGTTTAAAAGCCCTCATTTCATAAATCTTCTTTCTCCTTTCCCCATTGGTTTTTCCAGTGAAAATCCGAGGTCTCCATTGTCCCCCATTTACCCACACATTGGAAATAATCTTTTACTATTTACCCCCAGTAAAGTCCCAGGGTTTCACTCGCTCCTCTCTCGGCACTTCTTCCACTCACCCACCGCTGCTGCTGCACCTGACTCAGCAGAAAATACTGGGCTGCATGCCCATTACACAGTCTCTCAAGAAGTGCACATTGGGACAGTCCACTTTGGAAACCTATTTATTGTTTTCAGAGCATCTGCCATGCTTCAGACAATTAAAAGTATTAAAAAGAAAGGCAATGCTGAGGTCATTTGCCATTGGTGAGGGAGGCCTGCAGACTAACATGGAGCCAGAAATTTACCAATCTGCAGACTTCCCTCACCAACAGCAACCAACCCCCAATGAATCTCTCGCAGCAAGTGGATTGTGTGGCCTGGAAGGGACTGGCCGTGTTAAACACTGCTCCACCTTCACACGGGGAAAAAATGAAGATGGAATACATGTTTGAGCAATTGAAGGTCATGGTGGTGAAATGGTTGCTTAATTTTCCATCACTATCGCTTGTCCAAAGTTTGAACTGATTGTGGCGCCTGTTTCCAGATTTCCTTTGACATAATCGTGATTGTTCTGTTTGCAGAAGTGCATTATATTTCTGAACACTACCAATTAAAACCTTTCAAAATGTCAGTCATGTCTTGAACTCTTACATTTTTTTAATCCCATTCATTCTTTTCCATTAGTTGTCAAGAGCAGAAGAGGAAAATGACAGCACTCGGTTCTTTTTATATATATTTATATTATTTATTATATATATATAAAATATTTATATATAATCAATGAAGTGATGTCATGCAAACAGAACAGAATTTACCTCTATTACCTTTCATAATAAACTGCATCAAATATGAAATCTGGCTAAGTGAATCATTTCCTATTTTGTTACATTACTTGATACTTGCGATCAGTAGATTATTATTCAGATGCCTGCTTTACTTTAGGTTCCAGATGACAAGACTTTGCAATGCTTTTTAATATCTAAAGTCCTCGAAATTGTTCTTTCTGAAGTTGGGTCACCCAGATGAAAAATGTCCTCCGTATATTATGCAGAGCCAAACAAATGGGTTCATAAAGAATACACATGATTTTGCATGATATATCACACAAGGAAATCCTCCTCCCCCATCCACAATGAACAGGACATGGCTGGAAAAGGGTTTATTCTCAAATAAGACTTACTACTGAAGTAAGAGACTGCCATAATCAGCACAAACACCATTTAAAAATAAACTGTACCAACGGGAAAACGTTTGACTTCAGTTACAAAATATTTAATCTCAGAAATTTCAGCACAGAAGGAGGCCTTTCACCCCATCATGATGGTGTCAGCAGTAGCTCAATAATAAAGTTATCTACACTAATCTCATCTCCTTTTAATATTTTTCCTCTTCCACCTTTCACTTCCCTCTTAAATGGCCGAGATTAATTTGACCTCGTGTTTCAAGTCTCATTGTAATTACACTTTATCATCCTTTGCATCACCCCAATAAGCTTGCATTGTCGTTCTTCAATGCTATAATATAAGGCTTTGGAGGGGGTGCAGATGAGATTTACTAGAATGGTTCTAGGGATGAGGGATTGGTTGCGTGGGGAGACTGAAGAGGCTGAGGTTGTTCTCCTTGGAGCGGAGAGGGCTGGGGAGATTTGATGGAGGTGTTCAAAATCATTACGGGTAGAGTGGATGATGACAAGCTGTTTCCAATGGCTGAGGGACCAGAGGGCACAGATTTAGGGTGATTGGCAAAAGAACCAGAGATGGCATGAGAAAACAATACGACTGGTTGGAATTTGGAGTGCACTGCCTGATGGGGTAATGGATACAGTCAATGGTGGCGTTCGGGGGGGAATTGGATGGATACTTGAAGGAGAAAAAATTGCAGGAATATGTAAAAGAGCGAGAGTGTGGGACTGACTGGATTGTTCGTCGAATGTGTGCACACTAGGTCCGTGCAGCAGAGCAGGTCTCCAGTTGTCCTGGTTAACCCTTGCCACTGGATAAAGGCCTAGCTCTGTCAAGCCCGTGTGGTGGCTGATGTGTAACGGTCACCACATGTTAAAAAAATACAAGCACAGGCATCCTCCACCCCTTCAATTGGAATTCAGGACTATAACATCGGGTCCTTCATTGAAATATCTGTGAACTCATGTGGAAGCAAGTCATCCTCGTTTGAGGGACCGCCTAAGATGATGAATATAATTTCTATAGTGGGGTCTCTAAAACTACACAGAGTAATGCAACTGTGGCCTAAGCAATATCTTGCTCATCGGCTCCTTGCTTTTAAAATCTTTTATAAATAAAGCCCATAATTCTATTTGCTTTTTTTAAAAAGGTTTTTCCTACCTGCAATCCAATTTAATTATCATGTATCTGGACTTGGATCTCTGTTTCTCCACTTCTTTTGAATATTTTACTGTTGAGGCCAAAATGTGCTAGTTCACATTTATTTACATTGAACTACATTTGGTTACTCCTGCATTCTTCCTCATGCCATCCGTTGTGGTGTTATCAACACACTTACATGTTAGTCTCTTAATGCCCATGTCCTCTCACTGCCCATGTTGAAATTAGTTATGCATATGGAGAATAACAGGTCCTACACAGATTTTGTTGGTAATTCACGAGATACACCTTGCTAATCAGAGATATTTGCTGCTTTCTATTCTTCAGCCATCCTACCTACTATTGATACCACTCCACATGTAATACCATGCCTTAATCTTGCACCAAATCTCTTGATGTGTTATTTGATCAAGTGCTATTTAAAGATCCAAATAGACACATTCACTGGATTCTGTGTGTGTGTATGCTTGCTAAATTCCTCATAGAATTTGATTAAATTAGTCAAACATGACCTTTCCCTTATAAACCTGTGTTGATTTACCCTGATTTGCCCATGCCTTTCTGAGTGCTTATTAATATTATCTCTTCTTATGGTTCTCTTGTAATTTTCCTACCACCAGTGTGAGGCTAACAGATCTGTAACTAACTGCCATTTCTCTTTCCCCTATTTTGTAACATTTTGCCAATCTCCATTCTTTTGCTGCAATTCACATGTTAATTCTATTTCCTCACAAACCTCATTCAGTATTTTTGAACTTGGACCAATTAACTTGCATACTTTATTAATTTTGAACAAAGAATGTTTTAATTGCCTTGTATGGATTAAGTTGGTTAACTCGTTTGTTGTCAAGAAACCCGATGCTGTACTGTAATTTGATCCAGTTTAGGAAGCATGTGACATTGTTTTAGTAACAAAACTAGTATCTAGTTCAAACAGTATACTGATGTTAATTCAGAAAGACACCAGATCACTGGGTAAGATGTTAAATCCACATTTAACCTGGAGGTTGGACAATTTTTCTCTGCCAAATTCCAGTGTCTTTGTGTGTGATGACGAGGAAACTGGACAAATTGAGAACTGATCCACAATCAAGCCAGAAACGAACCTATCTTCATAATTATGCACATGCACCTACAATCCTGCCTTGTCTTTTTTTCTGTTTTAATTTTTAAGAGATTTGCTTTTTCTCTTTTTTTAAGCTAATGTGGCCAAGAAGTAAGAGAAAATAGGTGCAGGAGTAGGTCATTCGGCCCTTCAAACCACCATTCAATATAATAATGGCTGATCATCATAATGGCTAAACTTCAGTACCCCATTCCTGCTTTCTCGCCATACCCCTTGATCCCTTTAGCCGTAAGGGCCACATCTAACTCCCTTTTGAATATATCTAATAAACTGGCCTCAACAACATTCTGTGGTAGAGAATTCCACAGGTTCACAATTCTCTGAGTGAAGAAGTTTCTCCTCATCTCGGTCCTAAATGGCTTACCCCTTATCCTTAGACTGTGACCCCTGGTTCTGGACTTCCCCAACATCAGGAACATTCTTCCTCCATCTAAGCGGTCCAATCCCACCAGAATTTTATGTGTTTCTATGAGATCCCCTCTCATTGAATACGTGGCTTGAGGAGTGTTGCAGAAGGGAGGGATTCAAATTCCTGGGTCATTGGAACCGGTTCTGCGGGAGGGGGGACAAGTACAATACGGACGGTCTGCACCTGGGCAGGACCGGAACCAATGTCCAAGGGGGAGTGTTTGCTACTGCTGTTGGGAAAGGGTTAAACTAATATGGCAGGAGGATGGGAACCTATGCAGGGACACAGAGGGAAGTAGAATGGGGGCAGAAGCAAAAGATAGAAAGCAGAAAAGTAAAAGCGGAGGGCAGAGAAACCCAAGGCAAAAATCAAAAAGGGCCACATTACAGCAAAATTCTAAAGGGACAAAGTGTGTTAAAAAGACAAGCCTGAAGGCTCTGTGCCTCAATGCGAGGAGTATTCGTAATAAGGTGGACGAATTAACTGCACAGGCAGCAATTAATGACTATGATATAATTGGCATCACGGAGCCATGGCTCCAGGGTGACCAAGGCTGGGAACTCAACATTCCGGGTATTCAACATTCAGGAAGGATAGACAAAGTAAAAGGAGGTGGGGTAGCGTTGCTGATTAAAGAGGAAATTGACGCAATAGTAAGGAAGGACTTGAGCTTGGATGATGTGGAATCTGTATGGGTGGAGCTGCGGAATACCAAAGGGCAGAAAACGCGAGTGGAAGTTGTGTACAGACCACCAAACAGTAGTAGTGAGGTTGGGGACAGCATCAAACAAGAAATTAGGGATGCGTGCAATAAAGATACAGCAGTTATCACGGGCGACTTTAATCTACATATAGATTGGGCTAACCAAACTAGTAGCAATACAGTGGAGGAGGATTTCCTGGAGTGTATTAGGGATGGTTTTCGAGACCAATATGTCGAGGAACCAACTAGAGGGCTGGCCATCCTAGACTGGGTGATGTGTAATGAGAAAGGACTAATTAGCAATCTTGTTGTGCGAGGCCCCTTGGGGAAGAGTGACCATAATATGGTAGAATTCTTTATTAAGATGGAGAGTGACACAATTAATTCAGAGACTAGAGTCCTGAACTTAAGGACTCATAGAAACATTTAAAATTGTGACGGGGTTAGACAGGTTAGATGCAGGAAGAATGTTCCCAATGTTGGGGAAGTCCAGAACCAGAGGTCACAGTCTAAGGATAAGGGGTAAGCCATTTAGGACCGAGATGCAGAGGAACTTCTTCACCCAGAGAGTGGTGAACCTGTGGAATTCTCTACCACAGAAAGTTGTTGAGGCCAATTCACTAAATATATTCAAAAAGGAGTTAGATGAGGTCCTTACTACTAGGGGGATCAAGGGGTATGGCGAGAAAGCAGGAATGGGGTACTGAAGTTGAATGTTCAGCCATGAACTCATTGAATGGCGGTGCAGGCTAGAAGGGCCGAATGGCCTACTCCTGCACCTATTTTCTATGTTTCTATATTTCTATGTTTCTATGTAACTTCGATGGTATGAGACGTGAATTGGCTAAAATAGACTGCCGAATGATACTTAAAGGATTGACAGTGGCAAACATTTATAGATCACATGGATGAATTTCAACAATTGTACATCCCTGTCTGGAGTAAAAATAAAACGGGGAAGGTGGCTCAACCGTGGCTAACAAAGGAAATTAAGGATAGTATTAAATCCAAGGAAGAGGCATATAAATTGGCCAGAAAAAGCAGCAAACTTGAGGACTGGGAGAAACTTAGAATTCAGAAGAGGACAAAGGGTTTAATTAGGAGGGGGAAAATTGAGTATGAGAGGAAGCTTGCTGGGAACATAAAAACTGACTGCAAAAGCTTCTGTAGGTATGTGAAGAGAAAATTAATAGTGAAGACAAACGTAGGTCCCTTGCAGTCAGATTCAGGTGAATTTATAATGGGAAACAAAGATATGGCAAACCGATTGAACAAATACTTTGGTTCTGTCTTCATGAAGGAAGACACAAATAATCTTCCGGAAATACTAGGGGACCGAGGGTCTAGTGAGAACGAGGGACTGAAGGAAATCCTTATTAGGAAGGAAATTGATGGCATTGAAGGCCGATAAATTCCTGGGGCCGATAAATCCCTGGGGCCTGATAGTCTGCATCCCAGAGTGGCCCTAGAAATAATGGATGCATTGGTGATCATTTTCCAACAGTCTTATCGACTCTGGATCAGTTCCTATGGACTGGAGGGTAGCTAATGTAACAACACTTTTTAAAAAAGGAGGGAGAGAGAAATGGGTAATTATAGACTGGTTAGCCTGACATCAGTTGTGGGGAAAATGTTGGAATCAATTATTAAAGATGAAATAGCAGCGCATTTGGAAAGCAGTGACAGGATCGGTCCAAGTCAGCATGGATTTATGAAAGGGAAATCATGCTTGACAAATCTTCTGGAATTTTTTGAGGATGTAACTAGTAGAGTGGACAAGGGAGAACCAGTGGATGTGTTGTATTTGGACTTTCAAAAGGCTTTTGACAAGGTCGCACACAAGAGATTGGTCTGCAAAATTAAAGCACATGGTATTGGGGGGTAATGCACTGATGTGAATAGTGAACTGGTTGGCAGACAGGAAGCAGAGAGTCGGGATAAACAGGTCCTTTTCAGAATGGCGGACAGTGACTAGTGGGGTGCCGCAGGGCTCAGTGCTGGGACCTCAGCTCTTTAAAATATACATTAATGATTTAGATGAAGAAATTGAGTGTAATATTTCCAAGTTTGCAGATGACACTAAGCTGGGTGGCAGTGCGAGCTGTGAGGAGGACGCTAAGAGGCTGCAGGGTGACTTGGACAGGTTAGGTGAGTGGGCAAATGCATGGCAGATGCAGTATAATGTGGATAAATGTGAGGTTATCCACTTTTGTGGCAAAAACACGAAGGCAGAATATTATCTGAATGGCGGCAGATTAGGAAAAGGGGAGGTGCAACGAGACCTGGGTGTCATGGTACATCAGTCATTGAAAGTTGGCATTCAGGTAGAGCAGGTGGTGAAGAAGGCAAATGGCATGTTGGCCTTCATAGCTACAGGATTTGAGTATAGGAGCAGGGAGGTCTTACTGCAGTTGTACAGGGCCTTGGTGAGGCCTCACCTGGAATATTGTGTTCAGTTTTGGTCTCCTAATCTGAGGAAGGACATTCTTGCTATTGAGGGAGTGCAGCGAAGGTTCACCAGACTGATTCCCGGGATGGCAGGACTGACATATGAGGAGAGACTGCATCAACTGGGCCTGTATTCACTTGGATTTGGAAGGATGAGAGGGGATCTCATAGAAACATATAAAATTCTGACGGGACTGGACAGGTTAGATGCAGGAAGAATGTTCCCGATGTTGGAGAAGTCCAGAACCAGGGGACACAGTCTAAGGATAAGGGGTAAGCCATTTAGGACTAAGATGAGGAGAAACTTCTTCACTCAGAGAGTTGTTAACCTGTGGAATTCCCTACCGCAGAAAGTTGTTGATATCAGTTCATTGGATATATTCAAGAGGGATTTAGATGCGGCCCTTACGGTTAAAGGGATCAAGGGGTATGGAGAGAAAGCAGGAAAGGGGTACTGAGGTGAATGATCAGCCATGATCTTCTTGATTGGTGGTGCAGGCTCGAAGGGCTGAATAGCCTACTCCTGCACCTATTTTCTATGTTTCTCTTCTTCTAAATTCAAGTGAATATAAGCCTGGTCAATTCAGTCTTTCTTCATATGTCAGTCCTGCCATCCCGGGAATCAATCTGGTGAACCTTCGCTGCACTCCCTCAATAGCAAGAATGTGCTTCCTCAGATTAGGAGACCAAAACTGTACACAATATTCAAGGTGTGGCCTCACCAAGGCCCTGTACAACTGCAGTAAGACCTCCCTGCCCCTATATTCAAATCCTCTCGCTATGAAGGTCAACATGCCATTTGCCACCTTCACCGCCTGCTGTACCTGCATGTCAACTTTCAATGACTGATGTAGCATGGCATCTAGGTCTCGTTGCACCTCCCCTTTTCCTAATCTGTCACCATTCAGATAATATTCTGCCTTCCTGTTTTTGCCACCAAAGTGGATAACCTCACATTTATCTACCTTATACTGCATCTGCCATGCATTTTCCCACTCACCTAACCTGTCCAAGTCACCCTGCAGCCTCTTAGCATCCTCCTCAAGCTCACACTACCACCCAGCATAGCGTTATCTGCAAACTTGGAGATATTACATTCAATTCCTTCGTCTAAATCATTTACGTATATTGTAAATAGCTGGGGCCCCAACACTGAACCTTGCGGTACCCCACTAGTCACTGCCCGCCATTCTAAAAAGGATCCGTTTATTCCTACTCTTTGCTTCCTGTCTGCCAACCAGTTCTCTATCCACGTCAATACATTACCTCCAATACCATGTGCTTTAATTTTGCACACTAATCTCTTGTGTGGGACCTTGTCAAAAGCCTTTTGAAAGTCCAAATACACCACATCCACTGGTACTCTCTTGTCCACTCTGTTAGTTACATCTTCAAAAAGTTCTAGAAGATTTGTCAAGCATGATTTCCCTTTCATAAATCCATGCTGACTTGGACCGATCCTGTCACTGCTTTCCAAATGTGCTGCTATTAAATCTTTAATAATTGATTTCAACATTTTCTCCACTACTGATGTCAGGCTAACTGGTCTATAATTCCCTGTTTTCTCTCTCCCTCCTTTTTTAAAAAGTGGTGTTACATTAGCTACCCTCCAGTCCATAAGAACTGATCCAGAGTCTATAGAATGTTGGAAAATGATCACCAAAGCATCCACTATTTCTAGGGCCACTTCCTTAAGTACTCTCGAATGCAGACTATCAGGCCCTGGGGATTTATCGGCCTTCAATCCCATCAATTTCTCTAACACAATTTCCTGACTAATAAGGATTTCCTTCAGTTTCTCCTTCTCGCTAGCTCCTCGGTCCCCTAGTATTTCCGGAAGGTTATTTGTGTCTTCCTTAGTGAAGACAGAACCAAAGTATTTGTTCAATTGGTCTGCCATTTTTTTATTCCCATTATAAATTCACCTGAATCTGACTGCAAGGGACCTACATTTGTCTTCACTAATCTTTTTCTCTTCGCATATCTATAGTTGCTTTTGCAGTCAGTTTTTATGTTCCCTTCCAGCTTCCTCCAATACTCTATTTCCCCCTCCTAATTAAACGCTTTCTCCTCATCTGTTGAATTCTAAATTTCTCCCAGTCCTCAGGTTTGCTGCTTTATTGGCCAATTTATATGCCTCTTCCTTGGATTTAACACTATCCCTAATTTCCCTTGTTAGCCACGATTGAGCCACCTTCCCCGTTTTATTTTTACGCCAGACAGGGATGTACAATTGTTGAAGTTCATCCATGTGATCTTTAAATGTCTGCCATTGCCTATCCACTGTCAATCCTTTTAAGTATCATTCGCCAGTACTTTTCTGTTTTGAGTTTTGGAAGAATTTCTTTCTCTGAAGGACTTGAGTTAAGTAACCTGAAATGGTAGCTGGACAACTCTCATGCAATGAAAAAATTATCAGGAAACTTATCTCCAGGTAATGTAAGGTGGAAGTGATGAAGCTTTGAGAGACTTCGCCTTGTTCTACACTGTTTGGTAATGCTCCCACTGAAACTCTTTTGAGTTAAACTGCAAAAACATAAAACATGTATCCGTGCCACCCGACCTGGATGACACACACAAGACATTTACAAGGCCCCTTTTTTATTTATTTTTTTTTGTGGTTTTTTTTTTTTTGGGGCACTAAAATCAAATTTTTCCTTTTTCCAGTGCCCCCTATAAAAGGAGAGGGGGACACTAAAAGCACCGGCAATTAAAACAAATTAAACTTTAAAACGTAAAATCAAATTAAAATTTGGTTGCCGGGCGTGATGATGCACTCCAGTCCCTCCGGTGCCCACCTCTCGCGGAAGGCCGCGAGCGTACCGGTGGACACCGCGTGCTCCATCTCCAAGGACACCCTGGACCGGATGTAAGAGCGGAAGAGAGGCAGGCAGTCAGGTTGAACGACCCCCTCGACCGCCCGCTGCCTGGACCGGCTGATGGCACCCTTGGCCGTGCCCAGGAGCAGTCCTACGAGGAGGCCCTCGGACCTACCCGCTCCCCTCCGCTCAGGGTGCCCAAAGATCAGGAGTGTGGGACTGAAGTGCAGCCAGAATTTCAGGAGCAGCCCCTTCAAATAATGGAACAGGGGCTGCAACCTCGTACACTCAATAAAAACATGGAACACGGACTCCTCCAGACCGCAGAAATTGCAGGCGGCCTGGGAGTCCGTGAACCGGCTTAAAAATTTATTGCACGGCACTGCTCCGTGCACCACCCTCCAGGCCAAGTCCCCGATGAATAGTGGGAGGACCCCTGCGTAGAGTGCCCTCCATCGGGGACCCCCGCCTCCTCCGGACGGCAAGATGGTACGCCATGGCGTGTCCGGACGGCCGGCGAGGATGGCAAAGTTGAGGGTGTGCAGGAGCAGCCCGTACAGGAAACCCCTCCGCGCGGAACTGAAAGGCACGGAGGGGATTTCCCCGAGGCGGCTCAAGTTGTGAGGCGCCGGCCCCCGAGGGAGGTTCCGGGGTTTGGCGCCGATGAGGAATTCCGTCCGGACGGGGGTCAGTTCGGACGGGATCTCCCCACGTGCTTGAGCCTCCTCGATACACCTAACCGAGTCAGGGCCCAGAGCTGTTTTTAGCGACTCGATGGCATCGGCCGCGTGGCGGACGTTGGCAGAATTTAGGCGCCGCGCCAGCGTGACTGGCGCCATCCAGCCCGCTCCTCCGCCATCGAGCAGGTCCCTGACCCTGGTCACCTCACCAGCCACAGCCCTCTCTTCCGACCGCCACATGAAGCCTCGGCCGTGGAGGTACGGATTCCCGAGCAGCGGCTCCTGCAGGACGGCCGCCACTCCAGCCGGTGGAGAGCTGCGCTTGGTGGAGACTTTGTTCCAGACCCTGATGAGTTCCCTGTAAAAGACAGGCAGCTCCCGGAGGGCGGTCCTGGCACCCCCCAAGTTCACAAACAGGAGCTGCGTGTCATAATTGAGGTCGAGCTGCTGGCGGAAGAAATACCTCGCCAGAGCGCACCACCTAGGAGGGGGCTCGACGTAAAGGTATCTCTGCAGGGTCTGAAGACGGAAAGTCGCGAGCTGGGCGCTGACGCACACCAACGACTGACCGCCCTCCTCAAGCGGGAGACTCAAAACCGCGGCAGAGACCCAGTGCTTCCTGTTGTTCCAGAAGAAGTCCATCAGCTTCTTCTGTATCTTGGCGACAAACGCAGGGGGAGGGGTCAAAGTGACCAGCCGGTACCACAGCATTGCGGCCACCAGCTGGTTTATGACTAGCGCTCGACCCCTGTAGGACAGCACTCGGAGCAGTCCTGTCCAGCGCCCTAGGCGAGCGGCGACCTTGGCCTCCAGCTCCTGCCAGTTCGCCGGCCAGGCTCCCTCGTCGGGGCTAAGGTAGACTCCCAGATAGAGGAGATGGGTCGTGCTCCAGGCAAAAGGCCTGAGCTCCTCCGGCAGGGAGTCCACCCGCCACTGACCCACCAGGAGTCCGGAACATTTCTCCCAGTTGATCCTGGCGGAGGACGCGGCCGAGTAAATCTCCTGGCACTCACGCATCCTCCGCAGGTCAGCGGGATCCTCTACCGCGAGGAGCACGTCATCGGCGTAAGCCGAGAGGACGACCTCCACGCCCGGCCCTTGCAGAGCCAGTCCCGTCAACCTCGTCCGCAAGAGGCGCAGGAAAGGCTCCACGCAAACGGCGTATAACTGGCCGGACATGGGGCATCCCTGGCGCACCCCTCTCCTAAAGCGAAGGGGCGCCGTCAAGGACCCGTTAACCTTAATCAGACACTCCGCGGCGGCGTACAAAAGTCGGATCCGGGCGACGAAATGCGTCCCGAACCCGAAAGCGCGCAGAGTTCCGAGCAGATAGTCGTGATCCACCCTGTCGAACGCCTTCTCTTGGTCGAGGGATAGGAAGGCGACCGACAGACCAGCCTCCTGGGAACAATGGATGAGGTCCCGGACCAGATGGATGTTATCGTGGATTGTCCGGCCCGGGACCGTGTATGACTGGTCGGGGTGGATCATGTGGTCCAGCACGGCACCAAGGCGAGCAGACATCGCCCTGGCGAAGATTTATGCTCCCACTGAACTAATATTGGACTTAATGCAGCTGACCACAAGTTCAGCAATCAATTTAAGTAATCAATTGGCAAAATAATCAATTTGTACAGCAATAAAAAGGAAGCCAATCCATCCATTCCTAACTTCCTTTTTAGCTACTGTGTTTCGAATGCATTTTAAACTCCAGTGAGATCCTGTAAAACCGTAACTGCCACATCTATTCAGACAATATAGGTTATCAGTCATTTTTCTAATACTTGAGCATTGAATGCTGATTCATGTTTATAAACTGTCATGTGTGTATATCCATAATTTGGGTATCACAAGTGTCGAATAATTTGCGCCTTCATTTCAATGTACGTGGTTACTTCATATTGGGTATCCGGAGTTCTGTTGTGCCTTGCACAAATACCAGTTTTTAACTCACTACATCACATCAATTTTTAGCACTAGATGCAGTGTGTCGTTGGTACTTTTGATAACCAGAATCTGTAGTGCTTTTCACAGCTTTTATCTATGGAATGAATTTACTTTTTCTTTGACTTAGTCTCAGTGGCATAGGAGAATATCAACTGTAACCTTTTTTTTAATTATTTAGAAAACAAAATAACAATTGCAATGGACTTGAAGCGTTTTCTTTTTAAAAAGACTGCAAAAAACTATTAATATTTATGAAAATAAACTTTAATTATATGAGGACACTTCCAAATAAGCTATACTTTAAATCTGTATGCCTGATGTTCAAAGGAATATCAGAATATTCTGCATCTGTTTCCTGTCTGTAGCATGCACAGAACACACAGTGTTTGCTACACTGTTACCTTTTCCTACATCTTTCACCCCACCCTCAACCCACTGCCTTTTGTCTAAATTGCTTTTATTTGCTTGCCTGCTGCAATGTGTCTCCAAATTCCTTTTGCTCTTAGTCCCACACAAATATCACTCTTTAGACTTTGGGCCATATATTCTTCTCTCCAATATTGCTACCAAAAGAAAGATGTAATTCCAGTTTGAAGTGATTATAGACTGTCCTCCCGTGTTTACTGCTGCCCTGGGGATCCCTCCTGCTCTGAAATAGCTTCACAAAGGGGTCGGGGTGTGGGGGGGGAAAAATATTTTTTTGTTGATTTTAGCTTATAGCATCATGAAAAACTCAAGAGAATTGCACAGCCTATGCAAACTGGTCTGGCATTGTAATATTTTTTGCCTTCCTGATTGACAGGGAAATTAGCTGGGACTTGGGATCCTACATGCTCTCCAGTAAGCAACTTACCATAATCAACTCATGAACTTGCCTTTGTATTGCGCCGTTCATGACCTCGGGACGTCCCAAAGCCACTTTTGAAGTGTCACGGTTTAGGTTAATTGTTTGATCCTGGCTATGCGAAGTCAGTGATGCAGAAAATAGGATATTGGTGTCAGTTTGTAAGAGATATGGCATTCTCATTGAAACTGTCACAAAATATTTTGCACAAGAAAAGGTGGTCATTTAGCTCAGACCATTCCTAATTTTCTCTGTTGGAAAGAAGGTACATGTGTATTCCTAAGCAGCTGAGGAGGAACACAGGGCATGTTGGACTTCCTCTGTCCTGCACTTGCTAGCCCTTCATCACCCACCACTGGGTTCTTCTTGCTCTGTGAAGGGAGAAGATGAGGTGTTGAGAGGCATGCTTATCCATATTGTCATTGCATGCTCTATTTTGTAATTTGTGCACAATCAGTGTGCAAACCTATCTTGCAAATCAAAGAATATATGATGTATACCAGTACATATACTGAGAGTTCTGAACCTACCATCTCTAGTATTTTAATGCCTTCTCAACTTTTCCTTGTGAACAAATGAACTGTAGTTTCTTCATATGAAACAATTTGTTGAAATCCATGGTGTGTCTTCTACTTTCTGACCATGTGTGCTTCCTAAGTGTTTCTTCAGTGGGTGGAGTAAGTGAGATGTATAGATGCTGGGTGTCAGTTTATGCCTCTAAGCTTGGAGGTAGTCGAGTATTAACTTGTGCCGGACTTGCAACTTCAAGTGCGACAGGTATTGTTCAATGATTGCCTGGGCCTATATACTATATGACACATCTGTTTGAACAGGATGACAGGGTGTTATGGACGCGATGATCCCCTGAGAGACCTCTCCATGATCTGTGCCAGCTCCTCTCATTTCCCTGCTGCAGGGCACTCCCTCACCGTATCCAGAGATCTGTGTAGGAGCAGAATGCTGGGCAGCACTGTGGTTACTAAAGTCCTGCATTATGTCTGTCTTAATCATGATTCCCGAACACAATAAAGGAGCCATTAAGCTGGCCCTCCAATAGCAGGTTGCGGCTCCTCCATGCCACCTCCTCTTGTTCCTTCTCACTTGTGCTCTGTGATTAACCAAGCCCTTCCTCCTGAAAATGAACCCTTTTAGTGAATACTACAGCGCAGTAGTGAGAAATGATATTGGCTCAGAAGATCAAGATGTCAGTTTGGGTGGAGATAAAAAATAATAAGGGAAATAAGTCACTGGTGGGGGGAGTAGTCTGTAGGCCCCCCAACAGTAGCTACACTGTAGAACAGAGTATAAATCGAGAAATAATGGAGGCTTGTAAGAAAGGTACGGCAATAATCATGGTGATTTTAATCTTCATATTGATTGGACAAATCAAATTGGCAATGGTAGCCTTGAGGAAGAGTTCATAGAGTGTATTCGGGGTGGTTTCCTAGTACAATATGTTGTGGAACCAACCAGGGAGCAGCCTATTTTAGATCTGGTAATGAGACTGGATTAGTTAATTATCTCATAATAAAGGATGCATTTGGAAAGAGTGATCATAGCAAGGTAGAATTTCAAATTCAGTTTGAGGGCGAGAAAGCTTGGTCTCAAACAAGTGAACTTAAATAAAAGCAATTACAAAGGTCTGAAGGCAGAGTTGGCTAAAGTGGACTGGGAAAATAGATTAAAGGGTAAGACAGTAGATGAGCAGTAGCAAGCATTTAAGGAGATATTTCATAACTCTCAGCAAAGATATATTCCACTGAGAAAGAAAGACTCTACGAGAAGGAGGAACTATCTTTGGCTAACTAAGGAGTAAAGGATGGTATCAAATTGAAAACAAATACATACAATGTTGCAAAGAAAAGTGGAAGGCCAGAGGATTGGGGAATTTTTAGAAACCAGCAAAGGACGACTAAAAACAATTATAAAGAGAGAGAAAATAGTTTGAGAGTAAACTAGCAAGGAACATAAAAACAGACAATAAGAGCTTCTACAGGTATATAAAAAGGAAGAGAGTAGCTAAAGTAAACATTAGTCCCTTAGAGGATAAGACTGGGGAATTAATAATGGGAAATAGGGCAATGGCAGAGACCTTGAACAAATATTTTGTATCAGTCTTCATGATAGAAGACACTAAAAGCATCCTAATAATTGATAATCAAGGGACTATTGGGAGGGGGGAACTTAAAACAATCACTATCACTAGAGAAAAAGTACTGGGCAAACTAATGGGACTAAAAGTGGCCAAGTCCCTTGGACCTGATAGCCTGCATCCTAGGGTCTTAAAAGAAGTGGCTGCAGAGATAGTGGATGCATTGGTTGTAATCTAACAAAATTTCCTGGATTCTGGAGAGGTCCCAGCGGATTGGAAAATCGCAAATGTTTAAAAAAGGAGAGAGACAGAAAGCAGGAAATTATAGACCAGTTAGGCTAACATCTGTCATTGTGAAAATGCTGTAGTCTATTATTAAGGAAGCAATAGCAGGACATTTGGAAAAGCATAATTCAATCAAGCAGTCATAATATAGGGATATAGATTTTATGAAATCGAAATCTTATTTGACAAATTTGCTGGAGTTCTTTGAATATGTAACAAGCAGGGTAGATAAAGGGGAACCAGTAGATGTCACGTATTTGGATTTCCAGAAGGCATTCGATAAGGTGCCACATAAAAGGTTACTGCACAAGATAAGAGCTCACTGGGTTGGGGGTAATAATATATTAGCATGGCTAGAGGATTGGCTAACTAACAGAAAACAGAGAGTTGGGAAAAATGGGTAATTTTCCGGTTGGCAAACAGTAACTGGTGGAGTGCCACAGGGATCAGTGCTGGGGCCTCAACTATTTACAATCTATTTTAATGACTTGGATGAAGGGACCGAGTGTAATGTAGCCAAATTTTTGATGATACAAAAATAGGTGGGAAAGCAAGTTGTGAGGAGGACACAAGAATCTGCAAAGGGTTATAGATAGTCTAAGTGAGTGGACAAAAATTTGGCAGATGGAGTATAAAGTGGGAAAATGTGAAGTTATCCACTTTGGTAGAAAAAATAAAAAAGCAAATTATTATTTAAATGGGGAGAGATTATAAAATGCTGAGGTATAGAGGGAGTCCATGTATATGAAACAGAAAAAGTTAGTATGCAGATACAGCAAGTAATTAGGAAGGCAAATGAATGTTGGCCTTTATTGCAAGGGAGATGGAGTATAAAAGTAGGTAAGTCCTGCTACAACTGTACAGGGTGTTGGTGAGACCATACCTGGAGTACTACGTACAGTTTTGGTCTCCTTTTTTAAGGAGGGATATACTTGTATTGGAGGCAGTTCAGACGAGTTTGTTTCCTGAGATGAAGGGGTTGTCTTATGAAGAAAGATTGAGCAGGTTGGGCCTATACACATTGGTGTTTAGAAGAATGAGAGGTGATCTTATTGAAACATATAAGATTCTGAGGGGTTTTGACAGGGTAGATGCAGAGAGGATGTTTCCCCTCATGGGGAATCTAGAACTAGGGGGCATAGTTTCAGAATAAGTGGTTGCCCATTTAAAATGGAAATGAGGAGGAATTTCTTCTCTCAGAGAGTCATGTATCTTTGGAATTCTCTATCCCAGAGACCTGTGGAGGCTGGGTCATTGAATACATATAAGGTGAAGATAGAGAGATTTTTGAATGAGAAGGGGATCAAGGGTTATGAGGAGCGGGCAGGGAAGTGGAGTTGAGACCAAGATCAGATGAGTCATGATCTTATTGAATGGCAGAGCAGGCTCAAGGGGCCAAATGGCCTACTCCTCCTATTTCTTATGTTATTATGTATGAGTTCTATACTGGCTCTTAACTGTAGGGGTGAGTAACACAGGGTGCTGTGAAGTGCTTGGTTCAAGGCAGGCATTGGGGTTCTGTTACATTCATTCCTTCAGCAGCTAGAGGATAGAAGAATGTTTAAATAAGACACTTCTTGAAATGTGACAAGATATTCTAGTGTGTAATGCTATTGTATATGTTGTATGTGAGGAAACGATTGAGTGAGTAAAGAAATGACAAAGAAATGGCAAAGGGTGATGCTCGCCATGAGCCTGGGCTGTTGTCCTGCTTACATTAGATTCAGGCAATCTTTTTTACGACAACAAATTGGATTTATATAGGTTGTTTAATGTAGGAAAATGTACTAAACTGCTTCACTGGCACAGAATTTATTTAAAAAAAACAAAGAAGGAGCTAATATAGAAATTTAAAACACGGAAGGAAGCTATTTCAGCCCATCGTGTCCACGCTGGCCGACAAAGCTAGCCAGCCTAATCCCATTTTCCAGTTCTTGGTCCGTAGCCTTGTAGATTACAGCACTTCAGGTGCACATCCAAGTACTTTTTAAATGTGGTGAGGGTTTCTGCCTCTACTACCCTTTCGGGCAGTGAGTTCCAGATCCATACCACCCTCTGGGTGAAAACATGTCCCCTCAAATCCCCTCTAAACCTCCAACCAATTACTTTAAATCTATGGCCCCTCTGCGAAGGGAAATAGGTCCTTCCTATCCATTCTATCTAGGCCACTTATTATTTTATACACCTCAATAAGGTCGCTTCTTAGCCGCCTCTGTTCCAAAGAAAACAAACCTAGCCTATTCCAACTTTCCTCATAGCTAAAATTCTCCAGTCGAGGCAACATCCTCGTAAATCTCCTCTGTAGCTTCTTTAGTGCAATCACATCTTTCCTATAATGTGGTGACCAGAACTGAACACTGTACTCTAGCTGTGGCCTAACTAGTGTTTTATACCTCCCTGTTCTTGTATTCTATGCCTCAGCTAATAAAGGCAAGTATTCCGTATACCTTCTTAACCACCTTATGTACCTGGCCTGCTACCTTCAGGGATCTGTGGACATGCACTCCAAGGTCCCTTTATTCCTCTACACTTCTCAGTGACCTACCATTTAGTGTGTATTCCCTTGTCTTGTCTTGTTAGCCCTCCCCAAAATACATTACCTCACACTTCTCAGGATTGAATTCCACTTCCCATTGTTCTGCCCACCTGACCAGTTCATTGAAATCTTCCTGCAGTTGACAGCTTTCTCCTTCATCATCAACCACACAGCCAATTTTTGTAACATCTGCAAACTTCTTAATCGTACCCCCTACATTCAAGTCCAAATCATTGATATATACCACAAAACACAAGGGATATAATACTGAGCCCTGCGGAACCCCACTGGAAACTGCTTTCCAGTCACAAAAACACCCATCAACCGTTGCCCTTTGCTTGCCTCTGAGCCAATTTTAGATCCAACTTGTCACTTTGCCTTGGATCCCATGGACTTTTACTTTCGTGACCAGTCTGCCATGTCATTATCATCATAGGCAGTCCCTCGGAATCGAGGAAGACTTGTTTCCGCTCTTAAAATGAGTCCTTAGGTGGCTGAACAATACGAGAACCACAGTCCCTGGCACAGGTGGGTCAGATAGTCGTTGAGGGAAAGGGTGGGTGGGACAGGTTTGCCGTATGCTCTTTCCGCTGTTTGCACTTGATTTCTGCGTGCTCTCGGCGATGAGACTCGAGGTACACAGCGCCCTCCCGGAAGCACTTCCTCCACTTAGAGCAATCTTTAGCCAGGGACTCCCAGGTGTCGGTGGGGATGTTGCACTTTATCAGGGAGGCTTTGAGGGTGTCCTTGTAACGTTTTCTCTGCACACCTTTGGCTCATTTGCCGTGAAGGAGCTCCGAGCAGAGTGCTTGCTTTGAGAGTCTCGTGTCTGGCATGTGAACAATGTGGCCTGCCCAGTGGAGCTGATCACATGTGGTCAGTGTTTCAATGCTGGGAATGTTGGCCTGGTCGAGGTCGCTAATGTTGGTGTGTCTGTCCTCCCAAGGGATTTGTAGGATCTTGTGGAGACATCATTGGTGGTATTTCTCCAGCGATTTGAGGTGTCTACTGTACATGGTCCATGTGGGACCAAAAGCCTTGCTAAAATCCATCTACACTACATCAAACGTAATACCCTCATTGACCCTCCTTGTTAGCTCCTCAAAAAATGCAATCAAGTTAGTCAGACATGATATTCTCTAAACAAATCCATGCTGACTGTCCTTGATTAGTCTGTGTCTCTCTAAATGAAGATTTATCCTGTACCTCAGAATTTTCTCCAAATAATTTTCCCACCACCGAGGTTAGGCTGAGTAATTATTGTCTATCCCTTTCTCCCTTTTTAAACAAAGATACTGAGAGGGTTGCTCAATAGCTTAGTAAAAGGAAGTGGGTTTTAAGGAGGGACATAAAGGAGAAATTCTAGTTTCTTTCTGCTCTTTACTGAGAGATTTCTCTTGACTTTGATGGCCATACTTTACCCATCATCAGCTGATATTGCTGAAGCTATCTCAAAGATTACTTCCCTCTTTTGTGCCAAACTCTCTTTGCCCTTCAAGATACTGAGTGTGGAAGCAGTTCTTTCATCAATCCTAAATTTGTCTCTTTTGCCTTGTCTTACTCAAGGTTTGCCTTAAAGTAGTGCTCCCGGATCAGATTTGTCTTTTTATATGTTTTCCTATATTCGATACAGGGTACCTCTATCAGATTACTGCTGTCATCTGCTTTCAAGGCTGTAAAGCCCAGGTTTGTTCAATCTTTTGACTTTCGTAATAAGGCTTGAGGCTCTTCTCTGGACACTCTCTCCAAGGCACAACTGTGTATCAGAGACCAAACACAAGCTGAGTATGGAGTGATCTTATCAGATCACTACAATTTCAGAGCATCCTCCAATAAATACTGCACTATATACTTAAATGTTCTATATGCTTTAGTAATTGCTGTTGCACAGTGACCAGACATGTTAAGTGCCAAATCTACTAATAACACACCCAGGACAGAGAGGTTGTTTCCACTGGTCGGGGAGACTAGAACTAGGAGGCACAGCCTCAAAATACGGGGGAGCCAATTTAAAACCGAGTTGAGAAGGAATTTCTTCTCCCAGAGGGTTGTGAATCTGTGGAATTTTCTGCCCAGGGAAGCAGTTGAGGCTAGCTCATTGAATGTATTCAAATCACAGATAGATAAATTTTTAACGAATAAGGGAATTAAGGGTTGCGGGGAGCGGGCGGGTAAGTGGAGCTGAGTCCACGGCCAGATCAGCCATGATCTTTTTGAATGGCGGAGCAGGCTCGAGGGGCTAGATGGCCTACTCCTGTTCCTAATTCTTATGACCTTTATGACTTATGACCCTAATTCTTATGTTCTTATGTTAATTGATAAGTCTACCGCCGCGTTTCTTGGCGGTATTTCCTTGTTTTGGGCAGTCTTTCATTCGTTGGGAATTTCATCAGGGCCGTACACTAGCGGTTTCGAAATACCGCTGAGGAGCAGACCGCCGGCGTGCAACACTGATAAAACTGCTCCCGCCCGAGTTTGGTGGGAGCGGTGATCTGTACTCCTGCAAAAAAAAAACGCCCAGTCGAAGCAGCCTTTCAATGGATGGTAGGTATGAAACCCTGCAAAAAAAAAAGGTAAGTGAATGGGTTTTTAAAAATTCTTTTGCAGCGATTCAGTTTAAAAAAAGCTCCTTTTGAATGTTTTCCGATGTTTTATCTTTTGAAAAAAATATTTTTCGTGTTATCCCTCCTCCCTAGGCTGACTCTAGCCTCGGACTTAATTTGACCAGGACTGCCGACAATCCATGTGCAATGCACATTTTTCCCGCCGGGCGTTTTTTTTTCTTCTATTTTTTGATCAATTTTCCACTGCCGTTAATTGCAGAAGCTGAGTGGTTTTTTGGGCAGTAACTGGGCGGTGGTGGCCTTTGATCCATTTCTAGCCCTTGGATCTTTTAGCGCTAACCGTAGGTAGTTTAACACCATAAAGTATATCCATGTTATTCAGGTATTGGGAGTTGGTAAGTTTTAATGCAACAGCCTCCAATAGCTAACATTTGCAGCTATCATGCTAATGAGGTGTACATTGAAATGTGTTATGCAGCAATATAACTGAGAAGAGTGAACCTGTGTTGCCTTTTGCTGTTTGGCATTCCTCCTGATTTTGTTCAATAAGTTTGTTAGAATTCTGTGGTCTCTCTCCATTTGCTAGTTCTGTAGTGCAACAGAACTTCACAACCATCTGTTTTGAGTTTTGTTTCATGAAAGTTGACATATTACTGCAGATAGGTCCTGACTAAACCCACATCTTGATCTGTGGAAATAATTTACCTGAAGCCAAGAAACAAAGATGTCACTGGATGAATAAGGAGGCAACCATTTCCCCTTTGTATTAATTACTTTTTGTGTATTCCCAGTGTCTGGGCAGACTGGAGGAGAATAGTGGAGAATATGTCAGTGTACCCTTGTGCAAATTTGTAACGTCTGAGTACGAATAGGATGAAAGTTGTATTGTAATTGGTTTTGGTCTAATTGTAACAGCACAGATTTTGGCCAGCAGGTTTATTTTCTTTTATTTTCTTACATTACAACAGTGACTACACTCCAAAAGTACTCCATTGGCTCCATTCGACAAGGTCCCACACAAGAGATTAGTGTGCAAATATAAAGCACATGGGATTGGGGGTAGTGTGCTGACATGGATTGAGAACTGGTTGTCAGACAGGAAGCAAAGAGTAGGAGTAAATGGGTACTTTTCAGAATGGCAGGCAGTGACTAGTGGGGTACCGCAAGGTTCTGTGCTGGGGCCCCAGCTGTTTACATTGTACATTAATGATTTAGACGAGGGGATTGAATGTGGTATCCAAATTTGCGGATGACACTAAGTTGGGTGGCAGTGTGAGCTGCGAGGAAGATGCTATGAGGCTGCAGAGTGACTTGGATAGGTTAGGTGAGTGGGCAAATGCATGGCAGATGAAGTATAATGTGGATAAATGTGAGGTTATCCACTTTGGTGGTAAAAACAGAGAGACAGACTATTATCTGAATGGTGACAGATTAGGAAAAGGGGAGGTGCAACGAGACCTGGGTGTCATGGTACATCAGTCATTAAAGGTTGGCATGCAGGTACAGCAGGCAGTTAAGAAAGCAAATGGCATGTTGGCCTTTGTAGCGAGGGGATTTGAGTACAGGGGCAGGGAGATGCTGCTACAGTTGTACAGGGTCTTGGTGAGGCCACACCTGGAGTACTGTGTACAGTTTTGGTCTCCTAACTTGAGGAAGGACATTCTTGCTATTGAGGGAGTGCAGTGAAGGTTCACCAGACTGATTCCCGGGATGGCGGGACTAACCTATCAAGAAAGACTGGATCAGCTGGGCTTGTATTCACTGGAGTTCAGAAGAATGAGAGGGGATCTCATAGAAACGTTGGGTTTAGACAGGTTGGATGCAGGAAGAATGTTCCTAATATTGGGGAAGTCCAGAACCAGGGGTCACAGTTTAAGGATAAGGGGTAAGCCATTTAGGACCGAGATGAGGAGAAACCTCTTCACCCAGAGAGTGGTGAATCTGTAGAATTCTCTACCTCAGAAAGTTGTTGAGGCCAATTCACTAAATATATTCAAAAAGGAGTTAGA
Source organism: Pristiophorus japonicus (assembly GCF_044704955.1). NCBI lineage: Eukaryota > Metazoa > Chordata > Chondrichthyes > Pristiophoridae > Pristiophorus > Pristiophorus japonicus. The sequence continues at coordinate 105,132,721 of NC_091979.1, read as the reverse complement.
TGTAGTCCTTACTACTAGGGGGATCAAGGGGTATGGCGAGAAAGCAGGAGTGGGGTACTGAAGTTGCATGTTCAGCCATGAACTCATTGAATGGTGGTGCAGGCTAGAAGGGCCGAATGGCCTACTCCTGCACCTATTTTCTATGTTTCTAAAGTGTTTGAGATGTTCAGTGGTTGTGACAGGCATGATATAAATCATATTGCTACATCAGTGAGAGCTGAAGTGAACAATCCTAATTTTATAAGAATTGGGTGGGTGAGGCGATATCGTTTAAATATCGTATCCATAAAAGGGATGATGTATTCCTCTGCTGTTAGGGTGGAACAGTATCCCTTTCAAGGCTACCAAGTATAATTGTTAAGTAAACAGCCTCTAATTAAAATGTATTCTGATCAAAGATTCAAAATATTGACATGTTCATTCTCCACAGGTGTTGCCTGATCTGCTGAGTGCTTCTGGCATTTTCTGTTTTGCTTTTGGGCTGAAATTGGTGGGCATACCGCCCGTGGACCACCGATATACTGCCCAAAATTGCCAAATTGATCAAAACATACCTACATACCGCCCAGCGGGAAATTCATCAGCGACATACTGCTGGGCGGTATGCATACCGTCCGCTCATGCACACCGCCAACATACCACCCAAAATTGCCAAATTGATCACTTACCACTGACATACCGCCGACCCTGCAGACCGCTCTGGAAAAGGTGGTTTTCAGTCGATCTTCAGTCTGCAGTATTCATCTTTACCAGTATGCATCTCTCACCGCCCCCCTCCGCCTCTCCCATGCCCCATTCTCTTCCCTCACCGCCCCACAGCCATCTCCCTCCAAGTCGCCATCTCTCCCCACAGCAGCGATTCTCCCTGCCCCGCCCCTCCCCCCCCCCCCCCCCCCCCCCACCCCACATACCTGCACAGTGCTCTCAGGCCGGCAGTCTCTGTCGATTCTGGTCAGTGCCTCTTGGGGGTGGGGGGGGGCGCGGTGCTTCGCAGTAGCATGCGCGTGCACACAACCCGGGACCTGAAGATTCCCGAGTGAAAAGGGCTCACTGCCCGCACACTGCCGGCTGCACTCCGCTTGGCACACCGCTAAGAAAAAAGTAACGAAAATCACGCACACTCCGCCCAACGGTACTCGGCGGTATGAAACGACATACACTGGCTTACCACCAAGAAATGGGCGGAGCATCGGTTTTCACCAATTTCCATCCCTTCAGATTTCCAGTATTTGCAGAATTTTTCTTTTTTTGTTCAATTGATTTGAATGTTTGGTAAGGAAACTTTGCAAATTGGAAAGTGCATGTTTAATTTAAGGTCGCAGCTGAGGAGCATAGAGCATTTTAATATTGCTTTGTATTTACTGTATAACAAAAGTGTAACATTTGGACATGTTTATATGTGTGTGTATATCATAATTATAAACATGTATTATGGAGAAGACCACAGTAAGCTGACATTAGGATACCATTGGTCATTTTCATTGTTATTGTTGCTAAATTTGGCAAGTGTGGAATTTATTTTTTTAAATCTACAAATTATCCAGGCTTGTACACTGTAAGGGGTATTACTTCATTTCAAGTCACTGATTTCTAAAGTTTTAATTGAAAATTAAGACTTCTAAGTTGTAACATCTAAAATAAAACTTGTTTCAAAAATTGCAAATTTCTGTCTTCCTTTGTGTGGGCAGTTTGCAGTGTTGTGCTTCCGAATGCAGCTCTCTAATAGTTCTGTGATTGGGCATAAGCAAATAATCATTGAGAATGAAATGTATCTGATGCCTGTAAATTGGATGGAAAAACAAAATTGATTAAATGTCATTATTACTAAATTTAAATTTAATAACACTGCAAAAATAGAAATTGCAAGAACTTGAGGCTTGAACTGCTTCATTCAAAAGACCAAATAGGCACAGCAATCAATGTTGGCATCATAAAGTTGCTTGGCTACTGTGTTTTTGCACAGAAACCTGTAACTGACATCACATGGCTGTGGTGACCTTCAGGAATAAGAGGAAATGTTCTGTTTACAGACTGGTTTGATGAACAATAGCTGGATTTTAAAAAATACTTTAAGGTCCATGACAATATTTATGCACCAAAATGAAAATAAGATTGTGGTTCTGCAAACAGAAGTGATGGGGGAGGGAAAGGGGGTGTGAGTGGTAAGAGGATGAAAGAATTAATTCCTTTCCTCGTGTTGCTCTAAGATTCTACTCTTTGATCTGATCCTGTCTCTTAGCTCCAGTCATTGTTGACTTTTACTGCAGTGTCACAAGCGACCATAGTGGAATGGTTGCAGGATTTAATCATTCTTGCCTTTTGAAATGTTCTACTATTTCCCGGAGCAAATGTGAACTTTTGATGGAGACTTGGAGCCTTTGCTAATTCAAAGTGTAAATTACATCTCTGGTCTTTATCCAGCCCCAGAGATGTCTGTAATCTCCATGGCTCTTATTCCAAAGCCTTGACTTTCCAGTAAAGGTTGACACGTTGACCTCTTTTGTACCCTTTATGCAGCAATATATAACATTCCTTCACTTGTAATAAAGGAAAAACATACAAGTACATGAGAGCCTGAAGGGGAAATCCAAATATTGAAGGTACAAAATTGGTTGTGAAATATGCTCCCCAAAAACTTTTCTGAATTGTTAAATGAAAAACAAAATGTGTTCTAGTTCCTTTAAATACAGTTATGCTTCACAATTAAAGGATTTCTAATCTATTTTTTAAATCAAGGAAATACTGAATGGCATTTGGATTTTAACAGACCAACCAGGCCATCAAATATTACTTTAGTAGCCAACCCTTTCACATCCAAAACACAACTCGCACAACCAAACAAACTCAGAAAAGCACTCTACCCTCTCTGCACCCAGTTCAGAGATGCTCATCAAACTCCGAACCCTTGCACAGACATTTTTTTTTCACTCCTCCAATGCTTCCAGTTCATATTGTCTTTCCTTCCCTCTCTGCCATCAATTCAACCCAATTAAGATAGTCCTTTTATACTCTTCCAATTCACGTTGGCTCTCTTTCTCTCTCCTCTCCCCCAACCAATTTCATACTAAGTCGCCCTCTCCACAATCTCTGCTAAGAATGCCCCTCTTCATCCCTTTCCCCTCGTCAAACATTACTCCCAGTTTCTGCCCTTACCCTTTCCCCTTTGTTGCCATTTCACACCTTTCCCTGTCATCACTTTTCCCCCTTCTCTTTATTGCTTTCCATTTCTCCTATCCCTCTTTCCTTCATTGCCATCCATTTTGCAATCCATTTTGCAACACAAAGGGGGAATGAATGGTAATGTGTCCCTCATTGCTATCTCTCTTGCCCCCACGCCCGCCACTCCCAGTCCCGGATATGTCTCCCTGCAGCTACTAATGCACTGTAGGCTGTAGTGATACCCACCCTCCTGTATGGCTCAGAGACGTGGACCATATACAGTAGACACCTCAAATCGCTGGAGAAATACCACCAACGATGTCTCTGCAAGATCATGCAAATCCCCTGGGAGGACAGACTCACCAACGTTAGTGTCCTCAATCAGGCCAACATGACGAGCATGGAAGCACTGACCACACTTGACTAGCTCCGTTGGGCAGGCCACATTGTTTGCATGCCTGACACAAGACTCCCAAAACAAGCGCTCTGCTCGGAACTCTACACAGTAAGCGAGCTCCAGGTGGGCAGAGGAACGTTACAAGGACACCCTCATAGCCTCCTTGATAAAGTGCAACATCCCCACCAACACCTGGGAGTCCCTGACCAAAGACCGCTCTAAGTGGAGGAAGTGCATCCGGGAGTCTCATCACTGAGATCATGCAGAAAGCAAGCGTAGACAGCGGAAGGAGCGTGCAGCAAACCAGTCCCACCCACCCTTTCCTTCAGCGACTGTCTGTCTGCGACAGAGACTGTAATTCCCGTATTGGACTGTTCAGTCATCTGAGAACTCACTTTTAGAGTGGAAGCAAGTCTTCCTTGATTTCGAGGGACTGCCTATGAGCGAGAATGCATTTGCCTGGGCTGTGCTCTCCATCTTGCTGCTGCTGTTGCTAGCACTAATAGCAAGGATGGTTGGTTTTCTGTATACTAGAAGCAGGAACTCCTCTTCCCATGGGAGTTTCTACTGACAGTATGCAGAGTTTCAGCAATCCCTGCCCTAGTGCTAGCAGCAGTATGGTACAATCCGAGCCAAACTTGGGTATACGCAGCACTGGTGGGAAAGGGGCCTGGTCTGAACTGATTTAAGTCTGTAAATGCAAGTCTCAAAGACACTCACTGTCGATATGTGAGTGAATACAACCCATTTGATGTTTCAGAATCTTTAGCTCATTCAGAAGAACCAGCCATGCCTCTTGTTTTAAATGTTGCTACTCTCTACGTGCAAGTTGTTCTGCCTCTTGGCCACTTCCCCACAGTCCCAACTCAGTTCAGTGCCAATTCCTAGCTTTTGGTTTTTTCTTATAATCTCTGGTCTCTTTACACTGATCCTGATCCTGCGTGCTCTCTACCTAACTGCCTAATCGCAGCACAACATGAGGCCAACACTGATTTGCACCACCTGTTACAAACTACAAAAAACAGCAAATTAAATCCTATATAAATTACAGATGGAGGAGTAACCGACACTGATAAGACCACGGGGTCAATTTGATCAAGGCCTTCACCCTCCCAAGTGCCGCCCAAAATGCCGCCGAGGTACCAGACGGTACTTTGGGCGGGATATTCATCGCCGAGGTCCCTTGAAGGTCTGTGGGCGGCAAATGGACGATATACACCGCCAATCTGGGCGGCAGCGGGCAGGAGACCTAATTCTCAGCGGCAGAGGCGCTTGCCGCCCAAGTATTGCCGAGGATGAAGTCGGGCCCATGGAGGGTCGAACAGGTGGGAAAAAAAATCATCAGTAAAAAATAAATAAACTATCGGAAGACCTTCAGGGGACCCCATCCTCGTAAGTCGCTGTGGAAAAAAAATATATCAAATGTTCATTAACCTTTTTTACGGGATCTTTATACTTACCGTCGGGGACAGACCAGCCTCCAGCCAGCGGTCCACTCCCATTCTGGCACCGACTCCCGCCCGCATGAAAATGGGAGCTCGGTGGGCGGAAGGTCAGTTACGCCACTCGGCCGTCTGCTGACATCAGCGGGCTGTTCCTTACGGCTCTCTCCTCCCGCCTGCTCCAGGCCACCCCGAAAGTGGCACTGGGCGGATCTTCCAGAAGAATGTCGGCGGCAGTGGGCGGTAAGGTGATCAATTTTCGTCCCCACGTGTTTGTCCATTACACCTGATTAATCAATGCAAGGTACTTCTGGAATGCATGAGCAAATATATGCAGTCAATTCATGGTGTACAACATGGCACAGCATTTAATTAAAAGAGAATTAATTTTATTTTGAACACTAATGAGTACGTTATTGCTTTGTAAAGTTGCTGTCCTCTGATTAGTATATTACATTAATAATTAAAGAAAGAGCTTGCATTTATATAGAGCCTTTCACGACTTCAGGATGTCCCAAAGCGCTTTACAACCAATTACGTACTTTTGTAGAAAGGCAGCCAATCCGTGCATAACAAGGTCACACAAACAGCAATGAGAAATGACCAGATAATCTGTTTTTAATGAAGTTGGTTGAGGGATAAAAGTTGGCCAGGACACTGGTGAGAACACTCCTGCTCTTTGAATAGTGTCGTGGGATCTTTTACATCCACCTGAGAAGGCAGGCCTCAGTTTAACGTCCCATCCGAAAGATGGCATCTCTGACAGTGCAGCACGCCCTTAATACGGCATTGAAATGTCAGCCCAGATTATGAACCCACAACGTTCTGACTTAGCCAAGACTGCTACCAACTGAGCCAAGGCTGATACCGTACATATTCATAAGCTGTTTTCTTAGGTATCGTATAAGTTTACTAATGAGAACTGGCAATATGAAGTATTGGTTAATTATTACTATATGAATTTTGGTACACGGGCCCTATTTTATTCCAGTGTCGAAGGAAAGTCTTCTGCTTGTGTGCTGCCTTGTCAGATGCAGTACTGTGGTGCTGGTGTTTAATTCTAAGCTGTACTGTGCTGACAGAACTGAAATACTGTGCATTGATTATTAATCAAATATCTTATTTGTGTAAACAGCTCCTTCCCAAGTAATAAATTAGAAATATTATTGTTTATAAAGAAAAGAAATGCAAAAACTAGCATTAGCAGCAAAAAAATGGTAATTGAAAAAATCAGTTTGACAAGTAAATATGATAAATTGTCAAGAACATATTGCATTGCCATATTTTTGGCAGCAATGTTTCCTGGTCTGATATAGTAGAGGGCTAATGGAACTTGCCTCGTTGCTGATTAAGTATGTATCTTGACTGCCCATTCTGCCCTCCTGTCCTTCATGAAAAGTGGAAAACATCAAGCTGTCAGATATACTATTCAGGCTAAAACTAATCAAATGTAATCATACAGAAGCAAAAACATAATACAGCAGGTAGTTTGCAGTACAGTGATTGGTGCATTATTTAAACTGTTCCTGAATCAAGAGAATAAAGTGTGCAAAATTTTAGCCCGTTTCAGTATCTTCTCACTGAATAAAGATGATGGTATGGGTGCTTCTCCACCTGCCCCAGGGTCTGGTTTCAGCCCTGTGACCTGGAAACACTTGGATGACACAGGGGAAGTGGTAATTCTTGAAATATAGAAACGTCCCTTTATCAGCGCATTCCTCTGGGTTTCCATCAGCAGAATGCAGTGCCCAAAATCAATGCAGTTCTTTCCTGCAAGCCAAACAATAATGTTATTAATCAAGTTGCATAGAGCAGACATTGTGTTTGGCTTTGACTTGTTTTTGATATCTTCTTTGTATATTAAATAACTTTGCTCTTGTATTGACTAGATGCAATGTGTTAACATGTACTTATGAGGTGGTTTCTGATGCAATCGATTTTGTAAGTATAAATAATTGACAATAGCATGACTGGCTAGCTGGTTCTCCAAAATCAATTGTGTCTATAGACAGAGTTGCCTTATTTCCCTAAACTGGTTATATTCTGCTCTTAATCTTCAAAATGCAGTGGGTGTCCTTTTTATTCTTACCTGAGTGGGCTCCAGTACACTCTATCATGGAGAGGTAGAATGTTAGCTTGGACACCCACTTATTGGGCTCGACGTTCCTTGTTTTTTTGCATGCTTAACCCCCACTTACCGTCCATTTAACCGCTGAAATGATGTATAACCCCTATATATCACCCATTTAGCCACAAAATCGAAACTGATGGGCATTTTTCGGAAATTTAGCGGCGAGCGTTATTGCTCCATGTGTGTAACGTCGAGAAAAAATAATAATGCCCGCCCACTTTTTTTTGGATGGAATCATCAGAATGGGCGAAATCAATGCCCATAATATCGGCCAGCATTACTTTCCGCACAGAATTTACGCCGAGATTCAATAATACCGCCCGCACATTTTCTTTTGTCGTAAAGAGCACATTTGGCGAAACTAACGCCCAGGAGATCGCGCACTGTCACTTTCACCACCTCGCACACATCACCCACAATATCGCTCACCCAGAAAAAGTGGAACTGTTCTGAACTAAAGCCAGCAGTGTGGCTGCTATTTTTTAAATCGCAGGTCGCTTCATTCAAAAGGCTGCTTCAACTTCAGGGGAGTTTGCATTGACTCTGGAGTTCTTCTCAGGTGAAGTGACTATCTCAGCAGACATATTTGCGGACTCTGGACTATTCGGGGTTTACTCTAGGTGTATTTTAGTGAGGAAATTATTGCTTCTGATCAATCGCTATTATACTTTCATTGCAATAGGACCAGCCATTTCTCAGCCTGCATCAATTAATACGCAGATGCTGCAGAGTATAGATGGCTCAATGTGTGATGCACATCATTATGTCCCCAATTTAAGACGTGCAAGAATGAGGAGGAGGGCCAGACCATACACACCCCGCACGTATTGGGAAAAGAGGCCTTACCTTGACGTGTCCGACCATACCTGCCTTCGGAGACTGCACCTCCACAATGAAATATGTGAGCTCATCAGGCCACATATGTAGCCTGCCATCAGGACATCAGTGTCGGTCGAGGTCAAAGTCACCGCGGCACTGTCTTTCTACGCGTCCGGTTTCTTTCGGGCCTCCGCGGTCGAAATATGCCCTCTGTCTCACCATGCAACTCATCGCTGCATTAGACAGGTCACGGAGGCCCTGTACAAGTGTAGGATGGACTTTATCAGCTTCCCCATGACCACGGAGGCTACAGTGCACCCACCCACATCGCCAAACAACCACCTTCTCAGGACCCGGAGCGTTTTCGTAACAGAAAAGGATTTCACTCCTTGAAGGTCCAACTAGTTGTCGACCACAACCAGATCATCATGGCAGTGAATGCCAAATATCTGGGCAGCTTCGATGAGGCTCACATCCTGCGTGAGAGCGCTGTCTCTGACATGTTTAAGAGTCAGCCACAAGGACAATGCTGGATGCTTGGTGATAACCGATATGGCCTAGCCACCTGGCTGATGACCCCCCCCTTGTGTGACACCCACACCGAGGCTGAGAAGCGACACAACGAGAGCCATAGAGTCACGCGCAATGTGGTCCAGAAAACAATACCTGTGCTTAAGCAGCACTTCAGATGTCTGGACCACTCGGGAGGGAGCTACAATACAACCCTGAGCAAGTAGCTCAATTTGTGATCGTGTGCTCCATGCTGCACAATCTGGCTATCAGGAGGGTCCCAGAATTGCCAGAAGGGTCTGATGCTCCACCTCAGGAGAGAGAGGAAGAGGACGACGAGGGGCTGGATGCTGACTTAGGGCCAGACAATCAGGCTGGCTATGCAACCATGCCCACAACCCCCTCAGACCGCAGGAAAGGGCCTGTGGTGGCTACATAGCTGCAGGACTCTTACGTGAGGAGCTGATATCTGAACAATTTGCCTGAACGAGCGTTGATGTGAGTGACAGTGCTGACACACTGCTGTGTGCGTGCAGCTCAGACATCAATGGTGCCCATCACCTTGGTTCCAGTTAAAGTTTACGTTGATTGATGTTAAGTTGTATTTAACCCTTTCATGTTAAGGAATCACCAGTGTGTAATGGTGCAGCTATCTGAAACAATGCGCATGTCATGATGACCCTTGACCTCCTGAATCACGGGAATCAAGCGTTGCCATGCTGTTGCTAAGGACGGCGACACTTTACGGCAGAAGATCAGCGAGATTTGACGCTACCTGCCCATTTCATATCGCTCGCGGTAACGCCCAATTTAAAAAATGGAGACTGGGTGCTTTGAGAATGGGCGAGAAGCCGGCGATCTGAAAACCCATTTTTACCGTCCACGCCGGAAATAACGCCCATTTTTGGATGATAACCACAAAAGTGTAAAATCTAGCCCATTAAGTCACTGAGCTCAGCTATGCTATTGTGGGAAGATATTTCTCCACAGGGAAGAATGAAAAATTGTAGGGAGTTCTTCCCTCCTCCTGACTGCTCTCTGCTGACGTGGCAAGTGGGAATGTGAAAGAGGAAGTTAGTGGAACTTGGTAGAGTAGGGGGATTAGACATTTTGCAGTCTGCTTGCAGTAATGTTCCTGTGAGAAATTAGCTTGGGCAGTTTTGATCCAATTACTAGAAGTTATGGACCAACATCATGAAACTGTACCTATTTGGTACCAATTTGTGGTCAAACTGTTATCACCATAGGCAGTCCCTCAGAATCGAGGAAAACTTGTTTCAACTCTAAAAATGAGTTTTCATGTGACTGAACAGTCCAATGTGGGAATTACAGTCTCTGTCACAGGTGGGACAGACAGTGGTTGAAGGGAAAGGTGGGTGGGGAGTCTGGTTTGCCGCATGCTCCATCTGCTGTCTGCGCTTGTTTTCTGCATGCTCTTGGCGATGAGACTCAAGGTGCTCAGTGCCCTCCCGGGTGCTCTTAGGGCGGTCTTGGGCCAGGGATTCCCAGGTGCCGGTGGGAATGTTGTACTTTATGCCAAGTGCAGAGTGGGATCAGAGTACTAGCCGAAAGGACCCCGCACCGGCCTGCTTCTATCCCGGGCCGAAAGGACACCTGCACCGGCCTGCTTCTATCCCGGGCCGAAGGGACCCTGCACCTGCCGACTTCTATCTGAGTCAGAAGGTTGTGGGTTTGAGAGAGGAGGACAGACCCAGCCCGGGAGCGGAGGACAGGCCCGGCCCGGGAGCAGAGGACAGGCCCCGCACGGGAGCGGAGGACAGACCCGACCCGGGAGCAGAGGACAGGCCCCGCCTGGGAGATGAGGACAGACCCAGCCCGGGAGCAGAGGACAGGCCCTGCCCGGGAGCGGAGGACAGACCCGGCCCGGGAGCGGAGGACAGACCCCGCCCGGGAGCGGAGGACAGACCCGGCCCGGGAGCGGAGGACAGACCCCGCCCGGGAGCGGAGGACAGGCCCCGCCCGGGAGCAGAGGACAGGCCCCGCCCGGGAGCGGAGGACAGGCCCCGCCCGGGAGCGGAGGACAAGCTCAGCCTGGGAGCGGAGGACAGACCCAGCCCGGGAGCGGAGGACAGACCCAGCCCGAGAGTGGAGGACAGACCCAGCCCGGGAGCGGAGGACAAGCTCAGCCCGGGAGCGAGGACAGACCCAGCCCGGGAGCGGAGGACAAGCTCAGCCCGGGAGCGGAGGACAGGTCCCACCCGGGAGCAGGGGAGAGAACAGGTGTGGTGGTGATTCCAGCCCCTGTGCCCTGCCGTGTATTGCAGCCTCACGACTTGGGCCACCTGGCTGGACCTCCTGCGGCGACTGTGAAACATTCTGCCCGGGGCGGCATCAAACCGGCCGAAGGGACTCCGGAGCCGGTGCTCAACCGGCCGAAGGGACTCCAGGGCCAGCGCTGAGCCAGCCGAAGGGACTCAATTTTTTAAGCTTTTAATCAACTTTTAAACTTCTTAAACAATTCAGGAAAACTCTTACATTTCTCATCAACTTGGAGAACTTTTTTCTTTTTTTCTAACATTTAAACAACTTGATTTACATTTTAGACTTTTTTATCAACTTTATCAATTTTATCTATTTATTAAATCTTCAATCAACCTGCGTAACTTCTTTTTAATAATTCGGAAATACTTTTAAACTCTTAAACTTTTAAAACAACTTGGAAACCTTTGGGGAAATTTTTAACCTTGGAAGAAACTTTCCAAAACATCCCTCGGAACCCCAGCGGGCAGCTGACCTTCCCAATGCCTGCCCCCAACCAAGCCTTGGGCCATCTACCATCAATGGTGCTACTCGGTGCCGAGCTTGCGGCCAACGCCTTGCTGTAGGCAATTAGGCTCATACAGCTGTGCCTGGTCTCCAGTTGTCTTGGACCCCCCTTGCCACTGGACCAAGACCTTGCTCAGCTAAGCCCGTGTGGTTGCCGGTGTGCAGCGGCCACCCTACGTTAAAAGAACTCACGCACAGGCACCTTCCACTTCGCTAATATGAAGTTCGGGACCTGGAACATCAGGACCCTCATGGACAACTCCAATAGCAACAGGCCGGAAAGCCGCACCACCATAGTTGCCCGGGACCTTACACGTTTTGACATTGACATCGCCGCCCTAAGCGAGACCCGACGGACAGGGGAAGGCCAGCTCAAGGAACATGGTGGAGGTTACACCTTTTTCTGGAAAGGAAAACCAGAGGCAGAACACCGCCTTCATGGAGTCGGCTTTGCCATCAAAAATGAACTGGTCGACCGCCTCAAAGACTCCCCCTGCAGGGTTAACGAATGCCTCATGACCCTTCGTATTACCCTATCCCGGAACCAATGTGCCACAGTCATCAGTGCGTACGCCCCAACACTCGACGCAACGGATGAGGCTAAAGAGGATTTTTATTCCAACCTCGAGACATCCCTGTCCCGCGCCCCCACGGGCGACAAATTGATCCTCCTAGATGATTTTAATGCCAGGGTCGGCAAAGACACAGCCCTTTGGGGAGGTGTGATTGGCAGAGAGGGGGTAGGGAAAGCCAACTCCAGTGGTACCCTACTCCTGACAAAATGTCTAGAACACGAACTCCTCATCACCAACACACTGTTCAGCCAGAGAGACAAATACAAGGCATCGTGGCAACACCCGCGCTCCAAACACTGGCACCTGTGTGCGCATCACCCGCACCATGACAGGAGCTGACGACTGCTGGACGGACCATCGCCTAATCCGATCCATCATCTCTGAGCCATACAGGAGGGCGGGTATTGTTACAGGCCTGTAGACCATGAGCTGGGTGCCAGATTTGAGGGCCTGATCCTTGAACACTTCCTCCCCAGGCGGCGCACCGGTATAGAATGTTGCACAAACTGTAGGGCATTGATGTTGTGAAACTGAAAAGTAACCATACAACCTTCCCGCCTAGGCAAAGTAAGTTCTGTGAAAAGGTTAAAAATGCAGCACAGGCTGCAGAGTATCCTTGCTTACATTAAGCATTGCCCTGTCACTGGGCTACAGTGCAGAGTTTGTGCCTTGCTTCGTTTCTTTAGTCTCACCGTAATCCAGAATAAAGTAATTCGCAGAAGTTGACAGCATCATTAGTTGTTTTAATTTATTGCACTTTTTCCTTTTTTTTTAATAGTGCATCTCATTCACTTTTCAGCCCTGCACACATAAGTACGGTTTGTAATTGATCAAGTAGACTGTGTGTTCTTGATGGACCATATTGATCTTGTGGAACTGCATTTAAAGAAAATGGTGGCTGATTTTATAAAATGGACTGGGAACTTGTTTCAGAACAAAAAACATTAATTTGTATTTAAGTCAACTTTCAAAATTTTAGAAACCCAGTTATCTAATGAATTAGTATCACTTTGTGATCAAACGTATTTAAGATGGTGTAAAATTAAGGAAGACATGGACTGCATTAATTGAAAAGACCTGCCAAACTAACTTCTTATTTGAATAATTGAAGGCATTAAAATCAATAGACTTAGTTGTTGTACCAAGAGTCATTTAGCAATTTTGCAATTCAATATAATCTTATTACTGAAGAATCTAGCCTACTTTGCACTATTGACTATTTATGGAATTGCTGTGGTTGTAGATTAAGCATGTGCCTATTGTAGCTATTTCCAGCGAATGTGGAACATGTGGCGGATCCGAGTAAAATATCCAGGTATTCCTTTTTCTCTCGAGTTTGGGAAGGTGAAAGCTTGTGCAGCTGGAGGAAATGACAAAGATAGGAGATGAGCGTGGCCACAGAAGGTTTTAAATTTAAGGTGCAGGTCAGTGAGGATGGTGTGATGGGTGAGCAGCATATGTTGCAGGCTACGATACAGGCAACAGAGTTTTGGACGAGCTGGAGTTTATGGAAAGTGGAAGGTGGGTGATCGCAAGCAGAGTATAGAGGTAATGAGTGTGTTTGAGAATTTCAGCGGCAAAGCAACTGAGCTTGGGGCGGAGGCAAGTGATGTTATGGAGGTGGAATTAAAGGAAGAGAGGAGGGTGGTGAAGCAGAGAGGTTAAGGGAAGGTGGGACTGAAGGAATGATCCCTAGTGTTTGAGTGAAAGGAGGATGGTTGCACGAGCCCAGAGTTGGAAGAACAGAGTTTGTGATGGAGACGATTTGGGCTTGGAAACTCAGCTGGGATTGAACAGGATGGAAAGGTTCAGTGGCAGGTAACGGTAATGGTGTCGGTGGTGAGAGAGTAGAGTTTGCGATTGGGAACTAAGATGATTGCTTCAGTCTTCTTAATGTTTTCCTGCAGAGACTCGCCCAGCACTCTTGACAGCACAGAGGCCTAGAGAGGTGATGTAGAGGTACAATTGAGTTTCTTCAGCATACATGTCTGCGGATTATGATGCCGAGGAACAGCATGTTGATGAGGAAGTGGAAGGGTCACGGATGCATCCTTGGGGGACTCCAGCAGAGATAATGTTGGGGTGGAAAGAGAAACCATTGTTGGAGATACCATAACTATGATCAGATAGGTAGAAGTCGAACCAAATGAGGGCAGTCCCACTGAACTGAACAACAGAGGAGAAGCATTGGAGAAAGATTGTACCGTTGACTATGTTGAAGGCTGCGGAGATGAAGAGCAGGAATAATATACCATGGTCACCATTGCAGAAAGTGCAATTTGTGACTTAGGAACATAGGAACAGGAGTAGACCACTCAACCCCTCGTGCCTGTTCCGCCATTCAATGAAAATGGCTGATCTGCGACATAATTCCCAATACCCGCCTTTGGCCCATATCCCTTAATATCTTTGGTTAACAAAAAGTTATCAATCTCAGGTTTAAAATTAATAATTGATTTTAGCATAATTTGTCTTTTGTGGAAGAGAGTTCCAAACTTCTACGGTCTTTTACGTGTAGAAGTGATTCCTAATTGCACTCCTGAAAGGTCTGGTTCTAAGTTTTAGGCTATGCCTCCCCCAACCCGAGTCCTACAATCCCTAACCAGCGGAAATGGTTTCTCTCGATCTAGTCTATCTGTTCCGTTTAATATCTTGAAAACTTCGATCAGATCACTCCTTAACCTTTTGATAGGTTCTATTAGGGACTTTGCTTAATATCTTTAATAGTAATTGGCTGGTATTCTTAATATCCTAATGATCCAGTCTGATAAAGCATTATACATAGTTAAACTATAAGTAGACTGTAATTACACTTAACATGCTTGTCATTGCTCTCATTTTTTTTTGCCCACATGTACATGCCACGTAGTTGTAGTTTATAGTTGTTAAATACCCATGGTAACTGCCTGGACACGAACATCCGATATTGACGGGCAGGAAAAGACCAACTGATCCATCAAGCCCACCCCACACCAACATCTCTATCAGAATAATTCTTAAAACCCTGAATCATCTTGGCCACACATTTTTAAATCACAGTTTTTAGGATGTGGGCAGTATGGGTGTAGAGTGTATTTTGACAACTAGAAACACAATCAAGGTTAGGGTTAAATATATTTAAACAATCTATTCAGAGGATCAAATGGATGTGCCTGAACACGCTCAAAAAAGCAATCACATTCCAGTTTGAGACTCTTGCAATACAGAATTGTAAAATACTATTCGATTGTGGCTAATTAAATTAAACCTCTAAAGGAAATAAAACATTCCAAGTCCTAAAAGATAGTTAGAATCCTATAATTGCAAAGCAAATACTTGCTCACTTCATCCATTTTTTGGTGGTGAGGATGATTGTTTTTAGAGGCGTTATGTAGCTACCCAGACTTGTAACCCTGTACATAGTTAGTAAGGCAAGGTAGGAATATAATACAGTAAGATGTGAGACCATGATGTAAAGTTTGTCATTGTTCATCCTTGCATTCCTTTTTGTAGCTGCTGAGTTTTAATTGTTGTTTGATTTTTTTTGTGGAATTTAATTTAATTGATATTCTAAACATACATGTCGTGGTGAGATTCTATCTGAAATACCTTCTCCGAGTCTGAAGGACAGTGATGCGCATGGATCACTACACCTTCCAGTGGTTATGTGTCAACGGGTGAGCCTTTAGGGTGATAATTTAAGATATTTAACTAAAATTCAGTGAAGCATTGCAGCAAAAGATTTTGGCTTCACATCAATGCTGAATTTGTGTACTGCAAGTTCAGAGTTCCGACCCAACCTGAATCTAGCGAGTCCCACTTCACTTTGCTCTGATATTGCACCGAGTCCTGACTTTTTAAATTTACACTATTTTTACATTAAGTTCTTGCATTAAATTCTTGCATACTTTAAGAGCTGTTGGTTTGCATTATAAACAGAGCAGAGTTTCACTGGAGGCATTCTATAAATTAGTAACTTCAGAAATGTACAGTAGGAGTACAATTACAAAGCTTTGGCAGAGGAAACAGTAATTATTAGATTTGACTCGGTTGGAAGGCAGGCGCTGTCTTGCTGATATTTTATTATTTGTTCTGCTTGCCTGATTGGACAGAGAAATCTGAAGACCTGAACTTGGTTCACATTCTTTGGCCCACATTCTTTGCATTCTTTATAGAAGCTGCTGTGGTTTACTGTAGATGTCACAAAAGTGGCCTGTAATGGACAATGACTATTCTGCATGAAACACACTATTGATGCTTTCGGAACCCACTCCAGCTAGCAAAACAGTGGCTGTTTTATGTTTGTGCTGATGGAGCCTGGCACTTAAATTGATCAGTTTCCAACACCCACCCTGGGGGCAGAGTCAGACCATAGCCTGTAGTGCAGTCTTTTCTTGCTCTGTGCTCACTGCTTCGTGGGTTTGATTGAGGACAAGTTAATGTCCAAACACTGGGATGCACTAAATTAATTAGTAACAGCAAGAAACTAATACCATGATTTGAAGAAAGCCGCAAGCATGTCATTTTTTTTGTTAATAATTCTGTACTCAATTTACATGTTCTTTGCTTGTCTCTGAAAAAATGGACAAGCCAGTTGAGCAGTGAGAGGCACTCTGAGACGTACAGTGTAATTGATGCTTTATACTGACTACTGCCAATAAGTCCTGGCTAACCGGCTGTTTTGGCTCTTGGTTGGATTTTTGCTTTGCCTGTATATAATGTGAAGAATGGATGGGGGAGGGGTAAACCTTTTCATATTTTTATTAATGTATCTCAAGCTATGACCTCTATCGTTACAAGAGTTAGGTATGGACAAATTAAGTGTTTTAGTGCTTGTTTGTGCTTTTCACTGACTTTAGTGCTCTGATATGTGAATGCTTATTTTATGTGGTGGTGAGATGCACCATCCTGCAGGGATCAGGTGCTAATGAGGCACTTTAGAGGGGTATTTGCAACATGACAGGTCCAAGACCGTGTATCTGCCATTTAAAGATATGGTCGATGGCAATTGAAGCAGCAGGCAGATTGTGATTTCTCCTCTCCCAATCCTGGTTGTGAAAACTTGTAAAGAATTTAACATGTCTGATCATGTAATACAGCAATAAAATGTATTCCCATATTATTGTAATGATTATATATGTGTGTTTAACTGGGATAATTAGCAAATAGATCTTTTCCAGCACCTAAAAATTCTTTTTTATCTTTTACAAAATGAGTGTTTGCATTAATGTGATCTCTTATTAACAACAACGTGCATTTATAATGTGTGTTTAACACAGGAAAATGTGCCAAAGTGCTTCAGAGCCAAAGTAGGAGATTGCAGAGGTAGAGAGGGGCGAGGTCATGACTGAATTTAAACATGAGAATGAGAATTTTAAATCTGAGAGGTTGGGAGACGAGGAGCCAGTGTAAGTTATCGGACAGTGGTGAGAGGGATTTGGTGTGAGAAAAGATAGGGACAGCAGACTTTTGGATGAGTCAAAGGGGTATAGAAGATGGAAAGTCTGCCAGGAGAGCTTTGAAATAATGGAGTCTGGAGGTGACAATAGCATGGATATAGATGGGCAGAGGCAGAGGTGGAAGTCGGTGGTCCTTCTCATTGAGAGAATATGGGGTCGGAAACTCCTCTTGGGGTCCAATAAGATGCTGGGGTTGCGAATTGTCTGGTTCAGCCTGAGGCAGAGGCCGGAGAGTAGAACAGCATTAGTGGCACGGGTACAGAGTTTGTGGTATGGGCCAAAGAAATTGGCTTTGGTCTTCCCCAGATTTAGCTGGAGGAAATTGTGGCTCATCCAAAACTAAGTGCCAGCCGAGACTATGTGCTCAACTCCTGGAGTGGAGCTGGAAACACAAGCTACTGATTCAAAAGTGAGGATACTACCAACTGAGCCAGGCTGACACCACAAGCCACTCCATCTTTGAACCCTTTGATCCTAACAGAGGTTGTAAATCTCCCTTTTTTCGCATGAGGCCTGGACTAATGATCTGGAGACGTGAATTCAAATCCCACCAAGCAGCTGGGAAATTTAAAATCAGTTAATTAAATCAATCTGGAATGAAAAGCTAGCATCAGTAATAATAACCATGAAACTGCCGGATTGTCGTAAAAACCCATCTGATTCATTAATGTCTTTCAGGGAAGGTGGTGGTAATAGTGTAGTACAGGGAGGCCGTAAAGATCAGATAAAGGACTAATAGTGGCACCAGCACTGTGAAATGTGGGTAACGGGCTTGGCTGGTGTGTTCAGCTGAAACTGAACTTGACAATCTTTAAAATCCTCAGCCACTTTCTGCAAACGTCAGCACTGAGCAAAAGAGGCACAATCCAAAGTAATTAAAATCATCTGCATGTAAGTGAGAATGCAAAAAGAAGCAAAGTAATAGTTTGAGAATTGAAAATGATGACCTCGCTGATCATTGGGAGGCAGGAACTGTGGTGAGAAAGGATGTTCTTTGACTTAACTAACATTTATTTTTAAAAGAGCTCTCCATTCTCTAAAATGTACGGGAGCATTTAGCACCACCTGGCACATCCAGAGGGGCCAGTAATGTGATCCTTACCAGCACCTTGGGTGTTGATGTCCCACGTTCTGGGGCATTGAAGCCTATTGAGCAGTCAAAGCACTCAGCATCCCATCATGTGCTCTGACTAATTGCTGCATAGTGCCCCATTTCCTATTTAAATGAGGCATGTTCTCAAGCACGGCAGTTGCTTGGGCATTTCAAGGGAGGGCAGCAGGGTTACTTCATTTTTTTTCTTGGGTGGTCTTGACCTTCAAATAGAGCCACCCAGCTTACCTGCAGCTTCATAGTTTTATCCTGCCACCATCATCCTTTGCAAACCTTCTCTCTCCTCTCCAAAGGTTTTGCTTTATCGAATGTGGCAGCATCCTTGTGCATGTTGCTGGCACTAGAAACTCTGCCCAGGCAACCTTAACGCTCGCACAGCTCAGTGCACTGGAAACAATATTAAAATAATCAAATGAGCTGGTTAGTTCAATTGACGATAGTACGAGCAGCAGTTGGAGGTGAATTATGGGTTCCAGCATTATTACAGACAGCATTAAAACAACAAAGTCTGAGTAATAACCTGACAATGGACATGACCTCCAGTTTCACAGGACTCTCTTCAAATTCAGCCAGATGTCAGCTGAAATTATTTGATTGCTCTATTATCTCATTTTTAATTTGATTGATTTAGTGTGCAACCACACTTTGGATACAGTAAATGGAAATGGAAGAATGACTAAGAGAAACGTTATAGTTTAAACAACCATTTTTGTTCCCTTTGGCTACACTGTGATGAGTACATCCAGTATGTATTTCTGCACCACATAAATTTGGGCTGAATTTTCACCACCATTTTTTTGGCCTCCGCTGTTTTTTTAGAGCAGACTAAAATCTGCAAGTTTTCCAAAGTTTCTGCGCCATCCTAAAGTAGATAAGTCCGATTTTTTTTTTTTAATTCCCGATTTTTTGACGTTACTGGGGACGGAACCTGCCGGGTGCACCATTTTTTTCTGGCCATTTAAACGAGTTTGGCCAAGTACGATCTTTTTCTAAAACAGCGCACTGCACCCTTCTGAAAAACCTTACCTACGCTTAAGAAAATCGGCAGTGAGAAGACGCCATTGTTTTAGTGGAGCTGAAGACACAGCATCAGGGCGCTTTTCAGCCCAGTGCAGGAGGCCTTTCGGCCCGGGATAGAAGCGACAGGCACCGGGTGTGGGAGGTGGGGGGTATCAGGGGGTCATGGTTGAGTTTACAAAGAGACAAATCAATTTTTAAAAATTAGGCTCTTGGAATAGAAACATAGAAAATAGGTGCAGGAGTAGGCCATTCAGCCCTTCGAGCCTGCACCGCCATTCAATGAGTTCGTGGCTGAACATGCAACTCAGTACCCCAGCTTACACCTGTTATGAAAATAGAAGTTCTTGGGGACAGAAAAATCAGCAATGACAGTACAGGATAAATTCAGCGTCCCTCGTTACCCTGACAACCTCAGTTTTTCGGCACAGACCTTAAGCTCCACCCACAGTGCTTAAGGACATCTGCACCGCTCCAAAATGAAAGGGTATGTCGGCGAAACTTGGAATTTTTTTGGGGGGCACAGTCGGGCCACTAAAAAAATTGGACGTATCTCTACAACTGCGCCAAAAAAAAGTCCATCTGGAATTTTGGGCCCAAACTCGTATAAAAACATCAGGACTATTGAAATTCCCTCAAGGGTAAGTATTTTCAGTAAATATTTCAGGCCAAGGGCAGTGAATCCTTAATATATTGAAAAGCAAAGAGGAAGGAAGCTGTCATATAACAGTATATAGTAAAATATTTTGCTATTATTTGAAACAGATTTTATTTGGGGCCATTCTAAACATGGAGACAGCTTTAATATTGCAACTTCAACGTTTGTCTTCAGAGTGTGCCATCCATCAAACTTACTTTGGATTTCGGCCCTCCAGCACTCATTTGATTAAGATAACTCTATTTTTGTTGTTTTACCTTTTTGATTTACGTTTACCACTAGGTTGCTGGATCTTCTCTGCATTTCTGAGACTAGTCGTGGAAACTTAGCATTCTGCCATGTAGCCATAAATCCTGGTGCCCCTGGCGACTGCATTGATGGTAAAGGGTGCTTGGGAGCTGAAGCTAACTGAGGAAGCAATATATTTTAGTGCTCAACTTGTGCCATGAGCACAATTGCCTCAGTTGAGAAGACAATCATTTTGTGCTGAATTTTAAAAATTCACTTGTAATTGTTTTAAAAACAGGTGTCTGCAGCACCTTTAACGTCAAAGTATCCAGGACACTTCAGACGACATCACCAATCATGTGCCAAGTGTGGTTGAGCCCTCGGACGTAAGTGCTGATGATAGGGTCTGTACCATAGGACCAGAGGGTGCTAGGAGATTGAGCAACCTGGTGGTATGAGCATGTCGAAGGCAGAACCTAAGGAACTGTTGAGCAGGTCGACAGGCAGTGATGTCGTGGTGGCTGGAAGAACAAGAAGAGGCAGATTGGAGTTGGAGAGTATGTTGGTGAGGAAGGTGGTCATAGGGTTGGAGATGAAGCAGGAGACGAAGTTATGAAAGATGGCCTTATCATTGATCAAGAGCTCGGCAAAATCTTGTGTGAAGATGAGATCAAAGGGGTGACTGTGGCTGGGGAGAGTTGATGTGCAGAGTGAGGGCAGGAGGGTGGAAAGGAGAGATGTGGGGGCAAGGAACATTGAAGTGGTGGTTAGAGTCACTGAGGATGAGAATCGCTCTATAGAGGCTGAGGACAAGGGGGACACTAGTCAATGAGGCTTAAAGGGGATGTGGGAGGGAAGTAAAAGGATGAATTCTTTAAATGAGTAGGTGCCAGAGGAATATAGGGAAATCAAGATCAGACCTGCTGATGAGAACAATGGTCTTTGAGTGGGCAACATGATACCCAGATGGGCAGTTCAGTGAGGAGGAAGCAGTCCCTGCTTGTTAGACAGATTTTAGTCAGGTTCATGATGTTGGTTGATCCATTGAAGATGAAACCATGGACAGGATGGCTTTGTTTGCAAGGGAGAGAATATTCTGGATGTTAGTAATCTATTGGTAAAGGGAGGGGTGGGGGGCGGGGGGGAGGCGCATGAAGAGGAAAAGGGGGCAGTGGAAGGTGAATGAGGTACGGGTACGAGATTAATCCGTGCAAGTGAACTTGCTGGGAAGCTTGTCAGGAGAGTGAAATAAGGCATTTGGTTTTGCTATTCTTGGAGATAGAGCAATAAATGCTGTGGTAAGTGTGACAGAGATTACCTAGGGTGTAGCAATAGGGAGCTGTGGACTTGTCCAGAAGGGACTGTACTGTGCAATGGCAGCAGGAGATGAGGTTGGCTGGGGACCAAATGGGGCATTTTTGCCAGGAGTGGGGTAGGGGAGAATAGTGAGTAGGATGCAGGCTGGGGGAGATTGTTGCAGAAGATAGTGAGGGGGAGGGTGGTGTCAGTTCTAAGTGGCAATCAATGTGCGTCTGCAAGTGAACACACAGGAAAAATCTCAAATTACATGAACAAGTTTCAGAATAAGAAATCTAGCTAAGGGATGAATGGAGATAGCTAGTTCAGTGGTTGTGAATTCAGTCCTATCTTGAAGTTGGAGACCCAAGGCCAATGGGATTAGGGCACACATCTGATGGCCTAGTGATAGTGATCCTATTCCTGGTAGTAGGTGATGATACCAGCTTGGTCTGGTGGTTGTGATGCAAGTTAGTCTAGAGATCAGTAATGCGAGACTGTTGGGTGGGAAATCAGTCTGCTGTTGGCAGGACAGGTGCCAAGCATGCTGGAAGTGTTGACTCATGTCAAAAACAAAAACTTGGTTAAAATTGACAAGCTGTGTGTGCAGCATGTGGCCCATAGAAGATAGTCAAAAGTCATTGGTGTATTATTCTCTCTTCTCTCTTTCTGTTCTTTTTTCTCTCCTATCTCTATTTCACTGCCCTTTTCAATTTTCTGTTTTTTTTTACTTTCCTTTTTTTTGTATTCTTCATTCTCTTTTCACAGCCTGTATGATTTTGAAATTGTTTGTTCTTCCAGCTATAGAGGCAGAACAATCTCAGTATGCATAGCGATCGTTAAAGCCTTGTATTAAAGCTACAGGCCCTTTCGTTTTTCTAGCGGACTTTCAATACCGTTTTGAATGTTGGGGCGGCCTACCTGCATAGCAAAGTGCCAGGAATTACTGGTACAGCCTATGCACAAATGTCATCATGATTTTAAGGTGGAAATTGGAATTGTAGGTAGACATGCTTGTTTGAAGTGGTGAAGCAGGAGAAATTAGATCACCTGGCGAAAGCTGAAGGTAGCGTTAGTCTATGAATCTTGAATTGCGCTTGGACAAAGGTGCTTAGAAAACTAAGTTGTAATCAATTTGCTGAGAAGACACTTTTTTTACCAGATTTATTTTTAGTGTGAACTCAGCCAGTGGTTTTCTGACCTACTGTAAGACATAGTGACAGTCTGTCAGCTATTGTGGAATGCATTGTGGCACTTTTAGGGTACAAATGAATTGAATCGGTAGCATCAGAACATTTCCCATCTGCTTGATTTCACTCATACTGAAATATTTAAGCACTTCGATATGGATTTTGACTGGTTCTTCCAGGCTTAATTGAAGTTCAACCACAGGAAGTCTCTGGAGACGTGCTTTGCTTTTTGAAGCTGTGAAACTAAAGGGAAGGGCTGTAGCAGTGTTTTAGCCAGCAGCAACATCTGCCCTTAAAATGGAAGAGCCACGTGCATTTGCACGCAGGCCCACTGCTATACTTTACCTGTATAATAACTTGAATATGAGTCTAAATAACAATGGGCCACTGCAGTGATGCAGGTAATGGAACATTAGTGTTGTCTTGCAAGTTACGAAAGAACTGCAAATTCAACCGTTAATTGCCAGGTCCCCTTAGTTCATCTATCCGTAAATAATTTATCCATAAATCATACTAAGAGGTCACTTGCGGAGTGATGGCTGTTGCAGAACAGTAGAATGCTGTTAAGTTGACAATATTTATCAACATGCACTCACTTGATACACAGTCTACATTTTACATGAATGAGACGTTTCCGTGAAAATCTCCAGTATTGTGTGTGTGTATATATTATATATATATATATATATACATGACAGCACTGTGTAGATCAAAGACAGTACAGTCAGTGTAAAATAGTCACCGTTTGGATTGTAAATTTTTTTATTCCAGGTTTCTTTCATTTTAACCACAAATTTACTGTTTTTGATTTGAGATTTGTGCCAGTTCACCTTTAAACTGCTTGGTTGTCCTTCTCCAATTTTACCACCTTTGTTTAATTGTGAAGTTGTTCACATTAGCAGTAGGGAGCCTGTTTGAGAATTATGAAGTAAGAATATACTGGAGATCTTCAGAAATAGAGGACAAATGTGTCATGTATGTATGCTTGGGTTTACTAGCCACCAGGTAGCGCCACTTTTGGAGGTCATTGGGCTGTGCGTACGTGTGTGCGGCCCAGGTATAAAAGGCCAGCCATCTTGTAATGTAATCACTTTGGGCCTTAATAAAGTAGAGCCAGGTTTGTACCTGTTTGGAGTTTACATTATTCAGTCTATTGAGTTATTGCATACACAACATTTGGCGACGAGGTAACAATCTTCTCATGCAAAAATGAGCATAATTGGAATTCTGGAGTGATTCGTGAAGGGAGAAGATTGGGCAGACTTTGTAACCCGCTTGAACCAGTGGCCAACAAAATGGAAAAAGAGGCAGACGCAGTTTGGCACCGGGCGGTCCTCCTCACGGTTTGTGGTCCGAAAATCTATGGACTTATAAAAAATCTCCTCTCGCCTTTAAGTCCAACGGACAAGGACTATGAAACATTGTGTGCTGTGGTACGTGACCATCTCAAACCAGATGAAGGCATCATCATCTCAAGATATCGATTCTATACGCACGTTCGTTTAGGTCGGAATTTGTTGCCGACCTAAGACGTCTAGCTGGACTGTGTAAGTTCGAAATTGCATTGGCAGACATGCTGCGGGACTTCTTTGTAATCGGCATCAACCACGAGGTGATCCTGCATAAGCTACTGGCAGCGGAGACGCTGGATTTGAGCAAGGCCATCACGATTGCCCAATCATGCATGACTACAGACAAAAGCTTAAAGCAGATATCATTGAAAAATCGGACTCGACAAGTACTGTAAACAAGACGGTATCGTCGTTTGGCAGAGCTGCATATGGCAGGGCCTACCCGACTGCGTACGCGAAACCTGTGGCTGCTCAAAGTCCGCCAGCGGGAATTAATCCCATATCACGTGTTGGTGTTGTGGGGGAAATCATTGGCATCATCAGTGTCGGTTGAAACAATATATTTGTAAAGGCTGTTCGAGAGTGGGACATCTCCAGCGCATGTGTCTGCAACTGAGCAAGTGTACTGCGACACACCACGTGGAGGATGATGACCAGTCTAGCGTGGATCCGGATATGCAATCCGAGATACCAAAGGAGGAAGTGTATGGACTGTATTCGTTCCTAACAAAGAGCCAAATGATAATGATTAATGTAAAACTTAATGGTGTGCCGGTATCGATGGAATTGGACACGGGTGCGGTCAATCAATAATGTGCCAAAGGACATTCGACAGGCTGTGGGATACTAAGACTGTGAGGCCTAAGCTGAGTTCAGTCAATGCCAAGTTGCGTACATACACTAAAGTACTCATAATGCTGATTGGCAGTGCAGTAATCAAGGTGTCGTATGATGGTGCAGTTCATGATTTACCGTTATGGATTGTTCCAGGCAATGGTACAACGCTGTTTGGCAGGAACTAGTTAGAAAAAATCAAATGGAACTGGAACGAGATCAAAGCGTTGTCGTCGGAGGAGGATAATCCATGTGCTCAAGTGCTGAGCAAGTTCCCCTCGCTGTTTGAATCAGGCATCGACAATTTCACAGGAGCCAAGGTGCAGATCTACGTGGACTCGGATGCAAGACCCATACATCATAAAGCTCGGGCGATTCTTTACATGATGAGGGAGAAGGTCGAAATCGAATTGGCCAGACTCCAGTGTGAAGGGATCATATCACCAGTCGAATTTAATGAATGGGCCAGCCCCATTGTTCCCGTGTTGAAAAGTGATGGCACTGTCAGGATTTGTGGAGACTACAAGGTTACGATCAACCGAGTTTCGAAACAGGATCAATACCCATTACCGAAGGCTGATGACATGTTTGCAACGCTAGCTGGGGGGAAGTCGTTCACAAAACTGGATCTGACATCGGCCTGCATGACACAGGAGCTGGTTCGACACGTAGAAGAAACTTATGTGCATCAACACTCTTAAAGGACTGTTTATCTACAATAGATGCCTTTTTGGAATTCGCTCGGCTGCAGCCATATTTCAGAGGAACATGGAGAGTCTACTGAAGTCCGTCCCCAGAACCGTCATGTTCCAAGATGACATACTGGTCACAGGTCGTGACTCCGCCGAACATCTGAACAACCTGGAAGAGGTTCTACATCGTCTGGACAAAGTGGGACTCAGACTGAAATGCTCGAAGTGCATCTTTATGGCACCGGAAGTCGAATTCCTGGGGAGAAAAATTGCTGCTGACGGTATCAGGCCTACGGACTCGAAAACCAAGGCCATCAAAAATGCACCCAAACCTCAGAATGTGACAGGTTATTGATGGCAGAAATAAACTGAGGCCAGAGTCACAAGAAACGAGGGCACGAGCTGGAGGAGGTAGCAGAGTTAGGGTGGGATGAGGCGGTAGAAGGTTTTGTGAAGGAAGATGTGAATTTTGAATTCAATGGGCCGGATCTTGCTGGAAAAATAATGGTGCGTTAACGATGCACGCCATTATTAATGTGAAAAACAGCCATCAAGTTCTGGGAATAAGAGATATGTCGTATGTTGCTGGTTGGTTTACACCACTGTGCGTTTGCTTCGCACAAACAGCATTTTGCGGATAGCCTCCCCTTTATTTTTAAGAACTTGCTGGATTTGCACCCTGAACTAGACACAAAGTTAAGTCTGATAATTAACAGCGTACGTATCTTTTTCACAACTTCATAATTGTTAATGCAAAGCTAGTCAACCTCTTTGGCCCAGTTTAAACCGTTCAATCTCATTGCATGTAGTCGATTGTGGTTAGAGATTTAAAAAAATATAAATTAAAAAATATATATTATTTATTTTACTTTGTCTCTTTTTTTGCGCTCTCTCTCTCTCTCTCTCTCTCTCAATCCAATCTTTCATTCCCTCTCTTTATTTCTCTTTCTGTGCCTGATTTAACTCTAATTCACCCTTCTTCTCCATCGTCCCTCTGATTCTTTCTCAATCCTTAAATCTAATGGTTAAAGGGATGGACTGTTGGTCCCACTGCTCACCAAAGCCCCAGATGCCCTGTTGCCTTTGCCATTATCAGCTTGCACATCCTGCAAGTTACGGCGCAAAAAAAGTTTGAGCTGAAGGTTGCAGAAAAAAGTCTAATGGGATTCGCTATTAGATGCCAAGCTCCAGCAAGATCTGGCCCAAAATGTTTGGTGGGGTGGGGCCCCATGGAGGGCAGTAGTGATAGAGGAGTGAGACTTAATGTAGAGTAGGATGGGAGTTTTGGACAAATTGGAATTTATGAATGGTGAAAGTCGGGAAACAGAGCATTAAAGAAGTCGAGACTGGAGGTAATGGAGGCATAGCTAAGGCTTTCAGTGGTAGTGAGGTTGAAATAAGGAGGGAGACAGGTGATATCGAGGTAGAAATAAATGTGTCAAGTTTTAGGAATTTTGATCATTTGCTTCTTTGCAGAAAGGATTTTGGGATTGTGTTTGCGTTATGTTTAAGTGTTGTGTTTTAAAACAAAGTGAATTCACACAGATTTACAAACAAACCACAGGCTGCCAGTATCGAAGATGTGTTTTAAAGCTGGATGGGCTAGTTTGTGGAATGTCACAATTCACCGTCTATTTTAAACTGATACAATGACTGTCAATTGTCAATGGTCCCCATTCATTTTAAGAATAGCAGGGACTAGTGGGCCAAAGATTGCGGTCGGTGGTGTACCTCCGGAGTACAGTGCCGAGCTGTGAAAAGAATACGTACCTACCTGATGGCGGCTCTCCTGCGATAAACTCGGTCTGACACTGAGAGTAGGAGGGCAGCATAATGGCCCAGGGACGCAGCCTGTGCGGAAGTGTACCTGGGATCACGTGGGCCTGGTCCTCCAATCAGAAAACAGAATTAGATTTTACATCATTTCAGAAGGGAATCCCGTAATCAGATTTAATTACAGTTGACAGGATTGGAATTTAACTCTTAATTAGCTTCAATCCATCAACTTCACTAAAAATTAAAATTTGCTGATCATTAAAACTCTAATATTTGCAGAAACTAGAAAAACATATTTGATATAGTTAAACTATATGATTTCTGAGATGAACATGTTTAAAACATGCCTGACATATCCCCTTACGCTGATGCAAACAGGCCCTGCTGGGCAGTTGGTAGGAAAATAGCCCAACTCTGCACCAGCAATTGCTTTCTTGTGGACTGTGCGGATGGCCGGTCCTGCGGAAATCCCGAACTTGCGTGGATTTCAACGGTGGTATGACGGCGTACTGAGATTTTGCCGCCATACTCACCGCAAAATATGGGCCATTTCCTTCATGCACCTACCTCAAGATAAGATAGACCTATTGGTGAATTACTGAATGGGAAAGAAATCGGCATCACAGATACAATGATAAAATAACGCATCGTGGAACATTTTTACTATATCAAAGGCGCTATATATATGCAAGTTATTGTTGACCAAGGGACACATGGACATTCAGGTTGTAAATAATAGACTGAGGTGCAGTTCTGGAGCTGGAAGCTAACATACAGGATGTAACTTTTTGCAGATCAAAATTGTCTAGAATTTGCCAAAAACAAGTCGGCTCGCAAAAGGGACAGGGTGCAAGGTTTATTTTTTTCCTAATTTTTAGAGGAGAGAAGTAGTATTGAATGAAGTAAGTAAAATTTGTTTTGAATGGTTCCCAATGTTCACTCGCTGCCTGTAAAATAAAGCAGCTTACGAAAGAAATCATACCTGGTCTTGTCTCGTGTGCAAAAGACACAATAACCAATTAAAATCACAAGGTGGTTCTTTTTGTTGCACACCTGGGTTATGCCATTATATAATTACACATTGGGTAGTCCAAGCCCATTTCTAAACTTCTCCTTTATGGGAGTGACCAGCATTACTGTACCTGAGAGAATATTTAAGGCAGATCTCGAAACTTATAGCGAGGAGCCTTGGTGATGGATAGGATTATGACGTTTGAAGCTCAGCTGAGGGTCAAGCAGGACACTGAGCTTATGCATCGTCTGGTTCAGGAGCTTGGGAAGGGGTCGAACTGGGAACACTAGACAAGCTCCTCCCAGGTTGTTGGTTCTATTTAAGTGGGCAGTTTTTACTGCATATTTGTTTCATTCCAGATGTAGGAAAGCCTTAAGTTATCTGCTGAAATATTATAGATGTTGATGATTTGATTTGTATATTGTTACGTCTACAGTGAAATATATCAGTTTAGTTAATTCAAGTAAAATAATGATCAACTGTGTATATTAAACAGTAAAAGGATCTTCAACCATGTAGTTATATCAGTGACATCTGGAGTTTGTTGATTTGGAATTCTCGGTCCTGGAGAGTGCCTTTTCTTGAGGTCCATTTCTCCCCTTCTCACAGCTGTTGGGACTTTGTGGAAGCGTGTCTGTGCATATAGCCCAATTTCAATTTGCTGAACTTTCAGCATGGGCCATGTACATTTGAAAGAGAGGGAGGAGGAAGTACTCCAGTCCGTTATCTATGGCAGCCCTGGACACCTATAGTAATATAGTACTACCTGTAGTAGTGAGAAGCTGTGCATAGGCCTTAAAAGGGAAGGAAACATTTAATGTTTGAAAATTTAAACATTTCAAACCCAGCTGACCAATCTTTCAGTTGTTGCTCTGTAAACACAAATAAATTCTTCTATTAATACTTATTGTAAGGACTTTGACTTCATAATCTCCTGCAATCTCGCTAGTCCCATGGTCTTGATCACTGACGAGGCCATCTCCAACTACTCTACATCCATCACCACCAAAAAACCCTTCCAACCCCACATCCTTCTGCATGAATCGTCCCAATGTTTAGTTGCAGGAAATTATGGCGTATCCAAGGCTGAATGTTGAGCACGCAGTCTGACAATACAGAGACAATGGATAGGAGATTTATTAGGTCAGATCTCAAAGCTGAAAGATTGGCATACTAATACTCTAGTGACGTGTGCAGCTTGTACTATACAATCTAGTACATTAGTTACATACAAAATTGACGGGCAGGAAAAGACCAGCTGGTCCATCAAGCCTGTCCCACACCATGATGGTCGGACCTATGGCTAAAAACGTCTTCCCACCCCTGACCATCCACACCCACCTCACACCCACCCCCACCGCCATGTAATCTCCTGCGAGAGACACAAAAAACAAAGGAAAAAACCCAGAGCAATAAGGGGGAAAAAATATTCTCTAAAATTCCTCTCCAACCACCTCACACAATCAAAACCAGTCCAGGAAATCACATGAACCTCTCTAACCTATAATGACACTTGCCTTCTAAATGATGCGATCTCTGCCCCAGTCAGGAACCGGGCCAGCTTCCTCTATAGATATGCAGAGAGTCAGCACCCACTACACCAGCTGACAATGTATTCCAGAGGCTCACAATTCTCTGCGAAAAGAAGAACTGCCTAATATCCAGTCTATTCCTACTCTTACAAGTTTAAACTCGTGTTCCCTGGACTTGCCTAATCTGTTAAACTGGTATAATCTATAAATAGGGACACTGTCCAGCCCTTTTAATTATTTTATAAACCTCTAGCTACTTTACTCTAGAGTAAATAGACCCAAGACCCTTGAGCCTGTCCAAGTCGCTGATACTTCAAGGCGATCCATATTTGAAAATGTGTTTTCTACCTGTTGCAGCTAGTGAAGCCAAAGTGATGTGAGACAACTAAAGTGATCTCATCGAACCATGCAGCCTGCATCAATACAAAGATAAAAGCACTTTGCATCACCCAACAAGTAACATAACGTAGTCTGTCCGAAAAAAGTTGCTTGCTGTGACCTGATCTTTGGCTTTGGGCAGTTGTTGGTATTTTTTCTGGCAAAAATTAAATTTACATCCATATGTATTAAAGTTTACAAGGCTATTCTGGTACCCTATTTGTAGTAAAATGCCTCTTCTCCCTTGTGTTTTTATTCTGATTAGATTGCAGTTAATTTTGGAGAAATCATTATTTTCTATTTCAGTGAGTGCTATGAGTGATTAGTATTTCAGTGAGTGCTATGAGTTGATTTAACGACCTTTTTATTTTAAATCTCAGTGATTCTTGTAAACTATCCTCAGTGTATAGTGTAAATGAAAATTCACAGTACAGTATATGCAGATTTGTGGTGTATGATTCAGAATGTTTACATATAAAAAGAAAGACTTGCATTTATATAGCATTTTCGTGACCACCGGACGGAGTTCTTGGAATTGTAGTCACTGTTGTAATGTAAGCTCCTGCAAACAGCAACGTGATAATGACCAGATAATCTGTTTTAGTGATGTTGGTTGAGGGATAAATATTGGCCAGGACACTAGGGATAATTCCACTGAAATAGTGCCATTTGCCATGGGATCTTTTACATCCACCTGAGAGGGCAGACGGGGCCTCGGTTTAACATCTCATCCAAAAGACGGCACATCCGACAGTGCAGCACTCCCTCAGTACTGCACTGGAGTGTTAGCATAGATTTTTGTGCTCAAGTCTCTAGACTGGGAGTCTGACTCAGAGACAAGTGTGCTATCCACTGAGCCACAGCTGACATGCTGTGCTTTTCTCTGCATGAAGTATTCTTGTAAAAAATTCTAATTTTGTATCTAATGAGCTCCCACAAACTTGGAACATTTTAATGGTTGGGGGAGGCTGGTAGTAATGTTTGTTACAAATGAAATAGCATCCTTTGACATCTGTATTACCTTAACAAAGTAAAGCTTTGAGCATGTGGGTGATTTCTGGTCTTTTATTTTTTGCCCTTGAATCTTTGAAATTCCTTGGGATGTTCTCCTTTGTTAAAGGCACGATATAAACGCTTGCTGTTGTGGTCATTGATATCAAGACAAGGGATGTTGGTTCATGGGGATGGAATACGTTTATTTCAAGTGCCAGTGTCAACATCAAGCACTCCTAAAGTTCAGTATAACACAGCTAGATACAGAGTGAAAAAGCTCACTTCCGTGACAACATGACTCAGCCCCAACCTCACAAGACCATCTATTGCACCAGTGACATTTATCATTTCCCATATTGACCTTCTGTACTGCACTGGAGTGTCAGCCTAGATTTTTGCACTCAAGTCTCTAGACTCAGAGATTACCAATGTGTGCTAAATTAAGCAGAATTTTGTGCTGTAAGTCATGTCCACTATGAAGTGAGTAGAGACTATCCAAGCTTATTTCATTGCAAATAGAACATAAGAAATGGGAGCAGGAGTAGGCCATACGGCCCCTTGAGCCTGCTCTTCCATTCAATATCATGGCTGATCTTCTTCCTCAACTCTACTCTTTCTCTCCCCCACTCCCCCCCCACCCCCCCGCCATAACCCATGAGTCTAAGCTGCATTTAACCACTAGTCTCTGCGGTGAATGGGAAGTGTCTACTCCATTGCACCATTTTTGGTCACTATTGACTCTGCTACTGTAAATTTAATGGTGTCCATACCTTTTTAAAAGTTTAAGGGGCTGAAATTGCCCCTTTCTTTAAGAGCTGTGACCGCCTCAAACAGGTGGCCATGGGTCGGTATGGACTCACTTCTTGGTCGGCATGGAGGGGCCGCCATTTTGTAAATTGCCCTCTTATTTTTGGAGCGGTGTACGGGACTGCCCTCCTGTTTTCCTGTCGTGTCGGGCACGTGCCGACCCCTTACCGACCGGCGGCGACCCGCTTTCTGACCCCCGTGAGAAATTGCCCCGCGGGAAATGACCCCATGTGGAATTGCCCCATGGGAGCGCGCTGCTGCTGGTCGGTGCAACTGACGACTCTCACCAGCGGGGAGCTGTGTGTGGCTGGGCAGCCTGTCCGGCCTTAAAGGGGAGGTCGCGCTGTTGACGACTCCATTTTATTTTTTCTTGTCGGCCGACTGCCAGATCGGGCCGACAACTATGCCCACGGGTTCGGCCGGGCCTCCAACAGGCAACCTGGCACCGCCTCTTGGGTGCCAGGCCGCTTGCCCGGCCTAAACCCTCCCTGGTGGCCCAGTGTTTGCCACTAAAGTGGCTGAAGAGTTTGCAGCGGCTCTCCACGTTAACTGAAGGGGCGGGATGTTGTGACGCGTCAGCGACACGCTGACATCACCAACACCACTGATGACTTGGAGCGACGGCCGGTCCGACCTGACCCCTTTATCGCCCCACTGATGACGGCTGCACCGACCCGCCTGCACTTCCGCCCCTCTCCTGACACCAACACCGATCCGACCGGAAGCAAGAAACAAAGTGCTGAAAATCACTGGATTGTCCATCTCATTCATTAGGGCGGACGTAACACTTAAAAATTGGTAGGTGCGCCCCGTTTCAGGTGGAGGACAATTTCGGTCCCCCAATTTCCTGCTTGTTGTATTTATAATGATCAGAATTGAAGGGTAATAATAGACTTTAGCTAAATTTGGAGTCAATATTTTGCATAATGATCTACCACTGATCATAAAGAATGTTTTTTCAGCCTTACCTTTTTTTTCCAACCCTCTCTCCAGTTTACTGATTGGTCTTCCCACTGGCGAAGTGATTATTCCCCACGTGGCATGAGGATGAACTTGAGCTCGCTGTGTGGAGAAGTGAAAATTGAATTCCTGTCATATGGCTCTGTATAAACCATGTCATCACCATACTTCCTCAGTCTTGAAGTAAAAATAGCATTACCATTTCTGAATTGAGCATGGAAATCTATAAATAGAATAAGCCTTTAAGGCTTTGGGCCCAAAATTCATGGACATACCACTCCCTACCACCTGCGTAACGCCCGCTTACCACTCAAATGCGATTTTGGTGAAAAAACACTTGCATAGCACTGACATGCCGCTCAGCGGAATATTCATCAGTGACATACCGCCGAGCGGTATGCACACCATGCACCGTGCAGGACTGCCCGCATACTGCCCAAAAGTCCGATTTTCACCACGTACCGCCGACACACCACTCGAGCTGCATACCGTCCTGGAAAAGGTGGTTTTACACAATGTTGAATGGGCAGAGGGCTCGGTGCCACCATTTTTAAATCGGGAAACATAGAAACATAGAAAATAGGTGCAGGAGTAGGCCATTTGGCCCTTCGGGCCTGCACCACCATTCAATAAGATCATGGCTGATCATTCACCTCAGTACCCCTTTCTTGCTTTCTCTCCATACCCCTTGATCCCCTTTAGCCGTAAGGGCCATATCTAACTCCCTCTTGAATATATCCAATGAACTGGCATCAACAACTCTCTGCGGCAGGGAATTCCACAGGTTAACAACTCTCTGAGTGAAGAAGTTTCTCCTCATCTCGGTCCTAAATGGCCTACCCCTTATCCTAAGACTATGTCCCCTGGTCTGGACTTCCTCAACATCGGGAACATTCTTCCCGCATCTAACCTGTCCAGTCCTGTCAGAATCTTATACGTTTCTATGAGATCCCCTCTCATCCTTCTAAACTCCAGTAAATAAAGGCCCAGTTGATCCAGTCTCTCCTCATATGACAGTCCTGCCGTCCCTGCAATCAGTCTGGTGAACCTTCGCTGCACTCCCTCAATAGCAAAAACGTCCTTCCTCAGATTAGGAGACCAAAACTGAACACGATATTCCAGGTGAGACCTCACTAAGGCCCTGTACAACTGCAGTAAGACCTCCCTGCTGCTATACTCAAATCCCCTAGCAATGAAGGCCAACATACTATTTGCCTTCTTCACCGCCTGCTGTACCTGCATGCCAACTTTCAATGACTGATGAACCATGACACCCAGGTCTCATTGCACCTCCCCTTTTCCTAATCTGCCACCATTCAGATAATATTCTGCCTTCGTGTTTTTGCCCCCAAAATGGATAACCTCACATTTATCCACATTATACTGCATCCGCCATGCATTTGCCCACTCACCTAACCTGTCCAAGTCACCCTGCAGCCTCTTAGCGTCCTCCTCACAGCTCACACTGTCACCCAGTTTAGTGTCATCTGCAAACTTGGAGATATTACACTCAATTCCTTCATCTAAATCGTTAATGTATATTGTAAAGAGCTGGGGTCCCAGCACTGAGCCCTGCGGCACTCCACTTGTCACTGCCTGCCATTCTGAAAAGGACCCGTTTATCCTGACTCTCTGCTTCCTGTCTGCCAACCAGTTCTCTATCCACATCAGTACATTACCCCCAATACCATGCGCTTTGATTTTGCATACCAATCTCTTGTGCGGGACCTTATCAAAGGCCTTTTGAAAGTCCAAATACACCACATCCACTGGTTCTCCCTTGTCCACTCTACTCGTTAAATCCTCAAAAAATTCCAGAAGATTTGTCGAGCATGATTTCCCTTTCATAAATCCATGCTGACTTGGACCGATCCTGTCACTGCTTTCCAAATGTGCTGATATTTCATCCTTAATGATGGATTCCAACATTTTCCCCACTACTGAAGTCAGGCTAACCGGTCTATAATTACCCGTTTTCTCTCTCCCTCCTTTTTTAAAAAGTAGTGTTACATTAGCTACCCTCAAGTCCATAGGAACTGATCCAGTGTCGATAGGCTGTTGGAAAATGATCACCAATGCATCCACTATTTCTAGGGTCACTTCCTTAAGTACTCTGGGATGCAGACTATCAGGCCCCGGGGATTTATCGGCCTTCAATCTCATCAATTTCCCTAACACAATTTCCCAGCTAATAAGGATATCCTTCAGTTCCTCCTTCTCACTATACCCACTGTCCCCTACTACATTCCTTCGTGAAGACAGAACCAAAGTATTTGTTCAATTGGTCTGCCATTTCTTTGTTTCCCATTATAAATTTAATGCGGAACAGTCAGCTCAAGCAGCAGGTCTTATCTCTGAGGTGAACAGTGACTTTACAGTGCAATTTATAGTGGAAAAAGTATTTTTATTGATACTAAGTAACTTATTAAGATCAAAGGCATTTTAGTTAGTTTTTTCATTGAAAATTATTCTGGAGATTTAAAAAGAATTGGGCCTGTATTGTCTCCGCCTGTATTGCTGACTACCTGTCTAATGGAGGAACCAGATGTGAAAAGGTTTATTGAGCAGAGTTATCCGGGTAATGGAGGAGGTCGCAGATTAATGAGGAGGAGGAGGCCTTACCTGCAAATGATTTTCAGGGAGAAGTGTTCATACTTGGACCTGTCTGATGGACAGTGTGTCGAAGGCTGCGTTTCTGAAAAGAAGTGATCAATGAGATTTGCCAGCTCATTAAGTTAGACCTGCAGCCCAGTACCACCAACATTACTGCTCTGTCTGTCGAAATGAAGGTGACAGCGGCACTTTCCTTTTATGCATGCAGCTCTTTTCAGGCATCAGCTGGGGACATATGTTGTATTTCTCAGTACGCTACTCATCGGTGCATTCGACAGGTAACCGAAGCACTGTTTGCATGCTGGATGGAATTTATAAACTTCCCAATGATCAGAGAGGTACAGAGTGACAGGGCTTTGGGATTTGCACGCATTGCCGGCTTCCCCAAAACGACTATACCCATATTGCCATGCGAGCACCATTATAGGAGGCAGAGGCGTACTGAAACCGCAAGGGATTCCATTCCCTCAATGTGCAGCTCGTATGTGACCATACACAGCGCATAATGGCAGTGAATGCCAACTTTCCAGGGAGCATCCATGATATGCACATCTTGCATGAGAGCACTGTGTCCGACCTTTTGAAGTCTGAGCCACAAGGCAAATGCTGGATGCTGGAGGACAATTGGCCTGACCACCTGGCTCTTGACCTTCCTGCGGAATCCTCAGACAGAAGCCGAGCAACGATATAATAAGAGCCATATAGTCACATGTAATATTATTGAAAAGGCAATTGGAGTGCTGAAGCCATGCTTTTGATGCTTAGATCACTCAGGAGACAGGCTACAATACTACCCGGAGCAGGTTGCTCAGTTCACAGTGGTGTGCTGCATGTTGCATAATTTAGCAATCATGCGGGGACAGGAATTGCCACAGGGGACTGCGGGACCACCTGAGGAGAGAGTGCAGGAGACGGAGGAGGAAGAAGAGGAAAATGAGGGGGAGGAGGAGCTTCCAGATGAACCTATGGCACCCAACCCCCTCCCCCCCCCTCCCCACCAGCACTTCCCCCAGCACCACAGTGGAGGGCACGCAGAGCATATGCCACTACAGAATTGTTACGGCAGCAGCTCATAAATGAATGCTTTGCTTGAATGTGGAGAGCTGCATTTTGGGACCCCGATGACTGTTACCCCAAAAGTTTGACACTGTACAAGAGTGGTTAAATTCAATTCAAACGTTTATGTAAAAATGTCAAAAATATACAACAATTTTAAAACTTATAACTATAAAACAACTTTAACAACTTTAATAACAACTTTAACAAAACTTGAACAATTTAAATAAACTTTTAAAAATCAAACTTGAATTATTCAATGAACAAGTGCAACAAAAGACCCTTTACTGTCCTCCACCACGACCTCAACCTCGACCACGTGCTACACCACCCTTGGGACTATTCCCCCTTTTTCTTACTCCCGCCCTTCCCTTTCCCACTGCCCCTGAGCCCGGACCTCCCGTGGTAGTACCAAGCCGGCGTGCAGCACTGCTGATTCTGTCGTTGGGGGTCAGACATTGCAGGCACAAAAAATGGGGCCTCGGGAGAAGCTTGTGATGTGGAAGGAACGGCTTCAGGGCTGGAAGATGCTGTCAGCTCCCCACTCTCAGGTGCTAACAATGGCATGGGGGGATTCCGTGCCATGTCCCGATCCCGCTGATTGCCGCGTGGCTTCAATGGAGTGGGCGGTTCGCTCCATCGCAGCGATCAGATGCGACATATCCTCCAACTGCCATTCTGATAGAGCCGCGATGTTTGCAGCTATCATAGCCAAGGTCTTGAGCAGCTCTCGACCTATGTCGACGTTGGCCTGTGACAGACGCACCATGTCCTGGTACACGCCTATCTTCGTGCTGCAACCGACCTTTTCTGCACTGACCTCCGTCACTGCGGCAAAGGCACTGCAACACTGGTGGTGCCTTGCTGTGCACGGCTTGGTCCCGCAGAATCGGAGGAGCCAGGGGGGGAATCCCCTTAATACAGACTCGGTGGTGGAGGATGTTCCACCTGGCCCACGTGGAACTGGTGTATCCTCCTCCGTCTCCACCCCATCTCCACCTCCACTGGCTCCAGGATCAGCGGCTCTTCCTCTTCCTCATCTCTGCCAGCGGTGAAGTCGGGAGAGGGCTGGGTGACGCCAGAGGTGGAGACAATGGGTCTCTCTGTGTCGGTGTGGTCTGAAACATCCGAGTCTGGAAGTAGAAAACAACATTTAAAAATGCTTGGCACCAGGGGAGGGGTCATGGTTACATGAGTACATAGTATAGTGACTTATCGCAGTCTTACTTAAATGTCCACCACTGTTGCAATGTGGCCTTGACTGCAATGAAGAATCCTCACGTATTGTGGCTGTCGGTTAGTTGTTGTATCACCTGCACTTTACTGCATTACATATCGCAGACAGACAATACATATATGCATTGCATTACATACCCCCAACATTGCAGCACATCACATGAGGCCAACATTACAGTGCAATAAACTTACATTACATTAGATCAGGCCAACATTACAGTTACAGTAACTGGACTGTATCCTAATGGACTGCATCCTAGAGTACTTAAGGAGGTGGCCTTGGAAATAGCGGATGCATTGACAGTCATTTTCCAACATTCCATTGACTCTGGATCAGTTCCTATGGAGTGGAGGGTAGCCAATGTAACCCCACTTTTTAAAAAAGGAGGGAGAGAGAAAACAGGGAATTATAGACCGGTCAGCCTGACCTCAGTAGTGGGTAAAATGATGGAATCAATTATTAAGGATGTCATAGCAGTGCATCTGGAAAATGGTGACATGATAGGTCCAAGTCAGCATGGATTTGTGAAAGGGAAATCATGCTTGACAAATCTTCTGGAATTTTTTGAGGATGTTTCCAGTAAAGTGGACAAAGGAGAACCAGTTGATGTGGTATATTTGGACTTTCAGAAGGCTTTCGACAAGGTCCCACACAAGAGATTAATGTGCAAAGTTAAAGCACATGGGATTGGGGGTAGTGTGCTGACGTGGATTGAGAACTGGTTGTCAGACAGGAAGCAAAGAGTAGGAGTAAACGGGTACTTTTCAGAATGGCAGGCAGTGACTAGTGGAGTGCCGCAAGGTTCTGTGCTGGGGCCCCAGCTGTTTACATTGTACATTAATGATTTAGACGAGGGGATTAAATGCAGTATCTCCAAATTTGCGGATGATACTAAGTTGGGTGGCAGTGTGAGCTGCGAGGAGGATGCTATTAGGCTGCAGAGTGACTTGGATAGGTTAGGTGAGTGGGCAAATGCATGGCAGATGAAGTATAATGTGGATAAATGTGAGGTTATCCACTTTGGTGGTAAAAACAGAGAGACAGACTATTATCTGAATGGTGACAGATTAGGAAAAGGGAAGGTGCAACGAGACCTGGGTGTCATGGTACATCAGTCATTGAAGGTTAGCATGCAGGTACAGCAGGCGGTTAAGAAAGCAAATGGCATGTTGGCCTTCATAGCGAGGGGATTTGAATACAGGGGCAGGGAGGTGTTGCTACAGTTGTACAGGGCCTTGGTGAGGCCACACCTGGAGTATTGTGTACAGTTTTGGTCTCCTAACTTGAGGAAGGACATTCTTGCTATTGAGGGAGTGCAGCGAAGGTTCACCAGACTGATTCCCGGGATGGCGGGACTGACCTATCAAGAAAGATTGGATCAACTGGGCTTGTATTCACTGGAGTTCAGAAGAATGAGAGGGGACCTCATAGAAACGTTTAAAATTCTGACGGGTTTAGACAGGTTAGATGCAGAAAGAATGTTCCCAATGTTGGGGAAGTCCAGAACCAGGGGTCACAGTCTGAGGATAAGGGGTAAGCCATTTAGGACCGAGATGAGGAGAAACTTCTTCACCCAGAGAGTGGTGAACCTGTGGAATTCTCTACCACAGAAAGTAGTTGAGGCCAATTCACTAAATATATTCAAAAGGGAGTTAGATGAAGTCCTTACTACTCGGGGGATCAAGGGTTATGGCGAGAAAGCAGGAATGGGGTACTGAAGTTTCATGTTCAGCCATGAACTCATTGAATGGCGGTGCAGGCTAGAAGGGCTGAATGGCCTACTCCTGCACCTATTTTCTATGTTTCTATGTTTCTATGACATGACAGGACAGGACCGCAACACAGACTGGATTGTATTCAATTTACCATCCTGTGTGAGTGGGTCAGCTCCAATACCGGCTGTGGCACGGTTGCTATCCCCAACCAGGGAGAGGGCACAGATCTCTCTTTCTGTCAATGGCTCTTGGGTTAAGGGTCCTCTCCCATTTGCCGCTGATCGGCTGCTATTGCAGATGTCTTCTTCTGCAGAAAG
This sequence comes from Pristiophorus japonicus, assembly GCF_044704955.1. NCBI lineage: Eukaryota > Metazoa > Chordata > Chondrichthyes > Pristiophoridae > Pristiophorus > Pristiophorus japonicus. The sequence continues at coordinate 105,092,689 of NC_091979.1, read as the reverse complement.
TAAAGTAAATGAAAGTAAAAATCTTCAATCCATTTAACATCGCACACAAGCGTGCACACACACTAAAAAACACTGCGTTGATCCTTATTGCCTGAAAGCACGCATACATCGTCGTAACCTTAAGATAAATAACATCATCCGTGTGACACTGAACCTACATTTACATAGTACATGGCACATGGGGGGTGCATAAATAAAATCATTACTTACTCTTTCTCCCCTCACCAGGTCGTTCCACCTCTTCAGGCACCTTTCCCTGGTGCGTACCATGGTACTTGTGGAGGACACAGCCTCCCCGATCTCGTCCCTTATCCTGTTGTACTCCTTTGGGGTGGGGGGGCTTTCCACGACCACCCTTCATTAGGTCAGAATACCTCTCTGTAATATTCTGTAAGGGCAGGTAACTCCGTCTCATCGAAGGCAGGCACTCTCAACCTCCTGTCCTTTTCGATGTTCCTGCGCTTCGACTTTTTTTTTAACATTTCCATTATATTTATGTTGTTTTGATTTTTGCTTTGAAAAATATGTCTTCTGTGAAGAAAACGGGGGAAAACAAATCGCGTATGCGCAGTTCAGTGCCACGCCGTCCATCGAAAAGAAAGTCGATCTGGATCGACTACTATGTTACCTACCGCCCGTTGCATACTGCTGAAAAAAATCGACCAATTTTGTCCTCTTCGGTCTCTGTTTGAAATGATGCACCGCCGGCACACTGCCGAGAAATGGGCGGACCTTATGTATGGACCAATTTCGGGCCCTTTGAATTGTGTTGTACATTCCAGAATTAAGAGAAGATATTTGTTTTGGCATTCCAACACTATTCCTTTGGCTTTGCTCAATCAATAATTGGGAGTTCTACTTGGGTACTGGTACTGTAACATTTGCTAGTGTAAATGACCCACTCTTTCCCTCAACGACTATCTGCCCCACCTGTGACAGGGACTGTGGCTCTCGTATTGGACTGTTCAGCCACCTAAGGACTCATTTTAAGAGTGGAAGCAAGTCTTCCTCAATTCCGAGGGACTGTCTATGATGATGATGATGATGATATGACTTGCACCAATATTAGAGTGTTAAACTTATTCTTCTTCATGGGAAAAGGCTATGCAAACCCAGCCCTTACAGTGGGCTGACTGCAGGTTTTCCTGTTACCTCTATTTTATGGTTATTGCTGCAGATGTTTCTGGTAGAAATGATGCTTCTACCTCAGCTGAACTTTTGCAATGAAGAAAACACAGGATTTCCTTGTCATTACAAAATAAAAAGAGAATATTTCCAACCTAATTGCTTGTTATTTAATGAAAAATATCACTCTGAAAGTGTTTTTGTTAATATAAAGTCATATCTTTTGATCTTGAAAAATAAACTGCACATTCTGTAGCTGGATTATTCAACGAACTAATTTCTAATGGAGTAATACATTTTAAAATCTAAGGCTGTCAGTCTATCTGATCAATCTTGTGTAACACTTCATGGCATTTTAAATCTGTGTCACTGTAATTATTATCTTTAATGGGAATTTGTTAAGTTAACAATTCCAAACTGTTGAATTATCTGCTATCTCTACCAATCAGGAATGAAGAACTAACAACTACGAAATTAACCAATCAAATTGGTTGAATATTTTCAAAGTGGTCTCAGTGGCAATGTCACGTGATGTACCTCCAGCAATCATTTCTAGCACCAATTCATAAAATTCATCGCTAAGTGTCAGCCTTGACTCAGTACAGGTAGTAGCAGTCATGCCTGGGCCAGAAGGTCGTGGGTTAAGCCTCACTCAGGAGGTTTGAGCACATAATCTAGGCTGACACTTCAGTATAGTACTGAGGGAGTGTTGCACTGCTGGAGGTGCTGTCTTTCGAATGAGACTCCAAATTGAGCCCCTATCTGCTCTCGAATGGACATAAAAGAGCCCATGATCTGATTCAATGAGGTACAGGGAATTTCTCCTAGTGTCCCAGCCAAGATTTAATCCTCAACCAAAATCACCAAAACTGATTATCTGGTCAGTTTATCTCCTTGCTGTTTATGGGACCTTACTGGGTGCAAATTGTTTGCCATGTTTCCCGACATTACAGCAATGACTACACTTCAAAAATAATTCATTGGCTGCAAAGTGCTTTGGGACATTCTGAGGACATGAAATGCATTACATAAAAGTGATTTTTTTTTCTGGGTCATTGCTACACTTACCCATTAGATGCTGTAACTCCCTATACCAATTTCCCCCTGCACAGACCTACCTTTCTCTGGAACCTGAGGCTTAATTCTGGTCCCAGAGCTATCAGTCTTCACTTTCATCTTCATTACCAAGATTGCGTACATTCCGTGGAATGTCCAAATTCAGTGCCTATATTAGCACCTGTGTGCATGCACATACCATCATTGCCACATTGTATGTGTACAACTTATACATTTCCTTTCCCAGCCTGGCTTTTTGTTTTCCTTCCTCTCTGCCGTGAGCCTCACTGCTCCCTGCATACCTCCTAACTTTTCTCCCACCCAACAATGAAGTTGCCTTTACCCCTAGGGCAGTCCCCGGATCTGCAGCCTCCCCAGGAGATACTTATCGACCACTTGTCCCACAACTGCACCAACCATGCCTGCCACTTTCCAAGTCTCCGCTTCGAGCCTCTTCACATTTCTTTCATTTATGTATCAGCAGACCACGTAAACAAAATGCAGTGCTTCCAGAAATGTCTCACAATCAAAATGTTAAGCATGCCGACTTGTACCCGGAGGATGCTAGCAGGCGAGTAATAACTGCCCTGCACTTGCACGCACACGCACCTATCAAATGCCTTTATCATTTTAAACATCACTATTAGATCACCCTCCAACCTTCTAAGCTCAATGAGATACAGATTCAGTGTATGCAACCTATCCTCGTAATTTAACCCTTTAATTCCTGGTATTATTCAGGTGAATCTGCGCTGCAACCCCTCCAAGGCCAATATATTTTTCCTGAGGTTCGATGCCCAAAACTGAATGTTGTTCTGCAGATAGAGTGTAACCAAGGCTCTGTATAACTGTGGCATCACCTCCTCGCTTTTGAATTCCAACCTCTTGAGATAAAGGCCAACGGTCTATTAGCCTTTTTTGATTACTTTTCGTACATGTACACTAGCTTTTAGTGAACTGTGGACACCCAAATCCCGTTGCTCCTCTACAGCTCCCAGTCTCTCTGCATTAAGAAAATATTCTGATTTGTCTTTCTCCGATCCAAAGTGGATGATCTCAGACATAGAACTCCATCTGCCTTAGTTTTACCCATTTACTTATTCAGTCTATGTCCCTTTGTAACTTCCTGCTCCTATCTACACCACAGGCAATAATAATATACTAACATTTTGTTTTTATGCTTAAAATGTATTGGAACTGCTTGATTATTTGTGTTCTTTTTACCTCACTCCCAGGCATGATTTTTTTAAATTAACTGGAGAAACGTGCTAAAGATACAAGCTATTAAGTGTGTAGCCATGTTGGGAATTGCAATAGAAGCCTTCAGAGGTTTTAACTGTCAATTTTGTTGCTGGCTAAGTTGCTGCATGGTTGCAATCTGTGTGCACATAGGAAAAGTACAGGACCAGAAAAGACATGGGATACAAAAGCCAATTGATTATTTACTTCAAATCTGCTCCTAACTTCATGCAGGTAAAGTGGGTAAATTACATTTTGATTGATTGAAAGTCACAGTTGAATAAACATGCTGTGGGTTTACCCTGGAATGGCACTTTTCACAAGTAACACTATTACTAGCTCATTAACTAATGTGGTTAAAACAAGTGTTCCAGCATATTTAACGTGACAGCGAGAGGCCGAATAGGGAGTCCTTTAATGAGCTCTGGCTCCCTATTCCAATTAAACACACTGGAATGTTTATTGTGATATTAAGTATGTTGGAGGTAGGTAATGATGAAACCATTGAACTGTGGAAGCTGAACATATTCCTGGAATGTGGACCTTCCCCGTTTATAGCTGCATACTGTAGAGCTGTCGACTTTCGGTAAATCCTAAACCTGAGGTTTCTGGTTGTGAGTCAGTCACATACTTTAGGCATCACCTTGTGCTAAAAACATAAAAGATGGTTAAAAGCAGCAAGCTACATTTGTCACTGAACAGCAAGGAACAACCTGTCTGTGCCTCAGTCTCCATTTACTGTCCTGTTATTGCTGATTCAACCACCTTGGGTTGATGATTTACTGTTGGAACACTGGGCCATCTTTATCTACATTAATCTTCCAGTTAACAGCTTATTCTTTAGTTACAGATTTTTGTCTGCATGCTGAAACCTGTTGCTTTAAATTATCAAAATATTTGCAGGGTAGGCAAGTTTAACAAGTCATGCTTTGTCTGCAAAGTATTATGGCAAAACAGATTCAATTTCTCCAGTGCCCTCTTTGCTGGCCTCACATCCACCATTGTCCATAAACTTCAACTCATTCAAGATCCATCTGCCCGTATCCTGTACTGAACTAAATCGCCGAGAGCATGCAGAAATTAAGTGCAGGCAGCGAAAAGAGCGTGCGGCCAACCTGTCCCACCCACCCATTCCCTCAACGACTATCTGTCCCACCTGTGACAGGGACTGTGGCTCTTGTACTCTTGTATTGGACTGTTCAAAACAAAAAAAAGGGCCTTGAAAAGTGTTGGAGTGTCCCCCAGATCGGGGGGCACTTGATTTAACTGTTTATTTTGTTCTCCAATCAAAAGAGTTGTATTGGACTGTTCAGCCACCTAAGGACTCATATTAAGACTGGAAGCAAGTCTTCCTTGATTCCAAGGGACTACCTATGATGATGGTGATGAAATGCCACTTGCTCATCATCTCTATCCACTGCTCTGACTGCCTATGCTCCAACAGGCTAAATTTAAATCCCTCCTATTGCCGTGCCCCACCGTAACTCAACTTCCTCCAGCCTTGTATCTGCTCCTGCACCCTTTGGTCTTCTGGATCTGGAATCCTCCCCACCTCACTCTGCTCCACCACGAGAAGCATAGTCTTCAGCCACCTTGGTCAGGCTCTTTTTGGAATACCCTTCCCAAAATACATTTTCTCTCAACTTTTTTCTCCACCTCTAAAAATGTTCTCAAACTCCATCTATATCGACAAGCTTTCTGTTAAGCGTCCGAATCCTGCTCCCATGGCTCAGTGTTATTTTTATCTCTATTTCCCTCCCCATCCCACCCCCATCCCTTCTGTAAAGTGCCTCAGGACAGTTTCTATATCAAGTTGCTATATCATTGCTTGTTGTATTGATGGTGATGTTTGTAGAAAAATGGCTCATTATTAAAAGTGCTTTCTTCTGAACTGGCTGCATTGTTTATAACTGTGGACAGTGCTCTGTGCATGTGACCCATACTCATCAACTTCTGCTATTCGACTGCTGCCAGTGCAGCTCTTGTGCATGTATGTGGTGGGGGAAGGGAGACTTTGAAACAGATCCAAGTTGTGCGGTAAGTTGTTATGGGGGGAAAAGTTTGTCTGTTCTTTTTAGGAGGGGTGAGAAAGGGGTTATGTGGATGTTTTGAAGTAATGACATCAAAATGATTGCCGAAAACGCATCTAAAAATGAGCTTAAAAAATGCTTGTTTAAATTTGAGGTGCAATGGGGGACATTTTAGCTGAGAAAAATATTGAGGAAGGTTAATAAAATATCAAGGAAAGGTATTTAAAAAAATGCATTGATGTCTTAAAGGACAAAAGGTTTTATTAAAGTTGTGAAAACACTTGGATGAAAGGAATACAGCTGAAAACCTCTACAGTTTATAGTCTTTATTCTTAATACTCTAATATGAAGAGAGACAAATGTTGTGCACGATAGCTCTGCCTGAGGGAATTTAATATCTAAAGTAACAATGGAATACACTTGTTGAACAAAATGGTGGTGGTGTAGTGGGGTGGTGGGGAATCTGATCCGAAAAGAAATCCTTCTGTCACACGTAGTGCACCATTCACCAACAGGCAATCTGTTCCTTGTTCAGTCCTCTCGTATCATCTCAGGCAGCACCTACTTGCTGATGCTGGTTGATCTTTTTTCATATGCAGACACACATATGTAAATGATTAGAACAGCTGCCTCTGCTACCCTATTTGGACACATTATCTATCCTCATGCGTGGATAAACAGCGTTATTTCAATTTTGCCTGAGATTAAGGTTGCCATGACATAGAAATTGTGCTCCTGACTGTCATAGTTGATTTTTCATGGCTTGTTTATATAGCAAAAGATGTCACCATAAAGGCAACACAAAATTCTTCGCTAAAGTTACCAGCTCAATAATGTAATGTGTATCTTGGGTACCTTTAGATTTCTCTAAGTCAAAGGCTGAAAACTCTAATGTAATTGGAATATTCGCTAGAAGTAAATGGATATCCTACCATATGCAATCAAAATTACTGTGCGCGTAAATTGTTCGGGACCTATGACCGTCCCTCTCTGGTATAGGGTTGTATGGTGCAAATATTACATTCAGATGTCTGTTAATGAAGTCAGGTAATGAAAGGCTCTCACTGTCATGCACCTTCCTTCTTTGTCACAAGTTGAGTGGTTGAGGCCTTGGATTGTTCCAGTATCATCCTCAGTACTGCTTAGTAATTGACCAGTAGATGTTGGACTTGAGCCAGATCATAACCGACCAGATAATATCTGATTGGGGAAGTCAACACTAACTTCTGGGTGACTGGGCCAATGTTCTTAAGAAAACCACAAAGATTTTTTTTGAAGGAATATTTCCATACTTAATGTTAATCAGTGAAGTTCACTATTGTCAATGTTACATTTACAGCTTTAATTAGACTTCAATGTGTGAGATTTTTCTAATATTGGATCAGGAACTGCTTACTGACCACCTCATTTTTGAAGACTCAAGTACATCGCTGTTTGCTGCTGTTTTATTTTTCATCTGTAATTCTTTTATATTCAGGAGTTTTGTTTGATATAATTTACATATTATATTTTGCAGTGGTATTTATTGAAGTATTGTACATTACTAATAAATGGTTAAAGACAGATTGTTCATAGAATTGTTCATAGAATCATAGAAATTTACAGCCATTTCGGCCTATTATGTCCGAGCTTGCTGACCAAGAGCTGCTATCCAGCCTAATCCTACTTCCCAGCTCTTGGTCCGTAGCCCTGTAGTGCACATCCAAGTATTTTTTAAATGTGGTGAGTGTTCCTGCCTCTACCACCCTTTCAGGCAGTGAGTTCCAGACCCCCACAGTTTCTAAATTGAAGTTTAGACTTAGATTGGTGTAGTATTATGTATGCACATACTCAATGGGGTCAGCTCCATTAGATAAACTGAAGAAGCTGAATGGCTGCCAAGATTTCCTTAGAGATCCTACAATGAGTATATGTGAAGTAGTGGGAAATGTATATTTAATAATAAATTTGCCAGATTATGGGTGTTCAAGAAGTTCCTCAGAATTTACTTTGCCAAAGACCCAGATCCTTAGTTGTTTTCGTATCTTCACACACTCCCTTTGGAGAATCTTGTGAAGTAATGGAAGAATTTGCAGGCTGACCCAGTCTGAACATTTCTTCCATGGCCCTGACCATCTTTATACTAGTCCAGAGGTTGGTTAGCTGGGATAGTTTTATGGGCTCCCACAATCCATATGATGAGGGAAAGCTGCTCTCACCCACCCGACTCAAGTATCCCACTGGGTGTCAATCCACAATTTGGAGCCAGATCTCCAGTCTCCACACACTGGGACTGTCTGGAATGGGGTTCGAACCCTGCACCTTCTGACTCGGATATAGGAATGCTACCGCTAAGCTCCAGTGAATATCCATCAATAATTCAGTGAGCATGTAACTTTTCACAAGCAGACAAATAGGACTATTTGACTGACAGGACACAATTCTGACCATATCTTTCTGATCACCCTCCTGTTATCCGAGCTGCTGCTTAAAGGATTATTGCAGTGATATTTAGTGAGTTCAAACAAGTCCACTCTATGATCATCACAATCTGGCAAATTTATTATTAAATATACATTTCCCACTACTTCACACTTACTCACTGTAGGATCTCTAAGGAAATCTTGGCAGCCATTCAGCTTCTTCAGTTTATCTAATGGAGCTGACCCCATTGAGTATGTGCATACATAATACTACACCAATCTAAGTCCACACTTCAATTAGAAACTGTTTATAAGAGCCAATGAGATTGGAGAAAATCGGTACCGGTACCACAAACTTTCATCTTAAGAAATTATCTTTTGATCACATCTTAAAGAACTAGTTCTACCAATATTGTAATTATTACAGATTGAGCAATTATCATTCATTATTTCATGAGTACTAATTTAGTCTTAAATACTAAATTTGTGCTTAAAAAAGAAAATCAGGGGCTTACTGGTGACTTCTTTAACAGTAAGCATGAAACTCCTGCATTAACAGCAAATCTACTTTACTGGTTAATTTTACCAAATGTTCTACACTTTGCATAGTTATATACTTTTATTTAAGAGTTTTTTTTCTGGCACCGGATAAAAATAAATAAATTTATGTACTGCAGATTGCTCTGTGGCTGATCTTTGTTAATTCCTAGCTAGGCTACTCGGGCACCTGCCCCATTGGAAAATTTAAGGGATTAGAGCATCCCAGCGTGTTAACGCAAGTGCCTAGGAGCAGTGACACCCAGTAATTGGCAGCACATCACTGTGGCAGCTTGCAAAATTATTGAGGTCTTGGTGCTTCAGCTTTCGCACAGAGAACTTGTTCAAATGTTCCACAGGAATACAATATGTGTTAATAAGTGGTCCTGTAACTATACAGTAACCAGGCTAACTCTGTCCACGGTCTCTGGCCTAAACAAGAGATTTTCTCATCTTTGTTGAGCTATCGAAATTTGCTGTTCACAGTTGTATTGGTAAGTTTTGAATATATCTGTGTCTGTATTACCTTTCTTCGCTTTCCTGGAGTGCTAAATCACAAAAGGCAGTGCAAGGTCTGTGCAAAAATGTTACATATTGAGCTGAGCAGCCTGTAAGATGAGTTCTTTAAAGTTTGGCAGTAGTGATGCTGTCTTAGTAACAACTTGGCCCTACTAGAATTTGAAAAACATAATACAGTTACTACTGGATGAACCAAACATTTTATTGAAATGTGATTTCAATTAAAGCAACTTAACTGACCTACTACTATCTGATAGAAAAATATCTACCTGTACTGTTTTATATCACTGATGTTCTCTGGCAAGTGATGGTGCATTACTCCCACCTGAATTATTTTGACTGCCCCAGTGTGAGTCCACTGATGCAGCACTTGTACTTTTGTTGCCACTCTCTTGACCACGCAACATAGTAACAGACCCAGTCCGCTGGACCTCACACAGTCGACCTCCAACTTGAACATCCTGCGTCCCTTTGACCAATCACCACTGACTTGGATCTCTCTGTTTTGAATCTTGCATTCATCCACTGCAGTTTTTCATTTTCCATGGGCCCTTCTCCTCTCCATGTCATGATCTCTGACCTCTTCTAGTTCAAGGTCTTCATGCAGTTAAAATAAGCTTGCATTCACTTCAGGCTGTAGCGTTCTCACACCCCAGTATCAACGTTTCCAGCATAGAGATTATAGGGCCAATTTTAAATGGAAGCACAAATCTGAGGTGCGGGGTCCAAAGCGGGCAGTGATGTTAACTCCTTGCATGCTCCTGCTATAAACCAGCGGAAATTAGGTCACCGCCAGCAGGCAGGTGTAAAATTTGTGGGGCCTTAGATACCCTGGGGGCGGGGTGGGGTTGGAGAGACCCATGGAAATGGTTCCCAGCAAGGTAAGTACGAATTGGTGGGGGGGGTACAAAAGACGAGCAAGTTGAGGGGAGCCTGGGGCAGGGGAGGCCAAAGGTATTTTTGTGAGGCCAGGAGGAGCACAATATGTACAATAAAAACACTTTCCAGGAATCCCCAGTGAAGTAGCCCAGATGTGCTATGACCTCACCACAGCGGAAAATGTGAAACTTCTGCATCAGGGAAATGATGCCTTTATTACTCCAAAAATCTGAAGAGGAGAACGTACTCACAATGTAGCATGATAACATTTAAAGATGTGCTGCGATTTTCAGTTTAAGTGAAACATTTTACTGTGCCTTTGGTTGGGCAGTAACTTTGTTGACCGCAGAAAGTGAGACTTCTTACAATAAGTATAATCTATTGCATTGGCTAATTAGACAGGAAAACAAATTACCCATACACCCATTAATTTTAAATTGTCTTCATTATTTTTCTTATTTTTCTGGGAACTTGCAGTTTTAATACGATGATGACCTAATCTTATGAGATAGTCAAGGGGGGGACTCACAGGCTTTTCTGCAACCGCCAACGTGAGTCTCACATGGTGTGTTGCCTCCCTGGTGCCAGGCTAAAAAACATCACTGACCGGGTGTGGAACATTTTGCGAGGCTGGTGGGTGGGGGCGCGGGGAATGGGGAGGAACAGCCAGAAGTTATGGTGTACATTGGCACCAATGACATAGGTAGGAAAAGAGTTGAAGTCCTATAGGTAGAATTTCCAAAGCTGAGGCAAGTTGAACAGTAGGACCTTAAAGGTAGGAATCGCTAAATTACTCCCAGCGCCACGTGGTAGTGATTATAGGAGCAGAGCACGTGAATGTGTGGCTGGAGAAGTGGTGCAGGAAGGAGGGCTTCAGATTCCTGGGGCATTTGGACTAGTTCTGGGACAGAAGGGACTCCAAGATGGACGGTTTGCACCTCAACAGGGTTTGGACCAATGTCCTCTCAGGGAGGTTATCTCGTGCTGCGGGGGAAGGTTTAAACTAATTTGGCAGGCGGAGGGGCACCTGGATGAAGCATTAGAGAGGAGATGCAAGGTGCACAGAGGACTGGGAGAGATAAACAGCATTAGAATATAATATTTCAGAAATAGGAGGGATTAGACCAGGGTGGGTGGCGGGGAAGAAATGCGAGACAGACTAAGATGGGTTTAGAGTGCATGTGCTTAAATGGCCAGAATGTGGTAAATAAGGTTGGTGAGCTGCAGGCACAAGTAGCCACATGGGATTATGATATAGTATATAGTATTAGGCAGTCCCTTGTAGCGAGGATGACCCACTTCCACACCAAAAAGGGAAGAGTTCACAGGTATTTCAATGAGGGACCTAATATTCCAGGTCCTGAACTACATATTAAAGGGTGGAAGATGCCTGTGCGTGGATTCTTTTAACGTGGGGTGGCCGCACTTTATCAGGGATTGACAGCTAGGTCTTGATCCAGTGGCAAGGGTTAACCAAGACGACTGGAGACCAAGCTCTGCCTCATGGGCCTAGCGTGCGTACATACTCCTACTGTCCATAGATTGCAGTGTGGACTGGCCCATGCTGCCCCTGGGCCCTTGCCTCTTAGTGGCAATAACGGAGACCTAGCTTAAACAATGAGAGGAATGGGTATTTGATATTCCTGGCTACAAGGTGTTTAGGAAAGATGGGGAAGGACAAAGAGGAGGAGGGGAGTGGCAGTATTGATCTAAGATACTGTTGTAGCACTAGAAAAGGATGATATACTTGAGGGGTCAAAGACAAAATCTCTTTGGTTAGAATTAAGGAACAATAGAGGAGTTATTACGCATACTATAGGTCACCTAATCATCATCATAGGCAGTCCCTCGGAATCGAGGAAGACTTGCTTCCACTCTTAGAATGAGTCCTTAGGTGGCTGAACAGTCCAATGCGAGAGCCATGGTCCCTGCCACAGGTGGGATAGACAGTCGTTGAGGGTAAGGGAGGGTGGGACAGGTTTGCCGCGCGTTCCTTCCGCTGCCTGCGCTTGTTTTCTGTATGCACTCGGCGATGAGACTCGAGGCGCTCAGCGTCCTCCCGGATGCACTTCCTACACTCAGGACGGCCTTTGGCCTGGGACTCCCAAGTGTCGGTGGGGATACCACATTTTATCAGGGAGACTTTGTGGGTGTCCTTGTAACGTTTTCTCTGTCCACCCTTGGCTCGTTTACCATGAAGGAGTTCCGAGTAGAGCGCTTTCTTTGGGAGTCTCGGATCTGGCATGTGAACAATGTGGCCTGCCCAGCGGAGCTGATCAAGTTTGATCAGTGCTTCAATGCTGGGGATATTGGCCTGGTCGAGGACGCTAATGTTGGTGCGTCTGTCCTCCCAGGGGATTTGTAGGATCTTGCGGAGGCATCGTTAATGGTATTTCTCCAGCGACTTGAGGTGTCTACTGTACATGGTCCATGCCTCTGAACCATACACGAGGACGGATATTACTACAGCCCTGTAGACCACGTGCTTGGTGGTAAATTTGAGGGCCTGATCTTCGAACGGCCGAATGCTGCACTGGCGCACTGGAGGCGGTGTTGAATCTCCTCATCACTGTCTGCTTTTGTTGATAAGAGGCTCCCGAGGTATGGGAAATGGTCCACGTTGTCCAGAGCCGCGCCATGGATCTTGATGACTGGGGGGCAGTGCTGTACGGCGAGGACAGGCTGGTGGAGGATCTTTGTCTTATGAATGTTTAACGGAAGGCTATGCTTTCGTATGCCTCAGTAAAAACGTCTATTATATCCTGGAGTTCAGCCTCTGAATGTGCGCAGACGCAGGAGTCGTCCGCGTATTTGCTCGACGACAGAGGTTTGGGTGATCTTGGACCTGGCCTGGAGGTGGCGAAGGTTAAACAGCTTCCCACTGGTTCTGTACTTTAGTTCAACTCCAGCGGGGAGCTTGTTGACTGTGAGGTGTAGCATGGCAGCGAGGAAGATTGAGAAGAGGGTTGGAGCAATGATGCAGCCTTGTTTGACCCTGGTCCGGACGTGGATTGTGTCTGTAATGGATCCGTTGGTAAGGATCACGGCTTGCATGTCATCGTGGAGCAGGCGAAGGATGTTGACGAACTTTTGGAGGCATCCGAAATGGAGGAGGACGCTCCATAGACCCTCACGGTTGACCGTGTCAAAGGCCTTTGTAAGGTCGAAGAAGGCCATGTACAAAATCTATTTGGTTAGAATTAAGGAACAATAGAGCAGTTATTACGCATACTATAGGCCACCTAATAGTGGGAAGGCGATAGAGGAGCAAATTTGCAGAAAGATGCAAGAACTACAGAATAGTGATAATAGGGGATTTCAATTATCATAATATAGACTGGGAAAATAACAGTGTAAAGGACAAAGAGGGGGAGGAATTCTGGAAATGTGTACAAAAGCTTTCTTGATCAGTGTATTTCCAGTCCAGCGAGGAGGGAAGCAGTACTCGATCTAGTTTGAGACAATAATCAGAAACATAGCAATTGGAAAAATATGGATTAATAAATATAAGCCAGCACGGATTTGCTAAAGGAAAATTGTGTTTGATTAATTTGATGAGTTCTTTGATGAAGTAACTGAGAGGGTTGATGAGGGTAGTGCAGTTGATGTTGTGTATATGGACTTTCAAAAGGCGTTTTAAAGTATCGCATAATAGACTGGTTAACAAAATTGAAGAACATGGAATTAAAGGGGCAGCGGCTGCAGAGATACAAAATGAGCTAAGGGACAGAAAGCAGAGAGTAGTGGTGAACGGATGTTTTTCAGGCTTGAAGGAAGTGTGCAGTGGTGTCCCCAGGGGTCAGTCTTGGGACCACTGCTCTTTTTGATAAGTGAACTGGACTTGGGTATACAGGCCATAATTTCAAAGTTTGCAGATGACACAAAACTCAGAAATGTAGTCAACAGTGAGGAGGATAGTAACAGGCTTTAGGAGGACATCGACAGGCTGGTGAAATGGGCAGCCACATGGCAGATGAAATTTAACACAAGAAGTGTGAAGTGATACATTTTGGTAGGAAGAATGAGAGGCAATATAAACTAAATGGTACAGTTTTAAAGGGGGCGCAGGAACAGAGAAACCTGAGCGTGTATGTACACAAATCTCTGAAGGTGACAGGACAAGTTGAGAAGGCTGTTTAAAATGAATACTTGTTCCTTGGCTTTATAAATAGAGGCATCGGAATAGGAGGTATTAGACCGCGGGGGTTGGGAGGGTGGGGAGGAATACGTGATAGACTAAGATGGGTTTAGAATGCGTATGCATAAATTTCCGGAGTATGGTAAATAAGGTTGGTGAGTACAAAAGCAAAGGAGTTATGCTCAACCTTTATAAAACATTGATTAGACCCCAGCTGGAGTATTGTGGCCAATTCTGGGCACCACACGTACAAAGGATATCAAGGCCTTAGAGATTGTGCAGAGGAGATTTACTAGAATGGTACCATGGATGAAAGACTTCAGTTATGTAGAGAAACTGGGTTTGTTCTCCTTAGAACAGAGAAGGTTAAGAGGAGATTTAATAGAGGTTTTCAGAGTCATGAAGGGTTTTGATAGGAGCTACTGTTTCCAGTGGCAGATGGGTCAGCAACCAGAGGACACAGATTGAAGGTATTGGCAAAAGAAGCAGAGGCGACATGAAGGGGAAAGAATTACACAGGGAGTTATGACCCAGAATGCACTGCTTGAAAGGGTGGAAGCAGATTTATTGATAACTTTCAAAAGGAAATTGGATAAATACTTGAAGGGAAAAAATATAGGGAAAGAATAAGGAAACAGGACTAATTGTTTAGGTCTTTCAAAGAGGTGGCAGGCATGATGGGGCAAATGGCCTATATCATGTCCTGTGCCTTTTTACAAAAATAAATCCTGAAATGTTGCAAATTCAGATTTGAAAACCCCTGTAGCAGCAGCCAGGCAGTTCCATATTCCCATTCCCTCTCAATATTGGTCAGCTAGCATGATGCCCAAAAGATGACAACTGGAGAATAGTCCTGATTCTCAACCTGTGATATTAACACGCTGGGTTGCTCTGTGAAAACAAATAGTTACACAGGCTTGTAATGTAATCTGTAGGCATTGCCAACATTCCTTCAGTTGCTTTGGAGGACGAAAAATCCAAAAGCCTGACAGGGGAGATCAAAATGTTGAAGAAACAAAATTTCATTTCTGGGGGTGGGCTGGAGGGAAGCTGGGGCATAATCTGCTGAAAAATGTTGAATTAATGCTGCAATCTGGTTCATTTTCAGCACTGCTATACTTAATATAATTTCAAAATAAAAAGTGACATTATGATTTTCAGCAGATCAGTCCATTACTTCCCCAAAAGTTACTTCACTTGTCACTTTCCCACATCCAACCACACCCACCTCCAGTTCAGAGACACCTTATGCTCTCCCAACAGTTTAAAGACACTGCATCCCTTTACCAGAGGCACCATCCTCCTCCAACTCTCCCCGTTCATACTGGCCTTCTTCCCCCCTCCAGTCAAATTCCAGCAGGTATTGTGTGAGCCCACATTCAAACTGGTTCTCTCTCTTTACTCCCTCTAACCACCTCAGTTCAAGTTGGCACATTCTCTTCCCCAGTTAATGCTGGCACTCGCTTCCCCCACCTCACCCCATTACTATCTGTCTCACTCACCCCTCCCCCGAACCCAGTAATGCTCCTCACAGCAAAGGATCCAATCACTGCTCCAGATTTCCTTTCTCTACCGCCCCTGGTCCAGTCCCATCCCGTCCTGAAGTGGGGTAGTTACCCTGGGCGTTACCAAATTTCTAGGCCTCTATGCCTTGTGGTGGCCACAAGTGTACAGGTGGTTGCTGCATGTTCCCTCGCCAAGGCCACCTGGGCACAGATTGTACCTCAAAAGAGAGGCAGGCAACCAGAGAACCCTCTCTTCGCCAGGACCAGACCCACAAGAAGGCCGTCCAATTTGCCCAGCCCTGGCCGAAGGGGTTTGTGTGTTGTGCAGAGTTTGATTCAGGCCAAAGGGACTTGTGTGCTGTGCAGAGTTTGATTCAGGCCGGAGAATTGTGTACTATGCAGAGTTTGATTCAGACCAAAGGGACTTGTGTGCTGTGCAGAGTTTGATTCAGGCCGGAGAATTGTGTGCTGTGTAGAGTTTGATTCAGGCCGGAGAGTTGTGTGCTGTGCAGAGTTTGATTCAGGCCGGAGAATTGTGTGCTGTGTAGAGTTTGATTCAGGCCGGAGAATTGTGTACTGTGCAGAGTTTGATTCAGGCCGGAGAATTGTGTACTGTGCAGAGTTTGATTCAGACCAAAGGGACTTGTGTGCTGTGCAGAGTTTGATTCAGGCCGGAGAATTGTGTACTGTGCAGAGTTTGATTCAGGCCGGAGAATTGTGTACTGTGCAGAGTTTGATTCAGGCCAAAGGGACTTGTGTGCTGTGCAGAGTTTGATTCAGGCCGGAGAATTGTGTACTGTGCAGAGTTTGATTCAGGCCGGAGAATTGTGTACTGTGCAGAGTTTGATTCAGGCCAAAGGGACTTGTGTGCTGTGCAGAGTTTGATTCAGGCCGGAGAATTGTGTACTGTGCAGAGTTTGATTCAGGCCGGAGAATTGTGTGCTGTGCAGAGTTTGATTCAGGCCGGAGAATTGTGTACTGTGCAGAGTTTGATTCAGGCCGGAGAATTGTGTACTGTGCAGAGTTTGATTCAGGCCGGAGAATTGTGTACTGTGCAGAGTTTGATTCAGGCCGGAGAGTTGTGTACTGTGCAGAGTTTGATTCAGGCCGGAGAATTGTGTGCTGTGCAGAGTTTGATTCAGGCCGGAGAATTGTGTACTGTGCAGAGTTTGATTCAGGCCGGAGAATTGTGTGCTGTGCAGAGTTTGATTCAGGCCGGAGAATTGTGTACTGTGCAGAGTTTGATTCAGGCCGGAGAGTTGTGTGCTGTGCAGAGTTGCTGCGGACGCAGGAGCAGCGGTGCGATGACTGTGAAGATCTGGCCTGGAATAGGTTTTTATTCTTGCAATTTTTGCCACTGTACAGTAGTTGGATTTCATTTTTTGACTTTTCACTGGGCCTGGCTGGTGGCAGTAACGGTTTGACACGATGTCTAGATTCCAGACGACACTGCCACCAATCTTCCCGGAGTCCGTATTCCGGAACATTCCGTATTCCGGAACTCTGAATTTTAAACATTCAACCTGTACTTGCGACATGAGAATCAGGAATAATTTATAAAACCGTATATAAAAAGTGCTATAACTTTCTGCAGAGTCTACAGCAAGGTGTTTTGTGAAGAACTGCTGGACCTCTGGAACCTCTCCATGAAGCAGTAAAAGATGTCTGCTCCTGGAGACTGTGGTACTTGGAAGAAGGGGCCGAGTGTAACGTAGCCAAGTTTGCTGACGATACAAAGATGGGAGGAAAAGCAACGTGTGAGGAAGACACAAAAAATCTGCAAAAGGACATAGACAGGCTGAGTGAGTGGGCAAAAATTTGGCAGATGGAGTATAATGTTGGAAAGTGTGAGGTCATGCACTTTGGCAGAAAAAAATCAAAGAGCAAATTATTATTTAAATGGAGAAAGATTGCAAAGTGCTGCAGTACAGCGGGACCTGGGGGTACTTGTGCATGAAACACAAAAGGATAATATGCAGGTACAGCAAGTGATCAGGAAGGGCAGTGGAATCTTGGCCTTTATTGCAAAGGGGATGGAGTATAAAAGCAGGGAAGTCTTGCTGCAGTTATACAAGGTATTGTTGAGGCCACACCTGGAATACTGCGTGCAGTTTTGTTTTCCATATTTACGAAAGGATATACTTGCTTTGGAGGCAGTTCAGAGAAGGTTCACTAGGTTGATTCTGGGGATGAGTGGGTTGACTTATGAGGAAAGGTTGAGTAAGTTGGGCCTCGACTCATTGGAATTCAGAAGAATGAGAGGTGATCTTATCGAAACGTATAAGATTATGAGGGGGCTTGACAAGGTGGATGCAGAGAGGATGTTTCCACTGATGGGGGAGACTAGAACTAGAGGGCATGCTCTTAGAATAAAGGGCCGCTCATTTAAAACTGAGATGAGGAGAAATTTCTTCTCTCAGAGGGTTGTAAATCTGTGGAATTCGCTGCCTCAGAGAGCTGTGGAAGCTGGGACATTGAAACAATTTAAGACAGAAATAGACAGTTTCTTAAACGATAAGGGAATAAGGGGTTATGGGGAGCAGGCGGGGAAATGGAGCTGAGTCCATGATCAGATCAGCCATGATCTTACTGAATGGCGGAGCAGGCTCGAGGGGCCATATGGCCTACTCCTGCTCCTATTTCTTATGTTCTTATGTGAGTAATAAGCAGTACAGTTTGTTGTCCACATCTCGAGCCATCGGAGTGCAGGAGCAGCAGGAGGCCATTCAGCCCCTCGAGCCCACTCACACATTAAGCACCAAGCTCTGGTCTGTAAGGAGAATTCCCCACCCACTCTCTCCCGACAGCGCGGAGTCTCGCCAGGTTACACTACTGGCTGCTGGCTACCTTCTAGAAACCCACCCAGACCTAGACATCTACTCGGGCATGAGGGCAATTTCAGATGGGTCGGTCCATCCGCCTGCCCCCGGTTGGAAAGGTCTTACCGCCCCATTAATGGACCTTAAAGAGGGGGGCAATTTCGGCCCCTGATCTATAACCTAAACAAGGCAATTTGTGCCGAATTTCCCAAATGCAGAAACTACCCCACTGTATTGAGGGGCTCTTCCAAAAATTACACTTGAAGGATGCAAAATGATTTTTTTACCTAACTCTATAATGGTTCTTGTTTGTAACAAAGTTAAATGTCTGTAATATGGTAATTCTACATTACAGTTTAATCAATTTTTCAAAATGGCACTTGCTAAATGTAATATTAAGTCACATAGCTTTAGAAAATATTTTCTATAAAGTTTGCTCAGTAGTTCTGTTTCTTCTCAAAATGAATTTTCTGTGAATCTACAGGATCTGCACATATCCTGGTGTGTTAAATTGATCTGCATCATCTACTTGGTCAATTTTTCCCTTGACTTGAAATGGCAGGAGTTACTTTTGAATGTTTAGTAGTTGAACTCAACTCTGTTTTTCTTGTCTTAAAGAAAGGTAGACTGTTTTACAGGATATTACGAACCAAACCCGTAATCTGAGAATGAAACGCAGAGCCGGCCGACCGGCCGGGCCTCTGTAAACACGCAGTTTGAAGCTAGAAGATCCTATAACAGCTGGGGAAAGGAGGATTGCCATTTTCCAGCATTTATAAAACAATAGCTTAACTGTGTTTTTGTACATAGCTCTGGAGAACAGTGAGTAATGGAACATGGGGGTGTGGGGAGACTATCACATGCTGGCTGAGGCTGCTCGTGGGTGGAGTGAGTTAGGTCTGAAAGCCTCCTGAGAATAATCAGTTTATGTAGGATGTAAGAAATTTAGTAAGGCAGGAAAGGGGTGCCATGACAACAAAAACAGTTTGTACACTTGCCATGAGTTTTTTTTCTCTCAGCAAATCCTTTGCTGTGGGATGCAACAAATCTTTTTTTTTTCTGTTACATTTTGCATTTACTCAAAGGACTTTGGATTTATACTGAATTAAGTACAGGACTTGGCAATTTTACAGTACGTTCCAGAGAGAGCTGAATGTCTCTTAAAGGAAATGCTGCACATCAATTTCAGCTGAAATGCCCTTTCTTTTTAAGCTCAAACTTCTTGTTATAAAGTCAAAGGAAGAAGGAGAAGTACTTTCTTATTTACAGTGCAAATTAGCAAGTCATATATCACCAGAAATCAGCTCTGTACTTGTGGCTTGTTGTTATTTCTTCCATATTAAAATTCCAGTCACTTTTGGCATGGTGACCTCAATGCAACCCTGGTTAATCTTTCCTGTGCAAACAACTAAATTGCCACATTAACAGTACATGTTATTTATTCTGTACAAATTTAGTTACAGGTTGAACCTCCCTTATCTGGAACCCTCAGGATCTGACCTGTTCTGGATAGGGATTTTTCCGGATGAGGTGTGGTCACATTCAATTGGATGGTACAGGTCTTGAGCAAGAGGATATTGGGGCTGTGAGTGCGGCAGAGAGATCATATCCGTGGAGGGGGCGGGGGGAGGTGTGTGGCGGATCGCGGGTTCAGGCCAGCAATTGCGGGAGTTGGCAGCGAGGAATTTGTTCATGTCGGAATTCTGTGCATGTGCCATCCGGTGGCTGGGAATGGTTCTGGATAAGGGAGTTTTAGATAAGGGAGTTCTGGATAAGGGAGGTTCAACCTGTATTACAATTTTTTTGCCAGGCGCTTTGAATGCTGTAGACTTATAAACAATTTTAAACATGTCTCCAGTATAGTGTTGATCCATGGTAGATTTCAAGGTTTGATGTAACTACATATTTCTGTAATAGTTGATGCTTTTTATATGTATAGATATATACAAATTTATAATTGGGGAAAAAAAATTATATTTGCAAAATATGAACTTGTTGTCAAACATAATCCCATATCATATAGAATTCACTGCTCTCCAGAGAGACTTTGGGGTTAAACTACATGGTTGGGAGGAGGTGGAAAGAACTGGCTTCTTACCTTTTCAGAATTGCTTGTTCTTGTTTCCTGACCATGATTCCTGAGTTAGTAATGTAATATACACATCTGCCTCTATATGCAGTAGCACATTAGGGTGGCTCACTTCTCTTTCCTTATCCAATATATCTTGAGATACATGATGCTTGTAAGGACAGAACCTTCCTGTTCAGTTAGATATATAAACTTCCTGTGTAAAGTGGACCTCGCTGAAGCGAACTTTAAATAGAGCATTCTATTTAACTTCTCATAACTTCTCATACTATAAATGCATAATTGTGGTACAACCCTAGTCCAGCATATGTGATCAAGTTTATGTGTGCTTCAGGCAGTTCCAAAATCACTTCCAAGAGAGGGGTGTGCAACTGGATTTTGTAGTGCGTGTGGACATTAATATTCTACTCTCTTTCCCAGCAATGTCAGAACAAGAACCCTCAGGTCAGATTATTCTTTCCCAGTTGGAAAGTTTTCTTTCATTTAGGAACTGTGAAATAAAATAATTTAAATCCTTGGTTATGATATATTTGCCTCATCACATCAATGTCTCAGTGCTTCATACAATTCATTATTTTTGGCGGGATGGCTGAATTTCTGCCACAGCTTCTACAAATTTTGGTGAAATGTTTGGTTTATATACATAAACTGTGACAAACTTCAGTTTAATGTAAGCCCCACTCAACAATTCATCATTTAATTTTTTGATAGAACTTTTGAATTTTGTGCCCATGCAGAAGGCTGTCAGTCTAAGAATAGACCCTTTTCTCTCACATGTGCCTAGTGCCAATGATATGCAGCCCCAGGCAGGGAATAACATAAGCACGGGTTAAATTTAGCATAAAAACTCCTTCTGTACTTTCACCAGCAATGGTTGAAGATTTACTCTACGAGCTTGTTTATAGAGAATGAAGAAACAGCACACAGATTAAATCTTCCCTCTGAGGTATCCTAACCCAGTAGTCAGAAAAACTCAGTATAATCCCTGACATTTTTAGTTCCACACCAGCCATCCTTGTGGCCTCTCTTTAGAATTCCTACTGATGCTCATCTGTCTCACACTCAGCTGATTGCTTCCAGTAGTTGCGTGGTTAGGAACGAGGGCCCAATTCAACAAGAGTAAATGCAAGAGACATTTTATATTTTAAAATGGGCTATTTGTGAGACAAGGAGCTGGGCTCGAGGAGCTGAATAGCCTACTCCTGTTCCTATGTAGACCAGAGGACAGGAGAAAATTCTTCAGAGAATTGTGAGCCTGTGGAATTCACTTCCAGGGTTGGTGAGTGAGGTACAACGTTCTTTAGTGATAAGTGGCTCTCGTCTTTATCCAAGACAGGCCTCGGAGCGGTCACAAGCTTCAAATTGATGTAATGGCTCAAGCTAAGTATTATGTCTGTAGTGTGCTTATGAATGACTCCACGAGGCAATGTGTTGTATTCAAACTGTAGTGACCTTGGTCCTTTATTCCTAACTCCAGAGTGAGGCACAAGCATGGTGTGCAGCCTTTTATACTGGGCCCTGCCACCAGGGCAGGAAACCCCGGTCTCCACCAGTTGCACCCTCTAGTGGTGCCAGCATATATATATATATATATACACAGTGTCTACACAGAGAGTACATCTATAGTCTGCATACGCCACATCACTCTCCCCCAAATCCTTTGTGCCAATTACCTTTGCACTGTGTGCTCTGGTTTAGCTCTCCCCAAACTTAAGTGCCAATAGCCCTTGCACCTTGGCTGTGCTTTGGCTTGGCTCTCTCCCTGTTAACCCCCAAGTCCTTTTGCCACAACGCTGGGTAGTGGTTACCAACCTGGATGGTTCGATGATGCAGTGGAAGTTCCAGTGGGTTCTGGGTGTGATCCATGGCTACATACACCCATTTCCCCCCTCCCCACAGCGACATCATGCAACTGGCCCATTATCTCTACATACAGGATCGGACACAGCACAAGCACAAAGTATACAGTTTGTATCGTGACACATTGGTTCAGTGACCCACATTCGTTAATTTTACAGTCGTGCGCCAGGATTGCATAATTAGTTCAGTCATGGTCAGTACTGATATAGTAGTACAGGTATTCGAGGACGTTAGTTCCAGAGCAACTGGACGGGGTCCTAGATGTCTGATGGCGGCTCAGCGCCCCCTACTAGCGGGGTGGACTTGGTTCGCTCACCTTGCCAGGACCCAGGGCCTTTGCCATTGCCTAGTGGTGGGCAGAGCCACAGATGTGTGTGGCCTCCCTGTCCTCTGAGGGCTGCTCTCTAACGGTGTTGGGAACCTGGCTGTTCCAAGTCCCGTTTGGGGAACTCGTTGGTTCTGACCTTTCGCTCCCGGACATGGCCGAGGTAGCGACTGGGTCTGGGGGCTGTGCCGTCTCCACCCGGGTGGTGGGCAACGGCGGCCGACTGTGTGTATTGGCGATGTTTTCGTTTCCAGGTCCATGGCGAATAGTGCCATCGGGTGCCTGCAGCGTGGGATAGACCTGGGGCAGGGTATCAGGATTAGTGCCTTCATCCTCCTGAGGTAGCTGGCCTACAACTTGTGGGGACACCTGGGGCAGGGCATCTTTACCCTCCCGAATTTGCTCGCTTGCTACTTTTGGGGACACTCTGTTCCCGACATCTCGCAACATTTTGTCCTTTACAATCTTAATTGGTTTGTTACATTGATTGCCATACATACAATGTCTCTTTAAGTTCAGTTGGTTACAGGTCTCCTTTAAGAGAACCCTGCCACGCCACACTGCTCCTCGCTGCAGCAGGATAGCCATCTTGTCTCGGTCCTCGATTCTGCCACAAAAGCTGGAAGAGTGTCTGTGAATTCGACTTTCTTCCCCAGGAGTCCTGCCACTGGAGCCGGGAAGGTAATTTTAGGTCATTCCGGTCAGATCATTGCCATGCAGTCGTGATGGACGGTCTGTGCCTCAGGTGCTGCGCTGGTCTGTTCTCTGGTGCCTAGCCCAAGCGAAGGTGAGATTTTGCTCTGTCTCTGAGCACGGGGGACATCGATTGCTGGAGTGAAGACGTCTTCCCATTTCCACTGGATCTTCCCCATCCACCATCTTCCGAGTAGCGTGGGACCATCACCTGCAACAATCCACAGAGGTATCTTGTGCGCCACACCATTATGGATTACACTTACATACGCACTACCAAGGACTGGGATCAGCTCCTTGGTGTAGGTGCACAACTTTTCCTGCACTGGAACCAGCTCGGGTCGTTTTTCGTTACTTAGCCTCTCAACGGCATCCTGGCTCATCACTGACTGGCCCGCTCCCGTGTCCACTTCCATGAATACTGGAACGCTGTTTATCTCGACTTCCATCTTCACTGGAGGACAATCGGTGATGCAGGTATACACTCCATACACCACTTCTTGGGGCTGAGCTGCCTCTCTGGCCAAATCATCATACTCCCCGCTGGATTCAAAGTCATCTACCGACTCTTCTGCTAGACGGTGAGTCGTATTTCTTTTACACATACGCTGGAGGTGGCCCTTCGTGTTACAGGCTTTGCATACATACTCAGCAAACCGACCCTGGTGAGCCCTATGGTTTCCTCCGCAAAGCCAGCATGGTGGTACTCGATTAGCATCCCTCGGCGGACTGAGTTCTGGAACCCTGAGGTCTGTGCTCTCTGCCCTGGGCAGAGCCACGTTCTACAATCTTACCTGTGAAAGGCACCATTCTGTGTACAGTACTTGCCGGGTTTGAATCTACAGGATGAATGATTTGCTTGGTGCTGCAGGTCGAGGTCATGAACGCCTGACTGATGCTGATGGCCTTCTGCAGGTTGACTATGGTGTCGGCAGATAATAGCTTGTGAAGGAGGCCCTCGTGACCAATTCCCATAACGAAGATTTCTCGCAATGCTTCGTTGAGGTGCGTGTCAAAATCACACGGTGACGCAAGTCTCCTGAGGTCGACAGCATATTTTGCAATCTCCTGGCCCTCAGGTCTACGGTGAGTGTAGAATCTGTACCTGGCCGTGAGGATGCTCTCTTTTGGTTTAAGTTGGTCGCGAATTAGTCCAGTCAGCTCATCATATGTCTTATCCTTGGCCTTCGTGGGTGCCAGCAAGTCCCTGACGAGGCAGTAGACCTCGGGCCCACAACAGGTCAGCTTCTCTGTCAATGTGTCCGTCTCCCCTGC
Organism: Pristiophorus japonicus; assembly: GCF_044704955.1. NCBI lineage: Eukaryota > Metazoa > Chordata > Chondrichthyes > Pristiophoridae > Pristiophorus > Pristiophorus japonicus. The sequence goes on along the minus strand of NC_091979.1, from coordinate 105,068,198 downwards.
CAGGTCGTTTGCCACAAAATATAGCTCGAGCCTTTCCGTGAAGGCATCCTAATCATCACCCTCTGCGAAGTCTTTTAGTATGCCAAAGGTAGCCATAATATCGTGTGAAAGTCCTTATTCTCGTCGCCAGTTATTATGTCTGTAGTGTGCTTATGATGAATCCACGAGGCATGTACTCAAACTGTAGTGACCTTGGTCCTTTATTCCTAACTCCAGAGTGAGGCACACTTTTATACTGGGCCCTGCCACCAGGGCGGGAAACCCCGGTCTCCACCAGTTGCACCCTCTAGTGGTGCCAGCATATATATACACAGTGTCTACACAGAGAGTACATCTATAGTCTGCATACACAATATTAAGCGGTAGCAGCTATCAGTGAGGAGCACTAAATAAAATCTAAATGTAAGTAAGTACCAATATGTTTTATCTCTATATATTATTGTTTTAATAACTTTTGCTGATTATGGCGAGGATATTGAATCAAGCCCACCATATAAAATAAATTGGTTTATCAGAGCTGAGAATTGCCAATGTATGAATCTGTGCTGCCTAAGTTAGTCATTTGTAGCTAGTTTCATGGTTTCTTTTTCATTGACAATATGTGTAGACTCCTTCTGTAGTTTAAACTCATGGGGAAAATATTTATATTGGTTCAGAATGTGCAATCCAGTACAATAGTACTTGTGTTATGTGGAATTTTTATAAATCCTTGAGGACTGCAGTAGTATTGCAGTACTACATTCAAAATACAGCCAGATGTCTTAAAACGCTTATTCCAAGAATACTGAGTGTTACACAAAGTTCTTTGTTTTCTTTACCTTTCTCCAGCTCTACTTTCTAATATTTTCACATTAGAAACGGTCACAAACAAATGCATATCAAGTGAAGGGTGTCAATGTTGGAGAGTATTGTGTCAGCATTAGCATTTTCAAGTCACGAGTAGCATGGCAAAATGCAGACTAAAGCTTCCTCCACCATTCTCTAATACTGTGCTAAACTTTAGAGCACACTGTACTTACTCTGGCGTGAGATGGCCAAATTGTGAATAGTTTTACACTGTAGTTCCATGCCTACTTGGAACTGAGTGAGTTGAGGGGGTTGAATTTAATCTAACCTACTTTGGGGGAAATTGACAGGATTGGGTGCCTGTTTCACACTCCGCCCGATTTCACCTTCCATTCAAGTGTTTTATAATTTGTAGAGGCATAAATAAAAACAGAAAATGCTGGGAATACACAGTATGCAAGTCAGCATCTGTGAAGCTGGCATTTTATTAAAGTTGCAAAAAAGGGGGAGGAGAAATTGCAAAGAGAATCAACAATCACCGAGATGGAGACAATGTTATCAATGACCTGCAAATTGCTTAAAAGAAAACTGTTAGATAATATAAAAGATCATCAGTGAGGTATGGGGCAATTACTTAGTTAAGTAGGAATCGGAGCAAAGAATTTGGCAGAACTGGTGATGTCACTCATTCAACTATACAGCAGAACAGGAGCCTGACAGTTTTGCCTGACCTAGACAATGGTGTAGGGAATGTTTTTTGGGGATGGGAGCTGTATTTGGATATGAGCTTGCCAGATATAACAAAACTACTTTAAAATGTCTATTTTTCCAAGTAGGATTTTTCCAACAAGATTCAAATAGAAACATTATTACTTTTATTAATCTTACAATTGAAATAAAGGAAATCAAAAAATAAAACAGTCTTGTCAGTCAAAAACTCTGAAGCACGAATTTAAAACGCTGGTTATGTGTTACTATCTATCTATAACTTTACTACTGTTCACCATACTATCCCACTGTTATGGGATATTTAGCATCCATCTGAACAACCAGTACAAACAGATAGGCCGGAATTTTACCAGCGCTCAGATGACAGGATCGGTGGTGGGTCAGCTGTTAAATTTAAAATAATTGACAGTGGGTCAGGACCCCGCTGTCAACCTGCTGCCATGCTACTTTCCCAGATGTCAGGTCTGTCAGCGTTGAACAGACCCATCACGCAGCGGCGGTGAAGGCAATATAGGTGATTAAGACTTTGTTAAGAGGCTATCAAGACAATTTTGAGCTGAACTTACCATTTTACCAGGTTTTCCACGAGGTACCCGTTGCTCGGGGATCACGTCCGGTAAGGACACGGGAGTTGTGTCATTATGAATTCATTTCTTTACCCGACAGCTGTAAATGTGCTCTGAAAGCTCCCATCTCACAGCTGTTCACTCTCCAAGATCAAAAGCTCTTGTTCACTGCATTTGGAAGGCATATTGAGCTAAAGCAGGTTGCAAGTCTTTGAAGCAATCTCTCTACGCAGTATCACCTCACTGGAACAAACTCTCTCACCACTGACAGATCACTTCTGTCATCTCAAGTTCACCAGTCATCTATTACATTAGCATCGGTGCCCTTGAAATGATCTCACCTTGCTCCTCACAATCCCACCACAATCAGCCCCAACACCAGCAGCACCAACAACAACACCAATCTTCTCCGCAATCAACTGATGCTGCATAGGACACAGGGCATCAGCACCCAAGCACATTGCTGCCTGGCCAGATTTACTTCACTTTACGCTATACACATCATGCGCCAGGTTGGCACCACCCCACACCAACACCATAAAGCATCCCTACAATGTCCAAGCCATTCCTTTCACATTCATAACCATTACGGGGTTGGGGGTGGGGGGGCACCGTTATGTCTCACAATTCACTGCAACTCACTAAGACACTTCCAAACGTGCACACAAATCTGTCCAAGACAACAAAGTGTTGAAAATAAAGATTTCAATGTTTGACCAGACATTAACAGAAACTTTACATGAACATTGGCAAAAACACTCAAGTGCCTACCCTTTAGCGTTGTTAGTTGGTATGCTTGCACTAGAATGAGGGTGAGTGTGAGGGGTGACTGGTGAGAAGGGGATGTGATAATGTAGATAGAGAGAGAGGGATAGGTGGAGGTGCAAGGTAAATTGGTGTGAGTAAGGATGTGCAGGAGTAGGCTAGGGAAGGCAGAGTGATGGGGATGTGATGAGTGGCACAGCAGGATGAGGTTTAGTGTGGTTTCGCATTAACGTTTCGTGATCTATTGAGATCATTGAAAGGTTTGCACTATTGCAGCCAGGTCCTCCTGACGATATCCAGTGCAATGTGCAACCAGGCTGCATTGGTCTCCTGGGGAGGTCTCTTCTGCCCATTGGAAGGGAAGAGAACATCCCTGTGTGCATTGAATCTCTCCATAAGCATATGGAGGGAGTCATGGAAGAGCCTGGGTGCAGCCGTGCACCTTTGTGCAGTGCTTGTCAGTGTTTGCAGCACCTCAATGCTGGAGAACACTGACAGCACAACTGTCAAAATAAATTTGCGCATTATCCCTTTAAGGAAACTGACTGATGACACGTCATCAAATGACATCATCTGACCCGCTTCCTTTTAATTGGCTGGGAACCTTGCTGGGCGGGCTTAACAAGCCCAGTCAGGGGAAAGTCATGTGGGAGGCTGGAATGGAGACAGGAGCGGGTTTCGGATCCCGCCACCGATGTCGCCCGCCTCAGTTCTGCCTTGGTAGGTGAAATCGTGGCCATAGTTTTATGTCGCATCAAAAAACAATGAGATCCAAATATATAGCACTCCCATCAGTACTGCATTAATGCACCAATCTAGATAATATTCCCAAATCCTGGAGTTGGTTTGAAATTATTGTAGCATAATATTTTCAGAAGGAGCTAAAGCACTGTAGATTTGTTTTCTCATTCAGAAATTTGCTGTGCAAACTTAAACTTACACCATTTATAAATCAGCCTCAGCGCTGTAAGTTTCTATGTTTCTATGAATAATGCTGACCTAAGGGTTAATGGAACTTTTCAACAGATTGAAGCAGGCTTTCATTAAGTGGTACTATTGGTAAGAAAAGCTTTGGAGTTTTATCGGGTAAAACTAATTAGATGTGGAGTTTGATTATCTATTTTGCAATGGAGGATTATTTTCATATCTGTGAGGACTTGCATGAAGCTCACATCGCAGTTACCTGAGTTCATTCAACATTGACCATCTAAATCCATGTGCTTGTGTGGGACTTAGGAGCAGTGTACTTGCATGACTGAACTAAGACCTATTCAAAGCCTACAGCAAAGTGGTAGAGAGGCTGAACTGCCCTTTGTGTATAGGCTGGATGATTGAGGTATGGGGGTGGAAATTAGGTCGCGCCACTGTTGCGGCGTTATTCTGGGAGGAGTGATAAATTTGGCGCCGGCAAATTGATTGCGTCTGCTGCCGCAAGCTTCATCAGCTGGGAGGCGTTGCACACCTCTTTTAGGGCGCGCCAATAACATTTCCAATCCATTACCCACGTCACCACAACATGAACCGCAAAAAACGAAAACAAAAACAGTCACACTTACCTCAGGTTGACATTACTTACCTCACTGTGGCCTCTGCAGCTTGGATGCCAGCTTCCACAGGCGTTCCCAGCATGGGCTCCACGGCGTGCTACGGGTCGGGCTCCATCCAAAAATCGAGCCGGTGTCACAATCAGAGGCGTTGCACATCGGCTCCGCGCCCCCTCGAAACCGGCACCAAATGTCCCGGCAGGGCGCCGGAAGGTGGCCGCCTGCCCGCAAGTGCTTACCGCCGCCATTGCCGCCGCTCCAGGGCGCTAACGGGTGCCAGAAGACCGAATGGTGTTTGAAAAAGGGCAGTTGCTCATGTTCAGGACCAGTTGAAACAAATTTTTCAAGAATGGTGTGGGTGTGAGAATTCTAATTCAAATTGAAAGGAAGTCTTGGGCCCTTTTACATATACCTAGTGCCTATTGTATCATCTCTTCACATGCTGCCCATGTCTATATTCAGTTGGGCTTATGTGATTTAATCTCTAACTCAGTATTTTAAAGGACCCCACACTCTCCATGAAAAGCATTTGGCGAAGAACAGCTTTATTATTTTTGTCCTAATGATGGTACAAGTGATAAAATATCTTTCATTTGTCAACTTTATGAAGACAGTGCCCCTTCAATATAATCTGTCTCATCCCAGTGATGTTGCAGCCATATACTTGTTTTGGTGCCCTTGGTAATTTACATAGTTTCAAGTGCATGTGATCTTTTGTAGCCTTTCAGAACTGGAGCAGTTGTGTTATGCTGTTGGGGACAATAACATATACCAAAATTATAACGAACTGTGGATGAAAAATGGCATTCTTGAACAAGAAAGAGTGTACTGTGTAGTGTAGTGTAATGTTGGAATTGCTGTTTTGATTCAAGCTAATGTTGTCACTCAACATCTTGCGACCCAAGCTAAATGGCTGGTAATAAGGAAAGGATGTGTGATCCTTTCTTGTTTTAATTGAACGATGAATACTATGTGCTGATGTACACATTACACTGGCACAATTTGGCAATTGCAATGTGCATATCTGTAAGGTATAATTTGCTGTTTGAAAATTATATTAATCTCTTAATAAGCAGTTGATGTTTGGTCCTGATGTCTCAATGGAAATTTGCAACTACTGAGGGAAATTCACATTGAAAATTTCATGTCTGCTATAGTTTTCTATTAGTTATGGCATTTCTATAACAAATTAAATTGTGGGCCACTGCAGCTTTAAGTCTTCAACAGTTCCACTCACTTAAACATATAATGGCTAATGGTTACATCCTCTCTTCTAACTTTCGCCAATACGGTTTTTTAAATCACCTAATTTTGTAAATTAACTTGTGAGGAAGTAAGGATTAAAAACAAAAAATTGTTTCTTGCTTTGAGTTTACTGCTGTGGGGCACCTACATTGATAGTTTAAATCTTCACTTATGATGGTCGGTTATTTTTTGGTTATTTTTCAGTGAATTGATAGTCCGTTGGCATTACTGTGCTGGCAGATTGCTTGAATTTGTTCGGTGACTAAAGGCTTTTCTTGAAGACGCTGACTCTTGTTGTGATACTGTTCCACCGGTGGTAACAGCCCTCTGCTCCCTTGCATAAGTGGTTATTCTTTATGTGAGAGTGCACACTATGTCAGTGGACTACTTTGTGTGAGCGATGGGGAAGAGGGAGGGGTATGACAGCTGAGCCCAACCCTGGTCTTGCCTGACACTTACATGTATATAATTCTAGTAGGAGTGCTTGGATAGCAGTCGGGATTGGGAACCCTCGCTGATTTGTTTTCTCCAGTAACTCATCTTTAAAATGAAACTTAAGTATTTATAAAGCTTCTTGTGGCAGAAAATCAATGTTCTAATTAATGATCGAATCCAGCGCCTTGCCTTTTCTTCACCACACATGTTTATTTTTAGACCAGCAGAGACCCGCAAGACATTTGCGGACAAATTAGTTTCTTTATTGCAACAGCATTTGTTTAGACTGTTACCATATTCTTCATCAATAGAATCAGCGCTGCTGTCCTCCCTCTCTCTCCCTCTCTTCCCCCCTCCCTCTCTCCCTCCCCCTCTCTCGCCCTCTCTCACTCTCCATCCCTCTCTCCCTCCCCCTCTCTCCCTCTCTCACTCACCATCCCTCTCCCCCACCCTCCCTCCCCTCGCCCCCTCCCTCTCTCCACCCTCTCTCTCTCTTCACCCCCCTCCCTCCCTCGCTCACCTTCTCTCTCCCCTTCCTCCGTCTCTCTCTCTCTCTCTCTCTCTCTCTCATTCTCCCTTCTTCCCATTCTCCCTCATATCACCTCCAACCCTCTCCCTGCCATACACCCTCTCCCTCCCACTTTCTCCTTCCCCTCCCTCTCCCTTCTCCCTCCCTCCCCTCTGTCTTTCTCTCTCAATCTCCAACCCTCCCTCTTATTCCTCCTCTAACCCTCTCTCTCCTTCCCTGCCACCCTCTCTTTATCCCCCTTCCTCCCTCTGCCACCTCCTCCTTACCTCCCCGCCACCCTTCCTCTCCTACTCGCTCCCCCCTCCCCCCTCTCTCCCCCTCTCCTCACCTTCCTGTCCCTCTCTCCCCGCCACGCCTCTCTCCACCCCCCTCCCTCTTTCTCCCCTCTCCCTCTCCCTCTCTCCCCCTCCCTCTCTCCCCCTCCCTCTCCTACTCTCACACCTCCCTCTCCCTCCCCCATTCTCTCTCTCTCTCTCTCCCTTTTTCCCCCTCCTCTTTCCCTCCTTTCCCTCTCCACCCCTCCCTCTCTCTCCCACCCTCTCTATCAATCCCTCTCTATCAATCCATCTCTCCCTCCCTCTGCCAACCTCTCCTCCCACTTCCTCCCCTCCCCCACCCTTACCTCTCTCTCCCCTTCCCTCTCCTACTCTCTCTCCCTCTCCTCCTCCCCCTTCCTTCCCTGTCCCTCTCTCCCCCTCCCGCCACCTCCCTCTCCCCCCATACCTCACTCTCCACCCCCTCCCTCTTTCACCCACCCCCTCCCTCTCACCTCTCCCCTCTCTCTCCCTCCCCTCTCTTGCCCCTCCCCTCTCTTCCTCCCCCTCTCCTCTCTCTTTTATATAACTCCCCCTCTCCCCCTCGCTCTCCCTTTCTCCCCTCACCTCCCTCTCCCCTCTCTCTCTCCCCCACCCCTCTCTCCCCCACCCCTCTCTCCCCCACCCCTCTCTCCCCCACCCCTCTCTCCCCCACCCCTCTCCCCCCCACCCCTCTCTCTCCCCCACCCCTCTCTCTCCCCCACCCCTCTCTCTCCCCCACCCCTCTCTCTCCCCCACCCCTCTCTCTCCCCCACCCCTCTCTCTCCCCCACCCCTCTCTCTCCCCCACCCCTCTCTCTCCCCCACCCCTCTCTCTCCCCCACCCCTCTCTCTTCCCCACCCCTCTCTCTCTCTCCCCCACCCCTCTCTCTCTCCCCCACCCCTCTCTCTCTCCCCCACCCCTCTCTCTCTCCCCCACCCCTCTCTCTCTCCCCCACCCCTCTCTCTCTCCCCCACCCCTCTCTCTCTCCCCACCCCTCTCTCTCTCCCTCACCCCTCTCTCTCTCCCTCACCCACCCCTCTCTCTCTCCCTCACCCACCCCTCTCTCTCTCCCTCACCCACCCCTCTCTCTCCCCCACCCCTCTCTCTCCCCCACCCCTCTCTCTCCCCACCCCTCTCTCCCCCACCCCTCTCTCCCCCACCCCTCTCTTCCCCCCACCCTTCTCACCCACCCCCTCTCTCTCAATCCCTCTCTCCCTGCCACCTACCCTCTCCCTCCCTTTATCCTCCTCCCTCTCTCTCCCTCCCTCCTCTCTCTCCCTCACCCCTCTCTCTCCCTCACCCCTCTCTCCCCCACCCTTCTCTCTCCCCCACCCTTCTCTCTCCCCCACCCTTCTCTCTCCCCCACCCTTCTCTCTCCCCCACCCTTCTCTCTCCCCCACCCTTCTCTCTCCCCCACCCTTCTCTCTCCCCCACCCTTCTCTCTCCCCCACCCTTCTCTCTCCCCCACCCTTCTCTCTCCCCCACCCTTCTCTCTCCCTCGTCCCTCTCTTCCCCCACCCCTCTCTCCCACCCCTCTCTCCCCCCCCACCCCTCTCTCCCACCCCCCTCTCTCTCAATCTCTCTCGCAGAACACCTTCGGATACTTCTTGATGACATCATCTTTTGATGCAAATCTCGTTTCAACATGAAAAATCTTACTCCAATCCAACTTCAGTGATCCCAACCAATTTATTTCTAATAGGCAGGCTTGCCTCCTGCCACTATTAAGAGAGACAAGCTCTGAAATTGATCCTTGTATTTCACCGGTACAGTGATACGACCTACCAAAGGAATGTTCTCTCCCGAGTAGCCTCGCAGCCAATGGGAAATCACGCAATTTGTCGAGGTATAGTGATTCCGGTACTACACTCACGGGTGCACCAGTGTCGATTTCCATGGGTATCTTGGTTCCTGCAACATATATGTGGATGATGATACTTTTCGAATTGCTGTTAGTTACCCTCATGCTCCTGATAATGTGTAGCTCAAAAACCACCTCACCCTGTTGTTTTTCTTCCATGCTATGTCGTCTCTGGGGATTTCTACTTATAGCTTTGAAAGTTGGTTTACTCTTCAGTCGGCATACCTTCGCAAGATGCCCAATTTTCCTGCTGAAGAAACACTCTGCCTTCACATCTGGACAACTTTGAACAATGTGTTCTCCCAGGCACTGATCATCATCATCATAGGCGGTCCCTCGAACGAGGATGACTTGCTTCCACACAGATGTTTCAATGAAGGACCCGATGTTCCAGTCCTGAACTCCAATTGAGGGGGTGGAAGGTGCCTGTGCATGAATTTTTTTAACGTGTGGTGACCGTTGCATATCTCAGGCACTGATAGCATGACTTCAATGCTCTGTTACCATTGTCACTTACCTTGGGGCCCCAACAGCCTTTTACTTTTAACCTGCAAGCGATTCAGCTCGGTTGTCTGACGACTGGAAATGGTATGAAATTTTTGGGAATATTGGTTGGCCATGTCTATTGACATAGCTGTCTGACAAGCTAAATTAAATGTCAAGTTAGGAGTTGTCAATAACTTTCTTTTGATCGCATCATTTTTCATCCCACAAACAAAGTGGTCACGCAATGCTCGGTCCTGAAAGTTTCTGAAATTACAGTGAATAGATAGCTTTTTTAATGCTACAATATACTCACTGATACTTTCGTCGGTTAACTGATCTCGTATTCCGAAACGATAACTTTCAGCAATTTACAGGGGCTCAGGACTGTAGTGCTGTTCTGCTTAAGTGATGTGTCCTTTGGCTTGACAGGCACAAGCACATTTAGTTAACAAAATAGCCCGTTTTTTTTCCAACCCGTTGATGGTTTTCATCATTGGTGACTTCGATGATATTATTTGCAGTGAAAAACATTTCTAGCCGCTCCACATACGTTCCGAAGCTTTCACGGTTGCATTGAAACTCCCCCAAGTGCCCTATTATTCCCATCTGGATTCTGGCAGTTCAGCCAAGTGTGCTTGTAATTTACCTTGGATTTTTAGCTGTTAATCAAAACAGAGAAGCTCTCAAAATCTCTCTGTCAGATGGCTGAATCATCCACCAACAAAAATTTCAGCTAGGTTATCCGATTATCCTATCCTTCATCGCCGATGTTCAACCATCAGGCTGACGCGGCTGCTGGTGAGACCTGTGACATCATAGAATCATAGACATTTACAGCACAGAAGGAGACCATTCAGCCCATCATGTCCCTGCCAGTCCACTGTAATATATATAGCTCCATCCAGTGGACTACTGTGGCATTGCAGCCATTGCTGTTTACAAGAATAAACAGGTCAGGCCATCTGCTGGCTTCCTGATGTTATCAGCCATCATAGAGCCTGTGAGTTTGTGAGGTCATACTGAAAACATAACAGTCCCCTTCCCCCACCCCTCTCTTCCCCCACCCCTCTCTTCCCCTCCCCTCTCTAATAGATTAATAGGCCCAGACATTCAGCATTCAAAGATTGGTGGAGGGGGCTTGTGACAAAAAGTGAACAGGGGCCTATGTAAGCATTCAGTGTACCCATGCACAGGGCCTATAGGTATTATGCCCAATTCTTCATATTTTCTTTTATAAAAGCTCGCTGGCAAACTTGTTCCCACCTCTGCAGGCCACTGAAGCACCACAGGAAGTACTGAGTCTGGGATTACAGAAAGAAGGCCTGGGGGTGAAATTGCCACTTTATATAACCCCGTTAGCACCTCCGGGGGCGTTAATGGGGTGGAGGCTATGTTTCGCCCCGGGGGAGGGGGAAATTGCCGTGTGGGCTGCAGGGCTGGCGCGAGCGGATGTCAACATCAGCATCGCGGCTCGTGATGCTGGCCGACATCTGCTCTCGGGGCGCTCCTTAAAGAGGACGTCTTTTTTGACTCTCGGGCCGGCTCTACGATGGCAGCCCTAGTGTGGTCCAGGTCACCATCGTGCAACCCGGCACTCTGTTTTGGGTGTTGGGCTGCAGGCCCGGTCGCACGCTGCTCTGGTGGCCTAATGGAGGGGAGTTGCGTGATGCCGCTACGCGGAAAGGCCATGTAGCGTTCTATGTTTCACGCGCCTAGCACCTCCCCCCCTCGAGCCCGCCCGAGAGGAAGTGGAGTGCCCGACATTGCGTTCCACTTCCTCTCGGTGACGGTGACTCCAATTTAGGTCGCGGTGCAGGACTTCTGCGCCGGGTGAAGGATGTCCCACCTCGCATGGGTTACTGACCCCAAACAGGGCGCTGTGGAATTTCCTAACCGGCATATCTTCCAGAAAGATAAAGTTCCTGTTGTGTTGTAGTTTACAGCCTCAGGCCGAAATTGGTCGACATACCGCCCAAAATTATAAAAATAATCAAAAATCACCTATATACTGCCCACAATTTGCCCAGCATAAAATCCATCAGTGTCATACCGCCGGGTAGTATGCATACTGCCCGCCCATGCAGACCGCCGACATACTGCCCAAAATGACAACATTTGTGACTTACCATCGACATACCACTGGAGCTGCAGACCGTCCCGGAAAAGGTGGTTTTAAGTCGATCTTCAATGGGCGATATGTAGACAGAGCTGACGGGTCATCTTTAACTTTAATAAAAATGTTGTCTCTAGCACACCGCAGTCTCTCCCACCCCATCCAGTCTCTCGCCGCCCCCCACGCTCTCCGCAGCGATCTCCTCTTCCCCACCCCCCCCCCCCACCCCCCCCACCCCCCCCGCAGCAATCTCAGGCTGCCCCACAATGTCATGAATAGGGGAGAGAGTAGAGAAACATTGATGCACTTTACCTCACCTTTCAGAGGATAGTCTGGTGAATGGAAATATACAAATAATGGATACACAATTAAAAGTACCAACTCTGGACATTACGTTATACAGCGTGGGATCAGACACCAACATGCTGTCCTCCCCGCATTGAAAGCACATTCACTATTAAAATAAGTAATAATTTGGAGAACTACATTAAGAAAGAGCAATGCATTTAAGGTTAAACTCATACCTGTGTATCAGGAACTCCAAACAGTCTCTGGCCTCTCATCGGTGCCTCTCGGGGGGGCGGAGCTTCACAGCAGCATGCACGTGCGCACAAAACGGGAGGTGCAAAGGCCTCCTCCGTCGCACACCGCCCACTGCACTGCTCCCGCCTGCTGCACTCCACTTAGCTTACCACCGCGAAAAAAGTGACAAAAATCCCGCACACTCCGTCCCAGCGGTACTGGGCAGTAAAAAACGACGCACCACCGAAAAACGGGCTGACCATCTGTTCGACCAATTTCAGACCCTTTATACTTTATTCTCTTAACTTCCAGAATTCAATAGAATAAAAATAATCCAATAGCTTCTTCATCTATTCAGTTTTTGTGATATAAATTTTATAACATTGACTGAATGTAATGTTTCAAAATAGAGCCAAAGGTACTGCAGTCAGCAAGACTTTAAGGAAGAACACCATAAGCAAAAGAAACAGGAAAATGTGCTGGATTAATTAAAGCATAGATTGAGGCCTTCAATATACTAACTGGAACAGTATTTTTCTGTATTATAATACAGCACACTAGACTCTTCCAGTATTGATCTTTCTTGCTCTGATCCATAAAAGTAAAATGGCAAACTGTTGACTTGCAGAACTAATTTGTGTTTGGATAAGATTTAAATTAGCTCAAGTTATTAGCAGGTTATTAGCTTCATGTTATTATGAATGCCTGGTGCCACAAATGCTCATGGGGACTGGATTACTTAAAAATGATTGAACAGGTCTGTTGGATTATACGTTGACAGGGCTGTTCGTTATGAATACTGATGTTTTTTGAAATGCAATAATATTCATTTGTTTCATTTAATTGGCCTGCAGGTTTTATTTACAGCTTTACAATATGAAATTATTATTGTATACAGTTAAGCCAGAAAGTTACTTCTTCCTATCGGGCAATTGTCTTACTTGGTTTCAATTCTTTTGTTGGGAAGAGACGTGAACTGTGTAATGACAGATGAACTTTGATTTTTTTTCAACCTTAGTAAACCACCTTGGAATACGGTAAATTAAAATGTTATATATTTAGGTTATAAACTGGTGTTTTTTTTGTTACTTTAAATAGTTTTGTATGAATTTAGCAAGGAGCAGTTTTTCGTTCTTACATGACCTTTTCTAACCTTTTTCCCAGCTGGTGGTTGGAATATTTTACTATATAAAAGTGTCAGCACTCTCGTCTCCGAGTCAGTAGGTCGTGGGTTTGAGTCTCACACCAGAGACATGAGCACATGATCTGGGCCGACGCTCTCTATGTAGTACTGAGGTAAAGCAGCACTCTCTAGGATGAGACATTAAACAGAGGTTCCATTTGCTCCCTCAGATGGACTTTAAAGATTCCATTCCACTATTTCAAAGAAGAGCGGGAGAGTTCTCACCTGGTGTCCTGACCAATATTTATTGTTCAACCAACATCATCAAACATATTATTTGTTCAATATCTTGTTGTTTGTTAGAGCTCGCTGTGCACTAATGGCTGTGCGTTTTCTTCATTACAATACTGACTAGACTTCCAAAGTACTTCATTGGCTGTGAAGTTCTTTGGAACATCCTGAAGTTGTGAAAGACGCTAAATAGATGCACGTTCGTTCTTTCTTCTATGAAAGGTGCTATATAAATGTAGTTTATTGTTACATGAGTGGCACTTTCTTTTGCACAACCACTCCATTATTTTTTTTTAATTCGATGTGAGCATCGCTGACGAGGTCAGCATTTATTGCCCATCCCTAATTGCCCTTGAGTAGGTGGTGATTTGCCGCCTTCTTGAGCCGCTGCAGCCCTTGTGGTGAAGGTACTCCACAGTGCTGTTGGGGAGGGAGTTCCAGGATTTTGACCCAGTGATGATGAAGGAACAGCGATATATTTCCAAATCAGGATGATGTGTAACTTTATGGGGAACTTGCAGGTGATGGTGTTCCCATGCGCCTGCTGCCTTGTCCTTCTAGGTGGTAGAAGTCGCAGGTTTGGGAGGTGCTGGTGAAGAAGTCTTGGCGAGTTGCTGCAGTGCATTTTGTAGATGATGCACACTGCAGCCACGGTGCACCGGTAGTGGGGAGGGAGTGAATGTTGAAAGTGGTGGATGGCCAATCAAGTGGGCTGCTTTGTCCTGGATGGTGTCGAGCTTCTTGAGTGTTGTCGGAGCTGCACTCATCCAGGCAGGTGGAAAGTATTCCATCACACTCCTGACTTGTGCCTTGTAGATGGTGGAAAGGCTTTGGTGAGTCAGCAGGTGAGACACTCGCCGCAGAATACCCAGCCTCTAAGCGAACATCCCCACTTCTGTCCTTATGATGGAGGGAAGGTCATTAATGAAGCAGCTGAGGATTGTTGGGCCTAGGACACTGCCCTGAGGAACTCCTGAAGCAATGTCCTGGGACTGAGATGATTGACCTCCAACTATCACAACCATCTTCCTTTGTGCTAGGTATGACTCCAGCCAGTGGAAATTTTTCCCTCTGATTCCCATTGACTTCAATTTTGCTAGGGCTCCTTGATGCCACACTTGGTCCAATGCTGCCTTGATGTCAAGGGCAGTCACTTTCACCTCACCTCTGGAATTCAGGTCTTTATTCCATATTTGGATCAAGGCTGTATTGAGATCTGGAGCCGAGTGGTCCTGGTGGAATCCAAACTGAGCATCGGTGAGCAGGTTATTGGCAGATTAAGTGCCGCTTGATAGCACTGTTGATGACACCATCCATCACTTTGCTGATGATTGAAAGTAAACTGATGGGGTGGTAATTGGCCAGATTGGATTTGTCCTGCTTTTTGTGGACAGGACATACCTGGGAAGTTTTTCACATTGTCGGGTAGATGCCAGTGTTATAGCTGTACTGGAACAACCTGGCTAGAGGCAAGGCTAGTTCTGGAGCACAAGTCTTAAGCACGACAGCCAGGATGTTGTCGGGGCCCATAGTCTTTGCTGTATCCAGTTGGACATCAGGAGGTGATTGATTGATAACTGATCTCAGTTGGGCAGTTATAGGGAAACTCTACAATTGGCCTTAATTAGGGAGGGAGCCAAAAGCTCTTGATCACTGCCCATTGACTCGTCCTGGAATGGTATATGTGTGGCTCATGGCTGAGGACAAGTAGTCTTAGCTATGATACAGGTGCGAAATCCGGAAACCTCGGGACCGAGGCCGTTCCGGATTCCGGGTAGTTCCGGATCTTGGAACTTCTTTGCCTGGGTCGAGGGAAGTAGGTAGGGTAGGGGAGGGGTGGTCGGTCGGGCCGCCAGAGGTTGGGGGGGGAATCGGTCGGGCCGCCGGAGGGTCGGTCGAGATCGGGGGTATTGATCGGGCCGTTGGGGGGGGGGGGGGTTCGATTGGGCCGAGGCCGGGCCGTGGGAGGTCGGTCGGGCCGCCGGAGGTCAGCGGGCGGGCGGGGGCGGGGGGGTCGGCTGGAGGTCGGGCTGAGACGAGGGGAGGTCGGACGGCCGGAAGCCGGGGGAGGTCGGGTGGCCGAGGTGGGGAAGTCCGGATTTCGGAACATTTTTTGGTTTCTGGACAACCCCGCCATGATCGGCCCAGTGTCCAGATTCCGGAATATTCCGTATTCCGGAACTCCGGATTTTGGACGTTGCACTGTACCTCTACAGTCAATTAGCCTGCCAACACTTGTTCACAAGGCTGTCACTTGAAGTATATCCACTTGGACGAGGTACTGAGGAATTTCCTGGTGCCTATGGAACTGTATCCCAGCTAGGAATTGATGTCCTTTGGGAAAGCAGCGAAGAAAATTTGCAAAAAGAAAAATGTGGTGTTGCCTTGGATTTAAAATGTTGTAAGAGACTAATGTAGCAAGTTAGTAAAGTGAGGAGCGAGCCGTATTAAACTGTCAGATCCAGCTGATCGCACACATCAGTATTTACCTCCTTTGAAAATGAACTGTGATCATGTATTGAGCCCTTTTTGCAATTATTTTTACCACCTGTTAATTTGTTGGGTCATCATAGCTGCAGTGCTTTGCCATGTGACCAGTTGAACTAAGTTACATGATTATATGCAGCTATGGAATTAGGAATGGACCTGTATGGCTGTAAGGCTGTACTAATTATTCTAACCATGGTTTGCACTGTTTGCAATTCCCCAAAGTGCAGCTGCAGAAGGTTCATCATTTTGCCTCCTACAGGACTCTGTTTTCTGTTAATTTCAGTGGATTATGGGTTGGGTCTGCAGCAGCAGCTAATGATTTTCTTTTAGTTTTGCTATAAATCCTGCTGTCTTCGGTAAAGAAAGTCTTTGCAGATGAGTAATAGCCTTCAGCTTTTCTTGCTGAATTCTATGAGGACTAGAACCTTGACGTTTGCAGCATGCTTGTGGTGTGATAATGTCACCAGAACATCGCAAGCACATTCCAGAGTGCAGACCACTGCTAACCATCAAAACAGCTGTATTCTTAGCAAGCATTGTGTGCTAGAATTTCTTTTGAAAGACTGTATTTCCATTTTCCACTGTGTGCACGATAGTCGAACTCCTTCTGAGATGATTGTTTCCAGGTTTAAATCTATAGAGCAAAATATTTGAAAATACATTTCTGGAAATTTTACAGTTGGCATATTTATTTTATTTTTCCACCTCTCTTTAGATTTTTCTCCTCCCCTGCTATCTTGTGCCACAGACCATTTCCTGCCTACTTGCGAGGGTATCGGGCAGCTAACCCACTGGGTGTTGGATATGGAAAAGTAGCCTGGCTCTGAGCAGTATGGTCTCTTTTACATCTCTATGCCTTCCTTCCCATGTAGAGAAGTGCATTGCCCTTTGTTGTAGTGTCTACCTCTGATGGCACAACAGAAGTCAGGAACTTGCAGCGTGGTGACTCATTTGGAACAATCGCATCAATGAATTTAATTCATAACATAACCTTCCCAATAGCTCAGCGAATTTACCCCGCTGAACCATTCAGACCAGGACAATCCCAGATTGGATTGCCAGTTTGTGCTGAGTTAGCCAGGGAGGCGGTAATTCTGCGGCAATTCCCGTAACATCTTTGGGTTAGGGAAGGGAAACAATGAAATCAGGATTCCATTTTTGACGGATCTCGACTGCAAATCCAGAGACTCCTGCTGTAAGTGTAAATATGTAACCATCAGGTTAGGATAAGATTGTGCTTGGGCTGGCGGGGGGAGGGGGGGGGAGCGATATCCCTGTGGATGAAATGTCTGGTTACACTCTCTCCCAGGGCTTATGCATAAATAAAAGGCACTTGGGCGAGGTTTGAGAAGATGCTTAGTACCTTGGACCTGTTCCCAGAAAGAGAGGAAGGAATAACACTGTTGAGAAAGAACTGATGTTGTATTTTTCCCATATTTTAGTTATTTGCTGAAAATGATTTGCTGTCCAGAGTGAGTGATATTGCATTGCAAAACTGTTTATAAATGTACATTACATATTCTATAAGAAACGGATAAAAAATAATGCTTGTACAAAAGATCCAAGATGACTGCGATGGTTTGGGTACGGTTCAAGAATGAAAACAGCTAGAATACCTTTCATGGTTTGCAAACAGAGGTACGTAGAACAAGAAGCACAGGAAGATCCAAGGAATTGCTGGATAGATAAAATCAAGAGTGACTTGTCATAAATGGGGACACAAATGATTGAAGTAGGCAGGCTAGTTCAGAACCAACAACAGTGGAGTGAATTCATTCAGCCCTGTCGTCACTGCTGAGCTGACAAACGGAAATTTAGTAGTAGTATTGTATATACGGCTCTAGAAATTATTGACAAATACGCTAATTATAGTGGAAACCAAAGGAGCAATAAAAAATAGGAGAAGCTCTGAATAGAAGGCATTGACAAGGCATCTGTTTTGAGTCTCCTGCTGGTCTTAATAAATGGGATGAAGGGGCATCCTTATAATTTTCTGAAACGTATGATGACACCAAGCATATGATCATGTGTTGAGTATGAGTGATTGATAACATTCAGAGGAACCTGGACTAGCCCAATGAAAGAGTTAAACAATGGCAGATGGATTTCAACATTGATAAATGTAACGCTACATAATGAGTAGCAGTTTGCCAGCAAGGGTGGAAAAGGGAAGGAATTTGGGAATTTGGGGATGGTTATTGGCGATTCACTGAAAGTTTTCAGTCAATTTGAAGCCAACTATTGGAGTACCTGACTTTAAAATAAAATAGACCATTGGTGAGACCATTTGGAACATTCTGTACAGTTTTGAACATCCTAGCAACAAAAGGACATTGTGATGCAGTAGGTTTCAAAGAAAAAACTAGGGTGATTTATCTTAATTTGTATGAAAAACATTGAGAGGAGACAAGATCCTTGTTTTGTAAAACCCCAAGAGGAATTGATAATGCAAACACATTCGGAATTGTTCAAACTCGACTGCGTACAGAGCTAGCGGATAAAAATAACAATCCTGAAGCAACTGGTGTTTCAGAGGAATTTCCTTTTCCCTACAGAGTAGTGGGTATATAGAATCGACTCACAGATATACCCATTAATGCTTGCTGATTGATACCTATGCTGAGCGAGTTGCGTGAATATCTGATTAGGTATGTGACTAAAGCTTCAGTAGAGAAGCAATTCAATTTGGATTCCATAACCTTTGCATGTGTGTATGATTTAAGAAAATAAGGCTAAACTAGAAAGTAGTTTACACATTAAATTAATTAACACTGACCTACCATGATCGCAACTAAAAAATTGCGCTGTGCTATTAGATACAATCCCAAAAGACTTGCATTTCATCGACAGTAAGGAGTAGTTTCTTGTCTCCATGTGTTTGCTAGTACTGTTGGCATTTGTATTTTTATTATTTATTTAGATTCTCTAGGATGCCAATTTCTCTATAATTTCTTAATGAATTATTGGTCAAATAATTCATTATGTGTCGGCCATGGCTCAGTGGGTAGCCTCTGAGTCAGAGGTTGTGTGCTTAAGTCCCACTCCAGAGTCTTGAGCACAAAAATCTAGGACAACACTCCAGTGCAGTACTGAGGGAGTGCTGCGCTGTCGGAGGTGTCGTCTTTCGGATAAGAGACGATAAACCGAGGCCTCGTTTGCTCTCTCAGGTGGACGTAAAAGATTCCATCGTAAAAGATTCCATTACACTATTTCGTAGAAGGGCAGGGGAGGTTATCCCTAGTGTCCTGGCCAGTATTTATTTCTCAATCAACATAACAAAAGCAGATCACCTGGTCATTATCATATTGCTGTTTGTGGGAGCTTGCTGAGCACAAATTGGCTGCCGCGTTTCCTACATTACAACAGTGACTACACTTCAAAAGTATTTCATTGGCTGTAAAGCGCTTTGGGACATCCGATGGTCATGAAAGGCGCTATATAAATCGAAGTCTTTATTTCTTTAAATCCCAGCAGGTTGCTTTTCAACTGAGCTGATTTAAAAAAAATAGGATTAACTTCTTTGAAAAGAGCTTTAATATCAGACTGCTGTTGACCTCTCAGTTATGTTTCCATTGGTCAGCTGGGAACAGCTTATAGATGTTGATCGGATCACAATGGGGCTCTGAACACGGAATTCTTTTACCAAAGCCTTTTAAACTGTATTCAGGGGCTCCAGTGGTTTGAGTGAAGTTCTCGTTGTTTGTGTATGTTTAGTTAAAGAGTGACCAACTAGTATATTGAGTCAATTTTTAAAAAATAACCTTGAATACAATAATTTCTGGTGATAATTTTACCTTTGCTAAAAATGGAACATTGTATTTTTTGGTCAGCTTATCAGTGTCGAAATAAAATAAATATCTCAACCCTTTGACAGTATTCTGCTTTTAAGAGACTAGTGTGTTGGCAAAATTGCATCTTGTAGCCAAGCTTTGTGTCTGAGATTCCCTGGATGATGAGTTCCCTATCTCCGCTATGTTATTGAAGCTGTATGTTACTTGCTGGGCAGTTCCTCATAGGGAGGGGAACCAGAATAATCTGGCAGTGTGAGCATTTTTATGGGTGGGTGGGAAGAGAGTTGGGAGAGGCATAAGTTAAAGTCTGCAGATTGAACCTCTTGTGTTCCTAACAATGGATTGGCGTCCGCTACCTTTCTTGAGTGCCTTTTGGAGCTGAGAAAAAAAACGCCACTTTAATTGGATTTGGTTTAACTTGGCAGGTGAAGCTAGATAAAGAATAGGTTTGGTTTTAAAAAACAAATCAAGTGAAGAGCTGGTTTATAGTTGTGTTTCACGTTTTATTTGCTTTTAATTATTAGTCAGTGCACATGAGTCATTGCTCAAATGTATAATCCACGGAACTGAATGATAACATTGTAACCAATTTTGCTACAAAGTTACTTGCTTTCATTTTCCCATGGCATTGTTCGATATCTGTCTGGGAAAATATGAACACGGGACGACCGTGGAACAAAAAGCTTGTAACAACTATTACTGTTTAACTACATGTACTTGAATGTGATATGCTGAACCAAGTATAATGGATGTGTATTTTTATCAGTTGTTTGCCTAAGGTTTACCTACCACCCATACCAGTTTAAAGGTGACCTTCCCTCATGTTGCTGTGTTAATGCATTGTGGAATGGAGTTGTATAATGTGATGTTTATTTCCTTGATTTCCCCACAATGAATTCAACTGCTGAATTCCATGACAACCCAAGATCCTCTCTTCCTGCTGCAGTCCCCGACCTTGAGTCTTAAACCTGAACGCTGCTCCTCACCCAGAGTTGTACAGGGCCTTGGTGAGACCTCACCTGGAATATTGTGTTCAGTTTTGGTCTCCTAATCTGAGGAAGGACGTTCTTGCTTTTGAGGGAATGCAGCAAAGGTTCACCAGACTGATTCCCGGGATGGCAGGACTGACATATGAGGAGAGACTGGATTGACTGGGCCTGTACTCACTGGAGTTTAGAAGGATGAGAGGGGATCTCATAGAAACATAAAATTCTGACAGGACTGGACAGGTTAGATGCAGGAAGAATGTTCCCGATGTTGGGGAAGTCCAGAACCGGGGACACAGTCTTAGGATTGAGATGAGGAGAAACTTCTTCACTCGGAGAGTTGTTAACCTGTGGAATTCCCTACCGCAGAGAGTTGTTGATGCTAGTTCATTGGATATATTCAAGAGGGAGTTAGATATGGCTAAAGGGACCAAGGGGTATGGAGAGAAAGCAGGAAAGGGGTACTGAGGTGAATGATCAGCCATGATGTTATTGAATGGTGGTGCAGGCTCGAAGGGCCGAATGGCCTACTCCTGCACCTATTTTCTATGTTTCTATGTTTCTAAGCCACAGTGCTCACTGTTTCCAGCAACAGGCTTCCAAGTTCTAAAGAGATTTCAGTATTGATTTCAACAGTGCATTACAACTTGGAATATCTTAGCTATGATTAGGTACATAGCTATTGCTGCTCTGCATTCTTCATTCTATCCACAGGACTTCTTTCCCATTCCCATTAATTTTCTCTCCTACCTCTGGCAGCACTGCCATATCCTGCTCCCGTTCCTACCAGACCCTGGTATCCCTTTCCCAGTGTCCCAAAACACTGCAACCTCCCTTCCCAGTGCTCGCACTGTCTTATTCTTGGTTCTTCTAGACCTTTAAACTCCCCCAGTGTTTCCACATCCTGTGATCCTCGCTCACAAAACCCAGGACTACCCTTCCAGCAGTACCAACCAAAATGTCTCCCACCCCTGCTAACTGTCCACTGTGGCTGCACACAGTTCCTATAACCTACCTGCAACATCTTCCCTGACATATTTTGGATCCTGAGCTTAAAAAAAGAGATACAATTAACTACATAGTTGGACAAACTTTTTTGTACCCGATGTCAGAATCGAGCATTCTTCGATACACACCTGCTCTTCCTGGCCCACAAGTAAACCTACAAAATGTTTTAATGACTGACCTGCCTGGACCTCTTCTGGCCCAAGGTCCACCTCCGTGCGGGTCTGGCCTGACTGAGAAGCTGTCACTGGTCCCCCGCTGAGGCCTCTGATTAATATTGCAGTCGGATCCCGAGGAGATCCTGATCTGAATAATTAAAGAAGGATCCCGTTTCCTTCCTATGCAGGTTAAGATTGGGACATGGCTGGATGGCAGCAGGATCAGAGAGGGTAAGTGAAGGCTCTTAGTTTAACTGCCCTCCCCTCCCACGCTCAGATTCTGCCTGGCAAGAGCAGTTAAAATCAGGGTCATAATGTGTGGCACTGCAGATCACTATGCTGTGCAGCTTCTAGTGCCAGACTGGTTCCATTATATCTTGTATCCTTCTGCCAGAAATTAAGTACTAAATGTAAACAGTTGTTGAATGTGCTTTGATACTTGCCTTAAAATTGAGTTTAAGCTTTTGAGTAAATCACTTTAAAAGAAAGAACTATCAAGTATAAACTCACTGTACCAAGAGTTTTAGAAGCTGAAATTGAGCCTCATCCCAAACGGGACGCACCGACCGCTTTGAAAGTTTTTTCTCCGCCCCAGTCCATGGGGCAGAGATACCGGAGAAATTCACACCTTTGTATTTTTTTGGCTTGGGACGGTGTTCCGGTCGGCTGCGGGGTGGAAGTGTCCTTGCAGCAGGTCTGCCGCCCCGACCAATCATCTGCGCCGCACTGATGTGTCACAACGTCTCTCCCCTTCAGTTAAAGGGGTGGCCCACTGCAAACTCTGCAGCCACTTCAGTGGCATACACTGGGCCACCAGGGAAGGTTTCAGCTGGGCCAGCGGCCTGGCACACAAGAGGGGGTGCCAGGCTGCCTGTTGGCAGCCCGGCCGAACCCGTGGCCATAACCTGGCAGTTGGCCAACAAAAAAAATAAGATGGCGTCGCCGGCAGCGCCACCTCCCCTTTAAGGGCAGCTGTGCCGCCGAGCCACAGAGTGCGCCGACAGCAAAAGCTGCCTGGGGCACCAACTGGTGGCGGTGTCGCTCTCATGGGGCAATTCTGGGAAAGGGACAATTTCCCGAGGGGCAATTTCGGGAAGGGCTCCCTGTAAATCAGTACGGGGTCGGCGCGTGAATGCTGCAATGGGAAAACAGGTGGAGCGGTCCTCTACACCGCTCCAAACCTGAGAGAGGGCAATTTTTAAAATGGCGGCCCTCCGTGGAGACTCAGTGGCCATTTTGTACTGACCCGTGGCCACAGCTTTCGGGTGACCAGAGGCCGTATAGTAAGGGGCAATTTCGGCCCCATAAACTTGCTTGCAGGGCAATTGCAGTAGATTTAATTCAGCTATTGTGTCCAGTTTCTGTGTCTGGAGATTGTGGGGGCTGGTCCACAAAAGACATTGTGTCAGCACATTGCTGAAATTTGGCCCTATTATTTTTAATACTGCAATTTTGTAAAACTACTGTGGGTGTGAACTGAAGTTCTGAAACAATTCCATGTGCCCGAACTCATCAGATATGGTAGGCACTGAGTCGGTTATGAACTTGGTGTGATTTGGCTGATAGTGGCTAAGAAGATTTGATTTACCAAGAAAGATGTTCTTCCCCAACCTGTTCTATATAAAAATAAAATTCTAGCCATAGCAGTATTTTGTTCCAGCAATGGCTGTGCATTGGAATAGCAAGATGGAGGTCCAGCAGTTTGTTGATCTCCGCTGTATTGATGTGAGAGGGGTTGAGCAGAGACAAACAGGAGGGAAAGCGGCAAATGGCTGCATGAAGAGTGGCAGTGGAAGAAATTTGGAAAGTAGTCTCCTCCCTGCCCCTTTTTCATGAAGCTAACTAAGGAAACATGAATATTTTCCGTTACAAAACATAAAAGTACACTCTCCACACATTTTTTGTTTTATTACCAGCAAGTGGTTTTAAAACTTAAACTTTCTACCTGCAGGTTCTTGAAAACTGGAGGTGCAAGAGTGTAATTGGATTGAATTTTGATTTTCTGGCACTGAATCTGGCGGGTCACTTGGCGTATGGAATGTTTAACATTGGCCTTTTCTGGATTCTGTGTATTAAGAAACAATTTCTCAAGCTTAAGCCAGAAGGAGTAAACCCAGTGGAAGCAAATGAGAGTAGGGAGGCCATTCAGCTGTTTGCTCTTTATGGCTTTAATGCGCAAAGGGTGCCCAAAACTGCAAACACTAACTGTAATGCTTTGTACAAATTTGTAATTATTTCTTTGCCCTTGTACATTCTGTCCTACTCATTAGACACAAAATGCCACTGGCCTTTTTTATGGCTGCATGTACCTGCACTCACACTTTCAAGGAACTGTCATGTGAACCCTTAATTCTCTCTTCCTCCCCACCCGTCAGCATCTGTCCATTGGATTTAAACTCTAATTAGCGATCTTCCTCCCAAAATGCATTACCTCACATTTCTCTGCCAACAGTCAGAGACGGGAACCGAATCTATAATCTCCTGTAATTAATGATTTTTAATATTGAGATTTTAAATAAATATTGCCACTGGTATCCTTTAAAATGATCTTGTTGTTTTCCATTTCTGTTGCTATTTCATAGATTTTCAATGAAGTAACTTCTGTTGTCATAATCTCAGGAACGAGTTGAAAGAATTGATGAACCCAACTAACTGGGGAAATTTAATTAACATACACATTCACTGATGTATTCTGAGTTACCCTCCACTGATAATTGAACGCTCATATTTTCTAGCTCATTAATTAATTAACTTCCCCCAGTGATATCAGCACACATTTTCAAATTTTTTTTGGTGGGGGTGGGGGGTGCAGGATAGAGAGTGGGAGTGGAGTATATAACTCTCTGTAAATTTTTAAGCACACTTGATGGAGTCACCAGCTTTATGCCCTTCTGTGGTTTGGTGGGCTAAAGTAATTATTTCATTAGCAGTTGATGCTTGCCTGTAAATAGGCTGAAACAACCAAAAATAATCACTGGGTGGTACTTTTTAGCCCTGAGAATGTAGTGGGACGTGAACGTCTCATAATTCTAAGCTTTAGATATATCCATATTGTGGCTAATTCTGTGCTTGATTGCTCACAGGCAGAATTGGCTTATAATGTTCTAGCCTACTTCTGATCTACCCTCTGAGTGCAGTTCCCTGCAGGGAGCATGGCATTAGCCCGAATACCTCATCGCTTATGAGGAAAAACTGCACCGAGGTATGATTCTTGCAGTTGTGAATTTGGATATTTTTCAAGAGAGTGAGATTTATATCTTGTGGAGTTCAGGGGGCGGCCTCCTCCCCAGGAAAACTTTAAAAAAAAAATTTAAATATATGCTTTGGTGCATTTTGCAGAATGTTGGAGTTTACAATAAATGTGCTTAAAGCCAAAAATAGTGTATCATGGAAGGGTTGCAGATTAAAAAAAATAATGTTTCTGTTATAAGTGACTGCTGAAACTTGTTTTCATACCATTGGCTTTTATATGGAGGAAATTGCACATGTGTGAAAATTTGAATGGGCTGCGCATGCACGAAAAGAAAAAAAAGAGGGAACATTGTTTTGGAGGTGAAACCTTTTTGGAGAAACAGTGGCCCATGGCTAAAATCTGGCTTCAAATACTATTATTTTCAACCAGATAATGCATGGAACTCAAAATATTAACATAGCTGCATGATAGAAATGATCACGGTAATATCTGATATGATTTATCAAATAGAGACTTGGTAACAACATTTGAGTTAAATGAGCTTGATTAAGCTTGATTAAGCCTGGATGAGATAACTTGCCTGTGGCACAGAACAGGTTACTAGGATGCATTGCTGCAGTTTAGTTGACTATGACCTCATTTGTAAAATTCCATTTCATTTTGTATGGGTCCTATGTTGGTTTGTCTTGACTTCTGGTATTGACTAGATCTTTGTACCCTGGCTAGCTCAGAAGCTCAGAGATAATTCTTGAAAATCAAAATTAATGCAGTCAAAACCGGAAGGAACAGGGCCCAGATTTCTATTCCAATGATCCCAGCACATGCTAGGCACATACAGTGGGAGACTGAACCTTCCCTTTCACGATTTTCCAATCGTTAACTTTAATGGATGAAAAATCAGGAAGGCGCAATTTCCTAATATGTGCTCCTGGCATTAACTCTAGGCACTGAAGCCAATAACCTTGCCCCTGTTTTCCAGCAGACTAACCCTACATGATCAAATCCCTTGCTGATAGTCAGCCAACGCTAAATGTCAGCGTGAAATGTTGATGGTTGGCATGTATGTTTCTGTAGATCATCTGTTGCTATATGTTAAATTTGTGTTATATTCTCCAATCCTATGATTGCACTGATTATGCTCTGGACAGACAGCAGAACAAAGTTAACTGCAGAAATGCAGCTGATCCCATGACAGCAAGTTTAATATTATTGCATATTATACACCCAGTTTCTAGGAGCAAATTAAACATTGCAACCCAATCTTGTTATTGAGATGATGCTTATAAATCACTTTTTTTGCTCTCAATTCGATTTGCTCTCAATACTCATCGAATTATCTAAACTATTGGATTAGATTACAGTCTTGTAACTTGCCCATGTCTATTTTTCATAGTATTGAAGCACAGTTTGTGTTTAACACTGAGGCACATATTCAGTGGAACTTTATATGTAAAGAACATTTAGATCTTTTGTGCTAATTACACTGATTTTGTTGATGCATCATATCTTAAGCTCTCTTTATCAATCACAATGATATGGATTAAACTATTAAATCAATTTTCACCATGTAACATTTTATTTATTGAATTTCTTTTTTACTAGATCATTGTAATAAACCTTTTTTTTCTCTTTTGCAGAATTCTATGAACCTTCCTCCTGATAAAGCAAGATTGCTGAGGCAGTATGACAATGAGAAGAAGTGGGAGCTCATCTGTGACCAGGTAAAACCAATTCAAAATGCTCTTCCTTATTGAATAAAGGATACAGTGAAAGAGCAGAGAAGTGGAATGAGAGTTGATGGCCCTGATGTTGAATACACACAATGGACTTAATGGTCTCTTTACGTGCTGAGTTCTCAATGCTTGGTTTTATATTCAGCGTCAAGCATCTGTGTTTGTTTGTTGTGACATTCATGGATTTAAATACCTCACGTGGCTTAAATGGTTCGTTTGCAATCCATTCTGCTTATCATTTAATACCAGGGTATTACTGAATAGACGTGATAATGTTGATGTTGACATTTAAGAGGACCATCAGTCCAGCATGCTGTCGAGCTTCTGTTACATAAGCTAGCAATATTGAAGTAAATTATGCATTTTGTACACCACGCACAATACAACAAAAAGGTCATACACTTTAGTGTGGAGTCAGTCCACTAGAGGGATGGAGGAGATATTCTCTAATGATGGCAAATAGTGAAAAACATATCATCACATTCATTGAGGGCATATTGTGTTGACCAAAAAATTGTTTGAACATCTGTCAGTGATAAAGGGAACTCCATTTCTATACAATAATGTCGATATTGGTTTCGTTTGGATGGAGGAGGGAGGAAAGTCATAGTATCATCAGCAATCCAAGTATAATCATAGAATCATAGAATGGTTACGGCACAGAAGGAGGCCATTCAGCCCGTCATGCCCATGCCAACTCTCTGCAAGAAGACTTCAGCGAGTCCCACTCCACCGCCCTTTCCCTGCAATGTTTGTTTCCTTCAGGTACTTGTCCAATTCCCTTTTGAAAGCCACGACTGAATGTAACTTCACTATCCTTTCAGATAGTGTATTCCAGATCCTAACCACTCGCTGCGTTTAAAAAAAAAGGTTTTCCTCATATCGCCTTTGGTTTTTTTGCCAATCACCTTAAGTCTGCGTCCTCTGGTTCTCGACCCTTCCACCAATGGCAACAGTTTCTCTCTATCTACTCTGTCCAGACCCCTCATGATTTTGGACACCTCTATCAAATCTCCTCTTAATCTTCTCTGCTCTAAGGAGAACAACCCCAGCTTCTCCAGTCTCTCCTCGTAACTGAAGTCCCTCATCCCTATAAATCTTTTGTGCACCCTCTCTAAGGCCTCCACATTGTTCATAAAGTGCGGTGCCCAGAATTGGACACAATGCTCCAGTTGAGGCCGAACGAGTGTTTTATAAAGGTTCATAATAACTTCCTTGCTTTTGTACTCTATGCCTCTGTTTATGAACCCCAGGATCCCGTATACTTTTTTAACCGCTTTCTCAAACTGCCCTGCCACCTTCAATGATTTGTGCGCATATACTCCCAGGTCTTTCTGTTCATGCACCCCCCCTTAGAATTATACCCTTTAGTATATATTGCCTTTCCTCGTTCTTCCTACCAAAATGTATCACTTCGCAGTTTTCTGTGTTAAATGTCATCTGCCAAGTGTCCACCCAGCCACCAGCCTGTCTGTGTCTTCTTGAAGTCTATCACTATCCTCCTCACTGTTCACTATACTTTCAAGTTTTGTGTCATCTGCAAATTTTGATATTGTGCCCTGTACACCCATGTCCAAGTCATTAATATACATCAAGAAAAGCAGTGGTCCTAGTACCGACCCCTGAGAAACACCACTGTGTACCTTCCTCCAGTCCAATAAACAGCCATTCACCACTATTCTCTGTTTCCTGTCACTTTGCCAATTTCGTATCCGTGCTGCCACTGTCCCTTTTATTCCATGGGCTTCAACTTTGCTGGCAAGCCTATTATGTGGGACTTTATCAAATGCCTTTTGGAAGTCCATCTACATATCAACTGCATTGCCCTCATCAACCAACTTGACCAACTTCATTGATTGCTTGACCAAACTCATTGAATATTTTGAAGAAGTAACAGAGAAAGTGGACAATGGTAATGCAGTAGATGTAATTTATCTAGATTTTCAAAAGGCCTTCGATAAGGTACCCCATAATAAGGATGAACAAGGTCAGAGAATGTGGAGTCAGGCGACAAGTAGCAGAATGGATAGCCAGCTGGCTTCAAGAGAGAAAGCAGAGAGTCGGGGTAAAGGGTAGCTATTCACAGTGGCAGAAGGTGGGTAGTTTTGTTCCACAAGGATCAGTGCTGAGACCACTGTTGTTCACAATTTATATTAACGAGTTAGATATTGGAATCAAAAACACAATTTCTAAATGTGCAGATGACACCAAATTGGGGGCTATAGTCAATACTGAGGAGGACTGCAATAATTTACAGGAGGACATTAATAAACTTGCAGAATGGGCATATAATTGGCAAATGAAGTTCAACACAGATAAATGTGAGGTATTACATTTTGGTAGAAAGAATAGGGAGGTCACTTACACTTGGAGGATGCGAGCCTGGTTGGGGTAGAGGAACAAAGAGATCTCAGAGTACAAATACACAAATCACTAAAAGTTGTGACACAGGTTAGCAAGGCCGTAAAAAAAAGCAAACCAAGCACTAGGGTTTATTTCTAGAGGTATAGAATTGAAAAGTAGGAAAGTTATGCATAAAGTTGTATTGAACCTTGGTTAGATCACACTTCGAGTACTGCGTACAGTTCATGTCGCCATACTATAAAAAGGATATAGAGGCACTGGAGAGGATGCAGAAAAGATTTATAAGGATGATACCAGAAATGCGAGGGTATACATATCGGGAAAGTATAAACAGACTGGGTCTCTTTTCTCTTGAAAAAAGAAGGCTGAGGGGTGACCTAATAGAGGTCTTTAAAATTATGAAATGTTTTGAAAGTGGATACAGAGAGAATGTTTCCACTTGTGGGGAAGAGCATAACTAGAGGCCGTCAATACAAGAAATCCAATAGGAAATTCAGAAGAAAATTCTTTACCCAAAGAGTGGAGAGAATGTGGAACTTGCTACCACAGGGAATGGTTGCAGTGAATAGTATCGATGCATTTAAGGGGAGGCTAGACAAGGGAAGAAGGGAATAGAGGGTTATGCTGATAGATTTAGATGAGGAAAATCGGGGGGGGCTCAACTGGAGCATAAACGCCGGCATGGACAGGTTCGGCCGCATATCCTATGTAATGTAATCCTATGTAATGTAATCCTCTCTGTTACCTCATCAAAAAACTCAATCAAGTTAGTTAAACACTATTTGCCTTTGACAAATCCGTGCAGGTTTTACTTAATTAATCCACACTTGTCCAAGTGACAATTTTGTCCCGGATTATTGTTTCTAAAAGCCTCCCCACTTCTGAAGTTAAACTGACTGGCCTGTAGTTGCTGGGATTATCCTTACACCCTTTTTTGAAAAAGGGTGTAACATTTGCTATTCTCCAGTGCTCTAGCACCACCCTCGTATCCAAGGAGGATTGGAAAATGATGGCCAGTACCTTCGCAATTTCCACCTTTACTTCCCTCAACATCCTAAGATGCATTCGATACAGTCCTGGTGACTTATCTATTTTAAGTACAGCCAGCCTCTCTAGTATCTCCTCTTTATCAGTTTTTATCCCATCCAGTATCTCAACTACCTCCTCTTTCATAAGAATATAAGAACATAAGAATTAGGAACAGGAGTAGGCCATCTAGCCCCTCGAGCCTGCTCCGCCATTCAACAAGATCATGGCTGATCTGGCCGTTGACTCAGCTCCACTTACCCGCCCGCTCCCCATAACCCTTAATTCCCTTATTAGTTAAAAGTCTATCTATCTGTGACTTGAATACATTCAATGAGCTAGCCTCAACTGCTTCCTTGGGCAGAGAATTCCACAGATTCACAACCCTCTGGGAGAAGAAATTCGTTCTCAACTCGGTTTTAAATTGACTCCCCCGTATTTTGAGGCTGTGCCCCCTAGTTCACTATGACTTTTGCAGCATCTTGTTCCTTGATAAAGAGAGATGCAAAGTACTCGTTTAGTATCTCAGCCATACCCTCTGCTTGCAGGCGTAGAGCTCCATTTTGGTCCCTAATTGCCCCCAACCCTCCTCTTATGATCCATTTACTATTTATATGCTGATAGAAGACTTTTGGATCCTCTTTTGTGTTAACTGCCAATCTATTCTCATACTCTCTCTTTGCCACTCTTATTTCCTCTTTCACTTCCCCTCTAAATTGTTCATGTTCAGCCTGGTTCCCACTTATATTCTCAACCTGACATCTGTCATACACCCCCTTTTTCTGTTTCATCTTACTCTCTATCTCTTTCGTCATCCAGGGACCTCTGTCTTTGGTTGCCCTACCTTGCTCCCTCGTGGGAATGTATCTTGGCTGTACCCGAACCATCTCCTCTTTAAAGGCAACCCATTATTCAATTACAGTTTTGCCTGTTAATCTTTGATTCCAATTTATCCGGGCCTGATCCATTCTCAACCCACTAAAATTGGCCTTCCTACAATTAAGTATTTTTACTCTAGGTTGCTCCATTTCCTTTTCCATAGCTAATCTAAAACTTATGATACTGCGTTCACTGTTCCCGAAATGTTCCCCTCCTGACACTTGCTCCACTTGACCCACCTCATTCCCCAGAACCAGAGGCAGCAATGCCTCCTTCCTCGTTGGGCCGGAAACATACGGATCAAGAAACTTCTCCTGAACACAGAGAAACATAGAAAATAGGTGCAGCAGTAGGCCATTCGGCCCTTCGAGCCTGCACCACCATTCAATAAGATCATGGCTATCATTCACCTCAGTACCCCTTTCCTGCTTTCTCTCCATAACCCTTGATCCCTTTAGCCGTAAGGCCCATATCCAGCTCCCTCTTGAATATATCTAACGAACTGGCATCAACAACTCTCTGCGGAAGAGAATTCCACAGATTAGCAACTCTCTGAGTGAAGAAATTTCTCCTCATCTCGATCCTAAATGGCTTACCCCTTATCCTTGGACTGTGACCACTGGTTTTGGACTCCCCCAACATCGGGAACATTCTTCCTGCATCTAACCAGTCCCGTCAGAATTTTATATGTTTCTATGAGATCCCCTGTCATTCTTCTAAACTCCAGTCAATACTGGCCCAGTCGATCCAGTCTCTCCTCATATGTCAGTACAGCCATCCCAGGAATCAGTCTGGTGACCCTTCACTGCACTCCCTCAATAGCAAGAACGTCCTTCCTCAGATTAGGACACCAAAACGGAACACAATATTCCAGGTGAGGCCTCACCAAGACCCTGTACAGCTGCAGCAAGACCTCCCTGCTCCTATACTCAAATCCCCTAGCTATGAAGGCAAACATGCCATTTGCCTTCTTCACCGCCTGCTGCACCTGCATGCCAACCTTCAATAGCTGATGTACCATGACACGCAGGTCTCGTTTCACCTCCCCTTTTCCAAATCTGCCGCCATTCAGATAATATTCTGCCTTCGTGTTTTTGCCACCAAAGTGGATAACCTCACATTTATACATATTATACGGCATCTGCCATGCATTTGCCCACTCCGCTAACCTGCCCAAGTCACCCTGCAGCCTCTTAGCGTCCTCCTCATAGCTCACACTGCCACCCAGCTTAGTGTCATCTGCAAACTTGGAGATATTACTCTCAATTCCTTCATCTAAATCATTGATGTATATTGTAAATAGCTGGGGTCCCAGCACTGAGCCCTGCAGCACCCCATTAGTCACTGTCTGCCATTCTGAAAAGGACACGTTTATCCCGACTCTCTGCTTCCTGTCTGCCAACCAGTTTTCTATCCACGTCAATACATTACCCCCAATACCATGTGCTTTAATTTTGCCCACCAATCTCTTGTGTAGGACCTTGTCAAAAACCTTTTGAAAGTCCAAATACACCACATCCACTGGTTCTCCCTTGTCCACTCTACTAGTTACATCCACAAAAAATTCTAGAAGATCTGTCAAGCATGATTTCCCTTTCATAAATCCATGCTGACTTGGACAGATCCTGTCACTGCTTTCCAAATGCGCTGCTATTTCATCTTTAATAATTGATTCCAACATTTTCCCCACTACCAATGTCAGGCTAACCGGTCTATAATTACCCGTTTCTCTCCCTCCTTTTTTAATTAAGTGGTGTTGCATTAGCTACCCTCCAGTCCATAGAAACTGATCCAGAGTCGATAGACTGTTGGAAAATGATCACCAAATCATCCACTAATTCTAGGGCCACTTCTTTAAGTACTCTGGGATGCAGACTATCAGGCCCCAGGGATTTATCGGCATTCAATGTCATCAATTTCCCTCCTAATAAGGATTTCCTTCAGTCCCTCGTTCTCACTAGACCCTCGGTCCCCTAGTATTTCCGGAAGGTTATTTGTGTCTTCCCTCATGAAGACCGAACCAAAGTATTTGTTCAACCGGTCTGCCATTTCTTTGTTCCCCATTATAAATTCACCTGAATCTGACTGCAAGGGACCTACATTTGTCTTCACAATTCATTTTCTCTTCACATATCTATAGAAGCTTTTGCAGTCAGTTTTTATGTTCCCAGCAAGTTTCCTCTCATACTCTATTGTCTCCCTCCTAATTAAACCCTTTGTCCTCTGCTGAATTCTAAATTTCTCCTAGTCCTCAGGTTTGCTGCTTTTTCTGGCCAATTTATATGCCTCTGACTTGGATTTAACACTATCCCTAATTTCCCTTGTTAGCCACGGTTGAGCCACCTTCCCCGTTTTATTTTTACTCCAGACAGGGATGTACAATTGTTGAAGTTCATCCATGTGCTCTTTAAATGTTTGCCATTGCCTATCCACCGTCAACCCTTTAAGTATCATTCGCCAGTCAATTCTAGCCAATTCACGTCTCATACCATCGAAGTTACCTTTCCTTAAATTCAGGACCCTAGTCTCTGAATTAACTGTGTCACTCTCCATCTTAATAAAGAATTCTACCATATTATGGTCACTCTTCCCCAAGGGGCCTCGCAAAACAAAATTGCTAATTAGTCCCTTCTCATTACACATCACCCAGTTTAGGATGGCCAGCCCTCTGGTTGGTTCCTTGACATATTGGTCTAGAAAACCATCCCTAATACACTCCAGGAAATCCTCCTCCACCGTACTGCTACCAGTTTGGTTAGCCCAATCTATATGTAGATTAAAGTCGCCCATGATAACTGCTGTACCTTTTATTGCACGCATCCCTAATTTCTTCTTTGATGCAGTCCTCAACCTCACTACTACTGTTTGGTGATCTGTACACAACTTCCACTCGCGTTTTCTGTCCTTTGGTATTCCGCAGCTCTACCCATACAGATTCCACATCATCCAAGCTAACGTCCTTCCTTACTATTGTGTTAATTTCTTCTCTAACCAGCAATGCTACCCCACCTCCTTTTCCTTTCTGTCTGTTCTTCCTGAATGTTGAATACCCCTGGATGTTGAGTTCCCAGCCCTGGTCACCCTGGAGCCATGTTTCCGTAATCCCAATTATATCCTATCCATTAATAGCTGCCTGCGCAGTTAATTCATCCACCTTATTATGAATACTCCTCACTTTGAGGCACAGAGCCTTCAGGCTTGTCTTTTCAACACACTTTGTCCATTTATACTTTTGCTGCAATGTGGCCCTTTTTGATTTTTGCCTTGGGGGTCTCTGTCCTCGACTTTTACTTTTCTTCTTTCTATCTTTTGCTTCTGCCCCCATTTTACTTCCCTCTGTCTCCCTGCATAGATTCCCATCCCTCGCCATATTAGTTTAACCCCTCCCCAACAGCACTATCAAACACTCCCCTGAGGACATTGGTTCCGGTCCTGCCCGGGTGCAGACCGTCCGGTTTGTACTGGTCCCACCTCCCCCAGAACCGGTTCCAATGTCCCAGGAATTTGAATCCCACCCTCCTGCACCACTCCTCAAGCCATATATTCATCTTAGCTATCCTGCAATTCCTACTCTGAGTAGCACGTGGCACTGGTAGCAATCCTGAGATTACTACCTTTGAGAACATAAGAACATAAGAATTAGGAACAGGAGTAGGCCATCAAGCCCCTCGAGCCTGCTCCACCATTCAACAAGATCATGGCTGATCTGGCTGAGGACTCAGCTCCACTTAGCCGCCCGCTCCCCATAACCCTTAATTCCCTTATTGGTTAAAAATCTATCTATCTGTGATTTGAATACATTCAATGAGCTAGCCTCAACTGCTTCCTTGGGCAGAGAATTCCACAGATTCACAACCCTCTGGGAGAAGAAATTCCTTCTCAACTCGGTTTTAAATTGGCTCCCCCGTATTTTGAGGCTGTGCCCCCTAGTTCTAGTCTCCCCGACCAGTGGAAACAATCTCTCTGCCTCTATCTTGTCTATCCCTTTCATTATTTTAAATGTTTCTATAAGATCACCCCTCATCCTTCTGAACTCCAACGAGTAAAGACCCAGTCTACTCAATCTATCATCATCTCCGGAATCAGCCCAGTGTATCGTCTCTGTACCCCCTCCAAAGCTAGTATATCCTTCCTTAAGTAAGGTGACCAAAACTGCACGCAGTACTCCAGGTGCGGCCTCACCAATACCCTGTACAGTTGCAGCGGGACCTCCCTACTTTTGTACTCCATCCCTCTCGCAATGAAGGCCAACATTGCATTCGCCTTCCTGATTACCTGCTGCACCTGCAAACTAAAAAGAGTTTCATGCACAAGGACCCCCAGGTTCCTCTGCACCGTAGCATGTTGTAATTTCTCCCCATTCAAATAATATTCAATTTTACTGTTTTTGTTTCCAAGGTGGATGACCTCACATTTTCCGACATTGTATTCCATCTGCCAAACCTTAGCCCATTCGCTTAACCTATCTAAATCTCTTTGCAGCCTCTCTGTGTCCTCGACATAACCCGCTTTCCCACTAATCTTTGTGTCATCTGCAAATTTTGTTACACTACACTCTGTTATCTCTTCCAGGTCATCTATGTATATTGTAAACAGTTGTGGTCCCAGCACCGATCCCTGTGGCACACCACTAACCACCGATTTCCAACCCGAAAAGGACCCATTTATCCCGACTCTCTGCTTTCTGTTAGCCAGCCAATTCTCGATCCATGCTAATACATTTCCTCTGACTCCGCGTACCTTTATCTTCTGCAGTAACCTTTTGTGTGGCACCTTATCGAATGCCTTTTGAAAATCTAAATACACCACATCCATCGATACACCTCTATCCACCATGCTCGTTATGTCCTCAAAGAATTCCAGTAAATTAGTTAAACATGATTTCCCCTTCATGAATCCATGTTGCGCCTGCTTGATTGCACTATTCCTATCTAGATGTCCCGCTATTTCTTCCTTAATGATAGCTTCAAGCATTTTCCCCACTACAGATGTTAAACTAACCAGCCTATAGTTACCTGCCTTTTGTCTGCCCCCTTTTTTAAACAGAGGCGATACATTAGCTGCTTTCCAATCCGCTGGTACCTCCCCAGAGTCCAGAGAATTTTGGTAGATTATAACGAATGCATCTGCTATAGCTTCCGCCATCTCTTTTAATACCCTGGGATGCATTTCATCAGGACCAGGGGACTTGTCTACCTTGAGTTCCATTAGCCTGTCCAGCACTACCCCCCTAGTGATAGTGATTATCTCAAGGTCCTCCCTTCCCACATTCCCGTGACCAGCAATTTTTGGCATGGTTTTTGTGTCTTCCACTGTGAAGACCAAAGCAAAATAATTGTTTAAGGTCTCAGCCATTTCCACATTTCCCATTATTAAATCCCCCTTCTCATCTTCTAAGGGATCAACAGGTCCTGCTTTTTAATTTAACTCCGAGCTCCCTAAATTCAGTTTGTAGGACCTCATCCCATTTTTTACCTATACCTAAAGTAAGCACACTTCAGAAATTCTTCTCCCTCTCTGCTCTTTACACTATTACTATCCCAGTTTATTTCAGGATAGTTGAAGTCCCTCATTATCACTACTCTATAGTTCTTGCACCTCTCTGTAATTTCCCTGCAAATTTGCTCCTCTGTAGCCTTCCCACTAGTTGACAGCCGATAGAATACACCCTAGTAGTGTAATGGCACCTCTATTGTTTCTCAAGTCATTGGTTTAAGACTATAATGGCTGGTGTGGGTTGGGTTGTTGACAACAGTAGACGACAACCCAATTTAGAAGACATTCAAAAACAGATGATTCTACAGAAATGAGACACTCCCCATTGCCCCACAGTGTCCATTTATAGGGAACACCCACTTCCCCCAAGTATATCCATTGTGGAGTAAATTTGAATGAATGAGATTCTCATCTACTCTACCTTATGGAAAGAACAGCCAGTATCACCATCGCAACTTCAAAATCCTCATAGATTGCTTTCTCTTTCTCAAGCACTAACCCAGTTACTCGCCCTGGTCTTTCAGTTTGACCTCCCCCCCTCCCCCCACCACCTCAAACTTGCATTTGCAAAACATCTGCAATGGTATTGGAAGTGGAGTCCCCATTAGCCTTCATGGGGGGAATGGGGTTGAGTGTAAAAGAGGAATAGGGAAGTTGGGAGGGGATTGCAGAACTGGAGTAGGTAGGGAGAGATAGGGAAGGGCAAGGCCATGAAATGATTTAAACAGCAGGATGAGAATTTTTAATTTGAGGCGTTGTGGTACCAGAGGCAAAGGAGGGCATCAAGGACAGGGGTGATGGACAAGTAGGACTTGGTACTTGATAAAATGCTGAAGGTTGTGCAGGACAAGATGCCAGCCAGGAGATCATTGAAATAGTCTGACAAAGGCATAGATGAGAGCTTCCGCATCGGATCAGCTGAGAGAAAGCCAGAATAATAATGCAAAATCTTGGGTATTGCTGTAGCATTGTTCTGGGAAAGGATATGGGTTGGAAGATGTTATATCAGTTGTACCTGATATGAATGAGAATGTAGATTAACTTGAACTTTGAATTTGGAAGCAGAGGGGTTGAAATTGGTTATGGCCGTTTTTGAGGCGGTGTCACCGCCTGAGTGCTGATTTTAGCGGCAGTTGTTAGGTGCAGCCTCAAACTGCCAAATTGAGTTTTTACGCCCAAAGATGAGATAACAGCACTAAAAGTGGCATTGCACAATCATCCTTGGGCGTCAACAGGACACGAGCTCAGGAGGCCTACTCAATTTCGCGACGGAAGGCTACTGGCATGCGACCTGGAAAAACGGGGATAAAAAAGCACAAACCTCTCGGACCTACACCCACAATTCCCAACTTATACAATTAATAAATAAATGCTAAAATAAATAAAGAAAGAAACTTACATTGCTCTCTGGGCGATTCCGCCCGAGATCTCTGATGTTCCCACTACTTTTTGCAGGCTGTACAAACGCCTGCCGGTAAGGCCACCTTAGAAAGCAAGTATCGCGACAGCGGCACCAAGGAGGCTTTGCGTGCTGGATAACATCACCACGTGGCTCGCATTAGAGGGTGCAGCATTACCTCTTGGTGCCTCCACCAACGACCAACTCAATTTCCACGAAGGTGTGGATGCCGCTTACCGCCGACGGTAACATAAGAACATAAGAATTAGGAACAAGAGTAGGCCATCTAGCCCCTTGAGCCTGCTCCGCCATTCAACAAGATCATGGCTGATCTGGCCGTGGACTCAGCGCCACTTACCCGCCCGCTCCCCGTAACCCTTAATTCCCTTATTGGTTAAAAATCTATCTATCTGTGACTTGAATACATTCAATGAGCTAGCCTCAACTGCTTCCTTGGGCAGAGAATTCCACAGATTCACAACCCTCTGGGAGAAGAAATTCCTTCTTAACTCGGTTTTCAATTGGCTCCCCCGTATTTTGAGGCTGTGTCCCCTAGTTCTAGTCTCCCCGACCAGTGGAAACAATCTCTCTGCCTCTATCTTGTCTATCCCTTTCATTATTTTAAATGTTTCTATAAGATCACCCCTCATCCTTCTGAACTCCAACAAGTAAAGACCCAGTCTACTCAATCTATCATCATAAGGTAACCCCCTCATCTCCGGAATCAGCCTCGTGAATCGTCTCTGTACCCCCTCCAAAGCTAGTATATCCTTCCTTAATTAAGGTGTCCAAAACTGCACGCAGTACTCCAGGTGCGGCCTCACCAATACCCTGTACAGTTGCAGCAGCACCTCCCTGCTTTTGTACTCCATCTCTCTCGCAACGAAGGCCAACATTCCATTCGCCTTCCTGACGGTAGGCCTTTGTCGCCCATTAGCTGCTCATCGCCGGTGTAAACGAGCGACGTTATCAAGGGAATTTTGGCCTCGGAATGTATCCAATTCAAAGGAACAGGTAAAGAAAGGAAAAAATGTCAATGGTGGGGAACCACCTTCTCATCCCCCAATCACCAGGGCTGCAGTTGCCTTGATATGGATGGCCATCCTCTGCATATTAAAGAGGTGGGTATAGTAGATACAGGTGCTGAATGGTGAAGGAAAGAAGACAAATTGCACCGATACTGAGACGAAAATAAAATTCACCATGTTTGTAGTCTTGGGGGCCGAACTTGCCCTCCGTCCCGTTTTGGGGCGGATAATTAAAATTGTTTGGTGAATTGCCACCCCAATTGATGGGGCGGGGAATAGAGGGAAAATGCCCTCTTTTCTTGTGAAAAATGCTTGGGGTGGTGTTTTGGGTGGCAGAGGGGCAGAAGCGAGTCAGGAGCTGGGCAGAAGGTGGGTGATGTCATCAGCGCGACATAGACGTGCCGCGTCGCGTCGCATTGACGTTTAACTACATCCCTCCCCTTCACTTAAAAGGAAGAGACACTGCGAGGCCTACTTCGTGCCCACTGGGCCACCAGGGAAGGCTTTGGCCAGCCCAGTGGGCCGGCACCCAAGAGAGGGTGCCGGGCTACCTGTTGGCGGCCCGGCCGAACCCGTGGCCGCCATTGTTGGGCCGATCACAGAGTTGGTCAACAATTAAAATAAAATGGCGGCCGCGGCGGTGTGCCCTCCCCTTGAAGGGTGGAAGTATCGTCCAGCCACTGGCAGGTTCCTGCCACGCGAAGCTGGACGAGTGGTGGAACAATTTTTTGAGGGCAATGTCACTTCTGGGCGGGGACCAGGCGGTGAACGCCCTTATGACATCACTACCGCCGTTCGCACAGGAGCGGGGCAGAAACTCATTTCTGCCCTGTTGAGGCAGTAACTGCTCTTAAAAAAGGGGCAGTTTTGGCCCCTTGTACTTGTCACACACCAGATGTCGCACTTAGTTGCACAAAAAGAAAACAATAAGCTCGGCATTGAGCTGGAGTCTGAAATATTCAAGCAGTTACATTGGCCATCTGACTTCAGCAGTTTCTAAATAGCTACAATTAGTTGGATTTGCCCGTGTCGAACAGTGGACTGGAAGACATGAGCTGAATTAGCAACTGATAATCACAACTGTGCTTTAGATCCAAGACAACTGTGAGCCACACATGGGTGACAGGTTGCATAATATATAATCTCTTGCTGTATGTGCCAGTTAGCTGCTATCTTTCAGCTATGATATTAGAATCTATCAAGTGTCAGATTATGCTAACCTTTTTTTGTTTGTTTTCTGCCAATCCTCTACCTTTGTCCTTCTTCCCCTGAAGGCATTGACTTCTTGCTGATGTTCCACAGGTGCCAGACACACTTTAATATATAGCCGAGTGGCTATTTATTCATTTTTCATTTTATCAGCCCGACTCAATCCTTGGTGGTACTTTGCCGAGGATTGCATTTGCCACCGAGAATGGGAGCTGCCGCCCAGTTTCGGCGTGCAAGGTCCATTTTTGCTGCCAGGCGGTCTTTCTCAGGTTTTTTCAGGAAAATTACCGTCAGGATCTTAGCGGTACTTTGGCAGAACTTAGCTTTCACCAAAATATGGGGCCCCCTCCAGGGCAAAGTGACAAGTTGGATCCAAAATTGGCTCAGAGGCAGGAAGCAAAGGGTAATGGTTGATGGATGTTTTTGTGACTGGAAGGCTGTTTCCAGTGGGGTTCCACAGGGCTCAGTGCTAGGTCCCTTGTTTTTTGTGGTATATATCAATGTCTTGGATTAAATGTTGGGGGTATGATTAAGAGGTGTGCAGATGGCACTAAAATAGACTGTGTGACTGATAATGAAGAAGAAAGCTGCGGACTGCAGGAAGATATCAATATATTGGTGAGGTGGGCAGAACAGTGGCAAATGGAATTCAATCCAGATAAGTGTGAGGTAATGCATTTGGGGAGGTCAAACAAGGCAAGGAAATACACATTTAAATGATACGACACTGAAAAGTGTAGAAGAACAAAGGGACCTTGGAGTGCAGGTCCACCGATCGCTGAAGAGAGCAAGCCAGGTAGATAAGGTGGTTAAGAAGGCAGAGGAGATTCACAAGAATGCTGCCTGAACTGGAGAATTTTGGCTATGAGGAAAGATTGAACATGCTGGGTCTTTTCTTTGGAACAGAGGAGACTAAGGGGAGGCCTGATTGAGGTGTATAAAATTATAAAGGGCCTAGATAGATTGTATAGGAAAGACCTGTTTCCCTTGGCAGAGGAGTCAACAACCAGTGCACATAGATTTAAAGTAATTGAGAAAGATTTAGAGGAGATATGAGGGGAATTTATTTCACCCAGAGGGTGGTGTGGCTCTGAAACTCACTGCCTGAAAGGGTGGTAGAGGCAGGAACCCTCACCACATTTAAAAGATACATGGATGTACACTTAAAGTGCCGTAACCTAAGGGCTACAGACCAAGGGTTGGAGAGTGGGATTAGGTTGGATAGCTGTTGGTCGGCCGGCGCAGACACGATGGCTTCCTTCCGTGCTGTAAATTTCTATGATTCTATGATTTCCGTTTTCAATGGGCGACCCCTTATTCTGAAACTATACCCCCTAGTTCTAGATTCCCCCACGAGGGGAAACATCCTCTCTGCATCTACCCCGTCAAGCCCCCTCAGAATCTTATACGTTTCAATAAGATCACCTCAGTCTTCTAAACTCCAATGAGTATAGGCTCAACCTGCTCAACCTTTCTTCATATGACAATCCCTTCATCTCAAGAATCAACCCACTGAACCTTCTCTGAACTGCCTCCAATGCAAGTATATCCCTCCTTAAATAAGGAGACCAAAACTGCACAGTACTCCAGGTGTGGTCTCACCAATGCCCTGTACACTAGTAGCAGGACTTCTCTACTTTTATACTCCATCCCCCTTGCAATAAAGGCCAACATTCCATTTACCTTCCTAATTACGTGCTGTACTTGCATACTAACTTTTTGTATTTCATGTACAAGGACCTCCAGATCCCACTGTAACCCAGCATTTTGTAATCTCTCCCCATTTAAATAATTTGGCTTTTTTATTTTTCCTACCCAAGTGGATAACCTCACATTTTCCCATATTACACTCCATCTGCCAAATTTTGCCCACTCACTTAGCCTAGCAATGGACTCAAAATTGGCCAGGAGTTGCTCCGGTTTTTTTGGAGCAACTTGATTTTTCTGGAGTATCTTAAAAATCCCCATTCTGCACATTTAATTAAGTGAGTTAGTTAGGATTTTTTTTTGTTTCGTTTTTTTTTCAAAAGGGTGGTTACCAGCCACCTACACCTGTTTTGACTATTTAAGCCAGTTTGGACAGCTAATAGTTGCTCCAAACTAACTTAGGCCAGCGTATGTGGCCACTTGTGGCCGCACAGAAAAACCTTGCGGAAAGTTAAGAAATCAGCGCAGGTAGGTACATCTGAGACCATTTGGCCAGAGATAGGGGTGGGAAGAGAAGCGGAGAGGACCTTGCAAAGCACTAAACAAAGCACAACAACATTAAAGAAGCATAAAAACATTCAAGAAGAAATTTTTAAAATCTAAGTCCTACTTTCCTATCAAAACTCGGCCCGGGAAGTCAGCGGGCCAGCCGGTGCGGGAGGCCACTCGGCCGGGGATAGGTGCGGGATGACGGGAGAGCACAGGCTGCCGACATCCAGGCAGAAAATGACTTCTAAGATAAACTGCCAACCTGCCAAAGGAGACATGGAACCTCTACTTCCACTGGGTATTTCACTGACTCTCTGATTCTCTGACTGACTCTCTCTTCTTTCTCTCTAACTCTCTCTCTGACGACTCTCTCTGACTCTCTCTCTGACTGACTCTCTCTTCTCTCTCTCTAACGACTCTCTCTGACTCTCTCTCTGACTGACTCTCTCTTCTCTCTCTCTAACTCTCTCTCTGACGACTCTCTCTGACTCTCTCTCTGACTGACTCTCTCTCTCTCTCTAACTCTCTCTCTGACGACTCTCTCTGACGACTCTCTCTGACTCTCTCTCTGACTGACTCTCTCTCTTCTCTCTCTCTAACTCTCTCTCTGACGACTCTCTCTGACTCTCTGACTGACTCTCTCTCTCTCTAACTC
Source organism: Pristiophorus japonicus (assembly GCF_044704955.1). Classification (NCBI taxonomy): domain Eukaryota; kingdom Metazoa; phylum Chordata; class Chondrichthyes; family Pristiophoridae; genus Pristiophorus; species Pristiophorus japonicus. Next base: position 105,025,299 of record NC_091979.1, on the reverse strand, counting down.
TCTCTCTGTCGACTCTCTCTGACTCTCTCTCTGACTGACTCTCTCTCTCTCTCTCTCTCTAACTCTCTCTCTGACGACTCTCTCTGACTCTCTAACTCTCTCTCTGACTGACTCTCTCTCTGATTCTCTGACTGACTCTCTCGCTAACTCTCTCTCTGACTGACTCTCTCTCTGATTCTCTGACTGACTCTCTCTCTCTTCTCTCTCTCTGACGACTCTTTCTCTGACTCTCTCTCTGACTGACTCTCTCTCTTCTCTCTCTCTGTCGACTCTCTCTGACTCTCTCTCTGACTGACTCTCTCTCTCTCTCTCTCTAACTCTCTCTCTGTCGACTCTCTCTGACTCTCCCTCTGACTGACTCTCTCTCTCTCTCTCTCTCTCTCTCTAACTCTCTCTCTGACGACTCTCTCTCTGACTGACTCTCTCTCTTCTCTCTCTCTGACGACTCTCTCTGACTCTCTCTCTGACTGACTCTCTCTGACTCTCTCTCTGACTGACTCTCTCTCTTCTCTCTCTCTAACTCTCTCTCTGACGACTCGCTCTGACTCTCTCTCTGACTGACTCTCTCTCTCTCTCTAACTCTCTCTCTGTCGACTCTCTCTGACTCTCTCTCTGACTGACTCTCTCTCTCTCTCTCTCTGACGACTCTCTCTCTGACTGACTCTCTCTCTTCTCTCTCTCTGACGACTCGCTCTGACTCTCTCTCTGACTGACTCTCTCTCTTCTCTCTCTCTAACTCTCTCTCTGACGACTCGCTCTGACTCTCTCTGACTATTTCAGCGAACGTAGTTCTAGCCCGGCGCGCATCGTGAGGCCACTCGGCCTGGGATAGGGGCGGCAGCACGCACACAGGCTGGGGGCAGGAGCTACTCCAGTGCGCATGCGGAGAGCTGCCGGCACTGTTTTTCGTGTAGGGCCCTAGCCCCGCTCCCTAATCGACAGACCACGCCGTGAGAGGCCACAGAGCGGGCAGAATTTGGAGACATCTTTTCGGCGCTGTTTTCAGCCCACAAAGTCGGTGCATCTCTGGTGAGTGCGCCGAAAAAATGGGTGGGCCAATTTTGAGCCCTATATCCCTTTGCAGATTCTTTGCGTTCTCCTCACCACTTGCTTTCCCACCTATCTTTGTATTATCAGCAAATTTGGCTATATTACACTCAGTCCCTTCATCCAAGTCATTAATATAGATTGTAAATAGTTGAGGCCCCAGCAGTGATCTCTGTGGCACCCCACGAGGTTGGCAAACAAAGCCACTGAGATTTTTTTGGCTTTAAGTGAATTATACATAGATTGGAGAAGTGAAATAAAGAATGGCTGAGATACAGTCACTGGAGCAGCGCTTCTCTGTATCCAGAACTGAACGTAGAATCTTGAATAATCCATGACACATTTTGCCTTCCGTCGAGTCAAATGAGCAGTAATTAGATTGATGATGTTAATCACATAGGAACAGGAGCAGGCCATTCAGCACCTAGAGCCTGTTCCACCATTCAGTTAGATCAAGGCTGATCTGTACATCAGCTTAATTTACCTAGCTTTTCTCCATATCCCTTGATACCCTTAACAAAAACGTATTGATCTCAATCTTGAAAATTTTATTTAACCCAGCATCCATAGTCTTATGAGAGATAGAGTTCTATGTTTCCAATACCCTTTGGGTGAAAAATGTCTCATGATTTCACTCCTCAATGGCCAAGCGCTAATTTTAAGGTGGTGCCCCCTTGTTCTAAATTCCCCACCAGAGGAAATAGTTTCTCTGTAGCTACACTATTGAATCTCTATCATCTTAAACACCTCGATTAGATCACTACGTAATCGTACTGCGTACGCGCCAAGTTTATGCAACCTGTCCTCATAATTTAACCCTTTAAGCCCTGGTATAATTCTGGTGAATCTACAATGTATCCCTTCCATGGCCAATATATCTTGATGTTCGGTGCCCAAAACAATGTAGTTCTCCAGATGTTCTCTGACCAAGGCTCTGTATAACTCAAGCGTCCTCAGTTTTGAATTCCAATCCCCTTGAGATAAAGGTCAACATTCTGTTAGCATTGTTGATTACTTTTGTTACCTGTGCTCTAACAGTTAGTTATTTGTGGACAGGTAAATCCCTTTGCAACTCCATAGCTCCTAGTCTCGCCACATCCTATTTGTCTTTTTCATATTCAAAGTGGATGATTTCCCCACTTTGAACTCCATCTGCCATAGTTTTGCCAACTCACTATCTTGAGTCTGTCTTAATCTCATTTGCACAACTTAATGTGCCTCCTGACTTAGTATCAGCTGCAAACTTGGATATACAATTCTCTAATCTTTCATCCAGGTAATTGATATATGTGATGAAAAGCCAATCATATGTAGCATCCCTTTGGAACCCACAGTAAAAGTCTCATCTGCTTTTCATCTGCTATTACCATCTGACATCTTCCTAGGTTGGTACAATATTTTCGATAGGAAACAGCACTTGTTGGAGATAGCTGAGATTATTGGTAAATTAATAAGCCTCTGGGGCTAAAAAGTTGTGGCCGCCACGAGAGTTGCTGGTATCAACGGCAACTCGGGTTAACGGCCACTGAAAATGGATGAAGCGCCACCAGGGAAAAATTTATGCTGGGGCTGAAGAGTTTTAGCCCAGTGCCAACTTATTGTGTAATGTCCTCCTGGTGATGTTAGTGCAGGCATGGAAGTCAAGTTCCCATCCTAAAACGCCGTTCCAGCTACAAACAGCCTCTGGAAGCGAGACTATGGAGTTTGCTAGGAATTGTCAGAAATTAAAAAGGCAATGCTTTCTGAACAAATAAAAATAAAAATGAAATGGAAAAAATGCAGTTTTCAGCCCTCACTGCCATTTAAAAAAATTAACATTTACAAAGAATTCCCAAATGGGTGTCTTCAGCTCTTAAAACTGAATTCCCTTCCGCACATCAAAAATGGGAAAAGTGCTTCAGCACTAACACAAATGGCTCAGTAGGCCACGGAAGCGGCACCCAAGGTCTCGCACGCAGCACTCCAGCTTTATGCAGGGGGCAACACTGCAAGAGAGGTCCTCTATTCACAGGGGCCAGGAGGCCCTCCAGAAAGAACGATGTGGAACCACATCACTGAGGCCGTCACTGCCAGCAGTATCGCCCCGATCACCTGGCTCCAGTGTCCAAAGAAGCTTCATGACCTCAGACCATTGGTCAAGGTCAGTGAATGCATCTTTAAAAGCCGCCTCTTACCAACTGCACCACTAGCCTCACACACTACTTAATGCCCGACCCCCGCTTCCCCGCCAATCACTCTCCTACTAACAATCTGTACCAATCACGAGATAAATCTCCTGTTCCTAGCTGGGCATCACCCACTTGGAGGAGACTGTGTGTCATTCTTGGCAGGGGCATGGCTGAGCCGTTGGCCAGCAGCAGGGAAGAAAGGATACAAGATGCTGGTATCCTCATACGTTATCCTCCTTCTGGCATGCCCCTCTTGTTTTCCCGCCCTCCCTGCACCACAGCTCCACCCTTGTACTTTCCTTATTTCACACAACCAAGAAATGCATCCTGCCCAGCCAGTGGTTGGCCAAGAAGAGGGAGAGGAGAGTGAAGAAGAAGAAACACCATCACTCGATTTCACACTCCCAGCCACCAGCTCCTCAAGGTCGACCAGCAAGGCCATTTGCAGGTCCCCCACTGAAAGTCTGCAGCCTTTCACCAGCCATGTTGCAGCCACTGGGGTAGCACTGCATGGCATCAGTAGGATAGGCAAAGGCACACACAAGACACTCACTAAGAGAATGCATAATGGTGATAAGTTGATATTTTGTTGTCATATTAGAAACATAGAAACATAGAAAATAGGTGCAGGAGTAGGCCATTCGGCCCTTCTAGCCCGCACCACCATTCAATGAGTTCATGGCTGAACATGCAACTTCAGTACCCCATTCCTGCTTTCTCACCATATCCCTTGATCCCCTTACTAGTAAGGACTACATCTAACTCCTTTTTGAATATAATTAGTGAATTGGCCTCAACAACTTTCTGTGGTAGAGAATTCCACAGGTTTACCACTCTCTGGGTGAAGAAGTTCCTCCTCATCTCGGTCTTAAATGGCTTACTCCTTATCCTTAGACTGTGACCCCTGGTTCTGGTCTTCCCCAACATTGGGAACATTCTTCCTGCATCTAACCTGTCGAAACCCGTCAGAATTTTAAACGTTTCTATGAGGTCCCCTCTCATTCTTCTGAACTCCAGTGAATACAAGCCCAGTTGATCCAGTCTTTCTTGATAGGTCAGTCCCGCCATCCGTCTGGTGAACCTTCGCTGCACTCCCTCAATAGCAAGAATGTCCTTCCTTAGGTTAGGAGACCAAAACTGTACACAATACTCCAGGTGTGGCCTCACCAATGCCCTGTACTCAAATCCCCTCGCTATGAAGGCCAACATGTCATTTGCTTTCTTAACCACCTGCTGTACTTGCATGCCAACCTTCAATGACTGATGTACCATGACACCCAGATCTCGTTGCACCTCCCCTTTTCCTAATCTGTCACCATTCAGATAATCGTCTGTCTCTCTGTTTTTACCACCAAAGTGGATAACCTCACAATTATCCACATTATACTTCATCTGCCATGCATTTGACCACTCACCTAACCTATCCAAGTCGCTCTGCAGCCTCATAGCATCCTCCTCGCAGCTCACACTGCCACCTAACTTAGTGTCATCCGCAAATTTGGAGATACTACATTTAATCCCCTCGTCTAAATCATTAATGTACAATGTAAACAGCTGGGGCCCCAGCACAGAACCTTGCGGTACCCCACTAGTCACCGCCTGCCATTCTGAAAAGTACCCATTTACTCCTACTCTTTGCTTTCTGTCTGACAACCAGTTCTCAATCCACGTCAGCACATTACCCCTAATCCCATGTGCTTTAACTTTGCACATTAATCTCTTGTGTGGGACCTTGTCGAAAGCGTTCTGAAAGTCCAAATATACCACATCAACTGGTTCTCCCTTGTCCATTCTACTGGAAACATCCTCAAAAAATTCTAGAAGATTTGTCAAGCATGATTTTCCTTTCACAAATCCATGCTGACTTGGACCTATCATGTCACCTCTTTCCAAATGCGCTGCTATGACATCCTTAATAATTGATTCCATCATCTTACCCACTACCGATGTCAGGCTGACCGGTCTATAATTCCCTGTTTTCTCTCTCCCTCCCTTCTTAAAAAGTGGGGTCACATTGGCTACCCTCCACTCGATAGGAACTGATCCAGAGTCAGTGGAATGTTGGAAAATGACTGTCAATGCATCCGCTATTTCCAAGGCCACCTCCTTAAGTACTCTGGGATGCAGTCCATCAGGCCCTGGTGATTTATCGGCCTTCAATCCCATTAATTTCCCCAACACAATTTCCCGACTAATAAGGATTTCCCTCAGTTCCTCCTCCTTACTAGACTCTCTGACCCCTCTTATATCCGGAAGGTGTCCTCCTTAGTGAATACCGAACCAAAGTGCTTGTTCAATTGGTCCGCCATTTCTTTGTTCCCCGTTATCACTTCCCCTGATTCTGACTGCAGGGGACCTACGTTTGTCTTTACTAACCTTTTTCTCTTTACATATCTATAGAAACTTTTGCAATCCGTCTTAATGTTCCCTGCATGCTTCTTCTCGTACTCCATTTTCCCTGCCCTAATCAAACCCTTTGTCCTCCTCTGTTGAGTTCTAAATTTCTCCCAGTCTCCGGGTTCACTGTTATTTCTGGCCAATTTATATGCCACTTCCTTGGCTTTAATACTATCCCTGATTTTCCTTGATAGCCACGGTTGAGCCACCTTCCCTTTTTTATTTTTATGCCAGACAGGAATGTACAATTGTTGTAGTTCATTCATGCAGTCTCTAAATGTCTGCCATTGCCCATCCACAGTCAACCCCTTAAGTATCATTCGCCAATCTATCCTAGCCAATTCACGCCTCATACCTTCAAAGTTACCCTTCTTTAAGTTCTGGACCATGGTTTCTGAATTAATTGTTTCATTCTCCATCCTAATGCAGAATTCCACCATATTATGGTCACTCTTCCCCAAGGGGCCTCGCACAACGGGATTGCTAATTAATCCTCTCTCATTACACAACACCCAGTCTAAGATGGCCTCCCCCCTGGTTGGTTCCTCGACATATTGGTCTGGAAAACCATCCCTTATGCACTCCAGGAAATCCTCCTCCACCGTATTGCTTCCAGTTTGGTTAGCCCAATTTATGTGCATATTAAAGTCACCCATTATAACTGCTGCACCCTTATTGCATGCACCCCTAATTTCCTGTTTGATGCCCTCCCCAACATCACGACTACTATTTGGAGGTCTGTACACAACTGCCACTAACGTTTTTTGCCCTTTGGTGTTCTGCAGCTCTACCCATATAGATTCCACATCATCCAAGCAAATGTCCATTCTAACTAATGCATTAATCTCCTCTTTAACCATCAATGCTACCCCACCTCCTTTTCCTTTTATTCTATCCTTCCTGAATGTTGAATACCCCTAGATGTTGAGTTCCCAGCCCTGATCATCCTGGAGCCACGTCTCCGTAATCCCAATCATATCATATTTGTTAACATCTATTTGCACAGTTAATTCATCCACCTTATTACGGATACTCCTTGCATTAAGACACAAAGCCTTCAGGCTTGTTTTTTTAACACCCTTTGTCCTTTTAGAATTTTGCTGTACAGTGCCCCTTTTTGTTTTTTGTCTCTGCCCTCCACTTTTCCTCATCTCCTTTCTGTCTTTTGCTTTTGTCTCCTTTTTGTTTCCCTCTGTCTCCCTGCATTGGTTCCCATCCCCCTGCCATATTAGTTTAACTCCTCCCCAACAGCACTAGCAAACACTCCCCCTAGGACATTGGTTCCGGTCCTGCCCAGGTGCAGACCGTCCGCTTTATACTGGTCCCACCTCCCCCAGAACCGGTTCCAATGCCCCAGGAATTTGAATCCCTCCCTGCTGCACCACTGCTCAACCATGTATTCATCTGTGCTATTCTGCGATTCCTACTCTGACTATCACGTGGCACTGGTAGCAATCCCGAGATTACTACTTTTGAGGTCCTACTTTTTAATTTAGCTCCTAGCTCCTTAAATTCGTCTCGTAGGACCTCATCCCTTTTTTTTACCTATGTCGTTGGTACCAATGTGCACCACGACAACTGGCTGTTCTCCCTTTTTAGAATGTCCTGCACCCGCTCCGAGACATCCTTGACCCTTGCACCAGGGAGGCAACATACCATCCTGGAGTCTCGGTTGCGGCCGCAGAAACGCCTATCTATTCCCCTTACAATTGAATCCCCTATCACTATCGCTCTCCCACTCTTTTTCCTGCCCTCCTGTGCAACAGAGCCAGCCACGGTGCCATGAACTTGGCTGGTGCTGCCCTCCCCTGATGAGTCATCCCCTCAACAGTACTCAAAGCAGTGTATCTGTTTTGCAGGGGGATGACCATAGGGGACCCCTGCACTACCTTCCTTGCAGTCCTTTTTCTGGTGGTCTTCCATTCCCTATCTGGCTGTGGACCCTTCACCTGCGGTAAGACCAACTCGCTACACGTGATACTCACGTCATTCTCAGCATCGTGGATGCTCCAGAGTGAATCCACCCTCAGCTCCAACTCCGCAACGCGGTCCGTCAGGAGCTGGAGGCGGATACACTTCCCGCACACGTAGTCGTCAGGGACACTGGAGTCGTCCCTGAGTTCCCACATGGTACAGGAGGAGCATAACACCCGACCGAGCTCTCCTGCCATTACTTAACCCTTAGATAGGCAACAACAATGCTAAAGTTTACTCACTGTTATAGAAGAGAAGAAAGAAAAACTACTCACCAATCACCAGCCAATCACTTACCCCTTTGGCTGTGACGTCACCTTTCTGTTTCTTTCTACTTCTTTTTTGCCTTCTCCCTGTAGCTGCACAAGTACTCCTCTTGCTGCCGCCGGGACTTTTATAGGCCTCCGACCCCGGACTCGCGCCTCACCAACTGCCGCCGCCTCTCGCTGCCGCTGGGCCTTTTATAGGCCTCCGACCCCGGACATATTGGATGGATAGATGTATAAAGTTGGATTGGAAAGTTTGCTTTGTAGTGGCTTTTCTTTCAGCATTGTGGCCAAGAGGATGCTGTGATGGTCAGTAACAGAGGGAAGGGAAGGTGTGGTACTAATGTTGAAAGGGGAATTGGGGTGTGGTCACTGGCTATCCAGAAAGGGGCTGTCGGGGTTGCATCCTTCTGCTACCTCTTCTTCTGTTTCCTCCTCTTCGGCGTCATCTTCTTCCCTTTGCGAGCGGATGCTGTGAATCTGAAATGACAGCATCAAATGCTGGAAATACTCAGTTGGTCAGGCAGCATCTTGGCCCAAAACGTGAACTCTGTTTCTCTCTCCACAGATGTTATCTGATCTGATGAGTATTTGCAGCATTTCTGCCTTCTCAGAGGCCTTCCTTTACCATCCAGCAGCACTCCCTACACACTTAAATATTTTAACATCTATTGCAGCAAGCTACTCCTTCAACAAATTCAAAAGAGCCCAGCCCAAAAGCTTAAATGAAAACTTACCTGAAGTTGTATGCCATTTTCAGAGGTGCGGACAATGTCCCTGTCAGTCTGCTGCAGGCTAGGTTTATATGGCGAGCTTAGGACCCAGCGCTGAATTCTGCGCAAAGGTCCAAGTTTGCCGTGGTGACGTTAAGTTGGCATTGCACGCCGACCGACGTTACCGCTCCCTCATTTTAATTTGCAGGGCGATGGATCTTATCGGCAGCGCTGCCGGGCCTGGGAAAATGGAGGATGCCATGGAACTCACCACTAGCTGGCAAAAGAGCGGCTGTCTTTTTGCCATATTTTGCTGGTAAGCAGTGGTATATTTAGGTCATAGAGTCTTGCCTCAAGGTAGAATTAAAAAAATGAATTCTCAGGACATGGGCATTGCTGACATTTATTGTCCATCTCCAGTTGCCCCATAGAAAGTGGTGGTGGTCGGTTGCCTTTAACTGCTGTAAGTGATTTGTTACAATTCAGTGGTTTGCTAGGCAGGGGGCAGTTACGAGTCAACCACATTGGTGTGGGACTGGAGTTACATATCAGCCAGACCCTGTAAGGATAGGCAGGTTTCCTTAATGGACATGAGTGAACCAGTTGGGTTTTTATAACAATCAGATAGCTTTGTTGAAACCAGCTTTTTATTGTTAACCTATATTCAAATTCTTAAACTGCCATCGTGGGATTTGAACTTTTATTCTCAGGATTATTGGTCAAGGATTCTAGATTGCTGGTCTAATAACATAACCACTACACTACTGTACCCATTGTGTTTTCACATTGCAGCACTGAGATAGGGTGGTAGCTCCATGAACATTATAGCAGTTGTGTTTTTAATGTAGTCCACAGCATCTGAAGGACAAAGTACATCATTTGGAAGCAGTCTGAGCCATAGCAGTAAAGGGAATGATGCTAAAATAGAACAACGAACACTATGTTACTCTTAATTTACACAAAGTCAAAAAATGCTTTCACTAAGTTAATGTTGGTGATAAAATATAGTTCAAGAAAACATTTGAGAAAATAGCTATTCTGCTTATAATGAACATTTATTTTATGCTGGAATAGGAGAGCAAATTCATTAAAGTGCAAAGCACGGCCAGGTGCATTAATCGTCCAGAATGTGTATAAGTGGCAAGTAATGAGCATGAGCCAGTTATGCTGGTTTCAGAATTTTTGAGGGAGCTCTTTCTGTTTACAAAAAAATGCTAAACCTGTTCGAAGAGTTGTGGGCTTTTAGCATGCATTATTACAACACTCCAGCTACTGAACTGCTCGTTTACCATAATCTGTCTGATATTTTTTGTTCTTTGTATTTAACACTTTCAAAATTGACTTGCAAATGTTCTGTTCAGCAGTAAATTAAGTGGCAGCTGCTATATACCAGTGCTGATCTTATTTTGCATATGTTTTACAGTTTTTTTTCTAAGATTTAAAAACATTGTACACAGCAGCATTCAGTACTTCAGCTAACAAGAATCCATTTTCCAGTCTTCCTGGCTAGGGCAGTGTGTCTCAAACCTCTTGTCTATTTAATACATTGTAGATATTAATTGCGAAAGCATTGGGATTGATTTTCAACCTGTCGCCCGCAGATCGCCCGCCTGTTGTGGAAAGTGTCCAATTTTCATTTTATGCCCAGACGGCAAGTTGAACAATCTACCCCAATATCTCTAAATCGCATTTTAAATGGATAAACATTTGAAGCATACTGAAGTAAAGAAGTATCTAGAAATGCTAATATCATTGCAGAATTCAAGATACTGATGATGTTTAAAAGTAATAGCACATATTCTCTTTTAAAAGCTGTGAAACAAGAACTGATGGTTTTTATAGAAAGTGACAATAAGCACAATGAACCCAGGAACACCCTTTAACACCGCCAGGCTCCCTGGAAAATGTTTCCATCGCAAAGCTTTTTCTTTCTTTATTTTGGGTGTAATGGCATATTTATACAATCTTTAGTTTGTTTTTCTTAAAGACGACTAACAACATTTTAAAATAGTAATAAATTACCAAATATTGAGTAAAAGATCCAGAAAGTGTTTAAATAATGAAATTTAGATGGTTTTACAGTGCAGTAAATGTTAATTTCTTTGGCCTAGTTCAGAATTGATGGGTTATCATTGGTACAGCAGCAACAGTGGATGGTACGTGTTGCTCTTAATCACCACAAGCAATGTTCTCACATTGCTGTAATCAACACGTTCCATAAATTAGTATGGAGGACTGGGACTTCTCACAGCAGACAAAACACTTGAACAGATATCATTCCTAATCTTGTAAAATGTACATTTTTCTTTGTTCATTATCCCTGTTATGGCTCTAGCAGTGAGAGATAAAAATCCCAATTTACTAAGTGGTGCAAAATGTTGAGAACTGGCTTGGATGAATGTTAGGATTTTGATTTATCGGGAATATGTACTGTCTTTATCATTCTTGCAGTAGATGATGAGCCATGGTTTAATCATTACATTGTGACTAAGGTGAATTATCTGATTCCTACTGCATTTTTTCAATGAAAAAAAAAGTTATGTTTTGGGAGAAAGTTCATTTTTCTCAGCTGATTGAATAACTGCTAAATTCAATGCTTTCATTTTTCATCCAAACATTTAAGCAGAAGTAGGAAATGCAAGCAGAGAATAAATCACATAACTCAGTACCTGCTACTGGATGTTCAGGGATTATATAAAAGTGAGTTCACTTACCAAGGTCAAGATACACCAATAATAGTTTTGCTAATTTTGGGCTCAAGTTTCAGCCTGAGTTGCTCCTATTTTTTTTGGAGCAACTGGTTTAGAAACATAGAAACATAGAAAATAGGTGCAGGAGCAGGCCATTCAGCCCTTCTAGCCTGCAACCGCCATTCAATGAGTTCATGGCTGAACATGAAACTTCAGTACCCCCTTCCTGCTTTCTCGCCATAACCCTTGATCCCCCGACTAGTAAGGACTTCATCTAACTCCCTTTTGAATATATTTAGTGAATTGGCCTCAACAACTTTCTGTGGTAGAGAATTCCACAGGTTCACCACTCTCTGGGTGAAGAAGTTTCTCCTCATCTCGGTCCTAAATGGCTTACACCTTATCCTCAGACTGTGACCCCTGGTTCTGGACTTCCCCAACATTGGGAACATTCTTCCTGCATCTAACCTGTCTAAACCCGTCAGAATTTTAAACGTTTCCATGAGGTCCCCTCTCATTCTTCTGAACTCCAGTGAATACAAGCCCAGTTGATCCAGTCTTTCTTGATAAGTCAGTCCCGCCATCCCGGGAATCAGTCTGGTGAATCTTCGTTGCACTCCCTCAATAGCAAGAATGTCCTTCCTCAAGTTAGGAGACCAAAACTGTACACAATACTCCAGGTGTTGTCTCACCAAGGCCCTGTACAACTGTAGCAACACCTCCCTGCCCCTGTATTCAAATCCTCTCGCTATGAAGGCCAACATGCCATTTGCTTTCTTAACCGCCTGCTGTACCTGCATGCTAACCTTCAATGACTGATGTACCATGACACCCAGGTCTCGTTGCACCTTCCCTTTTCCTAATCTGTCACCATTCAGATAATAGTCTGTCTCTCTGTTTTTACCACCAAAGTGGATAACCTCACATTTATCCACATTATACTTCATCTGCCATGCATTTGCCCACTCACCTAACCTATCCAAGTCACTTTGCAGCCTAATAGCATCCTCCTCGCAGCTCACACTGCCACCCAACTTAGTGTCATCCGCAAATTTGGAGATACTGCATTTAATCCCCTCGTCTAAATCATTAATGTACAATGTAAACAGCTGGGGCCCCAGCACAGAACCTTGCAGCACCCCACTAGTCACTGCCTGCCATTCTGAAAAGTACCCGTTTACTCCTACTCTTTGCTTCCTGTCTGACAACCAGTTCTCAATCCATGTCAGCACACTACCCCCAATCCCATGTGCTTTAACTTTTGCACATTAATCTCTTGTGTGGGACCTTGTCGAAAGCCTTATGAAAGTCCAAATATACCACATCAACTGGTTCTCCTATGTCCACTTTACTGGAAACATCCTCAAAAAATTCCAGAAGATTTGTCAAGCATGATTTTCCTTTCACAAATCCATGCTGACTTGGACCTATCATGTCACCATTTTCCAGGTGCACTGCTATGACATCCTTAATAATTGATTCCATCATTTTACCCACTACTGAGGTCAGGCTGACCGGTCTATAATTCCCTGTTTTCTCTCTCCCTCCTTTTTTAAAAAGTGGGGTTACATTGGCTACCCTCCACTCCATAGGAACTGATCCATAGTCAATGGAATTTTGGAAAATGACTGTCAATGCATCCGCTATTTCTAAGGCCACCTCCTTAAGTACTCTGGGATGCAGTCCATCAGGCCCTGGGGATTTATCGGCCTTCAATCCCATCAATTTCCCCAACACAATTTCCCGACTAATAAAGATTTCCCTCAGTTCCCCCTCCTTACTAGACCCTCTGACCCCTTTTATATCCGGAAGGTTGTTTGTATCCTCCTTAGTGAATACCGAACCAAAGTACTTGTTCAATTGGTCTGCCATTTCTTTGTTCCCCGTTATGACTTCCCCTGATTCTGACTGCAGGGGACCTACGTTTGTCTTTACTAACCTTTTTCTCTTTACATACCTATAGAAACTTTTGCAATCCGCCTTAATGTTCCCTGCAAGCTTCTTCTTGTACTCCATTTTCCCTGCCCTAATCAAACCCTTTGTCCTCCTCTGCTGAGTTCTAAATTTCTCCCAGTCCCCAGGTTTGCTGCTATTTCTGGCCAATTTGTATGCCACTTCCTTGGCTTTAATACTATCCCTGATTTCCCTTGATAGCCACGGTTGAGCCACCTTCCCTTTTTTATTTTTATGCCAGACAGGAATGTACAATTGTTGTAGTTCATTCATGCGGTCTCTAAATGTCTGCCATTGCCCATCCACAGTCAACCCCTTAAGTATCATTCGCCAATCTATCCTAGCCAATTCACGCCTCATACCTTCAAAGTTACCCTTCTTTAAGTTCTGGACCATGGTCTCTGAATTTACTGTTTCATTCTCCATCCTAATGCAGAATTCCACCATATTATGGTCACTCTTCCCCAAGGGGCCTCGCACAATGAGATTGCTAATTAATCCTCTCTCATTACACAACACCCAGTCTAAGATGGCCTCCCCCCTCGTTGGTTCCTCAACATATTGGTCTAGAAAACCATCCCTTATGCACTCCAGGAAATCCTCCTCCACCGTATTGCTTCCAGTTTGGCTAGCCCAATCTATGTGCATATTAAAGTCACCCATGATAACTGCTGCACCTTTTATTGCATGCACCCCTAATTTCCTGTTTGATGCCCTCCCCAACATCCCTATTACTGTTTGGAGGTCTGTACACAACTCCTACTAACGTTTTTTGCCCTTTGGTGTTCTGCAGCTCTACCCATATAGATTCCACATCATCCAAGCTAATGTCTTTCCTAACTATTGCATTAATCTCCTCTTTAACCAGCAATGCTACCCCACCTCCTTTTCCTTTTATTCTATCCTTCCTGAATGTTGAATACCCCTGAATGTTGAGTTCCCAGCCCTGATCATCCTGGAGCCACGTCTCCATAATCCCAATCACATCATATTTGTTAACATCTATTTGCACAATTAATTCATTCACCTTATTGCGGATACTCCTTGCATTAAGACACAAAGCCTTCAGGCTTGTTTTTTTAACACCCTTTGTCCTTTTAGAATTTTGCTGTACAGTGGCCCTTTTTGTTCTTTGCCTTGGGTTTCTCTGCCCTCCACTTTTCCTCATCTCCTTTCTGTCTTTTGCTTTTGCCTCCTTTTTGTTTCCCTCTGTCTCCCTGCGTTGGTTCCCATCCCCCTGCCATATTAGTTTAAATCCTCCCCAACAGCACTAGCAAACACTCCCCGTAGGACATTGGTTCCGGTCCTGCCCAGGTGCAGACCGTCCGGTTTGTACTGGTCCTACCTCCCCCAGAACCGGTCCCAATGCCCCAGGAATTTGAATCCCTCCCTGCTGCACCACTGCTCAAGCCACGTATCCATCTGCGCTATCCTGCGATTCCTACTCTGACTATCACGTGGCACTGGTAGCAATCCCGAGATTACTACTTTTGAGGTCCTACTTTTTAATTTAGCTCCTAGCTCCTTAAATTCGTTTCGTAGGACCTCATCCCTTTTTTTACCTATGTCGTTGGTACCAATGTGCACCACGACAACTGGCTGTTCTCCCTCCCATTTCAGAATGTCCTGCACCCGCTCCGAGACTGGAGCATCTTAGAAATTGCAATTCTCGGCATTTAGTTTGCTCCAGTTCTAGTCAGTTAGAATAGTTTCATTTTAGTACAGATTTTTTTTCAAAAGGGGGCGTGTCCAGCCACTTACGCCTGTTTTGCAAGTTTGGGCAGCGAAAATTTACTCCAAACTAACTTAGAATGGAGTAAGTGTAGATTTTTGTACGCTCAGAAAAACCTTGCCTACACTTAGAAATCAGTTGTAGGGAACGAAAGATAGGGGGGGAGGGAGGGAGAGGAGGAGGAGAGGGGGGAGGGAGAGGGGGGAGGGAGGGAGAGGAGGGGAAGGGAGAGAGAGAGAAGGGGAGGGAGGGAGGAAGAGGAGGGGGAGGGAGAGGGGGAGGGAGGGAGAGGAGGATGAGGGAGGGAGAGGGGGGGAGGAGAGGAGGGGCAGAGGGGGGAGAGGAGGGGGTCGGAAGAGGAGGGAGAGCAGGAGGAGGGAGGGAGGAAGGGGGAGAGACTGCACGGGCCGGTTCGGGCTGCCGAGGCTGAACGGGTCGGCCCACCGCAACCGGCGACACTTCTGGCGGGGCCCGCCCCCAGCGAGATGCCAGGCGGGCGGGCCCCGCTGCCGACGGGGAGGGGGTGGGGGGGAAGAAGAGGGGGGGGAGAAGAGGAGGGAGGGAAGGGGGGGAAGGCTGAACCAGAGGGAGGGGGGGTGGGAGCTGAATGGGAGGAAGGGAGTGGGGTGGGGCAGAACGAGAGGGAGATCCGAGTCCCGATCTTCGCCCGGGGAACCCATTCGGCCAGGGCTAGGGTCGGGCCCCTCCCACGCAGCCTCGGGGGCCTGGAGCTACTGCACATACGCGCACACTCTAGCGCGCATGTGCAGAGGTCCCAGCACTGTTTTCAGCGCCGGGACCTGGTTCCGCCCTGACCCCTTGTGCTGCGCCATGCCGAGCAAGAAGACGTCCTGAGGAGACCGGCGAATCACAAGGTAAGTTTTCGGCGCCCTTTTTCTTCTAGAAAGTCGGCGCACCTTATGGAGATGCGCCGTTTTTCCAGCTTGGGCCCATAGTGTTTCAGCTGTTGACTTGGAAAGGTAACTGAAGATTTTCTGTTTTACTAAAAAAGCAACATGCCATAACATTGAGTTGGTGCTAAAATGTAGTGATTCTACAGCTAACGACGTGCAGCAATAAACTGGCAATGTAAAAAGTCAATTCCTGCTTTTTAAAAAAATATATTAATTTAAAATTATCTCAGGAGTTCCTCAAAATCAGCCATTTTGACTCCATTATAGTTAATGAGTGAGCCTTTGAGTTTAGTGGTAGTATTCCTGCCTCTGAGTCAGATGATGCAAGATTCGAGCCCTGGTGAGTGGGGACTAGAATATCGGGCCCAAGTTTCCACACGATAAAAAACGGGCGCCCCTCCGAGCTGGGCGCCCGTTTTTCGCGCCTAAAACGGCGCCTAAAAAAAAAAATCGCGATTGTGGAGCGTTCTGCAGCTCCTTGTCTGTTTGGCGCGACGCCCAGGGGGGCGGAGCCTACACTCGCGCCCATTTTGTAAGTGGGAGGGGGCGGGTACTATTTAAATTAGTTTTTTTCCTGCCGGCAACGCTGCGCATGCGCGTTGGAATGTTCGCGCATGCTCAGTGTGAGAAAAACATTGGCACTCGGCCATTTTTGTAGTTCTTTGTAGCTGTTTAATTTTTGAACATTTTTTAAATAAAAGCACATTGCCATCAGCACTTGCAGCCTTCTCACTGTCTCCTCCCCCCCCCCCCCCCGTGGGAAGAACGGGCGCCTCCTCCTCCCCCCCCCCGCGGGAAAGAACGGGTGCCTCCTCTTTCCCCCCCGCCGCGGGAAGAACAGGCGCCACCTACCCCCCCCCCCCCCCGCGGGAAAGAACGGCCGCCTCCTCTCCCCTCCCCCCCGCGGGAAGAACGGGCGCCTCCCCCCCCCCCCCGCGGGAAAGAACGGGCACCTCCTCTCCCCACCCCCCCGCCGCGGGAAAGAACGGCCGCCTCCTCTCCCCTCCCCCCCGCGGGAAGAACGGGCGCCTCCCCCCCCCCCCCGCGGGAAAGAACGGGCACCTCCTCTCCCCTCCGCCCCCCGCGGGAAGAACGGGCGCCTCCCCCCCCCCCCGCGGGAAGAACGGGCACCTCAGGCTGACTGCAGCATTCTCTGTGCCTGAAGCACTTTCACACAGGTAGGAAGATGGTTTATTTAATCTTTTCTTTGCTTATAAATGTTTATTCAGGTTGGATTTATTTGTATAATATTTGTAGAAGTATAAATAAGGATTTATTGTAGAATTTAATGAGTTCCCTTCTCCCCCCACCTCGTTCTGGACACCTAATTTGTAACCTGCCCCTGATTTTTTAATGTGTAGAACAGGTTTTTTCAGTTCTACAAAAATCTTCACTGGCTCCATTCTAAGTTAGTTTGGAGTACGTTTTCACTGTGGAAACTTTGAAATCAGGCGTCAGTGGCCGGACACGCCCCCTTTTGAAGAAAAAATTCTGTTCCAAAGTAGAACTGTTCTAACTGACTAGAACTGCAGAAAAAAAAAATGTGGAGAATTGCGATTTCTAAGATAGTCCGTTCTCCACCAGTTGCTCCTAAAAATCAGGCACAAATCATGTGGAAACTTGGGCCCATAGTCTCTAAATACTGGGTTGTCTTCCAGTGAGGTACTTGTGCAGTGACCAATGACTCCGTGGTAGTATTCCTGCCTCTAAGTCAGAAGGGCTGGGTTCAGGTCCCACTCCAAACAACCCCGGCAAGCGCCGATTGGAGAGTCGGCTCTGAATACTGGTTGACATCCAGCAGGGGTAGCAGCATACCCTGCCATCATAAAAGGTAGGCGGGGAACTTTAGCTGTGGTAGCAATGACCACAGCTACTCTTCCCTGGCAATTGGCTCAAGATTCTCATCTGGGACACAATGGACGGACTGAAAGTTCATGTAGCTGTAGCTGAGGATTCCTGCCCCTGCAACATGCCATTGCTAGCATGCTATAAAGGGCAGCTGGTTTAACCCTGTGTCAGCTGTAGTACCTGACCCTGAAGGAGCACAGTTGTCAGTAGATAGGTCCAATTGAATGCACTATATAATTTTTTTTTTCTTAAGGGTATTCAACCGTAACTTTGTACACTATATTTTAGTTGCTACCTGTATCCCATTACTTAGTTGAGAAGGAGGCAGGCACTGTGTGTTTCTGGGCCTTCACTGATGCCCACTTTGGCTGGTTGCTCTAACAGATGAGCTGCACCTTCTCAGTCTGTTGTTTGGAGTATTAGTGCCCCAATGCCTAGTACCATCATACTGCCCCAATCTTAATTAATTTGTTATTTTTAAAGCATAAAGTTAACCACGCATTGGTCCTTTTTTGCAAAGTGTGCATTTTTAAGGAGGAGGATTCCAGAACCTCTACAAGGCCTGCTATTTTCAATCAGCATCAGTTCAGGGAGCTCTATGCACTTAGCTGCCCTTCTACACCCTACCATTAGTTTCCAGATGGTACTCAATATGGGCACAAGTGTGTTGCAGACGTTGCGCTGCTGTGCCTGTCACCCTAGCTGACAGCAGTGGTTAATAGAACCAAAAGTATGAGGTACTGCTAACCTGCAAAAGAATACAGATCATAGAATCATGGACTGATACAGCACAGAAAGAGGCCATTTGGCCCATCCTGCCTGTGCTGGCTCTTTGGTTAGAGCTATTCAATGAATCCCACTCCCCTGCTTGTTCCCCATAGCCCTGTAATTTTTATTCCGTCAAATATTTATCAAATTTTCTTTTGAATGTTACTATTGAATCTGTTTCCACCACCCTTTCAAGCAGTGCATTCCTGATCACAACAACTTACTGTAAAAAAAAAAAGTTTCCTCATGTCACCTCTGCCAGTTGCCTTCAATCTGTGCCTCTGGTTACCGATCCTTCTGCCACTGGAAACAGTTTTTCCTTATTTACTCTTATTGAAACCATTCATGATTTTGAAAACCTCTATTAATTCTCCTCTTAATCTTCTCTGTTCTAAGGAGAACAATCCCAGCTTCTCCAGATTCTCTGGGTAACTGAAGTCCCTCATCCCTGCTACCATTGTAGTAAATCTCTTCTGCACCCTCTCTAAGGCCTTCTTCCTGAAGTGTGGTGCCTGGAATTGGACACGATACTCCAGCTGGGGCCTTAACAGTGACTTATAAAGGTTTAGCATAACTTTATTGCTTTCTACTCTATGGGATTTATTTTGGCCACTGGCCCTTTTAATCCCATGGGCATTAATTTTGCTAACAAGTCTATTATGTGGTACTTTGTGAAATGCCTTTTGAAAGTCCAGATACACACCATCAAATGCACTACTCTCATCAACCCTCTCTGTTACTTCATCAAAGAACTCAATTAAGTTAGTCAAACATGATTTGTTTTGAACAGATTTGTGCCGACTTTCATTTATTAGCCCGTACTTTTCCACATTCCAATTAATTTTGTCCTGGATTACTGTGGGAGATTTTTAACTCCAAGGAAGAGTTAAGTTTGGGTCAGGTTGGAGTTTAAAGTGTTAAAAATCTGAATCCTGACCCAAATCCGCCCACTTCCGGTTTTAGTAAGGTCGGGGAGGGGGTGCCTGCAACTAACCCGCTCCCAGGAGTTGGGTTGCCAATTTAAATGTTATAATGAGACTATGTGCTTCATATTGATCTATGGTTTCAAATTAACTCAGGCCGGGCAGGTTTCCCAGGCCTCAGGAAACCCGCCGGCTAAAGGAAGACGGGGACTGCTGAATCCAGGAGGTAAGTGCCTTTTCACTTAACTTGCTGGATACAGCGTACCTGTCTCATCTACCTTCCACAATCGGACACACTCCCACCCCAGCCTTCGGTCCCTCGCTCGTCTCTGCTCCCCGGCTGTGGCAGGCTACGGCCCTGTACTGAAGCCCTACCCACCCAGAGGCCTCTTAATCAGGTCCAGTGTGGTGAATCAAACTGTACAATGGAGCCAGATTGTGTACTGTATAACAGTGATGGTTGTATAATATAGTTCTCCAGGTACAAGTTCAATTCCAGAGTTCGCTATTTTCATTGTTTCACGAGTGAGTTTCAAAACCTTATACGTTGAAGAAAGAAGTTTGAGCAAGAAGTTTTTGTTTTTACTGATCACTTCCAATAGTTCAACTACTTCTAAAGCATCCCAATTACAGGTGCAACGTCCCGAATCTGGAACTCCGAAAACAGGAATGTCCGAAAACCGGACGTTTTGCGCATGGCTGATGGAGTCATTCGGATTCCGGAATTATTATCCGAAAACTGGACATTTTGAGGCAAAACCCAAAACCCGGCATGGATTCGGTCGAGGATTACGTATTTCAGACTATTAATTTTCTTGTCTGAAATCCAGAAAAACCTAAAAACCGGAATGGATTCGGTCCCGAGCATTCCGGATTTCGGACATTGTACCTGTAGTATATAGTGAGTTACCTGAAAAACATGAAGAAAAATATTACGCGCACTATACATACAACAAAGTCATTCAACCAATCAGGAGGATATACATTCTATGAAAATAAAATGTTTTTAAAACCGTGACTTTTAGATTTTGGTTCTCATTGAAATGATGGATATCAGTGATGAAGAAAATGGATCACTTTTGTCACCTATTGCCTGCATTCAGATCTTTGGTTAAACACAACAAATGCTCGATGTGCGATAATATTGAGTTAACCAAAAGATATCTACTCAAGCAGTATACTTCCTCTGCAGAAACTATGTGTCATAAACTAATTTTGTACACATAAGAAACTGATTTATTAAAATAGCTTCTGCTATTCATGGATGAGTTGCATGCATACCTCATGGATAGGAATGTAAAATTGGAGGGATTAATTACAGTATACAAGTCATTTGGTCTGTACTAGTACTGCATGGACTTTCCTGGCACTATATCATTATCTGGCTCCTTGAGGGGTTAGTGTCCAGCAAGTAGCTAAGCCTAGCAGACCAGAAAATCCCAGATTCGATTCCCGGTCTGTGCTGGGTTGGCACTGGTACAGTACTTACATTTGGCTTCAGTGGCTCTGGGTTGGAGAAGAAAGTTTGCCATGATTCGTGCTCCTGATTGCTTACATATGCCCCCGCTTCTTCTGGAAATTAGTGTGTAGCTGTTAGGTGAAGCCAGAATTTGACGTGGCTGTGATAATCATAATAATAATCTGCTGTCAAAACTCAAGCCTTGTGCCTATAGTACTGTACACCAGCAAGGAGAAAATATAAAAAAGAAAGCACTTACAAGACTGGCTAGTGCCATCCAATACTTGGGCTTTCTATCCAGTGAAAGTTGTATTGAGCCTGCTTGGGTTTGTATTCTACACTGTCATCACAGAGAGATGTTTGATCTGGTGTTTTGGTTGGGTGTGAACCCAGGACTTGAAGCACAATATTTACGTGCTAAGATGCAGCACAATTAGATAATGCTGCTTCCGCGGAGTAAATTAACATGGAAACATAGAAACATAGAAAATAGGTGCAGGAGTAGGCCATTTGACCCTTCGGCCCTTCAAGCCTGCACTGCCATTCAATGAGTTCATGGCTGAACATGCAACTTCAGTACCCCATTCCTGCTCTTTCGCCATACCCCTTGATCCCCCTAGTAGTACGGACTATATCTAACTCCTTTTTGAATATATTTAGTGAATTAGCATCAACAACTTTCCGTGATAGAGAATTCCACAGGTTCACCACTCTCTGGGTGAAGAAGTTTCTCCTCATCTCAGTTCTAAATGGCTTACCCCTTATCATTAGACTGTGACCCTGGTTCTGGACTTCTCCAACATTGGGAACATTCTTCCTGCATCTAACCTGTCTAAACCCGTCAGAATTTTAAACGTTTCTATGAGGTCCCCTCTCATTCTTCTGAACTCCAGTGAATACAAGCCCAGTTGATCCAGTCTTTCTTGATATGTCAGTCCCGCCATCCCGGGAATCAGTCTGGTGAACCTTCGCTGCACTCCCTCAATAGCAAGAATGTCCTTCCTCAGGTTAGGAGACCAAAACTGTACATAATACTCCAGGTGTGGCCTCACCAAGGCCCTGTACAACTGTAGTAACACCTCCCTGTCCCTGTACTCAAATCCCTTCGCTATGAAGGCCAACATGCCATTTGCTTTCTTAACCGCCTGCTGTACCTGCATGCCAACCTTCAATGACTGATGTACCATGACACCCAGGTCTCGTTGCACCTTCCTAACCTGTCACCATTCAGATAATAGTCTTTGTTTTTACCACCAAAGTGGATAACCTCACATTTATCCACATTATACTTCATCTGCCATGCATTTGCCCACTCACCTAACCTATCCAAGTCACCCTGCAGCCTCATAGCATCCTCCTCGCAGCTCACACTGCCACCCAACTTAGTGTCATCCGCAAATTTGGAGATACTACATTTAATCCCCTCGTCTAAATCATCAATGTACAATGTAAACAGCTGGGGCCCCAGCACAGAACCATGCGGCACCCCACTAGTCACTGCCTGCCATTCTGAAAAGTACCCATTTACTCCTACTCTTTGCTTCCTGTCTGCCAACCAGTTCTCAATCCACATCAGCACACTACCCCCAATCCCATCTGCTTTAACTTTGCACATTAATCTCTTGTGTGGGACCTTGTCGAAAGCCTTCTGAAAGTCCAAATATACCGCATCAACTGGTTCTCCCTTGTCCACTCTACTGAGGTCAGGCTGACCGGTCTATAATTCCCTGTTTTCTCTCTCCCTCCTTTTTTAAAAAGTGGGGTTACATTGGCTACCCTCCACTCCATAGGAACTGATCCAGAGTCTATGGAATGTTGGAAAATGACTGTCAATGCATCCGCTATTTCCAAGGCCACCTCCTTAAGTACTCTGGGATGCAGACCATCAGGCCCTGGAGATTTATCGGCCTTCAATCCCATCAATTTCCTCAACACAATTTCCCGACTAATAAGGATTTCCCTCAGTTCCTCCTTCTCACTAGACCCTCTGAGTTTGGGAAATAGAAATATCACGTTGGTATTTTGGAAGTTGGTACTGTTCATGGTGGTGATGTGCACTGCATTGAACTGTTAGTAATAAGTAGCCATTTAATCCTTGAATACGAGACAGTAGAATTAAGTATGAGGTGCGTTATTAAATATGAGGTGAAAAACACAAAAAGTGAAAACTATTTGAAATTCAACAATGTTTTCAGATTTAAGTGATCAAATTGCACAAACTAATGTATGAATATTTCTTTCACTATAGGAAAGATTTCAAGTGAAAAATCCTCCACATACATATATTCTAAAATTGAAAGGTTATCTTGATCCAGCTGTAACCAGAAAGGTAAGGAATACTTAAAAAAAAAAATAACTGGAGTTACACTACTGTATTTGCTAGTGCCATATTGATGAATTCTTCCTTTCTTTAACTCTTGGAGAGTTATTATTTCTTCCAAGTTCATGTTTTCATTGTTTAACATATGTAACAAAGGTCGTTTGGGGGGAAACATCAGAAACTTCTTACCCAATTGATTGCTTCCCACTAATCACATTACTTGAAGTGGTGGAAAAAAATTTAACTGCAAGAGCAAATATTTTAGGTTTAGTGTTACGTGGCACACTCCATGTTGACATAGATTAGCTGACCACCTTTTGGTGGTTGTTGGTGAAGAAGAAAGAGTGACCTCTGACTCAGCTCAGTGATGTCCTGCTAAACTACTCACCAGGTGGCTGCTTTCAGCATGGACCAAAGGATTGTGAAGATGAAAAATGGCAGTTTCCTGTTTGAGAAAAAAATTGCCCTTTCATGAAAATTTTTTGAGTCATATTAGTTTTTTGGTGGGAAGTGCGAACACCAGTAAGCTAGTTATAATGTAGGGAAACACAGCAACACTTTGTACACAGTCCGCCTGATTATAGGTGTGAGTTACACTATTATGATTTCCATGTGTTTTCTGCAGCTGGAGAACAAGAGGAACCAAAAGTACACTATGGATGAAGGGTTATGATCACCATCTATAGTGAAAGCCTTAAATTTAAACTATACTACGTCACGATTTAATAGCAGACTTTCATAGGCACAATAAATACTAGAAAAACTCCAAGTACATAACATTTTCTTTCTCGTACACTTCAGCAAGAGAAACCAAAAGAAAATGGTAAAGCTGGACTTTATTAGCACAGTGGGGTGTGTGATTGTGATTTTGAAGTGGGAGGACGCAAGATTGTGAGCCCACATGCACGACTCCCAAGGACTACAAGAGAATTGATAGCCTGATTTAGTGGGATGGTCTTGGTACATCAGTTCCTGCAATCTTATTTTCCTACAATAAAGAATTGGAAAATTAACCCCATTTTGTATATTTTAAAAGAATATGCTGATCACAACACTGATTATAATGCAAAATTTAAATTACAAAATTGAAATTGCTATGAGCTGGAAACTGAAGGTTTACAATCTATGATTGCTAATTTAATGGACGTGCAGGAATAATCAGCAACAAGTTAATTTAAAATATTCATTGTGCTCATCCCCTTTCAGCATCAGAATAATGAAAGTAAAATATCTTGTTTTTTCTGAAGCAAAAGCAGCGTTATTCCTATGATGCTAAAATTATTTTATTTGGTCAGCACAGATGTTCTTGTATCCTGTGTGGATTTTATCAGCGCTGTTTTTTTGTAGCACAGTATATTAAGAGAGATGCACTAAATTATTTCTTCCAGCTTTAACAATCCTGGCTTTGTATTTTTAAGAGTTTTTAAATGGTGCCTTCAGTTTAAATGTAGATGCTGGCACATTCTACTAGCTTATAAACCAATCGGGCATGGCAAGACAGAGAGCATGTAAGGAAGTGTAGATGTTTTCTTTTGACTTTGATGGAGGCATCCCATTGGGAACGAGTTCATGAATAGTATGGTTCGGTACCTTCAGAAACATGGGACAAAACACATACATTGTAGACTTCCAACATTTTCATTGTGTAGCAAAAAATAAGTTCCACAAAACTCAATTGGCTTATGTTTTTTTCAGAACATAGTATGAATTGCAAGCACAGCAGAAGCATACTATGTGTTGGACTTTTTATAAGCAGCATTATTGACCGTAACTACTTGCATGAATAAGCAATCCACAGTTTCTTCATTGTAGCCAATGCCCTTCACATTATAGGAAACATGCCTCATGTGGAAATGTAAAACAGAATTGATGGTCCCATGAGTGAGGATGACTTAAAGTGTTTTTTTAATACCATATACAGCAATTTACTACATAACCAGATAATAAACATACAGTACTGTGTGGAAATGTTGAAATCAGTTAAATTGCTTTGACTCTGGAAGAAAGTTGCTATGAATTGTGAAGATAAGTGATGTCCCGATGGAAATCATTAGCCAGCGAAGAATTCCCAGGACAATATCTTGTGCAATATAAAAATGAAATTTCTATTCTTCTAGAAAGGCAAAGCTATATAAATTAGCTATAAGTTAATCTAGGGGTTAAGTCATGGCAGGAGAGCTCGGACACGTATCATGTTCCTCCTGTGCTATGTGGGAACTCAGGGATGCTTCCAGTGTCCCTGACGACTACATGTGCGGAAAGTATATCCTGCTGCAGCTCCTGACGGACCGCATTGCGGCACTGGAGCTGCGGGTAGATTCACTCTGGAGCATCTGCGATGCTGAGGATGCCGTGAATAGCACGGTTAGTGAGTTGGTCATACCACAGGTAAAGGTTACACAGACAGATAGGGAATGGGTGACCAACAGGAAGAGCAGTGGAAGGAAGGTAGTGCAGGGGTCCCCTGCGGTCATTCCCCTCCAAAACAAATACACCGTTTTGGCTACTGTTGGGGGGGCTGACTCATCAGGGGAGGGCAGCAGCAGCCAAGTTCATGGCACCATGGGTGGCTCTGCTGCACAGGAGGGTAGGAAATAGAGTGGGAGAGCTATAGTGGTAGGGGATTCTATTGTAAGGGAAATAGAGACGTTTCTGCGGCCGCAGTTGAGACTCCAGGATGGTATGTTGCCTTCCTGGTGCAAGGGTCAAGGATGTCTCGGAGTGGCTGCAGGACATTTTGGAGGGGGAGGGTGAACAGCCAGTTATCGTGGTGCTTATAGGTACCAACGATATAGGTAAAAAACGGCATGAGTTCCTACAAGCTGAATTTAGGGAGCTAGGAGTTAAATTAAAAAGTAGGGCCTCAAAGGTAGTAATCTCAGGATTGCTACCAGTGCCATGTGCTAGTCAGAGTAGGAATTGCAGGATAGCTCAGATGAATACGTGGCTTGAGGAGTGGTGCAGAAGGGAGGGATTCAAATTCCTGGGACATTGGAACCGGTTCTGGGGGAGGTGGGACCAGTACAAACAAGGCAGTCTGCACCTGGGCAAGACCAGAACCAATGTCCTAGGGGGAGTGTTTCTAGTGCTGTGGGGAGGGGGTTAAACTAATATGGCAGGGGGATGGGAACCTATGCAGGGAGACAGACGGAAGTAGTATGGGGGCAGAAGCAAAAGATAGAAAGAAGAAAATAAGAGTGGAGGGCAGAGAAACCCAAGGCAAAAATCACAAAGGGCCACATTTTGCTTCTATCTTTTGCTTCTGCCCCCATACTACTCCCTGCATAACAGATTGGAAAAGCCGGTTTTCGGCGCACGCACATCTCCCCCCGAAAACCGGCTTCTGAGAGGCCTCACCGGGTCCGTGCGCACTTTGTATAGACCCAGCGAGGCCGGAATTTTCAGCTGGCAGTGCAAAATCCAACCTGACCCCACCATAATTGAATCTGCAATACAGAACTCTTTCTCAGAAAAATCTCCCACCTCTACTCCATAACATCTTCCATGTCATCTGTTGGCTCTGAATGCCTCTGTAAATCTTAGGAACATGACCTAGGTCACCCATTCCTTCAAGAGCAGTGGACGGAGGCTTGGAGATTGGCCTTCATGCCTTCCAGCTGCAATTGAGAAAGAAGCAACTCTTAACAGGGAAGTTCACCCTGTGCAAGCAGGACTGTGGCCAACACATATATTCTGGTGTTTGGCCTTGCCTTTAGCCTTTTTGGGTAGAAGTCTGGAGGTCACCAAAATCATGACTAGTCTTACCACTTCATTGGACCCTATTCTTACTTGGCCTATTGCCAATGGAGCAAGGAATCCCTGCCACCTGCATATTTTTCCAGCTCCCTAGGGAGCAGGAAAGTGTGTACTTCAGCTCTGCTGCAACTGAACAATGCTCCCAATTAACAGTTGGACATTCTGGGAGAGCTGTCGAGCACAGCAGGTGGTGCATAAATTGAACTTGCAGTTTGGAAAATTGAAGCCTGGGTCCCCTTCCTGCTGGCCCATCCTGGACCTATTCCAAGCCCTCGCAGCAGCAGAAGTCTCCTAGTCTGACCTCACGTTGACAGACATACCCCACCTAAGCCATCACCTCCACCAGATGCCAAGCACTGCTCCAAACCAGCGGCTTAGTACACCCCCACATGTGACCTGATCCTTCTGACCAGGAATCATTCCCGACCCTGACGACAGATAATCCCATCCAAGGGTGAAGATCTGTATAGGGCCTCTCAAAGTATTTATCTGAAATCATTTTACAATCTAGAAAGCCATTGTTACTCTGCTCTATTTTGACCTGAGAAATCATATGCCGCTAAATAACAAAAAAAAGCACTGGTGGGGATGGGGTTGAAAGATTAATTTTAGAGTAGCACATTACAATACCTTTGTCAGACTGACCCTGATAGCTATCGGGTTCTGACACAGAAGCTTCTCTCTCTCATCCTAAATTTACACTATGTTGCTGTGCTCTTATGACAAGTATAGAATGCAAAACAGAGAGTGCAAGATCTTCTTCATTCTTGGCATGACTTGCACCCTTCAAAGACCACGTTACCACCCTGCAGGGTTGTAGTTTTCTTTTTAGTGTTAAGTGATCAAACTAGATCTATTTTAGCTTTAGATCAAAATGAACTGACACAATAGTGTAATTGCTTTATATTGGAGCTGGAACAGGAGACAATGTATGACACTATTTATCAGTAACATCATACCTTTTTTATGTTCCACACCTTTCAAAGCTAGGTTAAATTGCTATGGTGTGTGAAGGATCTGTATATTATTTGACTAATGAACACCTTGCAAAGGTAGGTAATCTGTTTTGAATAGATGGATCCTTCTAACCCTGAAAATGTTTAATTAAATATTTGCAGAAGTTCAGAAGAAGAGTGCAAGAATCAACTCAAGTACTGCGAGAACTGGAGATTTCCCTTAGAACAAACTATATTGGGTAAGTTTGAACATTTTACAAAAGGGTCATCTCTTTCAGTTCACCTAGTGAATGAGGTGGTCATTTTTGCATTCAATTATACTTTTCACAGTTATTGATATATATATATAAAAAGAACTTTATCCTAAAGTAGTTTTGTTCCTTATTTGAAAGTGGAAGTAATTGTGTTGAACCTGTTGGGAGCCTCACTGATGACTTTGTAGCAGAGCACAGACTAAAGTTCCCAATTAGTGAATTCCCAATCTACGTTTTACAACAGTGATTATAAGATCCTTGCCAGGAGGAAAGGAAAATTGGAGAGAGAGTCCATCCCAGGCTCCTTTCATATATCAGGAAGGACATCTTTTGCCCATTTCCATGCTGGATTTTCTCAAATCATGTAAGGGGAGTAAAAGGGGAGAAAATACATTTTAAAAAGGATGTAGCTCGCAAAGGATCCAAAAGAATATCCTAAAAAACTGTGGATTCCAAATTTCAGTGCCTATGCATTCCAGAAACTAATGCAATTTGAAAGCTCGCAGCAGTTCTTGTGCCCACAGGCAGACAACAGGGAGACTCTTTTGTAGTCTTGGGAGCTGCACAAAGGCAAGAGAAGCTGTTGATGGCAGGGAGAGAACGGAACAGAGATAATATGAAATGCTACATTGGGCAAAGAAACTAGATAGTCATGTGATGAAATAATGTAATGTATTTCTGAAGGCACAGGCAGCTTTAAGAGCCTCTTCGACAGTTATATTGGTTTCAGATCATTATTCATTGTATATGGAACAGAATTAAGAAAGGAATGACTGCTATGTGAAAATAACATTAAAAAAAAATTAACACATATATACTGCCTTTCATGTTCTCTGGATGTCCCAAAACACTTTGCAGCTGACAAATTACTTTTGAAGTGTGGTTACTGTTGGATTGTAGGAAAACATGGCAGCCAATTTGTGTACACAGACAGCAATATGATAAATAAACAGATAATCTGTTTTTTATGGGCCCAAGTTTCCACACGCGCCTAGAACGGCGCAGTCTCGACCTGGACACCCGTTTTTCGCGCCACAAAGTGCGCCTAAAAAAATCCTCGGTATTCTCCACCTACTTGCAGGTCCTCTGGCCCTCGGCGCAGCCAGCACGAGCTGTGGGGGGGGCGGAGCCAGGTCCCTGCGCTGAAAACAGTGCTGGGACCTCTGCACATGCGCGCTACAGTGGGCACGCAAGTGCAGTAGCTCCAGGCGCCGAACTGTGTGGGAGGGGCCCGAAGCACGCAGCCCCTAGCCCTGGCTGAATGGCCTCACTGGGGTTGCGTGAATAAGGCTCCTCCCACGGCCAGCTCCTGCTCCCTGCCCCCGACCAGACCCGACACTCGCTCCCCGCCCCCCCCCCCCCCCCCCCGCCTCCGGACCAGACCAGACCCGACACCCGCTCCCCGCCCCTGCCGCCCTCTCTCCCTCCTCCCTCCCTCCCTCCCTCCCTCTCTTCCTCCTCCCTCCCTCTCCCCCCCCCCCTCTCTTTCCCCCCCCCCCCCCCCTCTCTCTCCCCCCCGAACCGAACCTCCCCGACCCGACCCAACCCAACGCCACCTACCTGTAAATCTGGTGCTGGGGACGGGCCCTGCCCGAAGTCTCGGGCCGGCCCGTTCAGCCTTCGGTCCCGAAAGGCCTGCCTGAAGCACTTTCACACAGGTAGGAAGATGATTTATTTAATCTTTTCTTTGCTTATAAATGTTTATTCAGGTTGGATTTATTTGTATAATATTTGTATAAGTATAAATAAGGATTTATTATAGAATTTAATGACTTCCCTTCCCCCCCCCCCCCCCCCCCCCACCTCGTTCTGGACGCCTAATTTGTAACCTGCGCCTGATTTCTTAATGTGTAGAACAGGTTTTTTCAGTTCTACAAAAATCTTCACTTGCTCCATTCTACTTTAGTTTGGAGTACGTTTTCACTGTGGAAACGTTGCAATCAGGCGTCAGTGGCCGGTCACGCCCCCTTTTGAAGAAAAAATTCTGTTCCAAAGTAGAACTGTTCTACCTGACTAGAACTGCAGAAAAAAAAAATGTGGAGAATTGCGATTTCTAAGATAGTCCGTTCTCCACCAGTTGCTCCTAAAAATCAGGCGCAAATCATGTGGAAACTTGGGCCCATTGAGTTGGTTAAAGGATAAATGTTGACCAGGACATTGAGAGAACTCCCTTACTCATCTTTGAATGGTACCATGTCCCCCTGAGCAAGCAGACAGGGCCTTAGTTAAGCTTCTCATCCAGAAAACAGCATCTCTGACAATGTAGGACTCCTTCAGTACTGAACTAAAGTGTCAGCCTATGCCATGTGTTCAAGTCTCTGGAGTCAACTCTTTTTTAAACAACAGAAGTTGAGATCTATGGGGAAGATGTTTATAATGTATTATATCATATTTCACAAGGAACTGAAGGTCACAGAGGATTTGTACATGGGCTTCTGTTCTTTATTTCAATTCTTTTCTTCACCACTGTGATTTACCGTTGCGCTGAAAAGGGCAAACTATCTACTCCCAGGCCTTCAGCAATTCTGCTTTTGCAGTTGGCTTATAACTCCGCCTCCAACTTTCCCCTCCCTGTGCTGTAGTAGTTGATCAGCACTTGGTGCTTACGCCACAGTGATGTAGCTGAGACCCAGTACTCAGCAGTATAGAAACATGGGTATAAAAAATATTCCAGAAAAAAAAAATTCTTTCAATTCTTGAACCCAGGTTCAAATCCACTTTGTTCCCTGGTATGTGAAATTGTAAAGTGAGTTTGATAGTGTCAGTCCAATTTCTTGTAGGTGTGGGCCCACAGCACAAAACTTTCCACAGTTTGGCAAGGACACCTGTTTGGGAAAGGAGGAAAAGCATTATATTGCTCAAATAGGTTCTTTGGGCCCAAGTTTGGCCAGTACAAATTTCTGACACACTCACAGAGGTGCGCCGTTTTTGTAGAACTTCCAAGGGCGCCAAAAATCTTCGGGCTGAGTTTGGCTGCTCCCCAGCCTCTCCTCCATGGTGGCGTAGCGTGGCAACTGGATTTGGGGGCGCTGAAAACAGTTGCGGGACCTCTGCACATGCGCGCTAGAGTGTGCGCGCATGTGCAATAGCTTCAGGCCCCCAGCATCTGAGAGTGTGTGATGCAGGCTGTGTGGGAGGGGCCAATGCTCGCCGTCTCTATCCCGGGCCGAGTGGCCGCTGCCTTCCTGCGCTGAGGGCTACAAGAGACAGGTTGGTGGGGGGAACAGTTTTGAGGGGAGGGGGAGATGAAGAGTTTTGATCCGGCGGCGGGGAGGGGGAGGGGAGAGTTATGATCCGTCGGGGGGAGAAAAGAATCTTCAAAGATTTTCCAGTACTTTAATATCTAGCTATCTTTATAAAAATATACTCAGTTTAATCAGACTGATAACACCTACTCTCACTGCTTGGGATTTGAAAAAAAAAACTAGCATTCCTATCATAACACTGTCATTTGGAGGCTACCTGCGCTGATCTCTTAATTCACAGCAGGGTTTTTCAGAACGTACAAAAGTGGTCACTTACTCTGGCCTAACTTAGTTTGGAGTAAGTTTTAGCTGGCTAAACTTGCTTAAATGGCCAAAACAGGCATAAGTGGCTGGTAACTCCCCCTTTTGGAAAAAAAAGGGAACTAAAAAAATACCTAACTTAACTCATTTACACTGGAGCAACTTAAATGGGGAGAATTGCAATTTTTAAGTTAATCCCAAAAAATCTAGTTGCTCCAAAAAAAAAACGAAGCAACTCCTGGGGAAACTTGGGGCCTTATAAGATTGGGCTTAAAGCAAATTGTTGAGGTGCAATGGAGGAAGGTTTATTTTGTATCTAACTTGTGAAACACCGAACCTGACATGGATTGATAGTGATACTAGATAGTAAAAATGAAAGTGATAAATAAGAATCTACATTTATATAATGCCCTTTATGACCTCAGGATGTCTCAGAACACTTCAGTCAATTAAGTACTTTTAGAAGTATAGTTACTTTTATACTGTAGGGAAACACAAAAGTCTTGAAGTATTGAAATGCCTCATCTGAATAGACATGAAAATTCCCCCCAAAAATATACATATATATTAATGGGGGGAAAATTGCAGTCGGAGGCTTCCTTTGTACAAATGCCTCCGACCCGAAAGAATTCTACAAAAGTACCTCATGGTCCTGGAGAAACATCGAGATTCCGGTCAGAGACCTAGATTCGCTGTGCAGTGCATGGGGAGATGTCTTTCAGGTACGTATGTACAAGCTGAAGTCACGTGGACCAGGACCAGCAATCACTATGCAGTATTCTAATTGATAAAAATGGGAGCTCTGTTTGTATGGACTCTCATTAATATCAATGAGAGAACCCCCAAAAACACCGAAACACGGCATAATAAATAAATAAAATACTTCACATATTTAAAATTAAATATAATTAAATGTTTTAGAAAAAATATATATTTTGGGGAATTTTCTTTGTGTTTTAACAATGTTAAAAATAAATTTACCTTAATAGGCAGGGTTTTTAATTTAAAAATGATTGTTTAAATTTAATTTTTATGTATTTTAAAACTCTTTCGCTAGTAAAAGTAAGCTATATGCCTGCTTTTACCAGGCGTAAAAGTTGTCCGGCTTTTGCGGGGCAATTTCCCTCGCGGGGCAGAACGGGGTTGCCGCCGGGAGGTAAGGGTTCGGCATGTGCCCAACAGGGTGGAAACCTGATTTGTTGCCCCCGGCCGGGAGGCTATTTCAGTTGGGTCGGCCCATCCGTCTGGCCCCGGTCAAAAATTCCTTACCGCCCCATTTAATGGACCTTAAAAAGAGAGGCAATTTTGGCCCCAGACCCTTTTGGGTTAGCTGTAACTGGGGTTTTAACAGAGTATTTACAGCTAAACAAAGATTATGGCCCTGAAATACTAAATTAAATTTTGTGACGTGTCAAATTTATCCATTTTAATAAAAAATACATTTTTTAAGAAACTAAAAGTAATTTTTTTTTTTTAAATTCATCTTTATTTCAGGTTTGCCTTTTCCCCATGTGAGAGCCCCAATCTTTGTTTTGCTCTCTCTAATTTTTTTAAAAGTTAGATTCAAAGGAGTTTACCCACTTCCTGGTTCGCTGTCTGTGAGAATTCTGCATTGTGATTGGCTACTTAGACAGCTTGTTTATGTCATGTGTTAGGGATTCCCCATTAATTTGTATTGATTTCAATTACACGCAGATAAGCCGAACTTCTCTCCACAGAGATAGTGGGAAGCTTACTTTGGGGCCAGCGGTGAAGGCCTTTGCTTCGCCGCTGACAGCAAATTCTGGGCCATTATTTATATCTCCATAATATACAAACCAGATCTGGCTTAGCAGTCCTACTGAAAATTTAATAGAAACATAGAAAAATAGGTGCACGAGTAGGTCATTCGGCCCTTCGAACTTGCACCACCATTTATTAAGATCATGGCTGATCATCACCTAAGTACCCCTTTCCTGGTTTCTCTCCATACCCCTTGATCCCTTTAGCCGTAAGGGCCATATCTAATTCCCTCTTGAATATATTCAATGAACTGGCATCAACAACTCACTGCGGCAGAGAATTCCACAGGTTAACAACTCTCTGAGTGAAGAAGTTTCTCCTCATCTCGGTCCTAAATGGCTTACCCCTTATCCTTAGACTGTGTCCCCTGGTTCTGGACTTCCCCAACATCGGGAACATTCTTCCTGCATCCAATCCCGTCAGAATTTTATATGTTCCTATGAGATCTCCTCTCATCCTTCTAAACTCCAGTGAATACAGACCCAGTCAATCCAGTCTCTCCTCATATGTCAGTCCTACCATCCCGGGAATTAGTCTGGTGAACCTTCGCTGCACTCCCTCAATAGCAAGAACGTCTTTCCTCAGATTAGGAGACCAAAACTGAACACAATATTCCAGGTGAGGCCTCACCAAGGCCCTGTACAACTGCAGTAAGACCTCCCTGCCCCTATACTCAAACCCCCTAGCAATGCCATTTGCCATTTGCCTTCTTCACCACCTGCTGTACCTGCATGCCAACTTTCAATGACTGATGTACCATGACACCCAGGTCTCGTTGCACCTCCCCTTTTCCTAATATTCTGCCTTCCTGTTTTTGCCACCAAAGTGGATAACCTCACATTTATCCAGATTATACTGCATCTGCCATGCATTTGTCCACTCACCTAACCCTGCAGACTCTTAGCATCCTCCTCACAGCTCACACCGCCACCCAGCTTAGTGTCATCTGCAAACTTGGAGATATTACACTCAATTCCTTCATCTAAATCATTGATGTATATTGTAAATAGCTGGGGTCCGAGCACTGAGCCTTGCGGCACCCCACTAGTCGCTGCCTGCCATTCTGAAAAGGATCCGTTTATCCCGACTCTCTGCTTCCTGTCTGTCAACCAGTTCTCTATCCACGCCAATACATTACCCCCAATACTATGTGCTTTAATTTTGCACACCAATCTCTTGTGTGGGACCTTGTCAAAAGCCTTTTGAAAGTCCAAATACACCACACCCACTGGTTCGCCCCTGTCCACTCGACGAGTTACATCCTCAAAAAATTCCAGAAGATTTGTCAAGCATGATTTCCCTTTCATAAATCCATGCTGACTTGGACTGATCCTGTCACTGCTTTCCAAATGCGCTGCTATTTCATCTTTAATAATTGATTCCAACATTTTCCCCACTACTGATGTCAGGCTACACGGTCTATAATTCCCCATTTTCTCTCTCCCTCCTTTCTTAAAAAGAGCGGTTACATTAGCTACCCTCCAGTCCATAGGAACTGATCCAGAGTCGATAAACTGCTGGAAAATGATCACCAATGCATCTACTATTTCTCGGGCCACTTCCTTAAGTACTCTGGGATGCAGACTATCAGGCCCTGGGGATTTATTGGCCTTCAGTCCCATCAATTTCCCTAACACAATTTCCTGACTTATAAGGATTTCCTTCAGTTCCTCCTTCTCACTAGACCCTCGGTCCCCTAGTATTTTCGGAAGGTTATTTGTGTCTTCCTTCGTGAAGACAGAACCAAAGTATTTGTTCAGTTGGTCTGCCATTTCATTGTTTCCCATTATAAATTCACCTGAATCTGACTGCAAGGGACCTACGTTTGTCTTCACTAATCTTTTTCTCTTCACATATCTATAGAAGCTTTTGCAGTCAGTTTTTATGTTCCCAGCAAGCTTCCTCTCATACTCTATTTTCCCCCTCCTAATTAAACCCTTTGTCCTCCTCTGCTGAATTCCAAATTTTTCCCAGTCCTCAGGTTTGCTTCTTTTTCTGGCCAATTTATATGCCTCTGACTTGGATTTAACACTATCCTTAATTTCCCTTGTTAGCCACAGTTGAGCCACCTTCCCCGTTTTATTTTTACTCCAGACCGGGATGTACAATGGTATCCTACCAGATATAAACAGGGCAGCAAATCTCTACAGCAACAATCACTTTGTATCTTTAGGTAAGGAATCCAGTTATCTGATCTTGATGTAAGATGTACCTTGGAGAAACAGTCCAACCAAGGATTGTTATCTGTCAAGTATTCTGGCAAAACTACAAAAGCACCAAAGTGAATCAAGCATTTATATGGATGTTGCTTTGCTATTTTAAAAAAGTAGCAGTGCTTTGCAGTGCTCTCTTCCAGTTCCTTACATTCCTATGTTCCTATGTTATGCAAGCATTTGAGCTATAGCTCCAAGGGTCCTGATACTCTGAATAATTCTGGAGTCACGACTGCCAATGAGGTGGTGTTTCTTTGCAGCTATGCAGGCTTTTGGCATGTCCAGAACAAACCAACCTAGCTGCTGCTAGATGGCAGTTAGCTATTTGGGAACCAGGTCCAAGAATTAGTCACATAATACAATAAAGTGTAGCAGACCATGAAGGTCATACCAGACTGCATCACCCTGGACAGAAGCATAAGAAGCAATCATGTGTAGTTGTAAATATATCACCATCGAGGATTATTAAAGCAGGAGGGTTCAAAAAGGCCTAAGCTCAAGACCGTTCCGATAATAGCTCACATTGGTGCAGTACATCGGTCTGGTATTGTCACACTCCTGACCACTAAAGGTTCTAATGGGGGATACAAGATACTAGCTGGGGATTTGTGGGCTAATATACAAGGATCACAACCAATGTTCCAGCAGGATGCATTCCAGTTGCACACCTCAGCTTCATGAGGATTATTTCATCAAATATCCATTACTGTCCTCCCTCTTCAGTTCCTCTTCCTCTCTCCTTTCACCAACAATTGTAAGCTTTGAAATGCGAACATCCTGCAGCAACAAAATCTTGCACTTACACAGTGACTTCATTGTAGACCAATGTCCCTAGATACATCACAGAGGCAAATATGGATGCTGAGAGAAGGATTTTAGGAAAGGTGGCAAACCATTTGCTCAAAAAGGTTGGCTCTAAGGAGGGTCTTAAAGGAGGAGAGGAAGGCTTTGTGTCTTAATGCAAGGAATATCCGTAATAAGGTGGATGAATTAACTGTGCAAATAGATGTTAACAGATATGATGTGATTGGGATTACAGAGACGTGGCTCCAGGATGATCAGGGCTGGGAACTCAACATCCAAGGGTATTCAACATTCAGGAAGGATAGAATAAAAGGAAAAGGAGGTGGGGTAGCATTGCTGGTTAAAGAGGAGATTAATGCAATAGTTAGGAAGGGCGTTAGCTTGGATGATGTGGAATCTATATCGGTAGAGCTGCAAAACACCAAAGGGCAAAAAACATCAGTGGGAGTTGTGTACAGACCTCCAAACAGTAGTAGTGATGTTGGAGAGGGCATCAAACAGGAAATTAGGGGTGCATGCAATAAAGGTACAGCAGTTATCATGGGTGACTTTAATATGCATATAGATTGGGCTAACCAAACTGGAAGCAATACGGTGGAGGAGGATTTCCTGGAGTGCATAAGGGATGGTTTTCTAGACCAATATGTCGAGGAACCAACTAGGGGGGGAGGCTATCTTAGACTGGGTGTTGTGTAATGAGAGAGGATTAATTAGCAATCTCATTGTGCGAGGCCCCTTGGGGAAGAGTGACCATAATATGGTGGAATTCTACATTAGGATGGAGAATGAAACAGTTAAATCAGAGACCATGGTCCGGAACTTAAAGAAGGGTAACTTTGAAGGTATGAGGCGTGAATTGGCTAAGATAGATTGGCGAATTATACTTAAGGGGTTGACAGTGGATGGGCAATGGCAGACATTTAGAGACCGCATGGATGAACTACAACAATTGTACATCCCTGTCTGGCGTAAAAATAAAAAAGGGAAGGTGGCTCAACCGTGGCTATCAAGGGAAATCAGGGATATTATTAAAGCCAAGGAAGTGGCATACAAATTGGCCAGAAATAGCAGTGAACCCGGGGACTGGGAGAAATTTAGAACTCAGCAGAGAGGACAAAGGGTTTGATTAGGGCAGGGAAAATAGAGTACGAGATGAAGCTTGCAGGGAACATTAAAACGGACTACAAAGGCTTCTATAGATATGTAAAGAGAAAAAGGTTAGTAAAGACAAACGTAGGTACCCTGCAGTCAGAATCAGGGGAAATCATAACGGGGAACAAAGAAATGGCAGACCAATTGAACAAGTACTTTGGTTCGGTTTTCACTAAGGAGGACACAAACAACCTTCCGGATACAAAAGGGGTCAGAGGGTCTCGTAAAAAGGAGGAAATGAGGGAAATCTTTATTAGTCGGGAAATTTTTTTGGGGAAATTGATGGGATTGAATGCCGATAAATCCCCAGGGCCTGATGATCTGCATCCCAGAGTACTTAAGGAGGTGGCCTTGGAAATAGTGGATGCATTGACAGTCATTTTCCAACATTCCATAGATTCTGGATCAGTTCCTATGGAGTGGAGGGTAGCCAATGCAACCCCACTTTTTAAAAAAGGAGGGAGAGAGAAAACAGGGAATTATCGACCGGTCAGCCTGACATCGGTAGAGGGTAAAATGATGGAATCAATTATTAAGGATGTCATAGCAGCGCATTTGGAAAGAGGTGACATGATAGGTCCAAGTCAGCATGGATTTGTGAAAGGGAAATCATGCTTGACAAATCTTCTGGAATTTTTTGAGGATGTTTCCAGTAGAGTGGACAAGGGAGAACCAGTTGATGTGGTGTATTTGGACTTTCAGAAGGCTTTCGACAAGGTCCCACACAAAAGATTAATGTGCAAAGTTAAAGCATATGGGATTGGGGGTAGTGTGCTGACGTGAATAGAGAACTGGTTGTCAGACAGGAAGCAAAGAGTAGGAGTAAATGGGTACTTTTCAGAATGGCAGGCAGTGACTAGTGGGGTGCCGCAAGGTTCTGTGTTGGGGCCCCAGCTGTTTACATTGTACATTAATGATTTAGATGAGGGGATTAAATGTAGTATCTCCAAATTTGCGGAGGACACTAAGTTGGGTTGCAGTGTGAGCTGCGAGGAGGATGCTATGAGGCTGCAGAGTGACTTGGATAGGTTAGGTGAGTGGGCAAATGCATGGCAGATGAAGTATAATGTGGATAAATGTGAGGTTATCCACTTTGGTGGTAAAAACAGAGAGACAGACTATTATCTGAATGGTGACAGATTAGGAAAAGGGGAGGTGCAACGAGACCTGGGTGTCATGGTACATCAATCATTGAAGG
The DNA here is from genome assembly GCF_044704955.1 of Pristiophorus japonicus. NCBI lineage: Eukaryota > Metazoa > Chordata > Chondrichthyes > Pristiophoridae > Pristiophorus > Pristiophorus japonicus. The sequence goes on along the minus strand of NC_091979.1, from coordinate 104,986,506 downwards.
TTGGCATGCAGGTACAGCAGGCGGTTAAGAAAGCAAATGGCATGTTGGCCTTCATAGCGAGAGGATTTGAGTACAGGGGCAGGGAGGTGTTACTACAGTTGTACAGGGCCTTGGTGAGGCCACACCTGGAGTACTGTGTACAGTTTTGGTCTCCTAACTTGAGGAAGGACATTCTTGCTATTGAGGGACTGACATATGAAGAAATACTGGATCAACTGGGCTTGTATTCACTGGAGTTCAGAAGAATGAGAGGGGATCTCATAGAAACGTTTAAAATTCTGACTGGTTTAGACAGGTTCAATGCAGGAAGAATGTTCCCAATGTTGGGGAAGTCCAGAACCAGGGGTCACAGTCTAATGATAAGGCGTAAGCCATTAGGACCGAGGTGAGGAGAAACTTCTTCACCCAGAGTGGTGAACCTGTGGAATTCTCTACCACAGAAAGTTGTTGAGGCTAATTCACTAAATATATTCAAAAAGGAGTTAGATGTAGTCCTTACTACTAGGGGGATCAAGAGGGACGGTGAGAAAGCAGGAATGGGGTACTGAAGTTTCATGTTCAGCCATGAACTCATTGAATGGCGGTGCAGGCTCGAAGGGCCGAATGGCCTACCCCTGCACCTATTTTCTATGTTTCTAAAGTGCTGAAGTAGAGGGGCTTAGGCAAGCAATTCCAGACAATAAAGCCGAAGCGAGGGAAGGTTTCACTTGGTAGGCAAAGAGAAGGTGAGGAAGCAGCAGAGGCATTTGAACAGTTGGTCTCTATCTTGGTGAACTCCATTAGCTACTCTTGATTGTTGGAAGTGAGGGTAGAGATAGTTAAGGAGACATTTGATAGTGGAGAAATGATGCGGGAGGTTATCTATGCTCTCCAGGATAACCCTAGAACAATAGGCAGTGAGGCCCAATAGAGCTTGTTGTGGTGCAGCCAGATCTAGTGATGGATACCTAAGCCAGTTGAGCACCAGATATGCTCAAGCTTGTGTCTCTTGGATTTAAGGAAGTGAAGATGCAGCCATATCTGGGCTAGGAGACAGTTGGTTAAAACTGAGCGAGGGACTTGCCTACTTCTTCCCCCCCCCTATCTGACTGACTACAATTTTAAATTACAGGCAGCAAGGACACCCCACATCAAGCTGGCGGGGTCCTCTTTAAATATTCTGATTGGGTCCAATGACATTGTCAGAGCCCAGTCTGCTTTTTAACCTGAGGCAAGAGCAGGGGAGCAGTAGTGGCTTCTCCATCAGGCCAAACCTGCCGAGAGCAGCAGCCAGGTCCAGGAGAGGTAAGTTTGTTTCCTAATTAGCAGGAGAGCTACCCCCCTGCCCCGACCTTCCACTCCCCGCCCCGACCTTTCACTCCCCCACTGCCCCGACCTTTCACTCCCCCACTGCCCCGACCTTTCACTCCCCCTGCCCCGACCTTTCACTACCCCCCTGCCCCGACCTTCCACTCACCCCCCCGCCCCGACCTTTCACTCCCCCCCCGACCTTTCACTCCCCCCCCCGCCCCGACCTTTCACCCCCCCGCCCCGACCTTTCACTCCCCCCGCCCCAACATTTCACTCACCCCCCTGCCCTGACCTCTCACCCCCTGCAAGAGCACCTGCCTTGTAGTGTTCCTCTGGGCCCCTGGTGGCATCCTCCTGCTGTCTGATTTTAACGGCTAGGTGGCTGCCTTCCTGCCAACTTCCCGGCCATTTTGATTGTTATTGAGGCCCGGCTGTTAAAATCGGCCAAGCCTCCCTGCTACCGCGCCCGAACAGTCTAGCTGCTTGCTAGGCCTCGTTCCCACCCAAGATTTAAAATCATGCTAATGTGTTCCTTACTGGAATTTCCGCTGCATGTGATTTTCATCAGTCAGAGGCAGCATACTTATGTCTCCAGGTGTTTTGCATGTATATTCATTTGGATGGCTGATGAATGCTCCTTCTCAGCAGAAGTCAGGAATACTGTATTCGGGTTATTTTTGAATGTGGCATTCATTATTTTAAAATCTTATTTTGCCCATGTGCCATACACCATTTTGTGGCCTCGAATCGAACCGGATATCTGCTGCCAGACCAGTGCTGCTGGGACATAAAAAAGAATTGCCTAGGATGACTAATCTTTTGATTTTTTGACGTTTGTTTTCCCCTTCATCCTGAAAGAGTTGAGCTCCACAGTTTCTCCTCCTTAAAACCCAGTTAAAACAGGAAGCTCAGCATGTGGGGTAACTGTGGATGTAGAACAAGTCTGGTGCTCTGTGGCATTATATTTCGGTTCAACGATGCACTGCACAGGTATGCTGCTTCAGAAGTAGTGCATTTTAAATATTAGTGAACTATCCAGTAGCATGTGCACCATGCAGCGTGCGTGTACATCATCAATTGGAAGTTCAGGGATGTTGCCATTATGGAATATGCATATTTTATTGTAAACACCATCTTGTAAATTGTCTGCACCCAAATCTGTCTCCCATTCTCTGAAATCGCTATTGTCTGAGGCTGAAATTGCCCTCCTCCTTGAGGTCCATTACCGCCTCTAAGAGGTGTGTGGATAGGCCTCACTGACGGGGCAGACAGATGGGCTGAGCCATCCTAAATTGTCCCTGGGCCGGGAGTGGCGGGAACCGGTTTCCGTGCCACCCGTGCTGCTACCCCGTCGCTCAGTGCTACTAACAGCTTTCCCCTGCAGGATGCTGTGTGTGCCTGGATGGCGTGTCCACCATAAGGAAGGGAGGGCGCGCTGCCGGAGCCTCCATTTTATTTTAATTGTCGGCCGACTCCGAGGTCGGCTCGACAGTGGTGACCACGGGTTCGGCCGGACCGTCAACAGCAGCCCCGCACCGCCTCTTGGGTACCTGGTCGCTGGCCTGGCCTGGCCCAGTGGACCTAACTAAACCCCATGCAGAGCTCGCAGCGGCCCTTCCCTTTTACTGAAGGACAGAGACATTGTGATGCGTCAGTGTGACGCGGCACTTCCGTCCCACAGCTGACCCGAACACCGCCCGGAGATTAAAGTATTTTTAAAGTCCTCAAAATCCACATCGATTGGGGCGGAGAAAAATCTTCAGAAACAGTCGGTGTGCCTACTTTCAGTGGGGGGGCAATTTCAGCCCTCAAATCTCCTGCTTAACCATGTTGGAATTTTACACATAGGCAAGTGTTACCAGATGTGCATTTCTCCTTTCCCCATGGTATCCATCCTTGCGTTGTAAATGGAAAAAATAATTTACCCTCTTCTAATAATATCATCTTGTAGTAATAAAACTGCTGCTGCCAGAGTTAAGTGTTTGATAGACTATGAAAAACAATTTAGCTTCGGGGATAAAAGTTTACTTACACTGGTGGCTATTAAGAGACTACAGGTAAAAATTAATTGTGCTCTAACCCCCACTGGATGCAGATCTACATTTATCTTGGGTATTGGCAATAAAGATCAGCTCACATTAAGATCTATTTAGAGACTATGAGTAAAATTAGCTTTAGAGTCACAATCCCAGTGGATAAAACTATCCTACATTCAAATATTTTGACTTGAAGTACTATATGCTTTAAACTGTAGTCAATGGAAATGTTGTTTTCTACTGTGTAGGTTTAAAGAAAGAAAGGGCAGAGGCAGTTACAGTCAAGAAACCTCCTTCCTCACAACTCTTTAATGTATTTTTTATTAAGTGTCAGCTGTGGCTCAGTGGGCAGCACACTTGGCTCTGAGTCAGAAGATTGTGGGTTCAAGTCCCACTCCAGGGACTTGAGCTGACTTGGCCCACTCCAAGAACTTGAGCGCAAAGTCTAAGTTGCCACTCCAGTGTAGTGCTGAGGGAGTGCTGCACTCTTGGAGGTGTCGTCTTTTGGATGAGATGTTAAACCGAGGCCCCGTCTGCCCTCTCAGGTGGACGTAAAAGATCCCATGGCACTATTTTGAAGAAGTTCGGCGAGTTATTCCCGGTGTCCTGGCCAATATTTATCCCTCAATCAACATAACAAAAACAGATTATCTGGTCATTATCACATTACTGTTTGTGGGAGATTGCTGTGTGCAAATTGGCCTCCGCATTTCCCACATTACCACAGTGACTACACTCCCAAAGTACTTAATTGGCTGTAAAGTGTGTTAGGATGTCCGGTAGTCGTGAAAGGCCTATATAAATGCAAGTCTTTCTTTCTTTTTAAGTTGAAGATTTCATATCATGCTGGATAGGAGTTACTTCTATCTCTTTACTGCAATATTGCCACAATGAAAGCAGTTAAGGGCAGCTTTTAAGTGCTGCAACATGTGCACAGGTTACTGGCAGCGAATGTTATCTTTTTAAGGGAGACCCATGGCAGACACCACTGGAGAACATAGTGTGGTAATTTTGCATTTTCTACCAAATTATATTTTTCTTCCGCATTCTGGTTTAGTGCTGGGAGGGAGCTGGGTAACTTGCATTTATATTTGTCTGTCAAATTAGGAATTTCTCAGCCAAAACTCCTTAAATTCAGAAAGGTGTGAGGGTTTACAATCCCAATATGACACCTTTTTGGAAAATCTGATTGAATTGGCTCCTGTGCCTTGTTCAATGTGATGTGAACATTTTCTACTGTCAAGACTGCCCCTCTTCCCTCAGCTGCAGATATTAATCTAGTCAGTATAATTAAAGCAAAATTTTTAAAATTATGCATCAGCAAAACAGTGAAGTTCCTGGACAAAATAAACATTTTGTAGGGAGAAACTTGTGGGGAAAAGCTCATTCTTTCAGTTATTGTGTTATCAATTAAAGTATTTCATTTCAAGACCAGACCACAGCTGGTCTCCAGTCGTCTTGGTCAATCCTTGCCACTGGACCAAGACCTAGCTTTGTCAAGCCCGTGTGGTGGCTGGTGTGCAACGGCCACCACACGTTAAAAAATCCACGCACAGGCATCTTCCACCCTTCAACATGTAGTTCGGGATCTGGTATATTAGGCCCTTCATTGAAACACCTGTGAACTCATCCTTTTTTGGCGTGGAAGCAAGTCATCCTCGTTTCGAGGGACCGTCTATGATGATGATGACTTTCAGGAACTTTGGGCTCAATTTTTCCCAGTGATTTGCGCCATTTTTTTGGCCTAAATTTTAAAAATCCATGTTTCCCCAAAGATTGTGCGCCAGCGTAACTCAGTTAGTTACAATGTTTTTAGGTTGGTTTTTTTTGTAACCTGATGTCGGCGCCAGTTTTTCACATTTATGCAAGTTTGGTCAACTTACATTTCTCCGAGGACGGCACATGTGACCACTCCCAAAAAACCTTCTGGGCACTTAAGAAAAATCACGCACATTAAAAAATCGGCACAGAAAGACGCCATTGTTTTTAGGCAACATTTTGGAGGGAGTCAAGAACACATATGCATCATGAAGCTGAATTTTTTCCAACTGAAAACACAGAAAATGGAAGTTTCAAGGAATTATTTAATTTTGGATTTAAAAAAAAATGTCATGTCTCACCGAACGTCTCCAAACCGGGCTTGAGGGTCGAGCGTCGGCTGGCAGAATCGATCACTTGCCCGGACACAGGGGTTCTGGTCTCGACTTCAAAAGAAGCCTGGGGGGGTTGGTGGGGGGCTGTGGAAGCTGAATTGAAGGCATGAGAAGCCTTACACCTTGCAGCAAGCAGCCTCAAATAAAGCCCAGGGTGGGGGGAGAGGTGGTGGTGTTTCCCAATCTAAGCAAGCCTTTATTTTGCGCATGCAGACCTGGGTGTGGTCCATACTAGGGCGTCGACCTTGGGGGGGGGGGGGGGGGGAAGAGAGAGAGAGAGAGAGAGAGAGAGAGAACAAAAAAGCTTGTCCTGCCTGCTGTTTTGAGCTTCTTGCAAACGTACAATTTAATCATGGGGGCAATATTTACAATGCCATACCTCGTGCAAGCCTTCTGCACGATGGTGCTTCAGAGGAGACAGTTGATTCAAAGTCATTGCATGAGGAACCTCAGAGCACGTAGGATGATGGGCAGGAGCCCTTACCCTTGTCGGGTATATTGAGACAGGCGTTCATACCTGCACCTGAGTGATGCAGACTGTGTCAGAAGACTGCGTTTCCATAAAGAAGCTGTAACCGACATCTGTGAGTTTGTAAAAACAGACCTGCAACCTAGAAGCATCAGGAGGATTGCTTTGTCAGTTGAAGTGAAGGTTACAGCTGCACTTTCATTCTATGCATCTGGATCGTTCCAGGCCACAACTGGGGATATGTGCTCTATTTCTCAACATGCAACATATTTCTGCATTCGGCAGGTGATTGCTGCACTGTATGCCCGGAGGAATGACTACATAAAGTTCCCCATGACTGCCCAGGCAATGAGAGAAAGGGCTGTGGGCTTCTCCAGGATTGCTGGCTTCCAAAGGTACAGGGCTGCATTGATTATACCCACATCACCTTGCGAGCACCTTTTGGAGGATTCCGAGATGTACAGAAACAGAAAAGGCTTCCACTCCGTTAATATGCAGCTCGTGTGTGACGACATACATCGCATCATGTCAGTTGATGCAAGATACCATGGGAGCACCCATGATGCGTTCACCCTACGTGAGAGCGTTATATCTGCCATGTTTCAGCAGCAGCCAGAAGGACAGAGCTGGCTTGTGGGAGACAAAGGGTACAGCCTTGCCACCTGGCTCATGACGCCCCTATGCGTAACCTGGATGGAAGCTGACTGGAAATACAACATGTGACACATTGCGATGCGCAGTATCATGGAGAGGACCATTGGAATTTTGAAGCAACGTTTCCGATGCCTGGACCATTCTCGAGGCTACTAGCAAAACGCTACTGAGATTGTCGGTCAGTTCACTGTTGTGTGCTGCATACTGCATAACTTAGCCATCATGGAGCAGCAGCAACTGGTAGTAGAAGACCTACCTGAGGTGAGAGTGGCTGATAATGATGAGGAAGATGCAGGTGGCGAGGAGAAGGAGGACGAGGAAGCCGTGCAACTAACTGAACCCGGAGCACGACGGCGGAGGAGAGCAGGCCATCTTTAACGATTGCTCGAGCCTTGCGCCAGTAGCTCATCCATGAACGCTTTGCTGCCTGAAGGCTCAGTGGCAACTATTCCAAATGGACCATGTTTACTGTTTGGACCTGTTCTGTAATGTTGTGTTGTGTTAATGGAACAAATAATGGAAATTATTCAGTTCTAATTTAAAATATATTTTATTCAAAAGTTTAACATTTGTTTGTACTTAACTTAACTTTAATCAAAATATGCTTGTATCAAACGTTAAAGTTTTCAGTTAAGATCACTTACAAATTCTAAGATCACTTAAAAACTTTAAGATCACTTACAAACTTTTAAACATGTAAATTAACATAACTTACAAAAACAATTTAATTTGAGAACAGTTACAACAGTAACAACGATAATAATAACAACTACAGCAAAGAAAGGCTGCACCCATCTCTCCTCCACCTTATTCTAAGACCGCCCGCTGCGCTTGCTCTTGCTGACTCTACCCTTGCCCGCAGGCGGTGGCGCAGTGTTTCTCGGGTTGGTACCAAGCTTATTCTTTCGAACATCTCTGGTAATGCATTAATGGGGGGTGGGGGCAGGCGGTAATGTAGAAGGCCCAGCTTTAGTCTTTTCACAGACTGGTCTGGGGATTGGAGTGGGAGTGGCAGTTGATTCTGTCAATGGGCGCGGGGTCTGGGCGTGTTCCCTTATTGTAGCAGCTAACTCCGACATTACCTCCCTTATGTGCCCTGACAGTGTCTCAACTACCTCTAACATTCCCTTCCTCATGTTCGCTGACAATGTCTCACTTACCTGTGACATTCCCTCCCTCATGTGCACCGACATTGTATCCGCTGCCCAAGATATTCCCTCCGTCATGTTCCCGGACAGTGTTCCCATTTCTCGTGAGAGTGTTGTTACTTCTCCCGACAGTCCCGATATCTCATCACCCACCCCGCTGATGGTGTCCAGGAGTGATCGGGTAAGGTCAATGCTCTCTGCATTCATTGCCATTCATCTGAACCATATCTGTTCGATCCTGCACCTCAGTAGAGCGCTGTCGAGCTCTCCTTCCCCTCCTCACCCTGGGAGTGCCTCGCTGCACCCGACTGGCATCCCCAGCCTCGGACTGTGGGAAACCATGGACTGTCCCAGCAATACTCGTACCACTCAGGAAAGGGGCTGGCACCTCAATGGGCGGCACCTGCACCTCCAAAGTGAGTATAACAGGGGGGGCTTCATCCATCACCTCCCCCCCATGCTTTTGGTCCAGAAGGTGGGATTGGATGATGTTCTCCTCTTCAGGCTTGTCCACGTCTGAATCTTCTTCTGCATCGTCAGGGTTGGCCTCAAGTTCAGCAAAATATAACAGAACAGACAAATGATTAGCAGCAGAGGAGGGGGCAGGGTGGGTGGCATGAGTAGGCACACACTGCGCAGGCAGCAGGCTGATTTGAAGGACATTGTATCAACCGAAGCGTAGCTGACGGAGACATCCTCACGAAGCATGGCTAGCCCGCGCAGTACTTAACATTTAGGAAAGCCAGACTGTGGAATTTGCAGGACTTACACTCTCCCTTGAGTGTGGGCCCAGCTTGTGCAGTGGTGGTTGCTTTTCTCCAGGCAGGACCCATCAAAACGGCGACCCTGTCTTCCACGGGTGTCAGTGGCTGCAGATTTGCCGGGCCTCCTCCTGTTCGAGTTCTTTCCCTTTTTGTTGTGTGCCACCTTCCTCTGCAAAGATGAAAATTAACTTTTTAGATAGGGTGTCTTTCTGCTGGGTGGGACATATACAGAGGTCACATTTACAATCGCAATTCCATTGAATAAAGGAAAATATTATTTACACTAACTACTTGACCAAGGTCCTGCCACTTCTTTTTGCACTGGCCTCCAGACCTCGGGGTGGTCACCATTGCACAGTAATCTTCTGCAAGTTGGTTCCAACATTTCTTCATTTCTTTTGGTGAAACTTTTATGTGACCTTCAGCTCATGCCATCTGGCCTCAATTACAGTAACCAGTGCCTCCACTTCATCCTGTGAGAAATTCTTGGTCCTTGAGCTGCATTGCATCTTGTATTGCAGCTCCAATTTTTCGAATGAGTATTAAAGTTCTCACACACAACTGGCTCTTTAAAAATTGCCGAATGCAGACCGGGAGCTGTACAGGGCATGCGCGCCCATAACATTCATGTCAAAAATTTCCTTTTTTTTTCGCAGATGTGCAGAAGGTGGGGCATCGTTTTTTCGGTGCAGATATTAGGCTCCACTCCCTGAAGCTAAAGGACAGGCTGCGTGGCACCAATTTCAAAAAATAGAACGGGGAAACTTGCTACTTATTTTTTTGAAGTAGTTGGGGCCCAAAAAGAAACGGGCGTATCTCTTGCAACACACCAAAAAACGACATTGGGGAAAATTGAGCCCATTATCCCTTGACATAGGAATCTGTTATCTTGGATCTAACCATTTTGGTTGCGCTGACTCTCATGATAGTATATGGAACTATGCTGGAATTTACACTTCTTGTATACATCACTGAAGCAGCTCCTGATGTAAACAGAAATTTGAAACTCAGTGTTGCAAAGGTTATCAAATTGAAGGTAATTAAAAAAAACGTTAGAGCATTTTATGCTGAAAGTGCTCCTCGTCTTTGATTTTCCTTTTACAATGTTTTGGCTGTATCAGAGATGGGGTACTGTATCGTACCATACTGTACTTACTAGCAACTCTCCGAGTTATATATCTTGTTTGGAAGACTTGGCTGAGATGAGCTGTTTTGACTTGGCTTATTACAGTAGGTTTTCTAAAGCTATTAACAATGTTTATGTGGTCCTTCTGTGCATTTTCTTTCTCCACAGTTGGGTGAGGGAGTTTTTGAATGAAGAGAATCAAGGTCTAGATATATTGGTGGAATACCTTTCATTTGCACAGTACGCAGTTACGTAAGTGCCCTTTCTGATTACTAGCCAGCAAACTGGATGTATGTGAACCTTTCACTCCAGAACTGGGAAAGATCCCAGCAAAAATAAAGTTCTTTATTTCTTTTAAAGCCTTATCTTTTTTCTTTTGTGTGGAAATAAATTCCACATGACAGCACTTGTTTATTAAACGCTGATAAACATTGGCACAAAGCTTCGAAAAGTTGTTAGTTTTCCAGGAATTAGTAAGCACAAGTAATTACTTTAATGAAAATGCTTTTCCAAAAAAGTGAACCCTTCTTTCAAGAGAGAGAGATAGGCAGCTGCCATGTTCCAAAAGTGTTTTGTGTCTGAAATAGTAATTCTATGTAGCTCAGAACTTTTTACAGGCTGTGCTCAATGATCTCTGATTAATTAGAAACATATACTAAACACTACACATGGGAATCTACGCAGGGAGGCAGAGGAAAGTAAAAAGGGGGCAGAAGCAAAAGGGAGGAAGGAGAAAAACAAGAGTGGAGGGCAGAGAAATCAAGGGAAAAAATCAAAAAGGGCTACATTACAACATAATTCTAAAAGGACAAAGTATGTTAAAAAAACAAACCTGAAGGCTCTGAGTCTCAATGCGAGGAGCATTCGTAATAAGGTGGATGAATTAATTGCACACATAGCTGTTAACGGGTATGATGTAATTGGGATTACGGAGACATGGCTCCAGGGTAACCAAGGCTGGAAACTCAACATCCAGGGGTATTCAATATTCAGGAAGGATAGACAGGAAGGAAAGGGAAGTGGGGTAGCTTTACTGGTTAAAGAGGAGATTAATGCAATAGTAAGGAAGGACATTAGCTTGGATGATGTGGATTCTATATGGGTAGAGTTGCAAAACACCAAAGGGCAGAAAACGTTAGTGGGAGTTGTGTACAGACCACCAAACAGTAGTGGTGAGGTTGGGGATGGCATCAAACAGGAAATTAGGGATACGTGCAATAAGAGTACAGCAGTTATTATGGGTGACTTTAATCTACATATAGATTGGGCTAACCAAACTGGTAGCAGTACTGTGGAGGGTGATTTCCTGGAGTGTATAAGGGATGGTTTTCCAGACCAATATGTCGAGGAACCAACTAGAGAGCAGGCCATCCTAGATTGGGTCTTGTGTAATGAGAGAGGATTAATTAGCAATCTGGTCGTGTGAGGCTCCTTGGGGAAGAGCGATCATAATATGATAGAATTCTTCATTAAGATGGAGAGTGACACAGTTAATTCAGAGACTAGGGTCCTGAACTTAAAGAAAGGTAACTTTGATGGTATGAGACGTGAATTGGCTAGGATAGACTGGTGAATGATACTTGAAGGGCTGACGGTGGATAGTCAATAGCAGACATTTAAAGATCACATGGATGAACTACAACAATTGTACATCCCTGTCTGGCGTAAAAATAAAACGGGGAAGGTGGCTCAACTGTGGCTAACAAGGGAAATTAGGGATAGTGTTAAATCCAAGGAAGAGGCATATAAATTGGCCAGAAAAAGCAGCAAACCTGAGGACTGAGAAATTTAGAATCCAGCAGAGGAGGACAAAGGGTTTAATTAGGAGGGGGAAAATAGAGTACGAGAGTAAGCTTGCAGGGAACATAGCAACTGACTGCAAAAGCTTCTATAGATATGTGAAGAGAAAAAGATTACTGAAGTCTAATGTAGGTCCCTTGCAGTCAGAATCAGGTGAATTCATAATGGGGAACAAGGAAATGGCAGACCAATTGAACAAATACTTTGGTCCTGTCGTCACTAAGGAAGACACGAATAACCTCCCGAAAATAATAGGGGACCGAGGATCTAGCGAGAAGGAGGAACTGAAGGAAATCCTTATTAGTCAGGAAATTGTGTTCGGGAAATTGATGGGATTGAAGGCGATAAATCCCCAGGGTCTGATCGTCTGCATCCCAGAATACTTAAGGAAGTGGCCCTAGAAATAGTGGATGCATTAGTGGTAATTTTCCAACATTCTATAGACTCTGGATCAGTTCCTATGGATTGGAGGGTAGCTAATGTAACCCCACTTTTTTAAAAAAAGAAGGGAGGGAGAAAACAGGGAATTATAGACTGGTTAGCCTGACATCGGTAGTGGGGAAAATGTTGGAATCAATTATTAAGGATATAATAACAGCGCTTTTGGAAAGCAGTGACAGGATCGGTCCAAGTCAGCATGGATTTATGAAAGAGAAATCATACTTGACAAATCTGCTAGAATTTTTTTGAGGATGTAACTAATAGAGTGGACAAGGGAGAACCAGTGGATGTGGTGTATTTGGACTTTCAAAAGGCTTTTGACAAGGTTCCACACAAGAGATTGATGTGCAGAATTAAAGCACATGGTATTGGGCGTAATGTATTGACGTGGATAGAGGACTGGTGGCAGACAGGAAGCAAAGAGTAGGAATAAACGGGTCCTTTTCAGAATGGCAGGCAGTGACTAGTGGGGCACCGCAAGGTTCAGTGCTGGGACCCCAGCTATTTACAATATACATTAATGATTTAGACGAAGGAATTGAATGTATTATCTCCAAGTTTGCAGATGACACTATGAGCTGTGAGGAGGATGCTAAAAGGCTGCAGGGTGACTTGAACAGGTTAGGTGAGTGGGCAAATGCATGGCAGATGCAGTATAATGTAGATAAATGTGAGATTATCCACTTTGGTGGCCAAAACAGGAAGGCAGAATATTATCTGAATGGTGACAGATTAGGAAAATTGGAAGTGCAACGAGACCTGAGTGTCATGGCACATCAGTCATTGAAAGTTGGCATGCAGGTACAGCAGGCGGTGAAGAAGGCAAATGGCATGTTGGCCTTCATAGCGAGAGGATTTGAATATAGGAGCAGGGAGACCTTACTGCAGTTGTACAGGGCCTTGGTGAAGCCACACCTTGAATATTGTATACAGTTTTGGTCTCCTAATCTGAGGAAGGACATTCTTGCTATTGAGGGAGTGCAGCGAAGGTTCACCAGACTGATTCCCGGGATGGCAGGACTGACATTTGAAGAAAGACTGGATCGACTAGGCTTATATTCACTGGAATTTAGAAGAATGAGTGGGGATCTCATAGAAACATATACAATTCTGACGGGACTGGACCGGTTAGATGCAGGAAGAATGTTCCCGATGTTGGGGAAGTCCAGAACCAGGGGTCACAGTCTAAGGATAAGGGGTAAGCCATTTAGGATCGAGATGAGGAGAAACTTCTTCACTCAGAAAATTGTGAACCTGTGGAATTCTTTACCACAGAAAGTTGTTGAGGCCAGTTCGTTAGATATATTCAAAAGGGAGTTAGATGTGGCCCTTACGGCTAAAGGGATCAAGGAGTATGGAGAGAAAGCAGGAATGGGGTACTGAAGTTGCATGATCAGCCATGATCATATTGAATGGTGGTGCAGGCTCGAAGGGCCGAATGGTCTACTCCTGCACCTATTTTCTATGTTTCTATATTTCTATGACATGTTTAACCTTACTTTTTGACTGATGAATGTGGTTTTATCTAATTGCTTAACTTGCCTTCAGATTTGATTTTGAAAGTGTGGAAAATAATGTGGAGAATGCAGTGGACAAATCCAAACCTTGGAGCCGGTCCATTGAGGATTTACATCGAAGTAGTAATCTGCCATCACCAGTTGGCAACAGTTTGGCCCGGTCTTCCAGACATTCAACATTACGGTAGGCTGATGACAGAAAACTTCCAATAATTCAGCAAAAGTAGCAAAGAAGTTGATCATAATGTGATTTTCTGTTTTCGTAAAAACAGGCTTGTTATTAGCCTTGTATAATATAATCTTTAAAAGGTGTCTTTCTGGTTGGGTGGCATGGGGGGTCAAGCTCAGCTTTTCCCTTCCCTAGTCTAATCCTAAAGATACAGGAGCCGAAATTGCCCACCGCCTGAAACGAGGCGCACCTACTGTTTCTGATGTGCTCCGTCCGTCCCAATGCATGGGGCGGCCAATCAGGAGAAATTTAGCACTTTGTGCTTTTTTTTGAAACGGGGCGGAAGTGGCCTCATCATCAGGGCAGAAGTGGAGGCGGGGCGGAGTGGCCGACACTGCAAATCATCAGCGTCGCGCTGATGACGTCATCACGCTGGCATGTCCCAACGGCCCTCCCCATCAATTAAAGGGGAGCACCGCTGCAAACTCTGCAGCCACTTTAGTGGCAAACACTGGGCCACCAGGGAGGATTCCGGCTGGGCCAGTGGCCTGGCACCCAAGAGGGGATGCCAGGCTGCCAGCTGGCGGCCCGGGCGAAACTGTTGCCGTAATTGTCGGCCCGACCTGGCAGTCGGCCAATTAAAAAAAATAAAATAAAAATAACGTTGTCGCCAGCAGCGCCACTTCCCCTTTAAGGGCGGCCATGCCGCCAAGCCGCAGAAAGGGCACCGACAGCAAAAGCTGTCAGTGGCACCGACTGGCGATGGTGGCGCTTCCGCGGGGCAATTCCGGAAAGGGGCAAGTTCCCGTGGAGCAATTTTGGGAAGGTGTCGCCGTCGGTTGGTAAGAGGTCACCACGGCAGGAAAATGGGAGGGGCTGTCCCCTATACCGCTCCAAACCTGAGGACGGGCAACTTTTAAAATGGCGGCCCCTCCACAGAGACTCAGCGGCCAGTCCGCACCGACCCGTGGCCACTGTTTGCAGGCAGCCACTGGCCTTGTAGAAAGGGGCAATTCTGGCCCCGCAGCCTCCCACTTCTGGCCAGGTAGTCTGAGGGAGATGGGAAAGTATTGCTCTGGGAGAAATCAGTTCCCACTATAATAAAGCATGTCACTGGTCGGCTTTGTGAGATGAGCCCTGCCAACCAAGGAGAATAGTGCAGAGCTGGATACTAACTTTGAAATAAAATGGGGGAAAAATTTAGCAAAAGCAAAAAAGGACACTGCTTATAATATTTACAACAATAATGGTTCATTGTGAGTATTCTTACTGCAAATCAATATGAACCATTTAATAGCACAGTGCATAACAGGATCTCCGCTGCTAATTCCAATAAATTCTAGAAACAGTGGTCCTCGTCTTCTCATATTCACACAATTTCTCTTGAAACCGTACTTATCCATGTCCGAGATCATTGCTAAATATAAACTATGATGGACGTTGGGACGATCAGTACTGGATGAACATACAATGTGACTGCGGCACAAGGCTTGCCAAGAACTCCAAACCAATCACGTGATTATCACGTCAGCTAAGAAATGGTTTGTGTCCATCTACCAGTCACTGCAGTAATTTATTTTTAAGTAGCAGTTAAAATCTACAGTATGATCCTTGAATAGGATCATTGTTCTAGGATGAATAGAAAAATTCATCCTGGAATTCTAGCACAGCCATCACTGACACATGAGACATTGCAATTTTAATTGTTAAGGTGACAGCTCAAGAAACACAGATCCATTTGGAACCTTTTTTTCACTGATTATATTTATTGGTGTTGTGGGGCCCGGTTTTACAATTTACATTGGGTTTTTTTCCTTTTGCATTGCCAATTAATGTATGTAAATTTCACTTTATGATTAAATAGGGTGTTATTATTTTTCCATTGCTTTAACTTCTGTTAATTTTTAAATTTTTATTTGCCCTGCAACTTTTCTTTTCCCTTCTAATTTTCTCCTTTCCTCCCTGAAAAGTCCTGACTCGTGCTGAGATGTGATTCCATGGGCGGGGCAGTGTGTTGCACTTTGCCCCAGTGGCTATTCACAAGCCACAAATTTTGGAGAGTCTACCAGCTTGTTGCAAAGATAATGAGAGCTAAATTTAGCAGAATGAATGCCGGGAGCCATCACTATAAGAGTCATCAAAAAATTAAATAGGGAAATCAGAAATAAAAATTTTAACCAGAGAGTGGTGAGAATGTGGAACTTGCTAGTAGTTGAGGCGAATAGTATAGCTGTATTTAAGGGGAAGCTAGGTAAGCATATGAGGGATCAGGGAATAGAGGTTTTGTTAGATGAGGAAGGATGAGAGGAGTCTTGAGTAGAGCATAATGCCGGCATGGACTGATTGGGATGAATGGCCTGTTTCTTTTTGTGCTGTATATTCTATGTAATTCTATGTAAACCTGCAGCTAAAGAGTAGTGGCTTGTAAAGTCAGTGAGAAGGAATTATATAGAATGTATTGAAACATCTCCCCTTTTCACCTGTTAATGTATTCATTAAGCTGTTCACAGTGTTAACCAAAAGACCAATCCTAAATAGGCTTGGTGTGTATAACACTATTATGCAGGAGGGTGAACCAGCCTTTGGGAGTTTGGGAGCAGTCAATTCATGGGTGACTATTTTTTCACTTCCTAATTCATGAAACTGCCCTGCACTGTAAATAACTCAAATTTGTGAGCAGCAGGTATCAAATTGCAGTATGAAATTTCAGGGCTGCGGCTCTTACCATGCACACGTTATTAAACAGTGTCTGTTTGAGAGTACATTCTAATGGTGCAAAACCACTGGAAGGGTCAGATGATGGTGGAAACTACAGCAGTGATATGGGGATATTATCAGAGTTAAAGAACCACAATGAACCAAAATGCATTGGCTCATTCTAGGATTACGCCAGTAAACCACAGGAGTGTTCCTTTTGTCTGTTTTGGTTTTCTTCATAAATAATTCATTGCACTTCTGTTTCCTGTATTGAATGACCTACCTAAAACATGCCCATCTATCCACATGCATAGCAATATCAGGCCGTGCTTCTCCAGGCTCCTAAAGAAAACACAATATACATTAGTGAGACACTAAATATATACTACAAATGACAGATATATTTATCTGACTTCCACAGTTAATGGTTTGTGCCGCTGTGTGTAGCATATTTGTAAAGTGTTAACAATTTTTTTAATAATTGCTATAAAACTGAGTTTTGAAGTTTGTAATATGTAATGTGAAATGAAGCTGGAAAAATCTTGTGTGAAGTGAAGTGTTTTTGTCTAATTCATGATGTAAACATTCATCTATAATGATTTATCAGTATTTTTTGAACTAATTAGAACTTCCCCAAAACTACTTTTACAATTTTTAAAAATGTAGTTGAAATAGTTCACAGCCATAGATAAGGTTTGACACATTGCACACAGCTATGGATATAAAGAATGAGGCCATTTTATTATCTCCATTTTATTACTCTTTGCCTTTAGCATTTTAATTGATGCTTCAAAAAGCAATCAGTCGGTAGTACTCTCGCCTCTGAGGCAGAAGATTGTGGGTTCAAGTCCCACTCCAGAGACTTGAGCATATAATCCCAGGTTGACACTTCAGCACCCCCTCAGAATATCACCTATTGGATGAGATATTATACTAAGGCTCCGTCTGCCATCTCAGGTGGATGTAAAAGATCCCATGGACTATTTGAAGAAGAGCTGAGGAGCTCCCCTGTATCTTGTCCAATATTTATCCCTCAACCAATATTACTTAAAAAAAAAAAAAGATTATCTGCTCATTATCTCATTGCTGTTTGAGGAACCTTGCTGTGCATAAATTGGTTACCACATTTCCCTACTTTAAAACAGTGACAGTATTTCAAAAAGTAATTAATTAACTAGTAAGCGTTTTGAGCTGACCAAGGTTATGAAAGATGCAAA
The DNA here is from genome assembly GCF_044704955.1 of Pristiophorus japonicus. Lineage (NCBI taxonomy): Eukaryota > Metazoa > Chordata > Chondrichthyes > Pristiophoridae > Pristiophorus > Pristiophorus japonicus. The sequence continues at coordinate 104,969,025 of NC_091979.1, read as the reverse complement.
TCCTTTTTTTTTAAAAGAGACAAATTATTAAATCTATGTTATGGTCCAGTGTGTTTGCTTTTTTGTAATTGGGGGATCTGCTCAATTGGTATACAGCTTATTTAAAGAAGACAGCATTTGCTGCCAAAAGTCTATGCTATTTTAAATTCAAATCTTTGTCAAACAAAATGGCAAGACCTAAGTAAAATTTAGTTAACATATGATTTTACATTTTTCTGATCCTCCTAACTCATGCTTGCTGTCATTCTCCTTTGTCCTTCATACGCCCTCCTTCACCTGAGTAAATGTAGTACGAGAATGCTGACACTCATGTTTATCAGAGGTGTCTTGTTTATTGTGAACTGCCCCTTCTAACTGACTAGGAACCGACTGAATTCTGTTGTGGCGGTGGTGAATCCAAGAGTTAGAAAGGCCCCAGATCATAAAACAAAATAATTGAATTGAGCACATCAAGTGCTATGATATGGGGACAGCATGTCCAACATTTATATCACAGAATTTTTCTGTTAGAACCAAAGAAGTTTACAATTCAGAAGGAGACCATTCGGCCCATCTTATCTGTGCCAAATCTTTGCCAGGGCAATCCACAAATAATCCTGGTGCCTTACCCTCTCCCTATATCTCTTGGATCACCACTGGAAGTATCAGAACAGCACTGAAAGGTCGGACATTTTTATTTATTCCCAATTGTTGAATAGGGCAAGACTTCCACAATATTAAAAAAAAATTCTCCGGATGTGGGTGTCGCTAGCAAGCCCAGCATTTATTGGCTGTCCCTATTTGCTCGTGATGGTGCAGGTGGGTGGTCCTCTTGAACCACTGCAGTCGTGTGATAAAGATACTCCAACAATGCTGTTGGGTAGGAAGTTTCAGGATTTCGACCCAGCAACAATAAAGGAATGGCGCTATGTGTCCAAGTCAGGATTGTGTATGACTTAGAGATGAGGTTGGAGGTTATGGTCTTCCCATACACCTGCTGCCCTTGTCATTTTCAGTAATGGAGTTTTGGGGGAAGACGGTGGGAGCATGGGGAGGGATATCCTGTTCATTGATAAATAATAATGCAGCTGTTTCACTAGTTGGCAATAGGAATATGTAGAAGAACAACATCTTTATCAGTGCTTCTTTAAAGACTGCAGTTTCTCCAGTTAGAAAAGCCGGATTAGATTATTCTGTTCAGAATAATTATCCACTAATGAGCCAGAAGTGCAAATGCTTTCTGCTTATCTTAACCCTCTGTGTTTGCGAGTACATACGAGCAGGCATATATTTTTCTCTCAATTGTAATAATTTACTAAAAGAAAATAAAGTCTTGCATTTATATAGCACCTTTCATAACCTCAGGACATCCCAAAGTGGTTTACAGCCAATGAGGTACTTTTGGAGTGTACCTGTCACTGTTATAATGTAGAAAACATGGCAGCCAATTTACGCACCACAAGCAGCAATATGATAATGATCAGATAATCTGTTTTGTTGTGTTGATTGTGGAACACCGCGGATAACTCCCCTGCTCTTCGAAATAGTGCCATGGGATCTTTTATGTCCATTTGAGAGAGCAGACAGAGCTACGGTTTAACATCTCATCCGAAATACAGCACACTCAACAGCACAGTACTCCCTCAGCACTGCACTGGAGTGTCAGCTTAGATTTTTGTGCTTAAGTCTCTGGAGTGGGACTTGTACCTACAATCTTTTGACTCAGAGGTGAGAGTGCTACCCACTGAGCCACACTAAGGAAGTTGCAGTTGGTTATATTGCCTTGTATCATGAGCCTTTATCTCATTTTATTGTGGCCTGAACACCTACAGATATGAAAGAACTTCCTGAGTACTATAATAATGAAGCCATGCGGCTTCTTTCTGTCTGAATCCTGAAAGTACAATGTTATGTAAAAGGTTTTCAAACCTTATTGACTTATTTGATATAGTGCTTGTATGTAGATTCCATGGTTTTTGTCTATATTGGTTTCCAGTGGTGTGCACTGTTTCAACGACCTGTTTTACGTATTTTTGCATTATCCATCTATAGGTGTAACACTTTACCAAGCAGAAGGACGCTGAAGAATTCTAGATTAGTGAGCAAAAAGGATGACGTTCATGTCTGCATCATGTGCTTGCGTGCAATCATGAACTACCAGGTACATGGTACAAGCTTTCCCTTGTTTCTATACTCTAGTCCTTTGTCCTTCCGTTCCTGAAAAATACAAAGGTTTAAATGTGCCAATGTGCTTGTTCGCTGTAAAGTAAAGCTTCTACTTCAATTACTTAAAATAGTGGCCTTGCTCCATCTACCATTTAGATCTGAATTGTTCATAAGACTAAATCTAATAGCTTTTAGGAATATGTATAAAAGCACATAAAAAGGGGCACTAATTACATTTTATATCTGAATGTCATGTTAGATTTAGGATAGTTTCTAAGATAACATTTTTAATTTTCTTTACAGATTTCATTATACTGTAAATCATGTTAATTTTTTTATAGTAAACCTGCAGGTGTAAGGACCAAATGACAGCCATAAAAAATGATTTCTAATGAATTTTTCAAGTCCTGCTGAAACCTCACTGATTGGCATTTTCCTCTGTCTGGTTTGTAGTCCTTAATGCAGTTCCTTGATTATTCAGTCTGCCCATAGATTTGCTTCAAGTATCTGGGAATGTTGATTTTCCACTGCTCAGTCATCTTGATGACCAAAGGGTGGTGTCATGGTGACAGTTTTATCCAAAAGTCTGAAATCAGATATGTCGAGTATAGGGTGTAGCTACCATCTAAGCCAATCTAAAGAATCTTGAGAGGGTTGTTTGTTGGTTTTGTGTTAAAATTGGCCACTGTACTGCTGGGAGCTTTCCATCTTTCCAAAAATGTTCAAAATGCCAGTAAATCAAAAACTGTGGAATAATCTTTTGGCTGGAAATATTTTAAGTCACTTATTGATAATTTTAGATGAAAAAATATCTACGTAGAAAATAATTTAATCTTCCCAACATCTTGTAGAAAGTCCAGCATATTTGTTCAATTGTTCAATTCGCCACAAATATGCAGGGGTGTGAGCAGTTGTGGTTTGTTATCAGAAACCTTATCCGCAGGTTTTGACAATCAATATTTTGTGTCTAGACGAGCAAACCAATCCTGCACACTTCCCGTGCAATCTGAACCCACTCTTGCAACAAACATTGTGCAAGTTGTTCCTCAATTTGTTTGTTACAATTTCCTATGGCTATCATTTTGTGACCTGACCAGACCTGGAGATTTACAACAAAGTGCAACATGGCTTACAGAATTCAGACTCTGGTAACACAATGTCATGATCTTACCTCCAGTTGCTGTGTGATGGAATACGTGGCCTTTCTGTAACACTCAGCATACCAAGACCATTAGACACTGGATGTTGGGGCAGGATATGGGAGTATTTCTCTCTACTTTTGTCATAGTTTAAGACTTTCTGGAAAACACCTTTAGCAGTTCCAAATTATATTCATTATTGAATTATAGAGATTTACAACAGTGATACTTTATTCGTAGACATTAATCTGTTTTCTTTTATCTAATTGCAGTATGGCTTCAACATGGTCATGTCACATCCACATGCTGTTAATGAAATTGCACTGAGTCTGAACAATAGGAATCCGAGGTAAGACATCCTTCCCACTGGAAAACACATTGTGACTTAGTATTGGTTTAGAAAAATGCAATACATACTGTGAAGATTGAATAATTATTACTACAATTTTGTAGCATAATCGAGTAGAAATGTAGGGTTACTTTGGTGAAAGGGTGAAAACAGGCGGTTTGAAAGTCTGATTTTAGCATGCAATTTTGATCCTAATTGTTGATCACCATAATTTGAATTTGCCTGGAGGTGCTAAACAGACATCTGCAGGTTTAGCACTCAAGCATTGATTAGACACAGTTTCCGTGGAGCAGTATATGTGGGTTCCACACAACTGCTTCCACTGAAGGTGTAGACTGCACTGGCTGACACACAGCAGCAGGTTTCAGGATGGCTCAGGGTGCACAGGTTCTCGGACACGGCGTTGGTGGACCTGGTGGAGGAGGTCCAGAGGAGGAGGAGGGATGTCCTCTACCCACAGAGGGGGCGGTCCACCTCGTTCTCCTGACCCTCTCGCCTGCAGCAGCTGCTCTGCCTGGCCTCCTGTCCTCCTTCCATTCCTCCTGTAGACCAAGGGGGACCCCTAGCAAGATGCCCATGACCAAGCACTCCCTTTCCTGGTGACTCCTATAAGGTGTCCAGTAAGGTAGAGTAGCACAGCACTCACTCATTCTTTTTAGGAGAAAGTCCTCAGAGAATTTGTGGAATAAATGTTTGGTGAAGTCTTGACAAAGTGTCCCAGAAAATATCCCCATGTGTTTCAAAAGGTCTCTTCAAACCTCCAGCAGCAAGTGAAAAGTTTAAGGTGATATAGCTTTAACTATCACTCAAAATCCTCAGCAACGATCTGTTTACTCCCAATCAGCTGGTTGCTGTAGGAGAGGGCATTAAGTCGAGCACTATCCACCAAAATGCTGTGCAGTCTCCTTAATGAGCACAAGCAGGCAATTTAAGTGGCAATCAGCCCCTTAACAATTCTCTGGGTGGCCATTCCTAGCGCAAGCTTCGACTCCTTTACCAAGATGGCATCTTGTGCTAAACGTGAACTAAACCGTAGTTTCAGCTCAAGACGCCACCGCGGAGGCTCTTTAGCGATGAAAATCACCCCCAATGCATCTTGTCACGAGATAAATTATTTATCTACAGATGTGTTTTTAAAATAATCTATTTTCATGTGATATATTAAATGTTAAGTTTAAATTGTCCTTTTTGAACAAAAGAGGTTGAATGTATAATTGAATTCTGGAAAAACAATTCCAAAATGAAGCATCATTGTCACTTACAGATGAATGTTTCCTGTGTTGTGTATCTCCAGTACAAAAGGACTAGTGTAACCAGAGCCTTGTTTCTCCTGGTCCTGTTAATGATCTTGTTTGCTGCCATTGTAGGACAAAGGCTCTGGTCTTGGAACTGTTGGCAGCTGTTTGTCTTGTCAGAGGAGGACATGAAATAATCTTATTAGCGTTTGATAATTTCAAGGAGGTAAGATGCCTTTCTTCTTGGTAAAAGGCAACATTGTATGCTTTTTACAGGATTCATCCCCCTTTACATCCTGCAGTTCCTCTTTACATCATTTCTTTAAACACACCTCGCTATTCAAGTATAATTTTCACACCTATATGTCTTAATTTACCAGTTTGTTAAAAAGTAAAAGTTAGTCTAAAAAATGTTGTTCCAAAATAGAACAGATCTGTAGAGTATGCTAGTGAAAAATAGTGATTTAAAAAAAAGACACAATTACCTCAATAAAGTTAAACTCTTCACTAAATAAAATTGCTTTCTCTATAGATGTACTTGGTACAATCTTTTCGCCTTTTTGCCAGATTTGTGAATAGCTTTCAGCTCTTTTTGCCTTGGGAAGTGTTTGCCAATTGGCTGTTTGCAAAAGGGATGGTCATTCAACATTAACATGCTGCCACATAGTATCAGCACTTATTTATAACAGAGTGATTTTTTTTTAGTGTCCTTCAGTGCTTGCGCGCTCTGAACTCCGCCGCCCCCCCCCCCCGGATGCCCACGCATGCACAGACTCCTCGAAACCGGAAGTGGAGCCTGTATCATCCCGACTGCGTTGCTTTACTGAGCTGTGCTGCTGCTGACTGCCTTCTAGCCCGAGCCCACTCGGTTGGGGGGGTGGGGGAGGGGTGCAGGAACTTGGGCTGGGATAGAACAGGAACTTGGGCTAGGATGGGGCAGGAACTTGGGCTGGGATGGGGCAGGAACTTGGGCTGGGATAGGACAGGAACTTGAGCTGAGTTGGGGCAGGAACTGGGGATGTGGGGGCAGGAACTTGGGCTGGGATGGGGCAGGAACTTGGGCTGGGATACGGAATGAACTGGGGTTGTGGAGGGGGGCAGGAATGTTGGCTGGGATGGGGCAGGAACTTGGGCTGGGATGGGGCAGGAACTGGGGTTGGGGGGGGTGCAGGAACTTGGGCTGGGTATAGGGCAGGAGCTTGGGCTAGAATGGGGCAGAAACTGGGATTGGGGGGAGTAGGAACTTGGGCTGGGATGGGGGGAGGAACTTGGGCTGGGATGGGGCAGGAACTGGGGTTGGGGGGGGTGCAGGAACTTGGGCTGGGTATAGGGCAGGAGCTTGGGCTAGAATAGGGCAGAAACTGGGATTGGGGGGAGTAGGAACTTGGGCTGGGATGGGGGGAGGAACTTGGGCTGGGATGGGGCAGGAACTGGGGCTGGGATGGGGAGGGAGGAACTTGGGCTGGGATAGGGCAGGAACTGGGGTTGTGGGGGCAGGAACTGGGACTGGGATGGGGAGGGAGGAACTTGGGCAGGAACTGGGGCTGGGATGGGGCAGGGGCTGGGAAGGGAAGGAACTGGGGTTGGGATGGGGAGGGAGGAACTTGGGCTGGGATAGGGCAGGAACTGGGGTTGTGGGGGCAGGAACTGAGGCTGGAATGGGGCAGGAACTGGGGCTGGGATGGGGAGGGAGGAACTTGGGCTGGGATGGGGCTGGGATGGGGAGGGAGGAACTTGGGCTGGGATAGGGCAGGAACTGGGGCTTGGATGGGGCAGGAACTTGAGCTGGGATGGGGCAGGAACTGGGGTTGTGGGGGCAGGAAGTTGGGCTGGGATGGGGCAGGAAGTTGGGCTGGTATAGGGCAGGAAGTTGGGCTGGGATAGGGCAGGAAGTTGGGTTGGGATGGGGCAGGAACTTGGGATGGGGCAGGAACCTGGGCTGGGATAGGGCAGGAACTGGGGTTGGGATGGTGCAGGAACTTGGGATAGGGCAGGAACCTGGGCTGGGATGGGGCAGGAACCTGGGCTGGGATAGGGCAGGAACCTGGGCTGGGATAGGGCAGGAACTTGGGCTGGGATAGGGCAGGAACTTGGGCTGGGATGGGGCAGGAACCTGGGCTGGGATAGGGCAGGAACTTGGGCTGGGATGGGGCAGGAACTTGGGCTGGGATAGGGCAGGAACTTGGGCTGGGATGGGGCAGGAACTTGGGCTGGGATGGGGCAGGGACCTGGGCTGGGATAGGGCAGGAACCTGGGCTGGGATGGGGCAAGGACTTGGGCTGGGATGCGGCAGTAACTCAGGCTGGGACGGGGGAGCTCTGTCCTGTCTGGATACGGCAGTCAGAATGGTTCGAATTAGATTTTGCCAAGTCACTCAGAACTTCGGCTGTGCGGTTCGAATTAAACATTCCAGAGAAACTGCTGGGTGTGTCTTATCCTCCAAGGGGATCAATCAGCAATCAGTCATGTGATCATGGGGAGCCAATCAGAGCATTTGCTAGTGCAAATAAGCATGTCCTATTTATAGAAACATAGAAAATAGGTGCAGGAGTAGGCTATTCAGCCCTTCGAGCCTGCACCGCCATTCAATGAGTTCATGGCTGAACATGCAATCTCAGTACCCCATTCCTGCTTTCTCGCCATACCCCTTGATCCCTCTAGTAGTAAGGACTACATTGAACTCCTTTTTGAATATATTTAGTGAATTGGCCTCAACAACTTTCTGTGGTAGAGAATTCCACAGGTTCACCACTCTCTGGGTGAAGAAGTTTCTCCTCATCTCGATCCTAAATGGCTTACCCCTTATCCTTAGACTGTGTCCCTTGGTTCTGGACTTCCCCAACATTGGGAACATTCTTCCTGCATCTAACCTGTCTAAACCCGTCAGAATTTTAAATGTTTCTATGAGATCCTCTCTCATTCTTCTGAACTCCAGTGAATAACAAGCCCAATTGATCCAGTCTTTCTTGATATGTCAGTGCCGCCATCCCGGGATGAACCTTCGCTGCACTCCCTCAATAGCAAGAATGTCCTTCCTCAAGTTAGGAGACCAAAACTGTACACAATACTTCAGGTGTGGCCTCACCAAGGCCCTGTACAACTGTAGCAACACCTCCCTGCCCCTGTACTCAAATCCCCTCGCTATGAAGGCCAACATGCCATTTGCTTTCTTAACCGCCTGCTGTACCTGCATGCCAACCTTCAATGACTGATGTACCATGACACCCAGGTCTCGTTGCACCTCCCCTTTTCCTAATCTGTCACCATTCAGATAATAGTCTGTGTCTCTGTTTTTACCACCAAAGTGGATAACCTCACATTTATCCACATTATACTTCATCTGCCATGCATTTGCCCATTCACCTAACCTATCCAAGTTACTCTGCAGCCTCATAGCATCCTCCTCGCAGCCCACACTGCCACCCAACTTAGTGTCATCCGCAAATTTGGAGATACTACATTTAATCCCCTCGTCCAAATCATTAATGTACAATGTAAACAGCTGGGGCCCCAGCACAGAACCTTGCGGTACCCCACTAGTCACTGCCTGCCATTCTGAAAAGTCCCCATTTACTCCTCTTTGCTTCCTGTCTGACAACCAGTTCTCAATCCACGTCAGCACATGGATTGAGAACTGGTTGTCAGATACATCTAGCAATGCTGAATAGACACTGCTTCCTGTAGGAGAGGTTGTATACTTAGAAGGTCTTGTATTTCTGCCCAGGCTGCTCCCTTTCATAATGACTCATAGAAACATAGAAAATAGGTGCAGGAGCAGGCCATTCAGCCCTTCTAGCCTGCACCGCCATTCAATGAGTTCATGGCTAAACATGAAACTTCAGTACCCCCTTCCTGCTTTCTCGCCATAACCCTTGATCCCCCGAGTAGTAAGGACTTCATCTAACTCCCTTTTGAATATATTTAGTGAATTGGCCTCAACTACTTTCTGTGGTAGAGAATTCCACAGGTTCACCACTCTCTGGGTGAAGAAGTTTCTCCTCATCTCGGTCCTAAATGGCTTACACCTTATCCTCAGACTGTGACCCCTGGTTCTGGACTTCCCCAACATTGGGAACATTCTTCCTGCATCTAACCTGTCTAAACCCATCAGAATTTTAAACGTTTCTATGAGATCCCCTCTCATTCTTCTGAACTCCAGTGAATACAAGCCCAGTTGATCCAGTCTTTCTTGATAGGTCAGTCCCGCCATCCCGGGAATCAGTCTGGTGAATCTTCGCTGCACTCCCTCAATAGCAAGAATGTCCTTCCTCAAGTTAGGAGACCAAAACTGTACACAATACTCCAGGTGTGGCCTCACCAAGGCCCTGTACAACTGTAGCAACACCTCCCTGCCCCTGTATTCAAATCCCCTCGCTATGAAGGCCAACATGCCATTTGCTTTCTTAACCGCCTGCTGCACCTGCATGCTAACCTTCAATGACTGATGTACCATGACACCCAGGTCTAGTTGCACCTTCCCTTTTCCTAATCTGTCACCATTCAGATAATGGTCTGTGTCTCTGTTTTTACCACCAAAGTGGATAACCTCACATTTATCCACATTATACTTCATCTGCCATGCATTTGCCCACTCACCTAACCTATCCAAGTCACTCTGCAGCCTAATAGCATCCTCCTCGCAGCTCACACTGCCACCCAACTTAGTGTCATCCGCAAATTTGGAGATACTGCATTTAATCCCCTCGTCTAAATCATTAATGTACAATGTAAACAGCTGGGGCCCCAGCACAGAACCTTGCGGCACCCCACTAGTCACTGCCTGCCATTCTGAAAAGTACCCGTTTACTCCTACTCTTTGCTTCCTGTCTGACAACCAGTTCTCAATCCACGTCAGCACACTACCCCCAATCCCATGTGCTTTAACTTTGCACATTAATCTCTTGTGTGGGACCTTGTCGAAAGCCTTCTGAAAGTCCAAATATACCACATCAACTGGTTCTCCCTTGTCCACTTTACTGGAAACATCCTCAAAAAATTCCAGAAGATTTGTCAAGCATGATTTCCCTTTCACAAATCCATGCTGACTTGGACCTATCATGTCATTGCTTTAGAAAACAAATGCCATAAGTTGACTTTTCTCTGTGTTTCCTCTTGGGTAAAACTACAGGTAGAGTAGAGTAGGGCTTTTCGCCTTGAACCTTGTACTGTACTGTGATTGGTTCCGGCTGAGGGCGTGCAAGGAGAAACCTGTAACATCAACCTGGAAATATCAACTGTTCAACCTCTTTCTCCAGTTAGCCTTTGGTTTACCTCTCACAAAGGCAATAGTTGGTTGCTTTAAACCAAAATCTGTCAGTTTTGCAGTATCTTCGACTCTATACATTTTCATCCTATGATCGCTGTAAGAAAGGAAAGGGATGATATTAGCTCACGGAACCTTCGGTTTGGATATTAATCCTGTTAATCAACAGCTGAACGTATCATCATCATCATCGGCAGTCCCTCGAAATGAGGATGACTTGCTTCCACGCCAAAAAAAAGGATGAGTTTACAGGTGTTTCGAATGAAGAACCCGAACTACATCCTCAAGGGTGGAAGATGCCTGTGTGTGGATTTTTTTATCATGTGGTGGCCGTTGCATACCAGCCATCACACGGGCTTGACAGAGCTAGGTCTTGGTCCAGTGGCAAGGATTACCCAAGACAACTGGAGACCTGCTCTGCTGCACGGACCTAGTGCACACACATATCGCAGTGTGGGCTGGCCCGTGCTGCCCCTGGGCCCCTAGCCCCGAACTCACGCCTCCCCTGGGCCCCGATCACATCCCTCCACAGTCTCTTGCCACTCCTTCGCCCGATCTTGCCGCTCCTGCTGCATCTGCCCACGCTCCAATCACCGACCTGGACCTTGCCATGCCTGGTCCAGGTCGGTGAGGTACATGTAAAACCTGCTTGGCTACCTTGTACAAAGAGTACTGCTTCATGAATGTTAAATTTTGACATGATCTTAAAATAGAAGACACTCACTTCATAAACTTACATACATGTATTGGCGTAGTTCTTCAGCTGGATGTATAAATAATAATGACAAATGCGTTTCAACAGCTCAATGTCAAACTAAATTTTTGCCAAGTGACATGAAGTCCATGAGTAAACTGATTAAACCCCAAGTACTAAAGCTTTTATAACAAAACTATAAATGCTGGATTTACTCAGTCTAAACAACGTTTAACTCTCACCTGTGGATCAGCAAATTCATATAGTTAGCACCAGTGCCATTAACAGAAATCAGATTTTCACACACAAGTATAGAGAGATATCCTAGATCGTCAATCCTATTAACAGTGTCCATCCCTAACTGGCAGAATGGGGAAAAACACATGGCATAATATGCTTCCCAAAGTAGTATTTGAAACCATGATACAAAGTGTGTAAATCTTTGAAAATTCTCTCTAGATTTCATGGATGAAATGTAGCATTGCTTATGACACCACAGAATTTCCAAATTATAAGTTATGATCCTTGCACTGCAATCTCATTTTAATGGAGATTGAAATAAGCAGTGGAAAATGTAATGATTTTAAAATTTCCAATACGCCTATCTAAATCCTGGAAATCGAGCTAATATTTCTAAAGGGATATATTTGGCAACATTGAAGACAGTACTTCAGTTTGTTGAAGGGAATATTAACTGGATACATCTGTCTCTGTTTAACCTCTTTACTTCATCCAAAATAAAGAAAACGATTGATACCTTAAGATACTAGTCTTACCTTCCACTGTGAATTTGGAACATTAACTAGAAAATCAATACAAAAAACAGATTATGAACGTTTTAGAGATTATGACAGGTTGCACATTGATTTTTATACTGAATCTATAAATCACTATCATATACCTGTACAATGGATTGTGATCCAAATCAATGAAAATCACAATTCAAATTGTTCAGTGTGCCTTTACAATACAGATATTTTCACAATAAAGGTTAGCAAATTGCTTTTTGGCAACATTTTGTACTTTCCTTCAAAACACACAATTGGAATTTAAAAGGACAGCATTAAAAATGGTACTTCATAGTTGTTTCTCAAGCTGGGCAGTCTTGAATGCAACATTAACTAAGGTGCACAAAAAATAGTCAAAAGGCTAGAACACAATTACAGCACAACTCATCAAAACAGGATGTAAGAATTTCAATCTTTTTGTTTGCTATTAAAATGACTGGATTTGTGCGTACTGGACCATTCTTACAGCTTTTCTTCCTGGGAAAATGCAGTACTTTTTAACTGGAGTTATATATTTAATGATGGGTCCAATATAAACATGCACACCCACATTTAAATGCTAAATGATGCATAAATTGCCTTTTCATACCCGAAGAATAGCTCCAGGTTTAAAACGTACATTAAAACCTAGTGTCATTAACTAGCAGAATTGCCCAAACATTCTTGAACATAAGCTTTCCTATGATGTCCTAAAGTGGCCATAGTCAATCAACCCACATTTATTTACATTATATTTTTCTGAATCGTAAATCCATTTTGTGCAGTTTTTTCAGTTTTTGATGTAGCAAAGTTCTAGACATTATATGCAAAACAATGGGATAACAATTCTGAAATCACAAGGTCCTGACCCATATTTTTTTGCATTATATAAATGTAGTACCCTATTAGTATTGCTAGATGGCAGTGTCTGAAATGAAGAACTACAGCAGTAAAGAATGATGCTCCTTTGTTTGCTGTGGAACTGGAGTTTGTGACCTTCAGCTGGACCATTTTGAAGAAGTATGTAGTTGCCTGGACACAGTTAGTGCAAAGCACTCATTTATAGAACAGAAGTTTCCAGAATTCCATTAGATTTCCAATGGATGGCACGGTGGCGTAGTTAAAAGAAACGGGGCTTTAAAGAAGAAAGATTCATGGAGCAAATGCAGACAAAGGAATTATGAACGTTAATAAAAGTAACAAAATAGAGGGTAGTTAAAACTAACAAATGAGGGGACAAGAGCTAAAGGAATTGGATATAAGGACAAAGGAAAATGACATTAAAGCCAATGATTCAGTTAGCCATAAGTTTGTGTATCTTTCCCTAATTAAGTTATTGTTTAAAAACTCTTGTGTTTTGCTTTGCTAAATATGCACAAGTACTTGTACTAATGTGGCCCATTTAATAATCTTCAGGGCTGTAACAAATGCTGCAATCTCTTCAATTGGGAAATTCAAATTTGTTCATGTTGTAGAATTTGTTCATATTGTAGAATTTGTGAATGTTGTAGAATTGTGCACATACTTCCACTGCCCTTAGTGATGATGGAGACCAAGCAGTAAATTGTGGTATTACACTAAATCATTGCTTGTAGTTAAAATTACTTGAACTGTTAATGTGGCAATTTCTTATTGCTGGAATGTGTGCTTAATCCAATCACTCTTCTGTAAATAGACTGTGCTTAATATGCAGAGTTAAATCTGTGTTAAGCCTAAATACCATTTCATTCAATCACCCCGCATCGCTTCACTTAAATTGTGCAGCATGCTGGTTTATAATGGCTATTCTTCAAAATCTTTGATCAATAAAATATGAAAATGGCTTTAATTTTCATTTAAAGTTGGATTTTAATGCAAATTACAGATCTAACCAGAGCTGTCTCCCTTTACCAAATCCAAAACTGGACAGAGTGTGGAGCAAAGAGAATGGTTTATGGAGAGAACACTTTCAAATTATGGTGACCTGTTGTGCCATTATTTCCCTCTTATTCTGAGATGGAATGTATCCCACACAAATGTAAACTAATGAGCTCACTGAAATTGGGGAAGCAAGTTTAAGCGATGAGCAGCCTAACTATTCTGACCTTGTATGTTGAGCACTCACCTGCTCAAGCTACCCAGCTGCTTTTCATTCCAAATTATAATTGTATTTCTTTTCATTTTTAAGAATTTCATGTTGTGCATCTGCCATAGGTCACCCCAAAAGTGGCCCATCTGTAAACTACCAAAACATATTAATGAATTAAAGCTGACCAATTAAAGTAATGGATTGGGAAACATTAACCATCGCTTCTTGTTTGTGAAGCAACTTGACTGCTACAATGCCAGGCTGTTGTGATGCATTTTTGTAGTTAGTCTTCAAGCAAGGTGACTTTTTGTACGAATTTAAGTGTTTGCAGGTCCCAGTTTCAGGTTATTTCATGTCCAATGGATGTAGTCCCCTTTAGGAAGAACTGCTTCAGTTCCAAGCCAAACTGAAAGCATGGAAGTAAAGTAACACAACCTTTCGAAATGATGATTGTTTCCACTGGTCAGTAAAACAGTACAGGGTAATAATAAAGCACAAAAATATTAAAGGGGAGGTTAGGAAACGTTTCTTTACACAGAGGGTTGCTAGAATGTGGAATGCTCTGCCACAACCATTGTTAAAGTTGAGTCCATAAAATATATTTTTAAAAGGGAATTAGTTGCTTAAAAAAGAGGAATATTACAGGGTATGGGGAACAAGCAGGAGGGTGGGATTAGACTGGTGGCTCATGTGGAAAGAACATGAGCACAGACTTGGTGGGCCAAATAGTCTGTCTCTGTGTTGGAATATTCTACGACACAGCAATAAATTGGATGAGAGCATCATCGGCACCGACATGATGGGCCGAATAGCCTCCTTCGGTGTCATAATTTTTCTATGATCAAAAATTATAATCATCTGAATGGGTAATAAAACACATATGAATAACTATTGCACATTAATTCTAACTAAATATTAGAAAATGTTTTACTATAACAGAGAAAGCACTGTATTAAAGAACGCTATTGACATTAATACATTAATGGTAAACATAATTGGAAGTTATGCCTATTCAAATATAAATTGTAACTGTGGTTTGAATAGATCCACTTTACCGCAAATGGTATGAACGGATATATAAAAACAAACTGAAGATGCCTGTTTTTCTCTTGGTGGCTCAGATGATTAAGGCAGTGTGTAGCTGAGCCACACAGACAAAGAAGTTCACAGGTTCAGTCCCTGGTAGGAACTAAGTTAGTGTCATAGCCAGGACACCAGTAAGGATGCCACAATTGGTCACATCACCTTTTATGTTAGGGAGGGGAAAATTGGCCAGGGTTCTTGCTCCTATTAGTTGTCCAGTGATGCCTGCTGAAAGTATGTGTGTAGATTTGGATTAGGATAGGATTGAGCTTACCTGCGATGCCTCCCCGCTCGCCCCCCAGTTGTGTAGACTGCCAAAACTCACTGTCTAGATTCACACAAAAATAATAGTCATTTTGACAATGTACCAAGGGCACTTGGCCTAGTACAAGCCAAGTAGCTTTGAGAGGAAGAGGAGAGAACATTTTTAAAAGATGGCTGATTAATGAGACCAAACCACTGCTGGGAAAATTAATGTTGCAGTTGTCACATGATTGCTACGAATATGAATCTTGCAGCTCTATCAGTTCAGTACAACAATAAGTTAATTTATCCCAAGAAATAAATATGGTGACATGCTCCAAATGTTTCATTCAGTGTTTGCACAAAAAGAACATTGGCTGAGAGGATTTTTTTCAGTTTATCATCAGAATATTATTGATGGCCTAATCTCCTGGTGTTTTCCCTAATAACCCATTGTTATGTTGTATGCAACACAATTGTCTTTTTCCAGTGACCTCTGCTGGAGGTTATATGTGCTTTGCAGCAAATTTTTGTAGAACATTTGGGCAATTTTTTACTTGCCTGGCAGTCATGTGTTAATTTGTTTGACTTGCCTAAACCTTCTAGGGCCCGAGATCCAAAAACTTGCCTTTCTCCCCTTTTGTGAAACCTCTTTAGCTTCTCACTCTACATCTGAAAATAAAGACTCTAGCAACAGACTTACAAACAACATAGATCTTGAAAAGCTTGGATGCAGCCCCTCCTGTTACCTTGGCAACATGGAGCTGGGAGAGTTCCACCTTCAGCTCATTCAGCAGCTCTTCCGTCTCCTTGCCATGCAAATCACACGTCTTGAATTTTGCTATTTTCTTTGGGTAACCGCAGAGCAGAACACGTAATGTGTATCACAAACCCAACAGCAAAGGTAACCAGAAATGAATATGAAAAGAGATTTTAATGTTATCTCCTAGATTTAGAAACAGATGCACAGCTAGATTACACAGTTTCCCAGTGAACCAACTATCTCACTAGTTATTTATTTTAGAGGAATAACTATTAATTTACAGTCAATTTACCAACATTCAAAGAAAAATTATAGTGTGTAGTGTTGCTGTGAACTTCCAATCCACTCATTAAAATGGTACATGGTTGCGAGTCTGTACGCAGAGCACCCTCTAGTGTTTAAATGGAATCCTATTACAGTTTTGGGTTTCTGATTGTTTAAATCTTTTTCTCATTATATCTTACCTCAGGTGTGTGGTGAAAAGTATCGATTTGAAAAGCTAATGGAACATTTCCGAAATGAAGACAATAATATTGATTTCATGGTAAGCACTTTGTTAACTAATAAATCTTGCACCCTTCATAGCTCATATATTATTGTGTAACATCCCTGCAAATGAGTTTCCAGTGGTGATATCTACTGTGAATGTGGATAGTAAAGCAAATGTTGGAGCTGATCAGTATCTGTGAGGTAGTGGGAATCTGATTTGATCTTCAAATACCGCATCTCATTTGTTTCAGGTGAACTGTGCATATCTTTATTGTGATTCAAGAACAACGTTGTGATTATGCCTACAGTAGATGCTATAGTTAAACAGACCATGTGTAGGAGATTATCGCTGATAGATGAGGATGAGTGAGAATGCTCTGCTGTTGACTAAAGCATAAATAAAACAAATCAGGGATAAAACCATTCAATGATGTGGAATGTGCCTGGATCTGTATAACGAACCAGAGCTGCCTACTGGATTTAAGTGACAAAGGGTTTCAGTGTGAATAATATTTCTAACAGCAAACAATCTGATAAAACACTGAAAAATAAATCTTGTGACACTCTAATTCCTTGTCATAAAAGACTTTGTCATGCTATTTGTGTGCATCATGGCACCATTTCCTTAACTGATCAAGCCTCTGAACATTGACACTAATACAATTGGAGGAATACAGTTCCTATGTAACTTTTTTTATACCTCATTTACTTGAGTAATAATCTCTCTAATATAATCTCTGTTGCCTCCTTTCAAGGCTAAAAAGCCAAAATCTCAATGCTTCCAAACTACAGGACAGACTTGGGGCTCCTGCATGCCTTTCTGAGCTTAAATGTCTCTTGTGTATCTCATTGACCAGAGCTAGACACATTACTCATGATGACTACTAAAACCCCCAGATCTTTTAACTACACCCGTAGCTATTAGTCTACTTTACTTCAATGTCCAGGACTGTAACTGGGGCATGGTAACTGTGGTTTGATGTGTTTAAAAAAAACAACAATGAATCTGATATACAGGATTTTACATTGTATGGGGGGAGGGGAAGCGGGAGTCAGGTCGGGGTCGGGTCCGGTCCGGAGGCGGGAGTCGGGTCGGGAGAAAGCAGGAGCTGGGCGTGGGAGGCAGCCTTATGCACGCAGCCCCAGTGAGGCCATTCAGCCAGGGCTAGGGGCTGCGTGCTTCGGGCCCCTCCCACACAGTTTTGGGCCCCTCCCACACTGTTTCAGCGCAGGGACCTAGCTCTGCCCCCTACAGCTCATAAGAACAACATAACATAAGAATTAGGAATAGGAGTAGGCCATCTAACCCCTCGAGCCTGCTCCGCCATTCAACAAGATCATGGCTGATCTGGTCATGGACTCGGCTCCACTTACCCGCCCGCTTCCCATAACACAGACAGACAGAGAGATAGAGACACCGACAGAGACACACTGGAGTTGGGGGGAGGGGGGGCTCCCGGTGCTGTAGTCGATAAGTAGAAAATGTTTTATTTATTGATTTAAAAAAAAAAATTCTTATTAATTTTTTTTGATTTTTTTTGGTTGATTTATTGATGTTTTTATCATTTATTATTGATGATGGCTCTTTATTTGTAAAACTGAAGTGCTTAATGTTTGTAAACTTCCCTTTAAACCCCCCCCCCCCCCATTCCCTACGCCTGATTTGTAACCTATGCCTGATTTTCTAAAGTGTAGACAAGGTTTTTTCGAGTGTACAAAAATCTTCACTTACTCCATTCTAAGTTAGTTTGGAGTAAGTTTTCACTGCCAAAACTTTGAAAACAGGCATAAGTGTCCGGACACTCCCCCTTTTTGGAAAAAAAATTCTGTTCCAAAGTGAAACTGTTCCAACTGACTAGAACTGGAGCAAACTAAATGCCGAGAATTTGAATTTCTAAGATACTCCGTTCTACACCAGTTGCTCCAAAAAATCAGGAGCAACTGAGGCCGAAACTTGGGCCCAAGTCCAAGTGGTCATGTCTTTTATAAAATAGTAATTCTCCAATTGTCTGTCTTTTAAAAAAAAATTAAAAGCATAAATGTAACATATCTACATGGGTTCCTTCAGTGATGGGTAGGACTGGTATTGGGTTAGAATGAAAGATAATCCATCAGCTGCTGTTCCCCAGAAGTGGCTCAAGAATGACCACATGATGTATTGTTTTTTTTATACCCTTGAAGTATTGCCTATTGGTTTCTATTTTGTACTCGTCAAGTTTCAAGGGCTCGGAACAGCTCCTAACTATCATCAGACTTGCTCCATATGGAGCTACTCCTTGGGTATAATTTTCAGCTTCAGTGCTCCTATTGCACACCTGGGGCGCCTATCAGGAAATTCCACACTTTCAGCCTCTGATTTCCCAACTGTTAAAATTAAGTTGAAAATTCAGGCACTTGAATGGGTCAGCACTCTGTCCCTATTTTCAATAGTTGCCAAAACATTTAGGAAATTAAAGATTGGTTACAAACTAAGGGGCTGAAATTCCCCTGTTGTGCGCCTCCCATTAGCGTGAACGAGGCACAAAAGTACGAAAGTGTTTTTGCCCGGGGGGTGGATGTTATTGACTCCCACGAAATTGCACAGGGGTTAGCGGAGTTGCGAAACCATTAGCTAGCGCCCCGGGCTGCTGCGCCTCTGGCGATGACGTCATCACCGTGCGTGGCGACCCCTATCCGCCCCGTGGCGGAAATTAGCCAGCGCCCCAATAAACCACCTGGGGCGATGCCCGCACCAGCCTCATGGGTCGCGAACTAGGCCACACAAACATCGCGGGGCGAAAGTCAAAGGGAAGGTGCGCTTCGCTGCGCACCGCCAATTTTTTTTCTTCACGACTTAATTGTTGGGCCGCTGAGTAATGTTGTCGTGGGGTCCGCGATCGGGCAGCCCAGTACTTTTTCGGTGCCTAGGCTGTGGCCACGGCACCCCTTAGCCCTGGTGGCCAAGTGGCAGCCATCAAAGGGCCTGCAGAGATCGCAGCATCCCTCGCCTTTAATGGAAGGGGAGGGGTGTTGAAACACATCAGCGTTATACAGAGAGGCCACGTAGCACTCCATGATGTGCCTGAGTAGTGTCCTCGATCCCGCCCTGAAAGGAAGTGGAGCGCGCTACATTATGCTCCACTTCCTGTGAGGGGCAGTAACCTGAATTTTGCTTCTGTGGTGGGACTTCTACGCCAAGTGCAGAATGTTCGGCCCCAGAGAGTTTACTGCCCAAAAACAGGGCGATAGCCAATTTCAACCCCTAAACCAGTTACAAAAGTGATGAAACTGACCTTAAACTTTCAAAATAAATTATTTTCCTAGCATTATTTATTGTGTTTGACATTTTTTAATTAGTTTCTCATTTTCTCAATTGAATATTCTACTAATATAATAGAACCACAATTATCAGGCAATTGCCGTTATCTGTCATGGATTATTAAATGTATATAGATGTAATTTACAATACAAAAACTCACCTTTAAGTGACAAATGCTTTAAGTCACAATTGACAGCTTGAAGGCTGTCAATTCAATTTGAAAAATTGATCATTATAGATTGGAGTTGTGCCTTTTATTGTATCAGTGGAAGATTTAAAATACCATAAATGATATAATACCATGATTTCAATATCTTTTTATCTTTTTGATTCTAGGTGGCCTGTATGCAGTTTATTAATATTGTAGTCCATTCTGTAGAGGATATGAATTTCCGAGTGCATCTCCAATATGAGTTCACCAAACTAGGACTGGATGAATATCTGGATGTGGGTATTCTTTTACATAGTAACTAATGCCAGTTGTTTAACAACATTATTCCACTTCCTTATCCAGAATCCATATTTTTTGTCACTATAACTGAATTACTAAGCTTGAGTAAGGTGGATGTCTACAGATGTGGAATATGATTTAAAAAAAAATCTATCTATGATTTTATAAATTTTAAGGTTATGTGTTTTCTTCAGTTTTATTGGCTGTTGCAGCAGATGTTGCCTTTACCTGGAGCACTGACACAAGTCCAAATTAATCTCAATTGACCTTACCTTGGGCGGCAGGTCAAATCTCAATTCAGAAGCTGTTTTATGAGGAGTATAATGACATGAATATTTAAGAGAACTTCTAATTCCCAAAACATCAAAACGGATTAGAAGAGGGTGTGGCAATAATTTAATTGCCTGCAGAAGAAAATATAAAGTTTACTAGGGAATGACTTAAAAGGCTGGAACGATGTAAAGACAACTGCTGTAAATTATTAATGTGTGCCATCTTCACTGTAACTTATATCATATCAATAACCTTAGTTAGAAGGACTTGACCTAAAGATATCTGAGACTTTGGATGTGGAGGGAAAAAGTGTGAGAAAAGGGTCAGTATTTTAGATTTCTTCTTTTTACTTGATTGAATAGCATATATTTTGCTTAAAGTGAAAATGTTGATACTGTCTCAAATGAAGGCATTTACATTTTATGCTCCTTTGTCCAATGCTGCAGTGCAAGCATTAATGCAACATGAGAACTGATATCCAAAGGAATCTCCCATTCCCTGTGAAATGACATATTATTTTCAGCACAGAAACAGGCATTCAGCCCAACTGGCCCATGCTGGCGTTTATGCTCCACGTGAGCCTTCTCCCACCTTGCGTCATCTAATCCTATCAACATATCCTTCTATTCCTTTCTCTCTCATGTGTTTATCCAGCTTCCCCTTGAATGCATCTACGCTATTCAAAAGGGAGTTAGATGAAGTCCTTACTACTCGGGGGATCAAGGGTTATGGCGAGAAAGCAGGAAGGGGGTACTGAAGTTTCATGTTCAGCCATGAACTCATTGAATGGCGGTGCAGGCTAGAAGGGCTGAATGGCCTGCTCCTGCACCTATTTTCTATGTTTCTATGTTTCTATGTTTCTATGTTTCTATTCGTCTCAACTCGACCTTGTGGTAACGAGTTCCACATGCTAACTATTCTCTGGGCAAAGCAGTTTCTCCTGAATTCCTTATTGGATTTATTAGTGAATATCTTTTTTATGGCCCCCCCCGTTTTGCTCTCCCCCTCCCCCCCTGTCCCCCACAAGTGGAAACATCTTCTCTACTTCTACCCTATCAAACCCTTTCATAATCTTAAAGACCTCTTTCAGGTTACCCCTTAGCCGCTTCTTTTCTGGAGAAAAGAGCCCTAGCCTGTTCAATTTTTCTTGATGGGTGTAACCTCTCCATTCTGGTATCCTCTGTTTAAATCTTTTCGCACCTTCTCCAGTGCCTCTATATCTTTTTTATAATATGAAGGGTTCACAGTACTGAAAGTGTGGTTGAACTAAGGTTCTATACAAGTTTAACATCTGTCATTTAATTCTATCCCTCTAGAAATGAACCCCAGTGTTTTGTTTGCTTTTTTTATAGCATTATTAACCTGTGTCACTACTCCTAGTGATTTGTGTATATGTATCCCGAGATCCCTTTGCTCCTCCACCCTATTTAGACTCTTTATAGTATGTGGCCTCCTTATTCTTCCGACCAAAATGCACCACCTCACACGTCCATATTGAAATTCATTTGCCAATTACACGCCTATTCTATAAGTTTATTAATGTCTTTTATTTTGTCGCAGTCTTGCTCAGTGTGAATTACATTCCCAGTTTGATGTTGTCTGCACATTTTGAAATAGTACTTCTGCTTGCCAAGTCCAAATCATTTATGTAAATGGTGAACAACAGTGGTCCCAGCATCGATCCATGTGGAACACCACTTCCCATCTTTTGCCAATCTGATTAACTACCCTTAACCCCTACTCTCTGTTTTTTGTTTTGTAGCCAGCTAACTATCCATCCTGCTGCTTGTCACCTGACTCCATATGCTCGGATCGTAGTCATTAGTCTACTTCACTTGACATGCTCTGACCTTAGTCATGAGTCTACTTATTATTTTATTTAACTATTTGATTTTTATAATTACTGAATTGTCAGCCTCGTTCAGTGAAGTTAAGTAAGACTGGTTTGAGAAATGGAAGGCCTGGAATTTGTGGTCAGCGACGAAGCAAAGGCATTTGTCGCTGGCCCCAAAGTAAGCTTTGCACAAAGATCTCCCAATCTCTGTGTCGAGAGGTTCGGGTTCTCCGAAATCAACAGAATAGTCGGGAATCCCTAGTGCGATGCTGTTGTGATGTTAACAAACTGTCTAAGCAACCAATCAAAATGCAGAATTCTCACAGACGAAGTGAGTAAGCTCTTAAAATTCTAACTTTATAAAAATGTTAGAGCAAGCAACACAATGATTGGGGCTCTCATGAGGAAAAGGCAACCCTGAAATAAAGATGAACAAACTTAAAAAATGTTAAAGTTTCTTAAAATATTTTATTTTTATTAAAATGGATACATTTGACACTGCACTGCACAAAATTAAAATTAGCTTTTCATGCCCATAACCTTTGCTTAGCAGCCAATACTCTGTTAAAACCCCAGTGAGACCTGGGATGCATTATTGGGGCAGAGTAGAAGCTTTATTCTAAACCTAATATGCGACACCTGAGCTAGGAGTGATTAATACTGACACGGCGTGCCAAAAGTAGAAAATGCCTTATTCTCTAGCACCAATCCCTTCCAAAAGTATGTACATGATAAAACTGAGGAGAGGGCGTAGTGCAGAATACAAATCGTACTAGTGACTTGTTACATAACATTATACCAATTACTTTTCTTTAATATCAATGTTAGACCCTATATTTTAAGGTAGCTTGTTAACTTGGTATAAATTCTAATGTTGAGTAATTGTCTTTGTTTTTTAGAAACTAAAAAATACAGAGAGTGACAAACTGCAAGTGCAGATTCAGGCCTACTTGGACAACGTGTTCGATGTAGGCGCATTACTGGAAGATGCTGAAACCAAGAATGCTGCCTTGGAGAGGGTGGAGGAACTGGAAGAAACCATTTCTCATGTAATCATGTGCTTTTCAATTTTCAATGAGAGCTGCAACACCCAGTCGATGCAGTAAAGCAAACTGCATTTAGTGATTAAGTGTAACCACAAAACAATTAATTGTGTTATTTTCCTTTAAATACTGGTAAATAATTTCAGGATCAAATGGTTAAGCCAGGTCAGGATAGAAAAGGATTAGATAATTATCGCTAGAATATAATCCAATGGATTTGATTGATACAGAGAGCCATTATAAGTAGACACCTGTGATGTTGTTCTAGCTCCGATAGATTGTGTGACTGCAGGACTTCACAGTACGGTTGAAGAGCAGATTGGCCTGTCATTGCTGTCAGATATAGTTGTGAGTTGCTGTGTTCACTGGACAAATTTTTAAATAGCTATTCATTTTATTTGACACTCTAAAATAATCATAACCAGGCTGTGTCTGAACTGTCAGTGAAGCGACTTGAAACCTTAATTAACTGGTCATTCGCTGTTTGTGAGGCCTTGCTGTGCACAAATTGGTTGCGGCATTTGCTCACCAGACAGCAGTGGCTGCATATCAAAAATAACTAATTGGCTGTGAAGGACATGATAAGGTGCAATTTAAATGCAAGTTTGTTTGCTCATACTTCTGTATTCTCTCCTGCAGTTAACCCTTTTGTATTTCAGTTTTTATTTGGCATTCTTTCCCTTATCTTCATCTCCTTAGAGCATTGACTCCTTGCTGGGGGCACAGTACCATGAGTGTCGGGTGCCATTCGGTGCCTCAGCTAAGTGGCCGCTATTCCTATTTAAGCCTTGGCGGTGAGTGCTAGTAAGCTATTCAACTGCTAGGAAGGGTACTGTTGCAGCTGAGCCCTTATCTAATGTCTGCACATGCACATACATCCAGCAGGATAACAATCTGGAACAGGACCCAGGCAGATTTTCCCCCTGACGAACTATAATTGTAGTACCCGCACTGTCACCCCAGCTGAGATCAACTAACCCCTGACAGTCTAGGGACCAAACCTGACTCTGGGATCTTCCTGTTCTGTATGGTTAAGCTATTTATTGACCAGAATAGTTGAGCTATTGGAGAAGCAGCCTAAATTTTAATTTTGTTGGACACAATATGAAAGTGTACAAAGCAAGGACTAATGTGTCAAATTTCTAATTTCAGTTATCAGAAAAGTTGCAAGATACTGAAAATGAAGCAATGGAAAAAATTGTGGAACTGGAAAAGCAGCTAATGCAAAGAAACAAAGAACTGGAAGTTATAAGAGTAAGTTTGTAAAGGCTTTTTTGCAGGTGTAAAACAAGATGGGGTTGAAAGTGGTCTTTGGCAGTAGCATGAATTGTGAATCAGCAGCTTGTTTTATGGAAAATAGAAACGGGCTGCTGATTGGCTACAGCGGAAGACTAATTTCACTCCGAACTAGTAAAGTATGGCCTTGATCAACCATGAAATATCCCAAAACTGAGTTCCGGACATAATTCACGCTTTATCAAGCACATCCTCCAACTTCCCAAGAGCAACACTACAATAGATCCGTATTAAATATAAAGAACAGATATTTATATAAATAATATATATTACATATTTATTTCAAATTTTATATAATCTTACATCCATTTCTTCACTCTTTTCCATGAGCAGAAATGTCATGGGAGATCTACTAATGCGCGTTTCTTGTCTGTCACACCTCTGTCGCAATTGGAGCAAAAAATGTATAAAGAAATGAAAGACTTCAAAATACCAGAACGAAAATATCTGCAGCCTCTTAACCAACTTGTGTATGAATTCACCCAGCATTCATTTCGCAGCAACCTTTAAGTTGGCCTTTGTATTAACCGAGTGTTTACTTAACAACAATTAGGGTTTCTTTAACTTATTATGAGTGGCTGCATTCAAGAAAAATAGATATTTGCTATATATATAGGGAAAAGAACAGTACTTCTAGCATATATTTCCAGTCTTTCACACTTCAAGTGTTGCACTCAAATTTGAATGGCATAGTTCAAAAAAAGTTTAAAGAAACAGTCTAAATAGCAATTAAACTTGAACTCACCCAGTACTTCCTTAGCGATTAGATTTTGTGACCTTAATAATACATTGTGAAGAACATGACATAACATTTAGCACTTACAATCGTGCATTGTTTGACTTATTATGAGCAATGTTTAAATATATATTGACCCGGAGGCTGAAGATTCCAAGCAATTTAAAATTGCACTCTAACTTCAGGATTTGGCTATTTAGAGCTGACTTGAAGGCACAGGCTGGGTTAGTAACTGAGTATGACAACAATGCTCTGGACCTGAGATTACTTGCAAGCAGCATTGCTGCAGATTTGCTAACCCACAAGTACCTTTTCAGTCGCACTCTCTGGGGTCGAAATTCAGGGTCACAAAGAGATCCGTTAATGCCCGTTTGCGGCGGCCATTCTTAAAAATCAAATGGCCATCTCTTTGGGGTCAACTGGCCGACCCGACCTAAATTCAGGTTGGGGATTTTTTGGCCTAGACCCGATTCTGATGACCGCCAATTTTATTAAACAAAAATACTTACCTTCCAATATACAGTTTCATCTGTCGATCCCCTGCCGCCCAGTGCCCCTGACAGGTTTGTCTATGCACCCTCTGCAGAGTGAGTGCGGCCTGGCAGCGCGGCGGCCCTTAAAGGGGAGGGCCCACTGCCACAGCCGCAACGTAAACCTATTTGCTGGCCGACTTCCCGATTAGTCAGCAAATATTGCCCCTGGGTTTGACCGGGCTGTCAACGGACAGCCTGGCACCCCCTCTTGGGTGTTAGGCCATTGGCCCAGCCAAAACCCTCCTTGGTGGTCCAGTGGCCGAAGATTTAAAATAATAGAATTTCTCCCCTTTAACGGAGGGGAGAGAGCGTGGTGACGTCATCACTACGCCACCGCTTTAAGTCTATGGCCTGCCCCCATTACGAAAACATTTCAAAGTCCCGAAAATGGCTCTTCCAGCCACATCGGAGCTCCCAGCGGTAAGTACCACTCTAAAAATAATAGCGCTGGCGCACCTGAATTTTGGCCCCTCTATCTCTTTAACTTTATCTCAATCTCTGTCAGAATTCCACTCGAGAGACTTGAGCACATAACCTAGGCTCACATTACACTGTAATATTGAGGGAGTGCTGCACTGGCCGAGTCTATTGGATGAGACATTAAACCGAGGCCCCATCTGCCCTCTAAAGTAGATGTAAAAGATTCCTGCCACCCTTTGAAGGTGTGCAAGCTAGTTCTCCCAGTGTCCTGGTCAACATTTATCCTCAGCCAACTTCGCTAAAACAGTTTCTTTGGTCATTCATCTCATTGCTATTTGTGTGCACAAATTGACCGCTATATTTCCCTACATTATAATAGTGATCACGCTTTAACAGTACTTCATTGGCTGTGAATCGTTTTGGGGCATCCTGAGGTTGTGAAAGGTATCTTTCTACGCATACCATTACTGTACTCTGATGAAGAGCTGTAATTCCTAAGTGATTGTGCACCAGTCCTTAACTCAGTCCCAGAAAGCTTGAATTATTGAGGCTGATTACAAGCCAGTGTTGTCAGTAACAAAAAAAACCTTATGGTCCTGAGACTGATTACATACCAATACTGCACACATTCACAATAAGCTTTTGTTAGTTACTAACACCAGTTATGTACCACTGCTGCAGTCACAAAACGCTTGTGACCGAAGCTGATTTCCTGAACTTTAGTTAAACTTTAATTTATAGCACTCTTCAGGTTTCTTCAGGCTGTAAGCATGATCTGAACCTGACCCTTAACAAACGTGCTGCTACAAACCAGAACATTGTGAAGCTTATGCTATAAGTGCCTTGCATTTCCAGTGTGTGTCAAGAATGGGAAGCCAGGTGGAAATGGTGCTGTTATGAATGATTCATGAATTGAGTCAGAGCTTTTGGCTAAATTTGCATTTTCCTTTTGTTTTTTTGAGGGTATGAACTTGTCTTTTTTGGTTAGTTTCTCTCTTTCCCCCCCCCCCCTTTTATTCTGATATCCCCAGATCGTGCAAGTAAATGACTTGCTCCAGGGCTTCTGCAAATGCCATTTAAGCTCCACCAGTGGGTATTTCAGAGATGTATTTTCCCTCTGAGCTTCTTCAATCACTGTGGGTTCGTGTTTAATCTAGTGACACCCGGACAAGTTCTTATCCTGCACCAACTCTTTAAGAGACAGTGGCCCAGAATTTGCGGTCAGCGGCGAAGCTAAGGCATTTGCCGCTGGCCCCTGAAGTACGCTTCGCACAAAGATCTCGCAATCCCTGTGTGGAGAAGTTAGTGTTTTCCAATGTTCAATTCAAATCAACGGAGTATCATGGTGGGCGATCCCCTAGTGCGAGCTGCTGTCAACAAGCTGTCTACGCAGCCAATCAAAGCACAGAGGGGGCAAAATTGCCCTTTTTTATAGCCTCCGGAGGCACTAATGGAGCACAATGAGGTTATCGGCCCAGGGAAGGGGTTGATGGTGCCTCTGGGAAAATTGTGCAGTTAGTGCCACGCCCCGCGATTTGCGATCCGGACAGGCGCACGCATGCCGATGATGTTATCCGACCCCTTTGCGGCCCGCTGGGGTATTGCCTCGCAGCCGGCAAGGATGGCGCGGCCGATGTCACTGTCGGCTTCGCGAGTCATGAAGCGGGTGGACATCCGCCACCAGGGCTCCTCTTGCATCATCCTGCAGCCCGACACTCCATTTTGGATGCCTGGGTGTTGGCCCAGTCGGCCCAATGGTGGCCGCCAAAGGGACTGCAGGGCAAACAGTGGCCCTCTTTAATTGAAGGGGAGGGGCGTTCTGCCCAGGAGCGTCACTCCACAGACGCAGAGCGCTACGCCTCCGTTGAGGGACGGAAGGGCCGAATTCAGCGGCGGGTGATAAATATCCCAGCCCCAGAAGTTTACCACCTCCAAATGGGCGCAGGGCAATTTCGGCCCCAGAATTATTACAGTCAGTGAACAAGGATGTTAGTAAGCTCTTAAAATTTTAACTTTTTATAAATGTTACAGCATAACAAAGATTGGGGCTTTCACATGAGGAAAAGGCAAACCTGAAATTAAGATGAAATATTTTTTTTAATTTCTTAAAAATATTATTTATTACAATGGATAAATTTGACATTGCACAAAATTAAAATTAGTTTTTCAGGCCCATAACCTTTGTTTAGCCATCAATATGCTGTTAATACCCCAGTTACACCTAATCCCTTTGGGCTGAACTTTTAGTGGGGAATTAAACATCGTAATTACTGGAGAAGAGCTGAAGTTGTCATCAGTTTCCCTGATTTGTGTGATTGCGCTGATTGCCGGCAATGTGGCGGTGGGGGGGAGGGGAGGGAGGGTGTCACAGCACAGCTTGTGTCGGAGCAGTGAATGACAGACCGCAACTTCCACATGCGCCAAATCCTAAAGCTGCGGACAATTTAAAAGGTGAAATGATGGCGAACGCTGCCAGTTTGCCATCCTCCAAACCGCAAATTCTGGGCCAATATAAAATTGGAAGATGTCTTGACAATTAAGAATAGGTGCATAATTTTGGTTTGCTTCCTAATATATCGAGGGGGGTGGGGGAAGAGTCTAAAAAAGATGCATGCGAGTACAAACCTCAATTTTTCTTTATTGGGAGTGATTTGGCGATTCTTATTTGGGACATATTTTATTTTTTTCATCCCCCTTCCCAGGAGGTTTACAAAGATACCAACACCCAAGTTCACACGTTGCGGAGAATGATCAAAGAGAAGGAGGAGACCATACAAAGACATAACCATCTAGAGAAAAAGATTCATGAACTAGAGAAGCAGGGCTCTATCAAAGTCCAGAAGAAAGGAGATGGTGACATTGCCATTCTACCAGTTTTGTCTTCTGCGGTGCTGTCCCCAGGTGCAGAGCACGTAGCCAGCATTTATACAGGCCCACCACTTGAAGCATCAGGAATGCCAATGCCACCCCTTCCCCCACCTCCTCCATGCTCCTCTAATCCAGGTAAGGCATTATTCAGATTGGCTTCTAAATTAAGTGCAGAATATGTCACTGGAGATTAAATATGTTACAATTCTGTGACTCTGGTTGGCATTGCAACAACCATTTTTCTATTTTAGTGAGAAAATAATCTTAACTTTGTATTGTAATAGTTTAAATATATGAATAACCCATGTATGGGTGTGACCCTGTAGTAGTAAAAATGACTGGAAGGACAATATGAACACAATGAAAATAATAGTAGTCCATCTAGACCCCCACTCACCCGCTGGTAAGATTTTGCCCCCAGTATCAGGTTGAAGCTTTCTGATGTAAGTCGGGAGTGTTAAAACAAACTCTATGCAGTGTGCTTAATATGTATTTAGTGATTACCTATGGAGGTAGCTTTGTCTGAAATCCAATAATTGTTTAACCGTCACAAGAAAATGTTTGCAGGGCTGACATATTGGCATTTAGGCCTATTTGGAAAGCTTAACACAGCTTTTGATGTTGTATTTTTGGCAGTACCAAATGGGCCGGTGACAGTCCCATCATCGCCCCCACTTCCTCCTCCTCCGCCACCACCACCGCCTTCAACTGCAACCGCAGATGCTCTGGCAGCTCCACCACCGCCACCACCACCGCCGCCACCACCGCCGCCACCAGCAGCTCCTCCATTGCCTGGGACAGCCCCGACTCTCATTTTCAACCCTGGCTTAGCAGGTAACATCATGGTATACGATCACAATGTGTTTCACAGATACCTAATGTACAGGTGATGAGACACTAATTGTTCATTTCATGAGCTCAGGAAATAGTTATTATGCTTTGGGTTCTAAAAAATGGATTGAGTTTATTAGGAAGGTAAAAAGGAATACTTGGATCTAGACAACATTGGGACAGTAAATGTTAGGGCTCAATTTTCCCCAATGCTGTTTTTTGGCGTATTGCTAGAGTTAGGTCCGTTTTTCTTGGCCCGGACTGCTCCCAAAAAAAAAAGTAGCAAGTTTCCCCGTTCTATTTTTGGAAATTGGCGCCGCGCAGCCTGTCCTGTAGCCTCGGCGGGGGGGGGGGGGGGCGTGGCTGCCGTGGCGCCTAATGTCTGCGCTGAGAAAAATGATGCCATCCCTTCTGCGCACGTGATTCCAATGGCCGCTCATGCCCAGTACAGCTCCCGGTCTGCATTCAGCCATTTTTAAAGAGCCATTTGTTTGTGAGAACTTTTATTTTCATTGGAAAAATCAGAGCTGCAATACAAGATGCAATGCGGCGCAAGGACCGTGAATTTCTTACAGGACGAAGTGGAGGCACTAGTTACTGTGATTGAGGGCAGATGGCAGGAGCTGGACACCAGCAGAGGTTACATAAAAGTTCCACGAAAAGAAATGAAGAAACACTGGAACCAACTTGCAGAAGATTACTGTGTAATGGTGACCACCCTGAGGTCTGGAGGCCAGTGCAAAAGAAGTGGCAGGACCTTGGTCAAGTAGTTAGTGTAAGTAATATTTTCATTTATTCAACGGAATTGCAATTATAAATGTGACCAGCTGTATATGTCACACCCAGTATTAAGCCACCTCTCTAAAAAGTTATATTTTTATCTTTGCAGAACGTGAGGCCAACCATGATGAGGAAGAAGACGATGCAGAAGAAGATTCAGATGCGGACGAGCCTGAAGAGGAGAACATCTACCAATCCCACCTTGCAGACCAAGAGCATTGGGGTGAGGGGGAGGGGAAGGTGATGGATGAACCCCACACTGTTATACTCACTCTGGAGGAGGTGCAGGTGCCGGCCATTAAGGTACCAGTCCTTCCCTGAGTGGTACAAGTGTTGGTGGGACATTCCATGGATTCCTACCGTCTGAGGCTGGGGATTCCAGTGGGGTGCAGTGAGGCACACCTAGGACCCCACTGTCCCAGGCTGCGGGTCCCAGCGGGATGCAGCGAGCCACACCCAGGGTGAGGAGAGCTTGACAGCGCTCTCCTGAGCTGCAGGATCAATGAGATGTGGTTCAGATGATGGCAATGAGTGTGGAGAGCATTGACCTTATGTGATCACTCTTGGACACCATCAGTGGGGTGGGTGATGAGGTATCAGGACTGTTGGAAGAAGTAACAACACTCTCACGAGAAATGGGAACACTGTCCGGGAACATGAGGGAGGGAATGTCGGAGTTAGCTGCTGCAATAATGGAACACACTCAGACCCCGCGCCCATTGACAGAATCAACTGCCACTCCCACTCCAATCCCCAGACCAGCCTCTGAAGAGGCTCAAGCTGGGCCTTCCACATTACTGCCTGCAACGTCCCCCCCACCTTCCATCAAGAAGTGCGCATTACCCGAGATGTTCGAAAGAATAAGCTTGGTACCAACCGAGAAACGCTGCGCCACTGGCTGCGGGCAGGGGTGGAGTCAACAAGACCAAGTGCAACGGGCAGTCTTGGAATAAGGTGGAGGAGAGATGGGTGCAGCCTTTCTTTGCTGCTGTTGTTATTATTATTGTTGTTACTGTTCTAACTTCTTAAATTAAATCTGGAGAGGCAATTCAGTGGCCAGAATTGGAGGACATTTTTTTCGCCGCCCTTTTCATCGTACAAAAGCGGCGCAACTCAGTGGTGAGTGGCAAAAAAGCGGTGAGTGCGCCAAAAATCTGCAGGGGCCAATTTTGAGCCCTATGATGCTGCGCGTCGCAATCTGCCACATGTTGTATTCCCGGTCAGCTTCTGTCCAGGTTACGCATAGGGGCGTCATGAGCCAGGTGGCGAGGCCATACCCTTTGTCTCCCAGTAGCCAGCTCTGTCCTTCTGGCTGCTACTGAAACATGGCAGATATAATGCTCTCACGTAGGATGAACACATCATGGGTGCTCCCAGGGTATCTTGCATCATCTGACATTATGCGATTCATGTCATCACACACGAGCTGCACATTAATGGAGTTGAAGCCTTTTCTGTTCCTGTACATCTCTGAATCCTCCAAAGGTGCTCGCAAGGTGATGTGGGTACAATCAATGCAACTGTGTACCTTTGGAAGCCAGCAATCCTGGAGAAGCCCAAAGCTCTTTCTCTCATTGCCTGGGCAGTCATGGGAAACTTTATGTAGTCATTCCTCCGAGCATATAGTGCAGCAATCACTTGCCGAATGCAGAAATGTGTTGCATGTTGAGAAATGGAGCACACATCCCCAACTGTGGCCTGGAACAATCCAGATGCATAGAATGAAAGTGCAGCTGTAACCGTCACCTCAACTGACAAAGAAGTCCTCCCGATGCTTCTAGGTTGCAGGTCTGCTTTTACTATCTCACAGATCTCAGTTACAGCCATCTGACACAGTCTGCATCACTCAGGTGCAGATACGAACGCCTGTCTCGATATATCCGACGTGGGTAAGGCCTCCTGCCCATCACCCTACGTGATCTGAGGTTCCTCATGTGATGATGGCGAATCAATTGTCTCCTCCACAGCACCATCATGCAGAACATAACATAAGAACATAAGAAATAGGAATAGGAGTAGGCCATACGGCCCCTCGAGCCTGCTCCGCCATTCAATAAGATCATGGCTGATCTGATCATGGACTCAGCTCCACCTCCCTGCCCATTCCCCATAATCCCTTATCCCTTTATCGTTTAAGAAACTGTCTATTTCTGTCTTAAATTTATTCAATGTCCCAGCTTCCACAGCTCTCTGAGGCAGCGAATTCCACAGATTTACAACCCTCTGAGAGAAGAAATTTCTCCTCATCTCAGTTTTAAATGGGCGGCCCCTTATTCTAAGACCATGCCCTCTAGTTCTAGTCTTCCCCATCAGTGGAAACATCCTCTCTGCATCCACCTTGTCAAGCCCCCTCATAATTTTATATGTTTCCAATGAGTAGAGGCCCAACCTACTCAACCTTTCCTCATAAGTCAACCCCCTCATCTCCGGAATCAACCTAGTGAACCTTCTCTGAACTGCCACCAAAGCAAGTATATCCTTTCGTAAATATGGAAACCAAAATTGCACGCGGTATTCCAGGTGTGGCCTCACCAATACCCTGTATAGCTGTAGCAAGACTTCCCTGCTTTTATACTCCATTCCCTTTGCAATAAAGGCCAAGATTCCATTGGCCTTCCTGATCACTTACTGTACCTGCATACTATCCTTTTGTGTTTCATGCACAAGTACAGCCAGGTCTCGATGTACTGCAGCACTTTGCAATCTTTCTCCATTTAAATAATAACTTGCTCTTTGATATTTTTTTCTGCCAAAGTGCATGACCTCGCACTTTCCAACATTATACTCCATCTGCCAAACTTTTGCTCACTCACTTAGCCTGTCTATGTCCTTTTGCAGATTTTTGTGTCCTCCTCACACATTGCTTTTCTTCCCATCTTTGCACCGTCAGCAAACTTGGCTACATTACACTCAGTCCCTTCTTCCAAGTCGTTAATATAGAATGTAAACAGTTGGGGTCCCAGCACTGATCCCTACAACACCCCACTAGTTACTGGTTTCCAACCAGAGAATGAAACATTTATCCTGACTCTCTGTTCTCTGTTAGTTAGCCAATCCTCTATCCATGCTAATATATTACCACCAACCCCGTGAACTTTTATCTTGTGCAGTAACCTTTTATCTGGCACCTTGTCAAATGCCTTCTGGAAGTCCATATACACCGCATCCACTGGTTCCCCTTTATCCACCCTGTTCGTTACATCCTCAAAGAATTCCAGCAACTTTGTCAAACATGACTTCCCCTTCATAAATTCATGCTGTCTCTGCCTGACCGAATTTTGCTTTTCCGAATGTCTTGCTACTTCTTTAATAATGGACTTCAACATTTTCCCAACCACAGATGTTAGGCTAACTGGTCTATAGTTTCCTGCTTTTTGTCTGCCTCCTTTAAAGAAGGCTTGCACAAGTTATGACATTGTCAGTATTGCCTCCATGATTAAATTGTATCTTTGCAAGACGCTCAAAACGGCAGGCAGGATAAGGTTCTTTGTTCTCTCTCCCCAAGGTCGACGCCCTAGTATGGACCATACCCAGGTCTGAGCAGGTGCAATGATTGGGAACCCTCCGGACTTCATTTGATGCATAGTGTAAGGCTTCTCATGCCTTCTGTTCACCTTCCACAGCCTCCACCGCCCCACCGAGCTTCTTTTCAAGCCAATCCCCTGTGTCCGGGTGAGGGACCGATTCTGCCAGCCGATGTTCCCACCCTCGAGCCCGGTTTGGAGATGTTCGGTGGTGGCGTGTCAGTTTAAAAAAAAAAATCAAAACTTCCATTAAACTTCCATTTCCTGTGTTTTAAGTTTTAAAAATGTAAGCTTGATTATGCATATTTATGTGTTGTTGATTCTCTCCAAAACTTCGCCGAAAAACAATGGCGTCGTTCTGCGCCGTTTTTTTACATGTGCTGGTTTTCCTTAAGTGCCCAGAAGGTTTTTTGGGCGTGGTCACATGTGCTGTCCTAGGAGAAATTTAAATTGGCCAAACTTGCATAATTGTGAAAAATTGTGAAAAACGCAAAAAAAAACTAACCTCAAAAAATTGTACCTAGCTGAGTTACACTGGCGCACAAACATTGTGGAAACGTTGATTTTTAAAATTGAGGCCATAAAAAGCGCCGCGCGCAAAAAGAACACCGCAAATCACTGGGGAAAATTGAGCCCATAGAAACTAGTATCCTCTGTATAGTGTGTGTGTGTTATTTAATTTGTGTCTTGGCGTGCGGTTGCGGTGGGGGAGTTGGAATCCTGGGGACATGCCGGTCCTGCCGAATTTAACAGCAGGGCACCTCATTATCGTTGTTTGCTTTCCTTTTCCCGCCCGTGTGTGGGTTTAATATTGACTCCTATAAGTCAGACAAGGTGAATAAGGTGACTACTTACAGGAGGGGCAAGTTACAACAAGGTGGTTGGCCATTGGGATTTATATTTTCCATTCTCCCCGTATCACAATCCTGATCTTGGGCTGCCTGTGACGGTGGACGGGACAGGGGCGGGGTGAAGACGTAGAAAGAAAATACAAATGCAGGAGGTTCAAGAGTGACATTCTGATTCTGGAAATGATCAGTAATCTCGAAATAAACTTTTTTAATCGTTGGAAGGAAGGAGAAGGAAAAATAATGGGGTGGGGAGAGAGGAAACCTCTCAGAAGAATCTGCTTTAGCAGCATTTATTCGAGTGGGAAACCTTCTATTTCGTATAAAGATTCAGAATCACAATTAATGCTAAAAATATGTTTCAAAGACGAAAGATTATAAGTTAATCATAAATCATTCCAACTATTAAAATAGTTGTGTCAGAAATTGTTACTGTGCAATGAATAGAGAATTATTACAATGTGCAGTTTTGGTTATTATAATTCCAAAGGGTGGATTGAAAGAGAAAAGGGAATGAAGAAGTAAAGACAGAAAAGGGAGACAAAATGGCAGAAAGTAAATGATCGTAACAAAGCATCATCAAGTAATTTAAAAATAACATCCTACGATGCATTTGGATTTTAAGAGATAAACCTTCTTTAAACCTCTCATTGGGTGGAATTGGGGAACATGGCTGTCTCATTGTGAATAGATAATGATATACCAGATGTAAAATCAATGGCGGAAACAGTGGATCAGTGAGATTGCATCAATCACATGACCTAGCTTTGCATTGAAATTGGCTAATGGTAAGCTAGAACAATAAATACCATGACAAATATGTGAAAGTTGCAAAGTTACTGTGGTCCAGTTAAATTATGAGTTCTATCTGAGGCAAAGTGATGCAATAAATTCCCTGTGTTTTCACCAGTAAGAGTGTTTGCCAATGATAAATTATTTCTGCTATTCCTTGCACACTATTTAATGACTTCGCTTCTGCTAATGCATCTTTCTTTATCTACCCTATCTGCTTCCATACAAGAGGGACCAATCAAGCTGTTCTGTAGGTTTCTTTATGCTCTATTGGTGCTATACATCACACTGTATCTGTCTTTCAAGCAGTGATATTTATTGTTGATTGTGGTTCTTTCAGTGCAGTTTCCAAACAAAAATAAAATATAACAGTTTATCTTGGCATAATGGAATGCTATGTTTTTGTATACTAGTTTACTTCACCAACTTGAAATAAATGTTAATGATAAATTTCATAACTAACCTCTTCTTTTCCAATGGATTTGATTTTTTACTAAAGATTCCAACACATACATCTGTTTATTATTTTAAGAACTGAGGTGAATCCATTCATGTATGTAAGGCAATGATCAGGTTGTGTGGCTGAGAGGGAACCAAATGTAATATTTCCAAGTTTGCTGATGGCACAAAACTAGGTGAGATTGTGAGTTGTGAGGAGGATGCAAAGACGCTGCAAGGCAATTTAGATAGGTTGAGTGAGTGGGCAAACTCATGGCAGATGCAGTATAACATGGATAAATGTGAAGTTATCCACTTTGGTAGGAAAAACAAAGACAAAGTATTATTTAAATGGTGATAGCTTGGAAAATATCGATGTACAAAGGGACCTGGGTGTCCTTGTACACCAGTCATTGAAAACAAACATGCAGGTGCAGCAAGAATAGAAACATAGAAACATAGAAAATAGTTGCAGGAGTAGGCCATTCGGCCCTTCAAGCCTGCACCACCATTCAGTATGATCATGGCTGATTACACACTTCAGTACCCCATTCCTGCTTTCTCTCCATACCCCCTTGATCCCTTTAGGCGTAAGGGCCACATCTAACTCTCTTTTGAATATATCCAATGAACTGACCTCAACAACTTTCTGTGGTAGCGAATTCCACATGTACACAACTCTCTGAGTGAAGAAATTTCTCCTCATCT
Organism: Pristiophorus japonicus; assembly: GCF_044704955.1. NCBI lineage: Eukaryota > Metazoa > Chordata > Chondrichthyes > Pristiophoridae > Pristiophorus > Pristiophorus japonicus. The sequence goes on along the minus strand of NC_091979.1, from coordinate 104,932,114 downwards.
TGGTCCTAAATGGTTTACCCCTTATCCTTAGACTATGGCCCCTGGTTCTGGACTTCCCCAACATTGGGAACATTCTTCATGCATCTAACCTGTCCAATCCCGTCAGAATTTTATATGTTTCTATGAGATCCCCTCTCATTCTTCTAAATTCCATTGATTATAAGCCTAGACGATCCAGTCTTTCTTCATATGTCAGTCCTGTCATCCCGGGAATCAGTCTTATGAAGCTTCGCTGCACTCCCTCAAGAATGTCCTTCCTCAGATTAGGAGACCAAAACGGTACACAATATTCAAGCTGTGGCCTCACCAAGGCCCTGTACAACTGCAGTAAGACCTCCCTGCTCCTTTACTCAAATTCTCTCGCTATGAAGGCCAACATGCCATTTGCCGCTTCACCGCCTGCTGTACCTGTATGCCAACTTTCAATGACTGATGTACCATGACACCCAGGTCTCGTTGCACTCCCTTTTACTAATCTGTCACCATTCAGCTAATAATCTGCCTTCATGTTTTTACCACCAAAGTGGATAACCTCACATTTATCTACATTATACCGCATCTGCCATGCATTTGCCCACTCACCTAACCTGTCCAAGTCACCCTGCAGTCCCTTAGCATCCTCCTCACAGCTCACACCGCCACCCAGCTTAGTGTCATCTGCAAACTTGGAGATATTACATTCAATTCCTTCATCTAAATCATTAATGTATATTGTAAATAGCTGGGGTCCCAGCACTGAACCTTGCGGTATCCCACTAGTCACTGCCTGCCATTCTGAAAAGGACCCATTCATTCCTACTCTTTGCTTTCTGTCTGCCAACCAGTTCTCTATCCACGTCAGTACATTACCCCCAGTACCATGTGCTTTAATTTTGCAGACTAATCTCTTGTGTGGGACCTTGTCAAAAGCCTTTTGATAGTCTAAATACACCACATCCACTGGCTCCCCCTTGTCAACTCTACTCGTTGCATCCTCAAAAAATTCTAGAAGATTTTTCAAGCATGATTTCCCTTTCATAAATCCATGCTGACTTGGATTGATCCTGTCACTGCTTTCCAAATGCGCTGCTATTACATCTTTAATAATTGATTCCAGCATTTTCCCCACCACCGATGTCAGGCTGACCGGTCTATAATTCCCTATTTTCTCTCTCCCTCCTTATATAAAAAGTGGTGTTACATTAGCTACCCTCCATTCCAAAGGAACTGATCCAGAGTCTATAGAATGTTGGAAAATGACCACCAATGCATCCACTATTTCTAGGGCCACTTCCTTAAGTACTCTGGGATGCAGACTATCAGGCCCTGGGGATTTATTGGCCTTCAATCCCATCAATTTTCCTAACACAATTTGCTGACTAATAAGGATTTCCTTTAGTTCCTCCTTCTCGCTAGACCCTTGGTCCCCTAGTATTTCCGGAAGGTCATTTGTGTCTTCCTTCGTGAAGACATAATCAAAGTATTTGTTCAATTGGTCTGCCATTTCTTTGTTCCCCATTATAAATTCACCTGATTCTGACTGTAAGGGACCTACATTTGTCTTCACTAATCTTTTTTCTCTTCACGTATCTGCAGAAGCTTTTGCAGTCAGTTTTTATGTTCCCTACAAGCTTCCTCTCATATTCTATTTTCCCCCTCCTAATTAAACCCTTAGTCCTCCTCTGCTGAATTCTAAATTTCTCCCAGTCCTCAGGTTTGCTGCTTTTTTTGGCCAATTCTTTGGCCAATGCCTCTTCTTTGGATTTAATACCATCCCTAATTTCCCTTGTAAGCCACGTTTGAGCCACCTTCCCTGTTTTATTTTTATGTCAGACAGGGATGTACAATTGTTGAAGTTCATCCATGTGATCTTTAAATGTCTGCCATTGCCTATCCACCTTCAACCCTTTAAGTATCATTCGCCAGTCTGCCCTAGCCAATTTACATCTCATACCGTCGAAGTTACCTTTCTTTAAGTTCAGGATTCTAGTCTCTGAATTAACTGTGTCGCTCTCCATCTTAATGAAGAATTCTGCCATATTATTGTCACTCTTCCTCAAGGGACCTCGCACAACAAGATTGCTAATTAATGCTGTCTCATTACACAACACCCAGTCTAGGATGGCCAGCTCTCTAAATGGTTCCTCGACATATTGGTCTAGAAAACCATCCCTTATACACTCCAGGAAATCTTCCTCCTCCGTATTGCTATCAGTTTGTTTAGCCCAATCTATATGTAGATTAAAGTCACCCATGATAACTGCTGTACCTTTATTGCACGCATCCCTAATTTCCTGTTTGATGCCATCCCCAACCTCACTATGACTGTTTGATGGTCTGTACACAACTCCCACTAGCGTTTTCTGCCCTTTGGTGTTCCGCAGCTCTACCCATACAGATTCCACCTCATCCACGCTAATGTCCTTCCTTACTATTGCGTTAATCTCCTCTTTAACCAGCAAAGCTACCCCACCTCCTTTTCCTTTCAGTCTATTGAATACCCTTGGATGATGAGTTCCCAGCCTTGGTCACCCTAGAGCCATGTCTCTGTAATCCCAATTACACCATATCTGTTAACAGCTATCTGCGCAGTTAATTCATCCACCTTATTATGAATGCTCCTCGCATCGAGACACAGAACCTTCAGGCTTGTTTTTTTAACACTCCTTGTCCTTTTAGAATTATGTTGTTATTTGGCCCTTTTTGATTTTTGCCTTCGATTTTTCTGCCCTGCACTTCTACTTTTCTCCTTTATACCTTTTGCTTCTGACCCCATTTTACTTCCCTCTGTCTCCCTGCATAGGTTCCCATCCCCCTGCCCTATTAGTTTAAATCCTCCCCAACAGCACTAGCAAACACTCCCTCTAGGACATCGGTTCCAGTCCTGCCCAGGTGCAGACCGTCCGGTTTGTACTGGTCCCATCTCCCCCAGAACCGGTTCCAGTGTCCCAGGAATTTGAATCCCTCCCTCTTGTACCATTCCTCAAGCCACGTAATCATCTTACCTATCTTGCTATTTCTACTCTGACTTGCACATGGCAGTGGTAGCAATCCTGAGATTACTACCTTTGAGGTCCTACTTTTTAATTTAACTCCTCGTTCCCTAAATTCAGCTTGTAGGACCTAATCCCGCTTTTTACCTATATCGTTGGTACCTATATGCACCACGACAACTGGTTGTTCACCCTCCCCCTCCAGAATGCCCTGCAGCCGCTCCGAGACATCTTTGACCCTTGCACCAGAGAGGCAACATACCATCCTGGAGTCTCGTTTGCGGACGCAGAAACGCCTATCTATTCCCCTTACAATAGAATCCCCATACCACGATAGCTCACCCACTCTTTTTCTTGCCCTCCTGCGCAGCAGAGCCACCCATGATGCCATGAACTTGTCTGCTGCTGCCTTCTCCCCCAACAGTACCCAAAGTGGTATATCTGTTTTGGATGGAGATGACCGCAGGGGACCCCTGCATTACCTTCCACTGCTCTTCAGGCGGGTCACCCATTCCCTATCTGCCTGTGTAACCTTTACCTGCGGTGTGACCAACTCACTAAACGTGCTATTCACGACATCCTCAGCATCGCAGATGCTCCAGAGTGAATCCATGTGCAGTTCCAGTGCCGCAATGCGGTCTGTCAGGAGCTGCAGCTGGTTACACTTCCCGCACATACAGTAGTCAGGGACACTGGAAGCGTCCCTGATTTCCCACATAGCACAGGAGGAGCATGACACGCATCTGGGCTCTCCTGCGATGATTTAAACCTTAAATTACTTAATTTGGTAACAATGCCAAAGGTTTCTTACTGCTAAGAAAAAGAAAAAAGATAAAGAAAAATAAAACTACTCACCAATCAACCAGCCAATCGCTTACCCTCTTGGCTGTGACGTCATACTTCGATTACTTTTTCTACTTCTTTCTTACTTTTGACCCTGCTGCAGCTACAGCTAGCTGCTCCTCTGACTGCTCCTCCTCGACTGCCGCCGATCCCGGACTGCTGCTGGGCCTTTATATGCCGCCGCTGCTCCTCTGACTGCAGTTCGGAAGGCAAATGGTATGTTAGCCTTCATTGCAAGAGGATTTGAGTACAGGAGCAAGGATGTCTTACTACAGTTATACAGGGCCTTGGTGAGACCACACCTGGAGTATTGAGTGCAGTTTTGGTCTCCTTACCTGCGAAGGTTCACCAGACTGATTCCTAGGATGGCAGGACTGTCGTATGAGGAGAGATTGGGTCGACTAGGCCTGTATTCACTAGAGTTTAGAAGAATGAAAGGGGATCTCATGGAAACGTATAAAATTCTGACGGGATTGGACAGACTGAATGCGGGGAGAATGTTTCCGCTGGCTGGGAAGTCTAGAACAAGGGGTCAGTGTCTCAGGATACAGAGTAGGAAATTTAGGACTGAGATGAGGTGGTGAACCTGTGGAATTCTCTACCACAGAAGGCTGTGGAGGACAAGTCACTGAATATATTTAAGAGGGAGGTCGATAGATTTCTCGACACAAAAGGCATCAAGTGGTATGGGGAGAAAGCGGGAATATGGTGTTGAGGTAGAGGATCAACCATGATCATATTGAATGGCAGTGCAGGCTCGAAGGGCCGAATGGCCTAATACTACTATTTTTTATGTTTCTATAATCGAATTCTATATGGTGTTCTCATTCACAGAAGCAAACGATTTCAGGTGCTTTGGCTTTGTATATTGTGGATTGAGCCCTGAAAATTCTAAATTGCACTGAAAGATACCATGCCTTGCAATATTTCTCCTGTTTGTCCTGGAAATTGCATGCTCCAAGTTGAAACGCTTGATTGTGGTATTTTAATTCAACGAGCATGCGTGTTGCATTTGAGTGTCTCCATTCTTAATCATGGAGTTAGATGACATAACTGCAGTCTGAGCACTGCTGACCATCTTAAATGAGACTTAAATTGTGAATTCAAATGACAGGAAATGGCAATTTGCTCTTGCAAGTGCAAAGTTCAGATTTTGAATAATATATTGAATACTTTGTCAATTCACACATGGTTCCAATATTATCCCTGACTAAGAACTAACTCTGTGCACATTTGCCAAAGCAGTTTTCTCTGATCTGCGTACTTCAGTAATCTGGGAGAAGTTAATAATTTAGTGAATACTGAAACTGATCATAAAGCTATTTGGAATAATTTAGTTTGTCCTTGGGCTGAAACTCTAAATCTGATTGGTTGCCTAAAAAGAATTAATATTTCAAATAATTTGCACTGTTACCTGTTAATCCCCAGGTGTTTTTTTAAGTGACGACAGTGGGGAAAACAATAAAAACAAATTTGCTATTTTACTGCACTGCCTGCTCATGTGCTCACTAATAGGGCCTTCAAAAGACCTTTCATGATTAATGTGTAATGCCTAAGGTATAATAAAAAATATATTAATAGCACTTTTCATGCTGTCATTTGGATCACAGACAATGCAAACTCTGTTAATTTTGTAATTGCATGAAGATTGGTTTATGGCAAATGCAGTTAACATTTGCACAAAATTGAGTTTCGTATGTCATGCATGCTGTAAGTGATGAGGAACAATATCTAAACCATTTTTTGTGCAGCTGTGAAGATCAAGAAACCTATCAAAACAAAATTCCGTATGCCAGTCTTCAACTGGGTGGCATTGAAGCCCAATCAGATCAATGGCACTGTCTTCAATGACATTGATGATGAGAGAATCCTGGAGGTACATCTTAAGCTTTATATTGTCACATAAGGATAAACATTACATTGAGACTTATTAGATATTTAAAATCATGCTCAGTATTTATTGTTTACATTGTATTTTGAGTATCTCAGCACTACACTTGGATATATGTATAAATTTTAATTTACAGGAACTAAATGTAGATGAGTTTGAAGAAATATTTAAAACAAAAGCCCAGGGGCCAGCCGTGGATATTGTTTCAAGTAGACAAAAGGTGATCCAAAAGGGATCGAACAAAGTGACATTGCTGGAACCCAACAGAGCCAAGAACCTTGCCATCACATTGCGAAAGGCAGGAAAAACCACCGATGAAATATGTAAGGCTATCCAAATGTGAGTAATTGAAGTCTCTTCAGCAAACAAAATCTCGCTTGCCAAGCATTTTTCAGCCTTTGTTTTGAGAGGGGAAAGGAGGTTATTCAGTTTTGCTCCATTTTCAATTGTCTGTTATATTTTCAACATATACATGACTTAATTAGTAATTGAACATAGAAACATAGAAAATAGGTGCAGGAGTAGGCCATTCGGCCCTTCGAGCCTGCACCGCCATTCAATGAGTTCATGGCTGAACATACAACTTCAGTACCCAATTCCTGCTTTCTCGCCATACCCCTTGATCCCCCTAGTAGTAAGGACTTCATCTAACTCCTTTTTGAATATGTTTAGTGAATTGGCCTCAACAACTTTCTGTGGTAGAGAATTCCACAGGTTCACCACTCTCTGGGTGAAGAAGTTTCTCCTCATCTCGGTCCTAAATGGCTTACCCCTTATCCTGGTGACCCCTGGTTCTGGACTTCCCCAACATTGGGAACATTCTTCCTGCATCAAATCTGTCTAAACCCATCAGAATTTTAAACGTTTCTATGAGATCCCCTCTCATTCTTCTGAACTCCAGTGAATACAAGCCCAGTTGATCCAGTCTTTCTTGATATGTCAGTCCCGCCATCCCGGGAATCAGTCTGGTGAACCTTCGCTGCACTCCCTCAATAGCAAGAATGACCTTCCTCAAGTTAGGAGACCAAAACTGTACACAATACTCCAGGTGTGGCCTCACCAAGGCCCTGTACAACTGTAGCAACACCTCCCTGCCCCTGTACTCAAATCCCCTCGCTATGAAGGCCAACATGCCATTTGCTTTCTTAACCGCCTGCTGTACCTGCATGCCAACCTTCAATGACTGATGTACCATGACACCCAGGTCTCGTTGCACCTCCCCTTTTCCTAATCTGTCACCATTCAGATAATAGTCTGTCTCTCTGTTTTTACCACCAAAGTGGATAACCTCACATTTATCCACATTATACTTCATCTGCCATGCATTTGCCCACTCACCTAACCTATCCAAGTCACTCTGCAGCCTCATAGCATCCTCCTCGCAGCTCACACTGCCACCCAACTTAGTGTCATCCGCAAATTTGGAGATACTACATTTAATCCCCTCGTCTAAATCATTAATGTACAATGTAAACAGCTGGGGCCCCAGCACAGAACCTTGTGGTACCCCACTAGTGACTGCCTGCCATTCTGAAAAGTACCCATTTACTCCTACTCTTTGCTTCCTGTCTGCCAACCAGTTCTCAATCCACGTCAGCACACTACCCCCAATCCCATGTGCTTTAACTTTGCACATTAATCTTTTGTGTGGGACCTTGTCGAAAGCCTTCTGAAAGTCCAAATATACCACATCAACTTGTTCTCCCTTGTCCACTCTACTGGAAAAACCCTCAAAAAATTCCAGAAGATTTGTCAAGAATGATTTCCCTTTCATAAATTCATGCTGACTTGGACCTATCATGTCACCTCTTTCCAAATGCAATGTGATGACGTCCTTAATAATTGATTCCATCATTTTACCCTCTACCGATGTCAGGCTATAATTCCCTGTTTTCTCACTCCCTCCTTTTTTAAAAAGTGGGTTTACATTGGCTACCCTCCACTCCATAGGAACTGATCCAGAGTCTATGGAATGTTGGAAAATGACTGTTAATGCATCCGCTATTTCCAAGGCCACCTCCTTAAGTACTCTGGAATGCAGACCATCAGGCCCTGGGGATTTATCGGCCTTCAATCCCATCAATTTCCCCAACACAATTTCCCGACTAATAAGGATTTCCCTCAGTTACTCCTTACTAGACCCTCTGACCCCTTTTATATCCGGAAGGTTGTTTGTGTCCTCCTCAGTGAATACTGAACCAAAGTACTTGTTCAATTGGTCTGCCATTTCTTTGTTCCCCGTTATGACTTGCCCTGATTCTGACTGCAGGGGACCTACGTTTGCCTTTACTAACCTTTTACTCTTTACATATCTATAGAAGCTTTTGCAGTCCATCTTAATGTTCCCTGCAAGCTTCCTCTCGTACTCTATTTTCCCTGCCCTAATCAAACCCTTTGTCCTCCTCTGCTGAGTTCTAAATTTCTCCCAGTCCCCGGGTTCGCTGCTATTTCTGGCCAATTTGTATGCCACTTCCTTGGCTTTAATACTATCCCTGATTTCCCTTGATAGCCACGGTTGAGCCATCTTCACTTTTTTATTTTTACGCCAGACAGGGATGTACAATTGTTATAGTTCATCCATGCGGTCTCTAAATGTCTGCCATTGCCCATCCACTGTCAACCCCTTAAGTATAATTCGCCAATCTATCCTAGCCAATTCACGCCTCATACCTTCAAAGTTACCCTTCTTTAAGTTCTGGACCATGGTCTCTGAATTTACTGTTTCATTCTCCATCCTAATGTAGAATTCCACCATATTATGGTCACTCTTCCCCAAGGGGTCTCGCACAACGAGATTTCTAATTAATCCTCTCTCATTACACAACACCTGTCTAAGATGGCCTCCCCCCTAGTTGGTTCCTCGACATATTGGTCTAGAAAACCATCCCTTATGCACTCCAGGAAATCCTCCACCGTATTGCTTCCAGTTTGGTTAGCCCAATCTATATGCATATTAAAGTCACCCATGATAACTGCTGCACCTTTATTGCATGCACCCCTAATTTCCTGTTTGATGCCCTCCCCAACATCACTACTACTGTTTGGAGGTCTATACGCAACTCCCACTGATGTTTTTTGCCCTTTGGTGTTCTGCAGCTCTACCCATATAAATTCCACATCATCCAAGCTAATGTCCTTCCTAACTATTGCATTAATCTCCTCTTTAACCAGCAATGCTACCCCACCTCCTTTCCTTTATTCTATCCTTCCTGAATGTTGAATATCCATGGCTGTTGAGTTCCCAGCCCTGATCATCCTGGAGCCACGTCTCTGTAATCCCAATCACATCATATCTGTTAACATCTATTTGCACAGTTAATTCATCCACCTTATTACGATACTCCTTGCATTAAGACACAAAGCCTTCAGGCTTGTTTTTTTAACCCCTTTGTCCTTTTAGAATTATGATGTAGCGTGGCCCTTTTTGTTCTTGCCTTTGTTTACTCGGCCTTCAACTATTGCTTTTTACCTCTCGACCATCTGTTTTTGACTCCATGGGCCCAAGTTTCCACAAGAAAAAAAACGGGCGCCCCTCCGAGCTGGGCGCCCGTTTTTCGCGCCTAAAACGGCGCCTAAAAAAATCCTCGGTATTCTCCACCTACCTGCAGGTCCTCTGGCCTTCGCGCAGCCAGCACGAGCTGTGGGGGGGCGGAGCCAGGTCCCTGCGCTGAAAACAGTGCCGGGACCTCTGCACATGCACGCGACAGTCGGCACGCAAGTGCAGTAGCTCCAGGCGCCGAACTGTGTGGGAGGGGCCCGAAGCACGCAGTCCCTAGCCCTGGCTAAATGGCCTCACTGGGGCTGCGTGAATAAGGCTCCTCCCACGGCCAGCTCCTGCTCCCCCCCCCCCCCCCCCTCTGACCAGACCCGACACCCGCTCCCCCTGCCTCCGGCAAGACCCGACACCCGCTTCCCCCCCCCCCCCCCTGCCCTGACCCGAGACCCGCTCCCCCCCCCCGACTGGACCCAACCCGACCGCGCTCCCCGCCCCCCCCCCCCCCCACTGGACCCGACTCCCGCTCCCGGACTGGATCCGATCCGACCTGACCTCCCCACCCCCCCCCCTCTCTCTCCC